>NC_086202.1:28423409-29055000 GCF_035770615.1 Melospiza melodia melodia
GGGTGAAATTCACTTCATGGTGCTGGCAGGATGGTAATCAGTAGAGGGAAGCTCCCCTGAAGCCACTTTAGGATTTCAGAATCTAAGCAGTAATTGCAGCAGAATCAGTGGAGTCCTTTCCACCTGGTCATTGTGTACTGCATACTCTGACCTACCAAAGTGCCAATTACATATTTTGCTTTATCCAAAAGTTTTATTTTAGTTCAAACCTCTCCTCTGATAAATTTGATAGCAACTCTCCCACTCAGCTTTTTTCTTCCTGTAGAAATTTAATATGAATCATTTTGTAGTTGGAGATTTTAGAGCTCTGTGCAAGCTCCCCTGTGAAATGAGCACTCTGCCCCAGCCTTGGAAGCAGGGCAGCCCACACAAGCAGGGGACTCACTCTGGTTTGCTTAGAGGACTCTGGAGACAGGAGAAATCTCAGAGGTCCACAAAGCTTGTCTTGGGTCTTGATCTAAGGAACATTGGGGGTGCATTATCTCCTCCCAGGAGGATCTCTGTGGACACACACACTGCACAGTCACGGGGCAGCTGATCTCTCTGTGAAACGGGAACATTGTTGGGGCTGCCACAAGGGCAAGGATGAGCCACCTTTTGTGCAAACCAGCCCAGCCTCTGTCCCCTGCTGCCCAGCTGCTGGGCACATTGCATATTTTGTTTAGGCTGGGTGCCTCGGATTGCCTTGTAGGATTCATTCCTCTTCCCTATGGCTGATACCACTTTGCTCTGAGACTAAACCTGCCATCCTCCTGCCCCTTGACAGCTACAGGTCCTTCCTGAGCAGGAGGACCACTCGAGAAGAGGTGTCCCAGGAATACTCTTGCTTTCCAGGAGTAAACCACAGCCTCAATCCAAATATGCTGTAACATTGCTTAGGCTACTCCCTCCCTCTGTAGCCAATGAGTAAACTGCTCACTGAGGTGATTTTCTACTAGCAAGTTTGAATAAATGCATCATATTCTGCTTTGGGTTTGTTACCTGATAGCCTGGATCCACATGTGGGTAAATGTGGCAAATAAATTACTGACAGTGCTCATGGGCTGTAACTGCAGGTCTCTCTGTGTGTGGGCTGACAATGCCACTTGGACAGGGAGCTTGTTTATGAGGAGCTGGATGATGGAGCTGCAGGAGGGAATTCGATTCAATGTCTCCTATACCTGTTAATTGAATCAGGCTGGGGTGCTTGCAGTGAGAGCGCCCTTAGACAACATCAGGGCTTGATTTGCATCCGTACAGCCCGGGCTGAAAGCTTGAGCTGTGCCTGTGAAATCCCGAAGGCAGGTGATGAGTGAGCTCCGTGCACCCCTCGCAGTGTCGGTGTGTGCTGCGCAGAGGGGCTCAGCCCGGGCCCCGCTCGGCGCTGCAGAGGATCGGGGCAGCGCGGGCTGGGGGCGGTCACGCCTCTCCCAGGACCCAGGAAAGCGCAGCAGAGCCGCTTCTGCAAGGTCAGGCTCTCCTGGGACACAGAGCTGTCAGCCCCATTTAGGGTTGTGCCGGCAGATTGGCTCTGTGCATGGTAGTGCATGAGCTCCTGTAGAAATCCTTCCCTGCCAGGGCAGAGAGAGCATCCATCTCTGCCAAAATTAGCCCGAAGAGAAGGGCCCTTAGTGCAGAGCACCAGTGGGACGATCAAGTCCTTTGTTTTCAGGAAGGATATGGCTGTCATCTTATAATTAACTTCTGGAAAATGATCTGCATCATTAGATGGAGGTTGTAGTGAGGACACAGGTTTTTTGATCTTAAATTTGAGTACATTTAAGCACATGTGAATAATTTGTAAACAGCTGTTAAATACAAATCCTTGTAAAAAGGCTTAATGTAGTAATCATTAAAACCAATATTAGGTTATATGCAGAAAAATCTATTTGTGTGGCAATAGCTTTCTGGTTTTATTTTGGCATTCTTTCTTGCAATTATTTTTGGTTTACTCTTAACCTGGAACACTAAACTTGATATTCAAAAATGTAAATAACATTGTATAAGACTTGGAGAGACTGTCTGGAGAGCCTTCAGTACAACCTTAAAACAACCTATTTACCTTTGAGAAATAGTGGTGTAACTTCTTCTTAAAACCTTACACAGAGTCCCTCAACTATCAAAAAAGAAAATAGTGTGTGTCAGGCAAAATTGTGTGTCAGGCCCTGGACTGTACTTATTCCAACTGAGACCTTACCACTGTTGAAGAAAAAGGAATAACAACCTGCCTTATTAATGCAGGCCATGAAATCTGCCTCCTGCTCATTGGCATTGCTTTGCAAACTTCAGTTCAAGATGACTCCTAATCCTTTTCTATGTATTGCTGCTTGACTAGCCATCACTGACGTTGTACAGCATATTTGATTTTTGTCTTCCTTGGCGTAGGGATTTGCATGTGATAAAACACTTTGAATCATGTCAGACAGAAAAGATATATATCAGAAGCAAATATGGCTTTGAAAGTCAATGTAGTTTGTAACACACAGTCAGTTACTCAGTGATGGCTGCTCCAGTGGCAGCAGAGGGATTTAATTTCCTTTCAGTAGGTGCTTTGTGTTTTGTTTTTAACAAGAACTGCAGCAGATTCATTTTCAGTAAGCCAGGAAGCAACTGTGACCTGTTGTTGTTCCCAGTACACACCTGAAGGTGGATATATTCATATCCCAAACCATAGCAAGTTTTGTATATTTGTTGGTACAGTCATTTAGGTGTTTGTGGCATACAGGACAAGCCCATGAGACAGGTTATATTCTGATTAGCAGTGTCTTCTAATCGATTGCAACTAGCTAAAGTAGCTTTCATTAGTTTTCCTGACATAAGCTTCTATTAATACTAAAACCTGAGCCAAATGACATACAGATTTGTGACACAAACCAGGGGAGAGAAATTGCAGTGAACATGGAGAAATATTTTAAATGTGATTGAAAGATATTTCCAACACTCAAGGAAACAACATGAGATAGTTTCAGACTTGCTTGAATTTCTTGATATGATCTCCATGCATGGAGCTTTTGTTCTGGTTTTGGGTGTAAAAACACCCTGGTAATGTGCAGATGTGGGTGTTAACTTCAGCCTCAGACAGCTGCAGTGATAGTAAATAGGAATAGGATGGGCTACAATAATTTATCAACAGTCTTGTTTTCAGTGTGCTGTTGCAGGCTGAAGGACCCCTTTGTGCAGCAGCATAATAACCAGCAGGCAGATGACTTTGACTCTCTCACTCTCAGGGGCACATGAATAAGTCCTAATGAAAATAGCTGGGAGACAGAGCGAGAGCTGCCTCCTGCTGCCAGCAAAGCCTGGCCCTTCTGACACCCCACACATCTGTAACAGGCCACGTCTGCAGCACAGCACACAGAGCCAGCAACTGTAAACACTGTGCTGGAACACAGTGTGGGCTGTATCCATGTTTATTCCAGATCAATTAACACAGGTCTGTTCTTCACTGCAGCACAGAAAATAAAGCAATTCTTTGTCACTTTGTAACAGCCTGTTTTAAAAACAGAAGTTTTAACCAGACAATTTTAACCAAGTTTTAATTTGAAAATTAAACAGAGGAGAGGATGTCCCACAGTTTTATATTTCATTGTCATCCTTATTTCCTGGAAAGATGGAGGATATCTAAATATGTCACTCATGAGAAAGGCAAAGGTACATTGACAGAAGTAGATCCAGTCAAAATTTTTGGTGATCATGTCTTTATAGTCTCTAACAGAAATGTTTAATTCCCTGAAATATTTGCTTTTTCGCTCAAAAAAAGGATGGTCTTCTATCATAGTTAAAACCTACAGCCAATATTAAGACAAATAGACTGAGGAAATCCCTCCCTAGCAAAATAAAATGCCTTTAAAATGCTATGTTCAGTCTCATAGCTAAACTCCAGCTGAATGCATCACAGTCAATGGAATATTTGCCTGATAGGTCTCACCAGCCACTAGCACAAGCAGACACAAAACTTGCAGTATAAATTACAAAATGTAAGTGCAAAAATAGTTCAGTTTTACAGAACACAGTTGTGATAGATGTGCAGTGTGATGACAGTTTATGCAAGAGTTATCCTGGAAAAATATATGGTGCCTTCATCACCCAGGTACATGAAAGAGGATGTGAAACAGGATTAGGTGTGAGGTGATGATGGACATTACCTCAGGTGGGGAGTATCATATGGGAGCAAACCAGAAGGGCTTAATTTGTGCAACTTGGAAAGGGCAAGAAGAGCTGTGATCACCTTAAATTAAATGAATCACAGAAAGAATCACCATGGAAAACTATTTTGGTTCAAATAAAAAGCCATCATGAAGAGAACTCAGCATAAGGTAGCCACATATATAAAATGGAAATAAAATCATGATTTTCAGCCTTCACAAAAAAAAAAATTGATGGACAAATAAGAATTTTTAAAGCTTTTATGAACTGGAACAAAAGGCATAGTGGGGAAAAAACCTCAATAGCTGTTCTTTGTTAAGGAAAATTTGAAGACTTTTTGTACTTTTAAAAAATAGTAGGTGCAGCAGTTCTTGAAAAACATTCACAGTGTTTGAGTAACATTCATTGCTTGTTGAAGAACCTTTTGTGCTCAAGGGACCAATCAGCTTAATGTTAATAGGTCTGCAATAGCAGAGCCTTTGCTTGTGTCACGGTTCACGCTGAATAACAACCCTGCCACTCTTTGAAATACGTGGGAAAACTTCCACTGGCTGTGCTCGCAGTAGCCCTCCGCTGGGAATTAGGGAGCAGAGCATCCATCCCTGTCGGCTCTGCAGCCTCGGCTGCGTTTGACAAAGTGCTCAGAGCAGGCAAACACGGAAGGGCTGCGGCTGCTTGGCAGGGCCTGGCAAAAAATCCATAGGAAACAATCTGTTCAGCTGGTTTTCCTCCTGTTTATTGTGATCAGATGGTTCTAATGAATTAATTCAGCCTTCAGAATTTCTTCTTAAATGCTGTATAGCAAAAAATTGCAAGTCTGAAGCATTTGCTTTGACTTTGTCTTGACACTCATCCCAATGGTTTGAGCCCCATCTCTGTGTCCTGGTGAGGAAGACCGGAGGACTGGAAGTGATGCTGCAAGTTACAGCCTAAAGGCAGAAGAGACAGATGTTGCAAGCATCGTGGTCCCCGTTTCCACGTTTTTGGGAGAGACACTCCCATACCAAATTGGACTACACATTACCAAAGCCTCCATGTAAAGCTCAGTTGTGCACAGTTTGAAAAGCAGTAGTAGTTATGCCAAAATTAACTGAAAATATCAGCTACACAAGCAAGCATATGCTGTAGTTATCTTTTGATGCTACTAGTTTTTATGCTACTGTAAAAATTTATGGTTGCATTTAATTCCATTAAATTAACAAAAATTCAATTTCACTAAATTAATATGTTGCTTCTAGCAAATATTTCATAATTGTAGTTAATTTACTTTAATCACTAATTTGATTTTCTTATTCTTATATCAAGGACGTTTTAGATTGAGGTAGCTTTCCAACAAAGAAAAATACCTTTAGCTTTCCATCTAGTCATCTCCTAGAAATTAAATTAGTGTGTTCTGAATAGACACTTTGGAAGTAAGTATTCAAAGCAAATTTGTCAAATTATTATTTTCACAATCCAGGGACCAAGATGCTAATTACTTTTCTTTTGCTATCAAAGCTGTATCTGAAAATTGAGCAATGCATTTATACACAGGTTTTTCCCCACACCCCACAACTAGAGGAATATCCAACATAACTTGTGGAAGATGATTAGCATGCAGGGAGTCACCTTCCCCTGTGTTAGCACAGTGCTCAGAACAATTAGGCACCTGAGCGCTACTATAGCAGGAACGAGTAGCAATGGTGTGATAAGTAGCCCATTAAAATGACAGTTGATGCCATATGAATAATTTCCTTCTCATTTGTCACCAGTCGCTGCAGGAACTTCTTTGTAAAGACAGATCCCCCGGAGATCTTGCCTGGATGCAGGGCCCCGAGAGCAGGTTTGGGCTGCAGCGAGCATCTGGCAGCAGCGCTGCTGTGCAGCCAGCCCTTGCAGCTGGCCGGGGCCAGCGTGCCTCCCTTGAGTCGTTTTCTGTCTCAGGCGTCTCGGTGGCACTTCTGAAAGCGATCGTGGGTCAGCCTGCTCCTGCTGCACTTTATGTGTTTGGGTGTATTTAACAAACACGGCTGGGAGTGCGAGAGAATGATGTGCGATTTCCTGCTGGCCTCTGGGAACGGTCTGCTGGTGTGTCGTGTAAAAGCAAGAAGCAAATGGGGGTAACTTGGTGTGGTTTACAATCCCCACGCCTAGGCAGAGTGCAGGTCTGTTTCTGTGCAGCTCTGCACACCTCACCCCCATCCCGGGCTCAGCACAGAGCACCGGGGCTGTCCTGGCTCCTGCAGCTGTGCCGGGCTCCGGGCAGCGCTGGGAGCGGCCCGGGGTGAGCGCGGTGCCCGCTGCGCTGCGCTGAGTACACGGCGAGCTGAACCAGCCCAGGGCTCCTGGGCAGCGCTGGGAGCGGCCCGGGGCGAGCACGGTGCTCACTGCGCTCCGCCGAGTGCGCGACAAGCTGAACCAGCCCAGGGCTCCTGGGCAGCGCTGGGAGCATCCTGGGGTGAGCACGGTGCTCACTGGGCTCCGCCGAGTGCGCGGCAAGCTGAGCCAGCCCAGGGCTCCTGGGCAGCGCTGGGAGCATCCTGGGGTGAGCACGGTGCTCACTGGGCTCCGCCGAGTGCGCGGCGAGCTGAGCCAGCCCAGGGCTCCTGGGCAGCGCTGGGAGCGGCCCGGGGTGAGCGCGGTGCCCGCTGCGCTGCGCCGAGAGCACAGCGAGCTGAGCCAGCCCAGCGGCGCCTGGGCTTGCCAGGGGCACACTCCTAAAGCCAGGCTGCTGGAAAGGTGATTATAACTCTGCAGCACAGTAAGAGCGCCTGCTCCTTTCCCTCCGTGATTTGGGTGCTTTTTACCAACACAGTTAGGCTGGCACAGGTAGGGACTGGAGTAGGAGTCATGGTAGGCGAGAGATAATCCCTCTGTCTGTGCGTGGTCCTGGTGGAGTCTCAGCACAGCATTCGGGGAAACCCGTGGAGTCTCCCCAAAGGTTTTGTACATGATGTTCCTGATTTGTACAAAACTCGGAGATAACAGCTGTAAGGAGAGCCTGACTCTCTACAGTTGTTAGCTCTGGAAGAAGTGGGAGACCGTAGTCGTGTTGCTGTTTGACATCTTATCTTAGCAGAATCTCTTAACACATAGGGTTTGGCAGGAGCCTGGCTGCTGCTGCTCAGCCCCACGGGCTCTCTGCTGATAACTGCCCAGTGCAACGAGGCATCGCTGGTACCCACACCTGCATTCCAGACAATCCCAGACAGCCCCACCCTCCTCAGCCAGTGCTCGGCAGGTGCAGGACACAGAGGCTGTGCAGCCTGGGAAGCCTCCGGATTGCAATTTATGTGCAAAGGTATATTTTAGTTCAGGGAACCAGTACTTATCTATTGATTACAGCTCACAAACACGCAATTTCTCAGCCATTAATGAAGCTATGGATGCTTGCTGCTTGATTTAAACTTTGAAAAAAACAACTGGCTCTAAAGGCTAAGCCTATATTTTGCAGAAATAAAGCACCTTTCCTGTCAGAGTTCTTCAAAAGTACTAATTGTATAATTTGCCCCAAAATTACACAACATTAACCTTTTTTTCCCCCAGAAAGGAGGGGTAATTATGTGAACATCAAATGGAATTAGTTGAGAGAAATATGTCTTGTAGCAATATAGAAAAACAAATATTGTCCTGCCTTGATGTAATGCATCAGTTCAGAAATTGTAAAGCAATAAATGTATCAGGCTTTGGATCTAAAAGGGCATAGTGGGAAAAATGAGGCTGTTAGAGTCACAGTTCTAGAACTGTTAAATTTTTCTGAGATACCAACAGGAGAGAACTCAACAGAAAATAGAAGAAACAGAATATTGATGTTGCATGCCAAATAATTAAGAAATCAATAACAATACTCAATGGTATGCCAAGCTCAGCTGCTTCTGACATTTCTAGGACCTGAGACTCCAAACTTCTATGTAAACCTGGGGTTTTATTCATATCAGCATTATCGTTGTTGTCAGGGAGACAGTCGCTCATGTATCGTTGCCACACAGAGCATTTTAATCATCCCTTCTGCAGACAGAATTTCTGTGTTTAATAGCAGACAAAGGTTCCTTTCCTCACTTACTTTGCATCTAGATATTGCAGTTAGACAAAAGTCCTGCGTCAGATTATGTGCAAAGAAGGGAAAAGTCATTTCAGAGAGAAAAGAGGCACCATTATTAGTGCTCCCAAGACACACTGTTGTAAGAAAAAAAAAATTGATTTTTTTCATTCTTAATACATTCTATGCCATTGCCCATTATTTTAGTAGTTAGCTTTTCACATTTGCTTGACTATTTTTTTACATTTCTATTACAACTATAACCACCTATTACCAAAAAAAAAAAAAAATAGATTTAGGGGAAAAAAAAAAACGACAGGTAGGATGTCTTTTGAGTCTCTTGCTGAATTCCATAGAAATTGCCAAATACTAGAATGTCATAGAATTGTGGGAACCCTGACTGCTACTCATGTGTTTTTAGTATTACTGAATAATTTATAATTTGAGGGAAAATGTGAGGTCTTTGTCACCTTTCATTTTTGTCTTCTCTATAAATTTAAATTTCTCAATGAGACAGTGTGGAACTGCCAGGAATATAATCAGAATTATACCATAATTTCAACCCTCACAATTTAAAATTCGTACCCTTTAGTGCAGAATAATTGCTTCTCCAAAGACTATCTCAATTCACCTGCAGGCTCAGCCTTTCACAGCCCCACCACTGACTCCCAAAGGCATGTGGGCTGGGATGAGGCTTTGCATAATTCAGGGCTGAAATAAACACACAGAAATACTCCGGAATGGATGGATTCTGCTGTGGCTGTGCACTGTGTACCACAAGGTACCACGCCTCTGTCTGTAAAAACCATTTATTACTTGTCTTGTGGGCACATCCCAATGGTTGTTTAGCTAATACCTATCAAATGTTTTGAATGCAAAATGTGTTGGACAAGAGGCTGTTTCTTTCTCAACTCTGCTTTCTGAGGTGACTAGAAGCAGATATTGGGAGTGTTTTTTCAGAGCTATGCAGTTAGAACAAATAGCTAGATTGTGTGCATTTACAGTTTGGATATTTTTGTTTCCTGCCCCAAGTTATTTGAGTAAGTTCTCCAGGAGGATGACAAAGAAGGGAGATTTGAGAGTCCCACAGGAAAAGCTTGTCCAAAACATTTAAGAAAACTGGGCTAAACCCCAGTATCAATGTCAATATTTCTTTTCAACGTTGTTTTGGAAAGAAGGAATTGCGAGGATAAATGATTTAATTTTTCTTTCAGGGGAGAATCTGTAAAAAAAATTGTTTACTGACTCAAAACTATAAATTGCATCATTTTTAGCTCATATACAATGTTGCTCTATAGAACCATACCAAAGAGAGAGGCTTGGCTGGTGTACCAAAGTGATCTTGGGGGCACAGTGGATCTTGTCCACTGAAATGTGCCATATATGCCAGTTCCCCATAGAATATTGTCATTTTTCCTTGTGCCCACTGTGTTTATCAGACTGTAGGATTTTTCTGACGTAGACTCCCTTTCTGCCTGTTTGGCGTTTAAGACTATAATTTTCTACTGCCCAGTAACCAGTGCTTATCTCTGCTCACCCACCTTCAATCTGGCAAATTGGTGCCACAATTAATGCCAGGGTCCCTGTTATAATCTGCTCAAGTACATGATGGCACTCTTGGCAGAAGAAACCCTTTTTCCCTGGGCAGTAGACTTCCTTGATAACAAGGGTCAGGAAAAAACAAACAGTTGTGCATAAACAAAGCTGTCTCCATGTTTAGTTTGGATTTGATTCCTTGTATAAGGAGGGTTTTGGGCTGCAACTGTACAAATGAAATGAACTTTTGTCTTTCTTTTAGGGAAGTGTTCAAATGAAAGGCAAGGAAAGATCTCATAAGGAACAAAAGCTTGATATTCCATTTCAGGTGAAGCAAAACATTTCAGGCCAGGCAGGCATCAAAGAAAAAAGAAAAATTTTCACTCTACTTCTTATTTTCTCTTTTGTCTTCTTCTTAGAAGTAAAATTTTCATGGTATGGCACTCTGGCATAACTTTTGCAGAGTATCCATTTTGATTATCACCTCTGGGCAGACTTGTGCCCAGGTTCCAGGAGTAATTTATTGCTCAAGCAAGGAGAGAAACACATGGTACCTGCAAAATGCAGAGCTGTTCTTATCCTAAGTGTAATTCATCTCATTGCAAGGAAAAACTTTCATGATTCTGAAACTAGTAATATAGTCATCAAAATGTCTTCCAAAGTACATGAAATGGCAAATGTCTCTGCAGATTCAATACAAACTGAGATTACTTTCAATAAAAAGCCACCAGAATTTTCCAGGCCAGTGGGGACCCACATACTGTGTAAACGTGTAGAATGTCAATAAAACAAACTTGACAGCACCATTACTTTCCATTCCATATAAAACCTGGTTCTGCTGATTAAGGAGGTCAATGAGGAATTCTGAAGTCTCCAAACAATTGTATTTTTTGTCTTGGCTGTTTGTCTCAGTTGGTAACATTGGCAGACTAGGAAAAGCTACTTTGTACCTCATCATGTAACTGCATTCTAAAGTGCAGCCTAAGCACTGAATCTCTCAGTCATGTTGTATTTTATCAAGCTAGATTATCCCCCTAATTACACCAGCATAAACAGTTGTAGCTTAATTGAATTAAGTCGGATTGGATAATTGCTGTAAGAAAGCAGATCTCATTGAAGTCACAGTCCAAATTAATGTTTTAAAACCCAACCCAGTACACTCAGAAGTTATGCAAAGTGCTGAATGTTCTGAGTTCCTGTAGAAGTTCAAGAAACTTGCATTACATTGGTGACAAGTTCTCATTAGGAGCACGTTAGTAACCTGCTGAGTCAACTGTGCATTTTTATGTGATATTCTATAAGCACTAGAGATGTGTGGATATGTTTATAAATCAGATTGATCTGCTCATCTACCAACAGAATCTACTCCCTTTAATTCTTCTGAGAAGCGCATTAGACCATGCACTGCTACAAGAGATTCAGGAGCATGTGAGGTATAAAGTGTGCAGCTGGAACCTGATCCTTTGGGGTAGCCACCTCTGGATATGGACTTGTCCTCCGTTTTCAGAGAGAGCTCTTGGAATAAAACCTGTCCCAGTGAAGGCCAACACAGCATAGTGATAGACACAAAAATGCATCATCAGTCAAAAGGAAAAGGAGTAGCAGGCAAATCAGTAGGCTGCAGCTATAATCTTTCATGCAAAGGGCTTTAAAAACATTAGTTCAGACTCACAGCCTCCCTTGAAGAGTGAGGAAATACAATTATGTCAGAGACAGTTGCTCCTTGTTTAGGATCATACACTTAGTGGCAAAGGAGGGACTAGAACTTGGAACCCCCCCCCCCCCCACACACACACACAAAATGCTTGAGGATATTCCTGGTAAAATAGCAATGATCTGATTTTAAAAAAAATCAAATATCATAGAGCTGTGTGAACGACTTTTTAACATTCCATTGAGATGCATCAAAGTGAATGTGAAAGATGAATATGATACAAGCAAACCTTACCCTTAGTGGATAAGGGTGTTGTTATTTTTGTTATTGTTCACTCCCTCACAGGCTCACCCGAGGCACTGAGCAGAGCTGGCAGGATGCTGAAGGTGTCCTGGGGAACATCCCAGCACACAGGCAGCTGTGCATGCTCTCCTAAAAAAGCCTCTCAACAGGCACTGTGTTCCCTTCTCAGCTGCCCCAGGTGCAGCAGGAACCAGGGCTGCTCTCACAGGGCTGTTGAAACCCCTAGCAGGGGCTAGACATGCTGTGCATGCAATCAGTTGCCACTCAAGTTTGCTCCTAGGACATCTCCTGTGGAAATAAACAGATAAATTATTCACTGTGCAGGCAAGATGATACTGAATACCATGGCAGCTAAATATTGTAGTTACACTAAGTTCTTGTGAAGAGGACATAACTTATTCATAGTCAGAAAGTGCAAGAACTCTTTCACAAGCTAGATTTTTGTCAGTCATGATGATTTTCCATGTGTTCTGTACTATAGGAAGTCCTCTTTGAAAAGGGGACAGTAAATAATTTACTGTGCAGGGAGGATGATCCTAAATGGTACAGCAGAGAAACCATGTAGCTGCAATGAATTCACATGAGCATGATGTGCTGCTCACAAACCATTCTTTTAGCCTGCCTTCCATGCCAAACTGGTGATCACTGACAGTCCATGAATGCTTTCCAGATGGGAAACAGAGCTGCCTTCTGGAGAGCAGGCACAGGTTAGCCCTTCTAAACCTGTAGCACCTTCACATCTGAGCAAAAACAAGCTGCTCTTGCCTGTGTAAATCCCCAGGAGGTATCTAAGTCATTATGGTGTCTCTTGGTAGTGCTCTGCTTTTTAATTTGTTGTCATCTGGGGCCAGACCCTGCCCCTGGTGGCCAGAGGCTTCATGGAAGGTGATGCATGTGCTGCTGGGTGCTGGCTGAAGGGCATGGTGCTCTCAGGGGCTGTTTTGAGCTGGAATTGAACCCTGCAGCTCATGTCCAGCACACTGTGTACATGGTACAGGCTGCCACAGACACTGATGGAAGGTGACATTGTTAACCAGAACTACTGTTTAGAAGGAGAATGAGAAAAATACCAGCAAAGACAGCAGATGGCATCTTGAATACTGAAGCGAGTGGACTCAAGTGCTCATCCACTCTGATGGCAGAATATTCATTTTGAACACCAGATTCTCAAGCTGCAAAGGCTTGTTGTCATCAAAATCATTTTCCCTTTGTTTAAATAGAAGCATTTTGAGGTATCTGTGAGAATTATTGTGGTTCTTGCGCCATGTCCCAGGGCACCTGGAGCCTGGCTCAAGGAGGAAGCTCTCCTTGCTGCAGCCCCTAAGCCCGTGCTTTTGTCCCTCAGTATGGCAAGAATATGAAATGTCATTGGTCTCAACATTTTTAAAGAATGAAACAAGGGAAATTCACTTTCCACCTTCTCATGCCTGTCTTTACACTTCTTCTGATTGAAGGACTTCTGCATCTCCTGCCTCTAATTTGTGTTGTGCTGGTACTAATTTACTTGGGAGGCTCAGAGCTCCCATCTCTCATGCACAGACACAGAGGTGGCACAGGGAAGCTGAGCAACACAGCTAGTGATTATCTCTGGACAAAGCACCTTTCCCTCTAGTACTGCTGAGGAAAAGGACTTGTCACCCTCTTTATAATTTATTGTAGATAAAGTAGTGTGAGAGTCAGTGTAAATGCAAATGGGAGAACATTTACCTGCAGAGAGTTAAAATCTGCTTGTCCCCTTCATTCATGTAATCCTACATATAAATGTGTTTGTTGAAGATAAATTAGCTATCATAGTTAATTTATTCTGCATGCTTCTTATTAGCTATGTTAATTCCCTTAACTCATCCCACCACATTTCTCCTCTTTGCATCAATTCTGTTTTGATTTTCTCAGCACTGGTTAGAATAGGTTTTACAACATGACTGCTGTGTTAAAGTACTTTCTAGAAACATCCCTGTGCTTACTCTTACCTGTGTAGCTTTACTGTCTTACAGCATGGAGGTTTTACTTTTTTTTTGCACTACATGGACCCTCTTGAAAACATAGTGTGTTCTGGTTTTCCCTTTTAATTTCTGGAAGCACTTGTATTTGCATGCTTGTCAACTACTTTTATACAATAAAAGCCTACACTGAGGCCCTGAGCCCAATCTCAAGGGACTGTGCAGGCATTTCTAGGATGCAGCAGGAAGACAGGTGCCTTGCTGAATATCTGTAAGAAAAGGTGCCATTTCAAGTAGATTAGAAGAGTGTATGAAACAACATTGGAATAATTTAGTGAGTGCTAAGACAGCACTGCAGTCCATGCAGTATAGTTAGGGAGACAGCATTCTTCTCCCACTTTGGAAGTTGTAAGGGGATTTTGCACGTGTGCTTGTTGTTCTGTTTTTGACTGAATGCCTTGTACAAGCAGATTCCTCCAGGAGATTTCTGGGAAGCTATGTGCTGCTCGCTCACCCTTGGGTGCTCCTGTGTGTCTGCTGTGGGATGTCTCCCCAGGTTGTGTCCCTGTGTGGTTCTGCAGTGCGACTCCACACCTGGGAGCTCTGGCTACCTTCCCATGGGCTGCAAACCATTTTGGAAGTGAGGCTGCTTCACCTGTCTCAGGGAGCTCCTTAAAGCCTTGCATTATGGAGTTGTTGGCTAAGTGCTGCACTGTCAGAACCTAATTGCTGTAAGCAGGCAGAGCTAAGCCGTGGCTGTCCCTGCAGATGACAAGGCTGCTGGCAAGGAGGTCACCCTGGCAACGCCACTTGTGGCTACCTGCTGGGGATGGCTGATGAGCCTCGCCAGGGAGCTCCTGCACAGCAGCAATGGATTTTGCTCTCTTAAGTTATATCCAGTATCTCAGTGACAAACCCAGAGAGGCAAGGAAATCCTGCTTTCCTAAGACTGTCAGACCCTCAGGGACTAGGAAAGCAAAGGAGACTTAGTGATAACCATTGCTTTTCCAAAGAGTCCTGTCCTTCCCTTGGTAAAAGCTGTGACACATTCAAAATGTGTGAAAAGTATTTTAGTTCTCAGCTATTACAGATTTTCTACAGATTTAGCTGGAAACCAAAATCATCCTCCAGTGGGAAGAGGGCATTAAAGCATAGCAGGGGTCCAAGACTCAGCTGGGGCACAGCCCTGTGGGGATGCAGCAACCCAGCACCTCACAGCAGTTTGGTGAGGGACTGAGGCTAAATGCTCAGCCAGTGCCTCCACAGCAGCAAGTCTCTCTGCTGAATACCTGGACAGCCTGACCTTTATGAGCTGTAGTTTAAGATTTTATAGCTGTATTTCAGGGGCTTTGTTCTGCCTATTTTTTAGCCACATAGGTGTTTATTTCCCATTTTTGCAAGGAGGGCACAAGGTTTCTGATGCCCTTTCCATGGGAAAAGAGGATTATTTCATAGCTATGACCCACACAAAACACTGTTATCTATTCAGGTAAACATCCTTCTGGTCAGTTTGAGCCTCCTGTAGTGCAAAGGTGTTAACCGTGATCATTCCACGAAGGACATTAGACAGCCTTTCAGCACAGCAGAGCTTTTCAGCTCTTTCTCTAGAAACAGTTAAACCACTGCAGACTCTCAGCATCTGAATAGGGCATCTGCATAGCTGCTATTTCAAAAGCATCTTCAGCTTCAGAGCAGAGATCACAGATGGCCCAGTGAGACACTTCAAGGCAAATCTGCACTGTGGAGCAAAGCTCTGCTCCTCCTTCAGATCAGGAATCTGCCCCTCTTTCAAGTCTGTTCTTACAATAAGCTAGAAAAAGCCAGTTGGGGTGTCAATTCATATTTGCAAAATATTTCCATGCGAAGAAAAACAACCCAGGAAAAGAAGCAAAACCAGTCAGCCCTGTGCCTGTCAGGTGCAAGTGCTGCCTGAGTATGTCAGGTGAGGGGAAGATGGGGCTGCAGGTAAATTTTCACAGGTACCATGTCACCTCTGCTCAGCTGGCACATGCAGGTGCACATCTCTTGCCACTTGGCTGTTCTGAACATGGCCCTCTGAGATCTAAAATCTCTTGCTGTGTTTAATTTACAAAACTCTTTGCTGATATTATCCCCAAATGCTTCTAATGGAATTACTTGAGCTTCAGTTTCACAGATTGTAATCTGTCTGTAGAAATGCAGCTTGAGAGATAATTTTCCAACACTGGAGGTAAAACCCACTGGCTTGATTCTAACGTGTATTTCCAAGCAAAGTGAGTGGTACTAACAGCTCTGGTCTATATAGTCCTTAATTTAAACACCCTCAAACATAAACTTTGATAGGTAGATTATAAATGACAAGTGCCATATTTTAATGAATTTACAAGGTAGAACTAAAGACTGTTTGAGTAAACTGGAAGTTATTGCATTCATAAAAAGCATGAACAGATGAACAGATTTTTTTTTGTTAATGAGATCAAAACTGATATATGCTAGAGGCTTTCTAATTTCACTGAGGAAATACATTTTGATCCAGTAGTGACTTGCACATCCCTTCTTAAAAAGCTAGGCTTTTAATCAAACCTGTAGGAGCAAAATATTGTCCACATGGATATTTAGAAAGGTTGTATTCCAGTAATTATACACTAGACAGGACATAGTATTGATGATACCCTTATAATTATTTCTCAGAAAGGTAACAATATCATAGTTTTCAACGGCTGAATATTTATCTAGACAGGGTTATGCACAGACCCCAGCAGAATAACTCTCTTCTCTTATTATGAAAAAGAAAATAAAACTGTTGTGTGCTTTGATTCATGGGCAGAGTGGGAAAGTTTCAAAACAGGCACAAAGCATTGCAAAAATTTAAATTGAGAGAATCGCCTTGCAGGCTCCAGTTTTCACAAACAACACAATCTAGTGAGTTGGAGCAATTAGTAGTTGTGTGAGGATGTCCTCATCTTTAATGAATCTCTGATAGCTGCTACTTCTCCACAAGAGCTCATTAAAGACTTGCAGGCTTGGAGCTAGGAAGAGCTTGGCTTTTTGGGCTGGAGTCTTTGTGGGTCCTTGCCAGATGACCGGCTGCTCACACCCCAGTGAAACAAGCTGTCATTCACAGGCAGAACTGACAAAACAGAGCAGGGTGTACCACCAACACACTGCTCAACCTGCCAAAAGGGAACAGAAGAGGACAGAAAACAGTGATGTCTGGGGTCAAGGCATTTACCAGAAAACTGTCAAGAGATGTGCAAAAAATGCTGTCTTTCCCTTGTGGGTGCAGAACAAATTTATTTGTGTTACTAACACAGCTTTTATTTTTTTTTTTTTTGCTCTGGTGTCATGGGAGGCTTTTTCAGAAATTCCTTTTCTGCTGTCCATCAGGAACTAGCCTGAGAGCAGGAGTTTGTTTCTGTTCCTTGCAATGAGTGCTTACTTGTCATGCCTGCAGCTTGTGAAAGGAAATCAGCTTTTTCTTCAGATAGCATGAGGGCTGGAGGAGGTTGGGATTCAAGACATCCTGCCTAAAGTTTGTCATGTCAGTTGAAAGTGTCCAGTTCAATTTAAAAAGTCATAGCTGAAAAATTTCTGCAAACAGCCAAAAATAATAACAGCCTTGAAAATCACTCATGTAGCTTGTTTTAGATTGACTGCGGGCCATAGAGAAGAGTGATACCTCTGCTAATCACTGACTTCTAAAAGGAAATATGCTTCGAGTATTGCCAATTACAGCACAGAAATTTCATCCCAACTTTTGATCAGAGCATATATTAAAAGGAAAAAACCAAACCCCATGTTTATTTCACCTTATATTTCCTCTCTGGCTAATACATAAACAAGGTTTGGGAAAGCTGGAGGGTTAAAAATTAGATCAGATATCTGTCTGCTCCAGCACATATTTTGCTGAACCCTGCTTCTTAGGACTTCCAATTTGTTACTTTGGCATGAGTGCTTCACCATTTTATTGAATTGAATTGTGGTTTCCCAACTGAAATGCAGACAGCACAGCAGGGTGAAAAATACACGAGAACCTCTTTGCTGTGGCTTTCTGTGGCATACATGAGTAGAAAACTTGATTTACTTGTCCAGGCATGCAGTCATTTGTCAATGTCCTTCCCTCAAGATTCCTGGTGCAGGGCAAAGTGCTGATACAGTGATACAGGGATTTCTGTCTGGGTACATCCCTAATGTCTAGGGTACTTCCTCTGGTATTCTCAGGGCCTCTTTATTTGCCAATGTACTTTGCTTACACATATTTTAAGTAATATCGTTTTAGTTCTTGCTTCCTTTGGCAATTTTTGCTTCCAAACTTCTCCTGCAGGCAGCATCATTAATCTTGCATCAGGTGCTTATACCTTTCTTGTCATGACTCTCAATGAGTTCAGCAAATCTGCAGTCACAGTCACTGGGCTGGTGTTCCCTCACTGCTTTTTCTGCTTCAGTGCAGATGCTGGTTCCTGTTCATTGTTAGCTATAATAAAATCATCTGTCTCCTATAATGTTTTTATTATGGGTGTTCAGCTCTTTCTTTGCCAATTTGCTGCATTTTATGCTGTCAGTTTAACCTCTGACTTTAATCCCATGACACAGCTTGATGACATCTGTCCTTGTCTGAAGGCTTGATTACATCAGGTGTTCTGAAATGGTGTCCTGGTTGATGCAGTCTCCAGAAAAACAAGCTCTGGACATCATGGCTTGTGTCCACCCTGCTTACCTGTCTCATCTGAAAAGCAGGTAATTCTCAGTGCATTTTTTTGGTGGTTAAACACTAAGCTGCTTTCAAACACAAATCACCCTCAGTGCTCATCAAGCAGCATGGTCTCAAAGCACACAATGATTTCCACTGTCAAAGCTGGACAACCCCAGCTCTCTCAGCCTGCCTTTATGGGAGAGGTGCTCCAGCCTCCTGATTACCTTATTGGCTTCCTCTGGGCCCACTCTTACAGGTCTACATCTTTGCTGTTCTGAGGATCCCAGAGCTGGATGCAGTGCTCCAGGTGGGGCCTCACAAGGGTGGAACTGAGAGGTAGAATCCCCTCTCTCAACCTGCTGGCCCCTCTCCTGATGCAGCCCAGGACAGAGTTGTTCCCCCTGGGCTGTGAGTGCACACTGATGTGTCTTGTATTCCCTGCTCTCTTCAGTGCATGTTTATCAGGTCTCTGTACACTTGTTGTCACTTGGCACTGAGAATGAAAGAAAAAAATTACAGACAGAAATTACATTCCTAATAGATCATATTGTCTCCCTGATCTTACCTTCACACACTGATCTGAGCCTCTTTCTCCTCTTCATGTTAGCTCTTCCCTGGGATCATTGTTTCCTTTGTTGAGCTTCCAGAATAACCTGCTTGAAAACTCAGCTCTCTTGTGTTGTACGTGAAGCTGTACCAACACATTTATATAATCTGTCAGCTGAAACAGGGAACAAAAATAGAAATAGTCACGCAATGTACTAGTCATTCATAAAATGAACTGCACAGCTTTGCAGCAAGGCATAGTAAAGAGAAGTTCCCTGGTGGGCTCTGGCTTAGCAGTTTTCCAGTTGCACTTCACTTGTGCAAAGAGCCCTGACCACAGGTGGGGGCATGGCTGCAGAAGCCCAGCAGGCTGCTGTGCTGTGCTGTGCTGTGCTGTGCTGCCAGGGAGGGAAACAGCAGCTGCCCTCCCAGCTTTAGCTTGTGCAGGGAATTTTCTCTTTACCCCAATTGCATAAATAACCAGGAGACCCAATTCTAGCTGCTACAATTGACACACATGTGGATTTCCTCCAGGAAAACAGTCAAATTCCTCTGTAATCTAACATGACTTTCCAACTACCATAAGCAGCTTATCTTTTTCTTCTGTGACAGTGTTTCTAAGTCATAGGATTTTGCAGATAGGATTTTAAGCCATGAAGAATAGAGCTATCTGCACTGAGGTAGCTGGAACCATTTAATTTGCCAAGTTTATCAAAAGCCTTTGGTTTGCACAGAGTTCAGATAATATTTTGGTAAAATTAGGAGCCTGGAAGGGGATGAATCTGAATGAGTTTTCTGATGATGCACGTGTCTGCTAATTGGGTATTATAGAGACCTTTGCTTGTATTAATTACATTGGTGAATGAGAACAGATTAGTTCTGATTCAAATGCATTACTGCTGCAAAGCCCATCAGAGGGTACTGGTGGAGAACCTTTTGTGGATGATAAATAAAATGAGAGAACATGATACATAATTTCCCAAGTTCTTCTCCAAAATGTGGTGAAAAGATCAAGGTTTACAGGGGAAGGCCAGTTTGACCCTTAAGCTTACACATCATAGTTCTTAGGCACCTAAAGTGGAGCATTATTAAAGTTCCCAATTCTAAAGGCATATTTCTATTTCAAAATTTCTTTATCTTTAAACACAGTAGCTGCAATTGGAGTCTAATTTATATGGAGTAAAAGGAGTTGTTTGGTGAGCCAGAAATCAGTGTTTACAGAGAAGCTGATGATCATGTCCTGATTACATCAGTAATGGATATGATCCAGTGGAGAGAGAACCAGTCCCAAGCACTGACGTCTGTGGTGACTTACCCCAGGGTCTGCTTTATCAGGGCTGAACAAAAATAATGACAACTATGACGTGTGTGCACACAAAACATCAAAGAAATCTCAAAGATCTCTGAGTTTTCTAGATGGACAAAAAGCCAGTATCCATTGGCTACATGAAAATGTTGTTCTACCTAAAAGCATATTCTACTTTATGAGAAAACAAAGTAAGAAATTACAAACATAGAAAGTAAGAAGTGGGGGAAAACCAAACAGCATACATTAAAAGTTTTGAAATGCAAAAGAATAGCAGAAGAAATCACCATCATTGTGTAAGATCATTACTTAATGACATTTCCATAAAAATGGTATAGTTCTCATTTTGTATAGAACAGCAAGAAAATCTTAGGAAAAAGATTTCTGACACTGAGAGAACTGAAGTCTAACAGTGTAATTCTTGTGGTCAGACAAAGCTGATTTCAACCTCTGGGTTAAGTTTACTTTTTTTACTGCAGTGTATATTTTAATCATCATAGCAAAATCAAGTCTGTAAAGTGCACCTCACTGCACAGGTTCAATGGGAGGTGCAGTTTCTCCATAGTCTGAAAGTAAGCATTAAAAATGGCATAACACAGTGACTGGTAGAATACTAAATAACAGGAGGAGCAGAGTGTCAGGCAAATATCTGAACCACTTCCTAAACTGTTTGAGTGATTCAATGGAAAAAATCATCTTTAGGAACAAGGATTGGCTGCTACAGCTGTGGAAAGGGGTGCTGTGTCTATTGTTGGATGTATCAGGCAACTGAGACAATATTTCATATGTAACTGCTAATATGTATTCAGCCCTGGGGAAAAAAAGCCCAGATGGCTGAAGGAGGCATAATAATTAGCAGAAAATGTGTGATATGGTTTTGTATATTCTTGGTAAATTGGTATTGGGGAAGATGGTCTGATCAGGGCTTTAAAAAGAGGACAAATTAAAAAAAAAGAAAACAAATAAAAAGGCCAGCTGTTAGGAGGCAAGCAGAGTGATGCAAGTATTCCCAGACTCACTTGAGGGCTAGAGATAATGCCTTCCAGGGAGAGATTTTTTAAGGTGCTCAATCTTTGCAGTACATCAGGAAGATGCTTGAGGGGCTACTTGATTACAGCATATAAATACTTTAATGGTTTCTAATGGGCTCTTGAATCTAGTGGAGAGAGGCATGAGGAAGATCATCAGCTGGAAGCTGCAGCCACATGAATGCAAATAGTAAGACAGGACTGTTTAACAGTAACAGTAACTTACAACTGGAAAAAGATATCCAAGAAAGTGTCATATTCTGCTATCCAGAATTATCCAGTTCCTTACTGGCTGCCTTTCAGCATAGCATTCATCAGTCTGACAAAAAGTCACTGGATTCAGTTCTGGAGCTTTCCATAATCAGGTCTGGCTATAATGTCTGCTTTTATTCCCATCTGGCCCTTTGTTTATATCCTTCTAGTATAGATACACTCATACTGAGTAAAGAACACTGGAAACATCACTGGCCATAATATTGAGCTCCAGCACATTCATTATTGTATAATATGTTGAACTGATTGGAACATGGGTTTATTTTTCTGTTAAAAGAAAAAACCAAAATCTTGTAAAGCTAGAAAAATTTGTACCTTCCTTTAAATATGCTTCTGATAAATTCCTTCTCCCTCTCCCAAAAGCTGCGGTAAAAATGGGGTGCCTTGTGTACTGAGGGTTTTTTTAAAGTATTTTCAGAGCAAAGACAGTGAATAGGATCTTGAGTGATGCATTGGGGAATCTCAGACAGCTCATGATGCACCTGTGGCATATGGCAAAAGAAATTTGTGGTGTATAGATTCTCACATTTCAACTTTGGGATTTGTGCCTTCTGCAAAGCCCTGTATTCCCAACCCCAAAGCCAGATCACCTGAGTCGTGTGTGTTTGCAGAGCAGCTGCTCTGAGTAAGCAACACTGTAGGTTATCCAGTGTTTCTGTCCTGACCACAATAAACCTCCCATTGCACTGCAGAAACTGGCAAGGCAGGCAATAATTCATGTTAATCGTGATAAATTTCTGTGTCAATGTTGTAAATGAGGTGGTCTCAAGCAGCGTGCTGTGCTCCACGAGGCACACATGGTGTGCGCAGACGGGAGCTCCCCTTGCCGCGGGCTGCAGCTCCGTGCTGGGGCTGGCCCTGCCCCTCCCGTGCCCCTGCCGGGCTCTCAGGAACAGCACAGCAGCGTGCAGCCTGAGCAGCGCTGTAAATGCTGACTTTTGTTATGTACACTGGGAAAAGAGAGTGCCTGCCACTGTGAACGCACCGAAAAATTATTCAGCTGAACCAGGCAAGCTGAGTTTAAAGGCTCTGACTTACTGTCCTGGCTCAGTTCACTACAAAATGCCAAAGCACACCTGGGAATGTGGGGAGAGTCAGTCCACAGGCTGAAGTCCATCCAAAAATGGATTTTGTTTTTGTTAGAAAAACCTGAACTCCATTTTTGTAAGCCAGACATATATTAATTCACCAGCCATTCATCTAATCCAAATCTGCTTCCAGAAGTGAACAGGAAAACACTGTTCTTGGATAAATCAGTGTCAGAGATTCATGTGCTTAAAGGCTGAAATGGATCTCTTCTGAATAGGCTTGGGGTATGGGCCTCAAACCTGTTGGGATTTCATTGCAAGGCTCTGGTGCTGGAGGTCAGCCTGTTTGCACAGCACAGTACTAAATTTGCTAAGACTGATTGGGGTACTTAGGTAAACACGAATGAGTGTAGAAATTTCTGGAGTTTGAACATTAGGCAGAGTCTTCCTGCTAATAAAATTAATGGTGAATAGTTAGCTTGTGCAGGAAAATACATGTTAAAGCCATTACAGGACAGTAGAGTAAATGTCTATGGAGGTTGCTGGAAAAATCTGGCATTGATATCTTGCTCTGCAGAGCAGGCATTCATGGTGAAACTGTAGCAAAGTGATCTATTTAATCTGATTTATATGTATTTTCTGCTTTTAAAAAAAGGCAACCAAACTATGAGTATGATTAGAATCAAAATAAATGCTAAAAGGGCAAATATTTATATGGGCTTCAAGTCAGAATTTTAGCTGTGATGAGGCCAAAATGAACACAGTCCAAGAGCCAGAAATTCTAATTGTATTCAGAACAATAGTTTTAAACAAAATAATCTGATCAATTTACTGTATAAAAGCCCCAGGGTCTATCTGTGCCAAAATTTTGTGCTTGAAGAGACAGCATGTTTTCAAAGTACAAAATAATGGTTAGTTTTTCAAAAACATCCTAGCAGTGAAAATGAGGACACAGAGCTGTCCCTTTGCAGGCAGAGGAAGGAACTCAGCAGTATTTATGAAGAATCAACCATGGCTGAACTCTAGAAACCCAGAAGCTCTGATTTACTGTGAGTGCAGAAAATGGCTGCCTGGGTGCATTTGGTACCTCTTGCACACAGTCAAGACTTTAGATGAAAGGTTGTGGGGACAAGATAGAATTTTGTCATTTTTCCCATGTACAAGCTTTCTTTTTGTTGGAACAGAGCCATGGAGGGAGATGGCCCACTGTGCAGGAAAGGACAGAGCTGCAGCTGAAGCACAAACACTCAAAACAAGAAAGCAGGAAAACCAATTGTGTCAGCAGGGTAGCAAACATTGCTTTGAACTCAATTGAATCTACAAAGCTTTTTGAACATCCCATAACCTGTGGTGACAGGTGATTCCTCTCCTTTTAATCTTCCTTTGATTTTTATTGTTATAATGAGCAAAACACCTCTAGGTTGGGCTAAATTTTCAGGTTAGGCTGGTTAGGGGCTGTCAGTTCTGGGACTTCCCCCAGCACATAAGGCAAAGTTCCTGCCTTGGTGAGGGTGAAAAAGGAGATACTGGGCTCTTTCACCTTAGAGTGCTGCCTGGACAGCCTTACAGCCATCCTCTGCCTCCCCAGCTGCAAAGCAGCAGCTCCAGCTGAGCTCCTGAAGCTTTAAACACATTTCTGATTTGTGTTTGTTTAAGCTTCTCTTTAAACACTGCAGTGTTTCTTTCCTGGGTCATTTATGAAGGACTTTGCTATCCCTGCTGTTAGAAACACTTTTTTTTTTATTTGTAAAGTTGTGAAGTGCAAGGTTGAAAGTGAGTGAAGTGACTAAAGGTGGTTTCTGACAAAATATTTCTCCTAATGTTTTTGCACATTGATCTAAGAACACAGAGTATCACTCCAGGATTTGAGGGTTATTCCTCAACAATCTCAAGAAAGTATGAAAGGCAGCTTCAGAGCAGAAATAAAACCCGTCCTTGGCTCAGACTTCCTGTCCTGTGTCTGAATAATTACAAGCCAAAATTCACATGTTCCTGATGCACAGACACAAACCACAAATAGCACCATTCAGGAGTTTTGTTACTGTCTGGGAAAAAAAAATGCCACAATGCCCTCAGTGGTTTTGAGGTATTTTTCCTAGTTCTGCTTCATGATAAAGACCTTGTACATTAAAACTGACACTTACTCTGAGATACCATTTGATCTGCTGTTTTATTCTTGTAGACTATGGCAACATTCTCAGGCTGAGCAGTGATTTCTTGCCAGAAAAGCAGCCAAAGTTAGGTTTAAGCTTTCATGGCTTGTCTGTTCCTATTTTCCACCAGTTGCTTGAAACTGAAACAAAAATACTGACCACCCAACTTGAGTATTTCTAGGACTGCCCTGCCTTTAAAAAAATAATGCCAAGAGCACTTTATGTAAACCACAGTTTAGTAATTGCTTTTTATTTTTTCAACCACATGTATAAAACATTTTGACCTCACAATATTCTCTTACCAGCATCTCGCTTTTTCATACTACTTATCTCCTCTTGTGTTGGGTGGGAAGGGAAGAGGTCATAAACAGACATTTTAAGCGCAGGGCTCAAAAGGCTGAGAGTGCCCTACAGGTAACTTCAGGTCCGAATAATTTCTTTGGGTCTGCTCAAGCTCAGCAGGTAGTGCAGCTTCTTTGGTAGGTTATGCCAGCATGGTGCTCTGGGATGAACCATTCCATACAGTTCTTCTATAAACCAGAGAGCAGTTATTCAGAAATGTCTTATAGTCAGCTGGGTTTTGGTGTTCCTTTGAGTCAGCAGGAGGATTGTACAGCACCAAGGACATCCCTGTCTGCCAGTCAATGTGGATTTGGCACTTCCCTTCCCGTCCTCCTTTCTGAGTGCCCAGGAGCTACAGATCAGCAGGGCCAGCATCTGCCATGCTCACAATTCTGCCTCAGCAGTGAGGTGTGTGCAGGTGAAAGCACTGAGGGTTTCTGTACAGGCTTTCAGGTGGTGCTGATGTTGCTGGGGTGCCCTCAGTGCAGCCAGGGTGACCACTGGCAGCTGAGTGGGCACAGTGTGTGTGCCAGGAGGACGTGCCTGGCTCTCCTGCCCCACCACTGCAGAGCCTCCCAGGCTGAGGGGTCGGCTCTTGTTGTGCTATAATCAAGAAGCTCCTATTCATTGGTGGCTGAATGGTCTTGCTAACACTGCATGTTAAATATCTTTCAAACCCTTTGTGACAAGAGATGCTGTACAAATGTGGCAGACTGATGCTTCCTGTACAGATCTAATTCTTCTCCCTTAGTGAGTTCTCTCACTCCAGTGGGAGCAGGGCAGGACAGTACTTCTGAGGAACATTTCTTGTTATCCATTGTGCTTGTGGAATAACACTGCTTTGACCTGCTCTGTTTGTGGAAAGGAATGTATTTTTTACCTTTATTCATTTGCTCTGAAAATGCTTTTGCTTTACCTTAGCAATGCATATTTGAAATTTTACAAGAACCGCTGCCTTTGTATTAATTGTTGCCCTGGCTGTGGACTTGGACCTGGGTGGTTCCCTTCCAACTCACACACCATGACTGTCCTTACATGGCAGCTGGGATTCAGCTTTCCTTCCCCCTTTCCTAGCTGTGTGTTTTGAATATCCTTTTGTCTCTATCCTTTCACAACACCACCACCAAGCTGAAGTCACATTTTACATCTGAATGCTTTCCTCAAACAACTGGGTCCTGTTTTCCCTCCCAATTCCACAGATTAGTAGAATGAACTTTATCAAGCACTGCTTATAATGATTCCCTTTTAAAGAGCAAAATGTTTTTTCTGGCTCATGTTTGTGTAACTCCTGGTGGCTGAAAGATCTGTAAAGTCTCCTCCTGTGGCAGGCTCTCTCTCAGTGGGATGTTTTAGCAGTTTGGATGATGTGAACAGACATGTGCTGTTTTCCAAGGCAAGCACCCATTTGTTAGTGAGAGCTGCTCACTCTCCTCTCCACAGGAGCCCTTCCCCACTGACCTTTTGAACCACCAGAGCAAATCAAATTATGTAGCTCTAAAAAATAGAAACCAGCATTTGGGCTGTGTGAGGGAAGTGTTCCAGCTTCAGTGCAGTTGCCCAGGGAAGCAAAGAGCTCAGCACATTGTCCTGGATGAGCAAAGAACAAGGGCCTGCTAAACAAGTTTTGTCTCTCAAGTTTGTATTATCTTCCTTGTGTCGTCTCTTAGGCAAGTCTTCATAGGCAAGATGATAATTTTTTTGCAAGATTTTTCATGTTTGGCTGTGATTGATGTAATCTGTGCAGTACCTGCTCATAGAGTTTCCAGGACTGGTGAGATAGTGGGAACCAGTGCCAGAAATAACAGTTCTAAGTGCATAAAGGCCATATGAACTTTCAGTCTTGTGACAAAGGAATGTACCAGCTCTTGTAAATGGCACACCTGTGCCCCTCCCAGCTTCCCAGGCTCTGAACACACCTCCATGTCCCAGGCAAGGGGTGTGTGCCACCCTGGGAGCCAAGCAGCTCCTCTAGATGCATCAGGCAACACATGGGGGCACAGCCAGCAGCACAGAGAGGGGAGGGGGCCTTGGAGCAGGCAGGGCATCTCTGGGCTCCCAGGGAGCTCCTCTCCTCCCCTGGCTGTCCAAGCAGCTGGTCTGGCTGAGCAGAGGAGGACAGCAGCAGAGGCTGCTACCCAGCCTATGACAGCCATGCTGTGGGGTTTCATATGAGCACACATTCATCCTGAGAGGTCAAGTTCAGTAAAAACTGGAGGCAGGGAAATAAAGTTTCCTTTAAAATGCAAATAATTAAAGAAATTGATCAATCTGCTATTGTTGAAACAAACTCTTAAAAATATTACCATGAAACTTAACTTCCCTTTAGTGTGTGTTTCAGACTTACCATTTCCCTAAAATGGACTTGGAATGATCACACCTTTCCTCAGAAATGCTGCATGACTGGAGTTGTAATTCAAAAGGATCCTGACCAGAGGCATTTCCATGGCCAAGCTGAATTTTAAATTGAATTAACAAATACTTCTTAGCTGATCTTTAGTGGATTTCTTTTCCAGTAATGCTGTAGGTCAGATCTTGTTGCATTTCAAGTCTGTGTTCTTCAGAATGATGTTCTCAAGCTTGGGAGGATGGCACTGATTTGAGCAGGCTCATCTAAAATGCCTTCATCTTTCACGCAAAGATGCTTACAAGCTTACACAACAGCAGTGAGTCATTCACATGGGATCATGCCTTTATTCACACAGCAAAAGCAAAACTCTGGGTATTCTCTGTCCCCAGCTTCAGCTCTGCTAATATGCAGGAGACATATGATAGATGTACATTATGCCCTGAAAAAATGAATTTTTAGTGGCTGATGATGCCTCCTTAGTGGACAGTCATGCTGTCATTCATAAGTATTAACTTATATTTCATGTTCTTTTTCCCTTTTTAAAGGAGAAAGAAATCTGAATGATATTTCTGCACTTCAAGGAAAGGAGCAGGACAGGTCAAAGGTGCTAAAAGCTCCTCTCTTATGTTAGAGGAACTACAGCTGTCAGTTTGCTCTGTCCTTAATACTGTGTTAGTTAACCCCATTAAGAATGTTATATAATTTATAGGGTTTAACAAGTGAACATCAGTATTTCTTTTAGACTGAGGACATGATTCAGCAAGTCCCTTTTGCTTTTGCCTGTCAGTAAGAATGCTCTAATCTCACGGAAGTAGCCTGTAATGCATTGCTGAAGGGAGGCACTGGGGCTGGGTCAGACCTGTGAAATTCAGCAGAGCTGATCTCAAGTAAAAGCAGCAGCTTTCACTGCAGCTGGGACCCATATCTTTTGTATCTGGCTTTACAAATTTCAGCTAAATAGTCAAGGTGAGCTGTGTAGGTGGAGCTAGTCCCTGGAGAGGACACCAAGCTGGGGATGGAGTAGAATGAGGTGCCTTTCCTGCTCCTTGGACTGTAGAGGGAGCCTAGGCAGTTGTCAGACTGAATCTCTAACATGTGCATGCCTGTACATGGCCACTGAGGTGAATACTACCTAATTCCTGACTCTGGTGATAAGCTTATGTCAGATGTATAATTGGACCATATTGTTCAGGAATACAAGAAGAAAAAGGCATATTAAACGAAGGATATATGACAGCACAGTATGTGGGCTTTTTCTTTGTTTTAAAAAAACAGCTCTTTGCTTTTTTCAACTAATTATCAACACCACAAGATAAATTAGCTTTTAATTTTAAATCATTTAAAAATATCTAGAACTAGGACATCATGTTTAAATCAAACAAACAGGCATTTTATAAATCCCCACAGAGCAAGGACATTCAGATTTAATGCTTTTTCAGGGCTCCAACTTTGCACTCAAGTAGTCATCTTTGCATATTAAAAACTTGAAATTATAACATAAATGTGTCCTATGCCAATATCTTTCCCTAATCATCTTCCTGATATTACTCTGGTTTTGTACTGCATGACATTTGGATCTACAGATCTGCTGCATTGACTGTAGACAAAAAAGAAAACACGTGTGCTAAAATTTGATACACAAATCAATAAATCGTATGTCCTTTTAAATATAATGAAAGTAAAAGCTCACATTGATCTACATCAACTCTGATTAGAGCTGCCTGGTATTCTCTTTGGGAAAAAAAAAAAAAAAGCAGAATAGCTGCTGATGAGTGAATTGTAGGCATCAGATGTTACATAGCTGGGTTTCACTGCAGTCAGGGAGAGAAAGCAAAACAACCAGGGAGCCCCAGACTTTACCAGGTTCTATAAAATGGCATCTGTTTGAAAGTGGGGGTCTGCAATGTATTTTCTACAGCTCAAGTTCCTTAAAATTTTCATCAGTAAGGAAAAGATTAAAAAAGGAAACCTAGAAGAGAAGTCCATCTCTGAGCTGAAGAAATACTGGCGTACATTGCCCATTGATTTAAGGTTTTGATTTTAGGGAAACTTGCCAAGTGCACAATATCATGCTGCCAGAACATTCAGAGCAGAAGTAAAACTCTTCCCAAGATGCATCTATCTTCACTTCCCCATGACACACAATTTTAAAAATGAGGTATCTAAGTGCTTTGTACACTTCCATGCTCTAATTTGCTGAAAAGTGCTGCTGTTTCTGCCCATTTTCCTGTACCTGCCCTCTGCAGCCTTCCTTCAGCCCTCCCTGTGCTGGACAGTCCTGGTAGGTAAGGCAGCCTCTGCCAGCTCAAAAGCTTGTCAGCTGCCAAGAGATCAAGAAAGGCAAAAAGTCAAAAATCCTCTTTGTCTTCCTTCACAGCTTGTTAATTCAAACTTCATTTTTATTTTCTGACTTTGGCTTGAGCAGGTTACATATCCAGATTGTCTGGGTTGGGAATACCTCATCATCAAAACTCACTATTGATACAGTGTTGCTTTGCTCTTGACTGTAGGTTTGTTTGATTGCCATCCCACATTTTGTATCATGCTTTTTCCAAAGTGATGTTGCCAAGAAGACTGGAACAGAGAGGAGCCAGTCTTCAGACTTGTAGGGCATGTAACACACTCCCCTCTATGTGAGGAGGGTCTCTGGAGCTGGGGAGGCAGGGCAAAGTGCCAGCCCTCTCTGTGGGCTCAGAGTGCCTGCTTACCTGGGAAATTCTCCAGCTTCTGTATCCCAAAAAATCTGCAAATGCCTCAAGCATGTCCTCCTCAACCTGGCTATCTTGTACTTAAGATGAGGATAGGGAACGCTGTCAAAGAATAAACAAAAGCCTGGTGAGAAAAATAGGGAAGACAGTGGTTGAGCAGCACTTTTTTCTCTCTTCATTTGCTCTCTTTTGTAAAGTAACAACCCTTTCCTATGGAAGTGAGTGCTGCTTGGACCTGATAAGTGAGCTGAGGTAGCAATGAACAGCCCTACATGCAGTTACACAGATTCCTGGTGCATCCCATCAAGTAATTTACCATCACTACTTCTTGTGACTACTAGCATTCCTCAGAAATTGAAGACTGCCTCTTCCCACAGACCAAACTTCTCCAAATCACAGAAACACAGAATATTTTGGGTTGGAAGGGATCCACAAGGATCATCAAGTCCAACTCTAAAGTGAATGGCCTATACAGGGACTGAACCCACAGTTCAGTCAGGATGACTGAACTCACAAGATGAGACGTGGGTAGAAAGCAGGTGAGTAGCTGAGCAGAGCTGGCTGCAAGTTTAGAACAACCTTTCCTTTTGAAGAAAGCTACCAGAGCCAAGTGTGTCTCTTGAGCATGCTACACAACCCTGAGGAGGATGAAGCATTGCTTTCCTCCATCTCACCCCTTCCCTTGCTGTGAATTTAGAGAAGCAACAAATTTCTATCACATGTAGTACCCTCACTGCTAGGGTTGTGCTAAGGGCCTTAGACTTTCTCCCAGCCCTGGTGTCTCACACAAATTCTTACTGTGTTAGTCATTAGGCAATACCATGGCTCAGTGCAAAGTGCTGTGCTAGGTTAACTGTGGTGCCACCAGTGCATCTTGCTCTTGTTGATTCCTGTGGAAGCTCTGATTTCATGTTGCCTGTTGTCAAAAGATATCAGGTAATCCTTTACACCCAACTTTTTCACAAGTTAAATCAGTGCATTTTTTCAAACAGGAGCAAAAGTCTCATTTCCTTGGCATGCCCCAGCAAAACTGCTTTCCTGACAGGGTGCAATTGAAAACATTTGTAAGGATGGAAATGTTCACTGGTATATTTTATTGGCTTATTTGGAGCTTGAAATGGAGGAGCATGCAGAAAAGTAGGACACCAGTGGCTCATGCTCCTGCCTGACATTGATACAGAAAAACACTTTGGGATTTACTTTAGGAATGGAAAATGTGAGTAGGTCTCTTCTCTGTCCATGAGAGTACAGCTGAGGAATTCTGTACACTTCATTCTCTCCATCTTCAGATTTTACTCTTAATCCTCTAAAAAATGTGGGGAAATTGATTAATAAAAGCTGCATTTTGGAAACACTACATCTTCTCTTCCTTATCAGAGATAATTTTTTCTTGCCATATGTTCAAATGTGCTAGAAAATCCATGCTTTTGTATTGTCACTCAGTGTTTGTGTTTATTATTGAATTCTTTTTTACACTGATTAAGAAGTACTGGCTGCCCACAAAAGATTAAGAATCCATGTAGGTGGTTTATCTAAGCTCAGATCTTGTATACAATTAAAATCCTTCTGCAATTTTCTCTATGCTTTGAAATTCACATGATTAAGAGAAAAGCCCCTTAAGCAGATGGCAGCCAGTTAGATATTTTATTGTATATAAATTGTAAGTACATGCTTACAGACAGATATGCATAATGAGATAGTGTATTTTGCTTTAGCAGAGTCATGTGTGGATTGAGAAAAGTCTTCATTTCCAAACTAGCAGAAAGTTGCACGGGACCTCTCCCTGTGCTGTATATAAGATCCGTATTGTGGCCTTGTTCTTGAAAAATCACAGATCCCCACTGTTTGTTTAAACTCAAACAGAGGCTGTGCTTCATGTCTCATAGCCTTCAGAGCAGCTCACTGGAGTTAAGGGGTGGAATGCTACTGAAATTCAATAGGAACTGGGCATCTAGATCCTTCAGACCCCTTGGAAATTGCTGTCCAAATGTAGAGGAATAAACAGCTGCAAAACAGATTATAACTTTACTTGGAACAACATGTGAATGTGAAGTATTCTTAAGGCCCTTCCTGTCCCGACTCTCCCCTGTCATTCAGTGCTAAACTCATCCTCAGCTCTGTGGACCATAAAAACCATCATGTTTTAATGTATAGAAGAGCCCTTTTTTTTGGCCCAGGATTGAAGCTAACTTCTCTGGGGCTTTGAATCAGTTTTTGTTTTCAAAAAAATCCTATATTTTAATGTAGACAGCAGGCTGGAAATGCCAGCTGTCTGAACCTATTCAGCAGTATAAAACTTCAGAATAAGTCCCAAGACAGAATGGTTACTGGCCAGAGAGTAGAACAGGTAATTAAAGATATTTAATAGGTGCATTTAACAAATAGCTCTGTGGTTTATCACTTAACTCTACAGTTTATCACAGGAATATCACTTCCAGGCATTCCTGGCTGTATATATAATATTCATGCTAGCCCTGGCTTTTTTTTTTTTTTTTTTTTTTTTTTTTTTTTTGCTTGAATATAATGTTTCATGGGAACAGCAAAACCTGTAGAAGTCAGAGATCAAAGCTGAATGTTATTTCCAAAATACCAGTGATACACAGAATGCTGTCATGGAAACCTTCCTTACAGACCCTTAGCTGTATAATGGGCCATCATCCCACGCTGTGCAGGGGAACTATTCATCTGTCAGCACACCAGAATATGTGGTCTGTAAACTGTAGTCACAATAAAAATACAGATAGCATCTCATGATGCTGCTTTTCATGGACAATCAGCAGAGCCTGCTCCTCATGCCTGGATATCTGTCTGTACATTGCAAAGATGTGAGATCAGATGGACTTTGTTTCCTTAAGAAAAGTGGAATTTACTCCTTCCTCTGAAACCCATGTTAATATTAAAAGAAGATATGAAGTTTTCCAATTACATAACAAAAGAGATTATATTGTGCCAGACTAATTTCCAAGCCACATATCTCAGAGAAAATCCAAATTCTTGAATGAGAGACTACAAAGCTCTGCAGATAGATAAGCTCTGAGAATGCAGGCATCAACTTCCTCTGGGTTGGGATATTTAGGTGAGAGAGACAATGCATTCAGTATGGTTTTAGTTGTGTCTTCAGTTTCCAGGTGGATTAAAAAGACTGAATCCAGACATTTGGCACTTATTATAGGGAGGAAAGAGGTAAATCATTGATCTTTTCTTGGTTTCGATTTAGATTGTTTCCAGTAGCTGATTCCTATAATATGTAAGTGAAATTATTTCTTTTTTTTGCCTTTCAATGCCTGTGGTTCAGTGCCTAAAGAGCATTGATGAATATTTAAACAGCTTGCACTAATTATACTGCATGTTAAACACAACCCTCAAATCCCTCAAAATTTACATGATGGAAATATAGTCTTTGTTATCAAACATGATCAAAGAAAAATAGAAATACATATTCTTCTCTATGCCCATATAGGCACTGGAATTTATCTCTGTCCTTTACAGGAGCTGCATCTTCTCAAACAGTCTCAGGCAATGCTGCAAGTTAGTGTAACCTAAAATTGTGTTGAGATTGTCCATTATTGTAGGTCTGTGTCAAAATAAAAAGTGAAGATTATGTCAAATATTGGCTTTCTCATGCAGCATGTCCACAATCAAGTGTTAGGAATTTAGTCCTATAAAGTATCCAGTTTGGTGTGGGACTTTCCGAGGTCTCACTGCACAGTAAATAAGGGCTGCACAAAAACAATGACCATGCAAGGTCCTGGCACAAATTAGCGTTCTGTGAGCTGGGCTCCAGGGAATAATCAGCTAAGAGTGGGAGATAATGGTCTAGGGAAATCTCTTAGCAGTTAATGGTACTTATGACACTGTGGTATCAGCTAAGCTCTGTGGCCTTTTATAGAAATTGTCACACAGGAGGGACAAGGAAGGAGGTGCCATCTCTGGACTAGTGGGAGCACAGCAAAGCCTGCTTTTCACTTTCCTTTTTCTTTTACTTTCTGACATTGCATTTGTGACTGTGCCTCTTTCTCAGTCTAGGAAATCTGGTTTCAGGTGGATGAATACTACCAAGATTTGTGCTAAAGATGTGAGGTGATAAGTTTCCCTTGTGTTTCTATACAAATTGAACTAAGTGAATCTTGAGAAGAATAAAACTCTTAGTGTGCTTTCAGGCTGAGCAGGCATAGCTGTTCTGTTCTTACTTCATGCTGTTGTACTTACTCCTAAGCACAAACCATTTTTGATTACTCAGCTTGGAAGATCTCACTAAGCTGACTGACCACTGACCCATATTATCAGCTTCTGATTTACTCATGTTATGATAATTCCAAGAAAATGAGATTTAAAAAAAAATTTAAGTAATTTGTATGAGTTTCCCCTGATTTTGGAGGCTTTCCTCATTGTATCAGAGAAAACAGTTGTTCTACCTGACTTAAAGCTGTTCATGGGATGTATTGGGAAAAGACGTCTCTTTCTCAGATCACAAACAAGAGTTTCTGACTTTCTAGCCAATATTTAAACTACTCAGAAATTTCAGTAAGTTTTGGAAGAGGTCTTCTGCCTTCTGCTTGCATTTCCTCTCTTTTAATAGGAAACTTTGTTCCTGCATCTGAAAGTGAAGAAAAGCACACTTCATTTAGCCTGCAATTGCTTAGAACTCAGAGGTGTGGATTGATTAGCAAACACTCTACAATAGCTCTTATAGTGGAGAGCTTTAAATAAATGGGTTTTAAACTATTCTTACTGTTTCTAGTGCTCTTTATACAGTCCAAACATGCTGTGTACACTATTCTTTGACTCTGCTGTGTTCCTGGAGGGGAATGAATTAGAATATTCTGAATGCCTTATGTAATGTATTTAGAGAACTTTTTTGTTTGTATCTTTGTTTGAATTTCTTGGACGGAATTAATTAATGGCAAAGTATAAAGGCCAACTTTGAAATCCTAGCTGACTTATACACTAGAGCTCAATTTGTATTCTACATCAAGGAAATGTTTGGATTTGAAAGAAGGACACCATTATCAAAAAGATTTCTGTAGATGGGTCTGTTCATCAGAGTGCCATATCTTTGCCACAGAAGCAGAATTCAAACATTTGGGTAATTCAAAAGGAAAATAATTTTTTGATCAGGATACATATTTAATTTCTTATTAGGAATTAAATGCAGAGCAGGAAATAGCAACTGAATTGGGATAGGAAAAAATAATAAAGATTGCATTTGTTTAAAACAACATTAATTTCAGGTGAAAGGTACAGAGAATAAAGTCTGTAGCCTGAAGACTTCTACCTTCCTGAGGAAATCTGATGGGGTAACAGCTTCTAGGAAAGAGAAAGATTCTTTTTCTTTTCATTTTCATACTTACATTTGTAGCTGTATTTCTTTGTCCAGTTGTACATTACTGCAGTAATACATAAGGATTCGTTTCCTAGTGGGTGTAAGTTTGTCTAGTTTCATTGAAGTCAGTGCAATAAAGATAATTTACATGCATTTCCAAAGAGTTTAATCAGCTGGTCTCTGCAGCGTTAGGGAAGTCAGCAGCAAAATCCTGCTTTTGTCTTCGTGGAAAAGAGGTTATTCATGAAGTGCCATGTTGTGATTCAGACAAGTGAAGCAGCAGCTGAGAGTGTTCCTGTGTGTGCCTCACCCCTTGCCTGCTGCACTGTGGGACAGGCAAAGGGGAGCAGATGGAGGTCCTGCCTGCACACCTATGCTTTCCTAGATACCACATGCTGCAGACAGGAAAGGGCTTTCCTTGGGCAAAGCAGCTCTGCCCAAGTGGTAACACAGAAATGAAAAATCCCCACATCATCTGGGGCTGTAGGAGGTACACCAGCTTCTGTTCAAGCTGCTGGAATTTCCCTGTAGGAGCAACATGAGCTCCTGCTCTGTACGTGGTGGGGCCCAGGGGGAGGTGGACACCCCATGTTTGTGGCAGACTGGACCAGTGCCTGTCCAGCTGGGGCTGAAGAGGCAGAAAGATCAGCAAGGAAGGCCAGAGGGTTTCAAGTTTGTGCATTAAATTCAGGAAGTGCAGTGGAATTTATTTCCAGCCTAGAGATCTCAAAGCTTGGAGAAGACCAGCCTTGATGGGGTTTTTCTGATCTATTTCTTGTGTTCTCAGGCCTGGAAATTTGTGTGATCACACAAATCCATGCAAAATCAGCATAATGGTCCAGCATCTCATAGAAGTAGCTCATATAGAGTGCATAGCCTGTAGGGTACTAAGACTTCTAGGTAGATGAAAGATCTTGTGTTTATGTTTTACAGAATTATTCTCTCTGTCAAAGAGAAATTGGACAGGAAGGAGTAGAGTATTGATAACACAGTTTATGCTTTTAAATATTTATAGTGTAGGGAAAGGATTGGTTGAGATTTTATTTTCTAGTTTCGAAATAATTTTTCTCCTCACGCTAACAACTCACTTTTTTTCTTCTCAAACATTTTCTGCCTCAGTTATATTTCTCTGTGGCACCTTGGCATGGTCTTGAGAAACGTTAGACACTGGCCAGTTTGAGTCTTTAGAAATAGTGGAGCATTAAAGAAAATGTTGTAGCATCAAGCCCTGAATGAGAATATTTATCACAGTAATATCATGCTGTCCTATTTCTCTGATACCAGCAAATTTCCACATTCCTACAAGAGTCAGGGTATTAGGATAAGGACAGTAGCTGGTGTACAGAAAGCCCAGCCTCTCTGGCCTATTTGACACTGGGCAATCATGGATTTCCTCCAGAGCTGTTGAGAGCACTGTGGACAAGCCTGTGTTTATACTCCTGCAGTACAATGTGAGCAGTGGCACAGAAATGCTGCTGGGCTCCTGCCAAAGGGCCACACAAAGGCAGCCAGATCATCTCCCTGCAATGCAAATGCGATGACAGTGGCAGCAGGGGAAGCCTGGCTGTGCAGCCACCTCCTCCTCTCCCCTGCTCAGCCTCCCCAGCTCTGGTGCTGGGAGGTTACCAGGAGTGCTGCCTGCAAAGGGATTTTGGTAGGCACAGTGCCTTCAGAGCTCACAGGTCATGCCCATCTGCCTTTGGGACAGGAACAGTAATATCCCAGATCCTTACTGACCCTTCCCTTCAGGTGTCTTTGGAGTCTGGCAGGTGGCCAGAGTGGGCAGGACCATTCCCTCATGAGGCCCCAACACAAGTTTGAACAAAACCTCTCTTCTCTGAACTAGGGGCTGACAGGAGCAAGGGGAGGAGCAGCAGCAGGGCAGCGCGGAGCCCTCGGTGACGGGAAGGGCCCAGGAGAAGTTTCCATCTCCAGCTGGAGTGAGTGACGGCAGCTCCCCCAGCCAGGATCCCACGGGCACCCTGAGCACCAGGTACAGCACTGCTGGGGCACTGCGAGGCAGGTGAGCAGCTGAGAAAGGAACAGGCTAAAGAGAGCAGAGAAACTGGGGTGGAGGGGCTTGGAAGAACCTGACCCACTGCCTGAAGGGAGAATAAGATTCAATGGGATGCTCGGATATGCAGAAACTAGGGAGTGCTGATGCTATGGGGAGCAGAAGCAGAATTTACTGTACAACTAAGGGTTTGATGCAATCCTGAGTATGCAGTGACTGAGGGACTTGAGTGGGAATACCCATGTTATGAAGACAACTACAATATGTATTTTTTTTCAGATACATGACTTAAATTTATTTTGTCTGATTCCCAATTATCTCCAGAATTTATCAACATACAATTGTATTTTCTACATTATTGATCTTCTCCCAAGCCATGAAGTCATAAAGCTCTCTAAAACCAACTTTCAAAATCAGAAATATCTCTTCCTGAAATCAGCAAATAAGGGATTCGCTGCATCCCAGTCCATCAGGTTTCCCATCTGTTCAAAAGAATATGGCTGTTTCCATGAAATGCATACTTTTCAATATTTATTTTTGGAAGAGGGGAGAACATGTATGTGATTTGGAAAGAAGATGTAAGAGATGGTGCCCTCTTCTGAAGGGATGGTTAGACCTGCTCTTTGGTATTTGTACAAAGCTCAGATATGGTTTGTTTTCTAGGACTTGAATGTCTTTGGATCACGGGTGCTCTAGGATAAAGATTTACTTGTTTGCTTGTTTGTTTGTTTGTTGCTTGTTTTCTGAGTGGAAGTTCATATTTTTATTTATATATGTGCAAAATGCTCTGTTCTACAAGGAGGGATGTCAGACACCTATTTTAAGAAATAGGTGCTTTCACTCTGCAGCTGAAGTGGTTTTGCTTAAAGTTCCCTTAGCATTCAAAGCCCCACCAGAAACTATAAAACAAATAGTTTTATAGTCTACTTGGCTTTATAAATTTCATAAATATAACCTTCCATTTTCATGTATCTCACATGGGTCAGCATGCTTGGATTTACTGGGTTTTTTCCCTTAATTTTAATTCTTATTGGAAAATTAGTTATGTGGAGTATTAAGTCCCAGCTGTCTTTAATGTGATACAAGATTATTTACTGCTTGATTAAGAAACTTAAGAAACATAGACACTTTAAGAAACCAGTGTCTCTGTTCATGGCAGAATACTCTCCATGCAAAATGCAGTATTTCCCCGGTGGTATTTGTCCCAAGACTTGTTTGGTGTTTGGAAGGCAGGCTGAGGACAGCTGGCCAGCACAGCCATGGCTGCAGCCTTATCTTGTCGTTATCAAACACACAAACCATGCAGCAGCATCCACAGGACAGATCTCCACCCAGGGACTGGCTGCAAGCCAGGCCTAACTCAGCAGGTAGGATCTGCTCAAAAAGAGCTTTCTGAGCTGGAAGCAGCAGCCACGGGGATGGATCTCAACCCCCTCTGAGCAAAGAGTGAGTGCACAAATTCCTGCTCTCCTTGGGGCACTGGAACACCACAGGAGAGAGCAAGTATGAGATTCATCCCTCAATTTCAGTGCTGTCCCACCAGTCCAGTGATGGCAGCACAAGGCTGCTCTTCCACCTCTTTGGTAAATACAGATGAGGCAACAACACAATACAGCCTTGCTCTTCAGCTGGAAGAGGTGACTTTGCAGAGTGCTCAGGTTCCCCGCTCCTCTGTCCCTTTTGGAGAAGATCCAGACCCATCCCTGTGAGCTCTTCACTCCTCTGTGATGGGCTGACCCCATGCTGGCAGGAAAAAATTATACTCACCTCTGCCTTAGCCTTTCTTGGCCACCTGCTGCTAAAATCAGCCTGCTGATGTCTCACTTTCCAGAGCAACATTTCAGGATCTTCATTTCCATTCAGAGGGTGCTATTTTATGCTTGGGTTTTGCTGTGAGGCAGTGTTGCTGTTTGATATCTCTCTACAGCTATAAATTTCAAGTTTTTAGGCTTGAGAGATAGGGTGGAGAAAGTATCTTCCCTTTTTGTGTGCTGATGCCAATAACTGTGAATGTAAATAGCTGCATTAATGAGGCTTGTTGAAAGTGTTTTATTAGGAAATGTGAAAGTCACTAGCTTTTCAGTAAGAAAGTGTAAATGGCCCTTCTTATATTTGCATGTGAAACTATAAAACTCAATTTCCTATGCATACAAGAGCATTTTTGTCCATCATAGTACCCAAAGCACTTTAGTAAGGCATTATGTCATTTTAGTTTGAAGTAGCGCTGTCATTTAATACTGTCTTTTTTCCTACACCACCTTACATTCCCAAATCCTTTCATAAAAGACAGTCTATTGCTTATGTCAGTGTAAAAATAAATGCATGGGTGATGTTCTGTGGGTAGAATCCTCATTTTGTTGGCTGGTTGGAGAGTGAATAGGCATCATTAAAACTGAATGGAAAATTTTCTCTACCTGTGTAGCCAGTTGATTTTACAAATTATTTGCTTGGACACTTTGTTACATAGTATATATTTTGAATTTTCTACAGCTCTGTTTGTTTTACTTGTATCTATAAATCAAGATTTTTGAGTCTTCACAGATAAAAATTCTTTAAAATCTCAATGGGTTTGATTCTTCAGAATGATGATGTTTCAGTTGTTGATGTCAAGATAAATTTTTATTATAGAGAAATTTCTTCTAAGGGAATGTGGCTGTGGGATTTACTCAGAATTAATAGCTGTGTAGGGATGGCAGAAGAGTAGCAGTGGTGGACAGAGGCAGGGGAAGAAGGGTTTTGAAGAGGTGGAGAAAGGGAGGGGCACACTCCTCACAGAGAGAAATGTCATGGCAAAATGAAAACAAAACATGACTAGAGGACAGAACCCTAACACCAGATTTTTTCCCTATTAAAAGAATTTAGTGAATCATTGTTAAGTGTTGTAGAAAATCCACAGGAGGAAACCTCATGGCAAGAAATATCTGTAGAAAAATACCCCAGAAAGGTCTAGTGACATTTTTATCTATAGTATCATTTTTGCTGTTTAACAGCAATAGTTACAAGTTCATGTGTAACAGAAACAATTTCCTTGGTCCTAAAATAATAATTTTAATGTCCTTCCTATTTCTAACAGAAAATAAAAAAAAAAAAAGCTGGAAATAACTTAAGTGCCTTTGTGGGTGCACAAATACATAATACAGAATCCAAGTCACTTAGTAACAAAAATAGTCACATGCACTGGACAACAGGCCTGTGTATTTTTCCTTAAGGCCTGAATCAGCTGAGAAAAAGTGCCATGTTGAGCATTACACTGTTTTTCTCCAGATAATTCAATGTGTGAATTATTACATTATTATTTCACTGCTTCCCTACACTTCATTTCAAGAAAGCAATTTTATGTCTACAGTATTTAAGCACACATGACGGCCTGCTGAGATTTGTTAGGATTACACTTAAAATCCTGCCACAGATACAGAGAATACTCAGGTTCTTCCCCCAAAAGGCTAGTCACATCTTCACATATGGGGAGATATTTATTGAGTGCAACGTTAACAGCTACCATATTGCTGTACTCCCACATTGACACAAATGTTGGCAAAAGCTACTGTGCCAGCCGCCCACTTTACACACTCTAGTGGCACCTTTTCTCCTCCTCGAATCCAGAAATTGCCATTATCATCCAATTAATGCTCAAACAGTGATATTTTTGCTGCCTCACATGTTTCTTAGAATATAAAGATGGATAGGCAGGAGTCTGTACACCAGAACAAACCCAGCAGCTAAGACTTGTTTGTTGCCAGAAAATACCCTGGAGTCCTCTGTGGGAATAATATTATAGAGAACCAAGGATTAGTGTAGAGATTGAGGAGATTAAAGCTTAATTAAAATGAGCACTTGTGCACAGAACATAGAGCAGACAGCCATTGTTTTAGTTGTGGTGGAGCAGGTCTCCCTGCAGCTGCCCAGCTCATCCCTCCCATCCTGCCCAAGGGGATGGGTTCCTGCAGTGGCTGCTGGAGGACACATTGTTTAGGGCACTACAGAGACACACAAGGCTCCTCCAGCCATGGGGCTGCTTTGCAACAAGATGAGGTGACTTCCATAATCAGCATTTGTACCTAAACTGCACACAAGGCTTTTGCCCTTCTGTTCATGGACTCTGCTGCTCCAGCCCATGATGGTCTGTTCACTAACAAGACAAAGCATGGGAGCTGCATTTCCCTCCTGAGTGCACAGAACTGGAGGTGAGGATCATTTCTAATAAATTTTCATCTTCAGATGTATTTATTTCAGATCTAAGATAGTCTCTGCCTGCTTGCCTCCAAAATATGCTGCAAGGGTATATTCAAAACTTAAATTTGTGTCCCTTTTTACTCCTAAGGATGTTGACACAATTTTCTAATGGAGTTATATTTCTCACATTTAAAAACCAAATAAATCAACCTAATATAGAGCATATAATTTCTGTGATTGCATAGTAATTTTTCCCTGTTCCTAAGGGATTTTGTGTTCCTCAGACTTGTGATGAATAGGAAACATATAAAGATCATACTGTGGTTTACTAATCATCAAAATGTGAGGAAAAAAGCTTCAGCTTTTTATGTGCATTCTTTCAGAATTTAATGATAATTTCAAATACTTTGAAATAGAAACACAGAATACAAAAATATATCTAAATCATGTATCAGCATCTTTCTAAAGTGCCACCAGTACCATTCTTATGTGGAGTTTGGGTATAGTGTCTAAAGGAGTTCTTCAGGAGTGTCACTCTTTGAATGCTTTCAGAACTCCTGATGTTGTAATCTACTGTTATCCAGTATTTTATTACTCTCAGTAGGACATTTACTGGAGACACCAAACCTGAGCAGGGCACAATTAATCCTTTCAGCAGCTCCTATTGGGTACTCATGGCTGTGTGGAATGTTTACTATCAAGTGGAGCCCTGGAGGATCTCTGTATTGTGATGGTGTTTGTCAGCATTCCCTTCTGACCTAATCTGTGTTTTGGTGTCATGTTATTTTAGGGACATATTTGTTAGCTTAGAAGAAATGTGTAGAAACAGATATTAACATGTACATCTCTTAAAGCAGAAGGGCTTCTGCTGCTCAGACTCTCATAACTTCATTCCTTTAGTTTATTCTGGGTTTGCTGCACTCAAAGCATTCATCCAGATAATCACCAAATTATTTGTTTATAGCTTCAGGGCATATTGTTTTTTAATTACTTGAGGTGGTGTCATAACAGGTATAAAGTAGTATTGGTTGTTGTTATTGTTAGTATCATCATTATTGTTGAAATACAGTGCCATCAAATTCCAGATCTATTTATAGAATGTTTTCCTGTGAAAATCCTTTTTTTACTTATCCACTGAGTGTATTTGAGCTGAATCTCTCTGTTTCATCTCTTGTGTTGGAGTCAGTGAACTTCCTTTGTGCTGTCACTCTGGGAAGAAAGAACATAATCTCTGTCTTAGGTGACTTCATAGGAGATTCATCTTTACGGTTTTCCTTACCCTCTATTACTTGGAAAATATTTAGGTGTTATATATAAATAAAGAATAATTATATTGTGTATGCTATGTCATTAGATGAATGAATTTAAAAGACAACTGGGCAAAAAAGGTTTGAGAGGAGAAGTAGAACTATGACCTCAGTGCAAAAGGAAAAGCAAAAACTTGGCAGAACCAGAGAAAAAAAATCTTCCTTCAGAATTTTAGTAAGCACTATTAGTAAATTTTAAAGTAATAGTGTATGCTGGGGTATGTACATAGGAGCACTGAGAAAGCTCAGCTATCTGGTGACCACCAAATGACACTGCTCTGCAGCCACTGCCTCCAACACAAACAGCCCAGCTCCATCTGGGGAGCCCTCCTAGAGCAATCACATACAGAACACAGCAGTTATAAATAAGGTCTGCACTTGATATACATTCAGTGGTTTTTGCAACTAAGCTGTATTTGTGTCCAAAACAAATATTTGGATGACTTAATGTCTCCCTCCTGGGAGTGGAGGAAAAAAGAGTGCACATTGTCAGCACAGGTCAAGAAATAAGTGAAACTCAGAGTTGTATGCCTGGATGCATTTTGTCTTCTGAATCAAAGCATTGCCACCCTGCACAACCTTCTGAGAGCTGTTGGTGCCTTAGGCTTAAGTACCTAATGTCACAATGAATGAAGAGAGCCAGACAGCCAACTTACTGCTTAGCATGGAAAACAACACAGCAACTGGAAGGAGGAGCAGCACTGGAAGAACCTTATGAAAATTGCAGAAATAGTTTATAGAAAATTGTTAATAGGAAAGATAGATTTGAGAAAAAAGTTAGCTTCTTGAAATTCCCCTGGCTCTGTGTTTCTGTGTGATGAGAGCAAAATAGTTTTAAAACATTGGGGGGTTTAGCTTTGGTTTTGTTTGTGCTATCATTGTCTGCCTCACAAAGAACACTTCTTTTAGAAATTGCAGATAAGCATGTTACACTATGATTTAGCTACCAGCTCTCCAGAACTACCTTGAGGAGTCTGTCTAAAGAATGATGAACTTGGATGCCAGTGTAGCACCTGTGAGAGACATGAGCAGGTTCTCTTGGTGGCACAGCCCAGCAAAGCAGACTTGCAGGACTGGTGTGTGCAGTGACAGCACAGAGCAGCAGGGACAGAGCCCAGTGGGGCCCGTGCCATCAGCCACCGTGCTCACAGGGCTGCTCTCATTTACTGCTCTCATTCAATAACAAGCACAGGAAACGCTCAGTTTTTAAACTGACTGGATCTAGAGATTATCAGTGGGTCATTACTCATTTTCCACCATGAAACAAAAATATGCAACAGATTTTCCCCTAGTCTGGAGTTTTTTTCTTCCTTACTCTCTCTCTTTTTGGATGTTTTCTCTACCAGAGCCATTCTGCAGGGTATCAGAGAAGATGGCTGCATCTATGGTATTCGGATTTTTTATGTCTGTGGTTTTTTATTGTGAAGTCAATGTTAGGAGCTTTAACAATTTTTTCCTAGAGTTCAGTCTTCATCTTACTGCCAAGAAAATGTACCTCAACCAAGATTTTGCATTTTAAGGAAAAAACAGAAACAGAAAAGCAAAATGAAAAGTTTTTGATAAAATATGCATGCTTAGGCTGTGTTTTCCATTTGAGAGACTGATCAGGTCCAGCAGGGAAAACATTTTAATATTAAACAATTTCAGAATTACCACTTTTGGAATAGGACAAAACCCTCTGTGGATAAGGCCTTTTGTTTATATCTAGTGCATCAATGGGGAAGAGATGAAATTTCATTAGTTGCCTCTGTCTTTTAGGAATCCACTCTTAACCAATGCATTATTCCAAATCCTTCACTGAATAATCTGCATAATGATTGCACTGGCTATGAGTCTCATCACCAGCATATTTGTTCATTAGAATGCATATGAAGGACAAACAGAGCTAAACTGAATTCATTTAAAAGTTTGAGCAAATGCTGGTGGAGGGTTTTTCCAGTATTTCCTCAGCTCTCTTAAGAACTCATACAACTCTCATCTAAAAGCAATGAAAAACTTCCATCTCCTGAGTTCTGTAAATCTGTGAGCCCTCTATCCCTCATGCTCAGAAGACAGGGCAGACCCTCTCCTGATCGTGACCTTTTTTCCGTAGACGTGAAATTTCTCACATTATGCAAACAGCCCCCACCCGTGAACATTGTTCATCTCTTTGGCATTTTCAGGTCCTGCATGTGTTGGCCCTTTGCCATTGTATCTGAGCACAGTGTTCTAAAGCTTGCAGTATGCCACATGATACAGCAAAGAAAGATAAAGGAAGGAACAGAGCAGACAGTAATCGATAGGAATGAAAAGGACAAAAGAGCCTCTCAGCATTTTCCACTCATTCTGCTACTTTCACTTTTTTTCCATTCTCTTTATCTTGTTTTGGTTTTTTATGTTCCTCACTCTCTTCCACCGAGATTTTAAACAATTTAAGCCAGTCCCTCTGTCTTTACTACAAGCATAAGTTATGATGAATGAGCAAAAGGAGCTACAAGCAACACACAGCAGGAGCTGCTAATGCTGCACATGAAGAGACCGAATGGAATATCATGGCTTGAAATCATAAATCAGCATGCAAAAAGTCTCAAAATGTGTGTTTCACCATGAGGTAGCTGGTTAGGAAGTGCAACATGGTTTTCTCCAACTTAAACCTAGGAACAATCCATTCACGATCTCTAAGCTCCAGTTTTGAAACTTTTTTGTTCAGTTTTGTTGATTTTTACTTAGATTAAAATTGACTTGCTCAGTTACCTCCCATATTATTCACTGAACATCTGATTAGTAAGTACCACATAGTGGCCTAACACACAAGGTTCTATGGTGATGTGCAACTCTAATTTAAGTTTCTTGTATATATAAGAGGGTGAACTTTATTTCTGTTGGCTTTTTATTAGCTTGGAATAGTCAGAAAATATTTTCAAGATGTTGAGCTCCAGATCCACTGCTGTTTTGATGTTCAAATTCTGCACTTCACGTGTTTTCTTTCTCAGTCCTTACGTAAGAAGATTACACAAGAGAAGACTGTAATCTCCAAAATCATTCACCATATTAAACAGCAGCTACCACCAGTGGATCTTTATCAGCAGCCTGGAGCAGAAAGGAGACACATGGCTGTACATATGGAAACTGGTCATTTACAGTACTCATCAATGTGTGCTGCCAGTCGTGGGCAGATGTCATCAACAGTCATTACACAGCTCTGAAAATAGAACCAAACTTGACCTGGACAGGTCCTCAAACAATTGATAAACTGCCTCTGAACAATGGAAATATGTGGAGTCCACTCTCTCCAGCAGCCTCTTGCTGCTCAGTCATCCTGCAGACCCAGTGCTGTGGCAGGGTGGGGAGGGGACTCTCAGTCAGGATGTGCACGGCAAGAAGACGTCTCTTGACTCCTCAGAGTTGGAGTTTCTCTATAGACAAGGAGAGGAGTATCACTACCATGTCCTGGCTGGTGTCTGGAAATGACAAGTTTTATTTGCCCATTGCAGTTTTTCCTTTTTTTTTTCTTTTCCCTGAGAACCACTGGTAAGCTTAGTGAGTAGGAGAAAGCACTTTGGGAAAAAAAAAGGGCAAAGTGATTTTAAGAGTGGGGATAGCTCCTGTGTAGAGCCAAGAGCTGGACTTGATGATCCTTGTGAGACCCTGCCAGCTCAGCATTTTCTGTGACTCTGTGAGAGCACCTCTGCCCTGTGTTTACATCTTTGTCTGCCTCAGGCACTGTGCTATGCCCTAGGAAGGGAAGGAACAGCATCAGGATGCAGAGGGGTTCCTGTGCCTCCACCTTGCTCACTTTCCCAGGCTGCGTGAACTCTGCATGGAGAGCTGGTGCCATGGCCCTGACAGCACTCCCTCAACTCCTGTGCTGTGTGGAAAGGGACAAGCAGCCATGGTCTCACATTCACACACTTTCCTAAACCTGGCTTCCTCTGCTTAGCTCCCACGACAGGATAAAGAGTATGGGGGAGTTCCTTCCCCCTCCCTTCCCTGCCCTCAGCCAAGGCTTGAGAGGAACACTGGCTTCTGGTTTCCTTGGAGCAGGGCTGGCGAGCACAGGCTGTTACAGAGCACACACACAGTCCTTGGCAGCACCAGTGGTCAGCTGCCCCCGTGCTCCTGTTTGCTTGCCGGCGTGTGGCAGAGGGCATGAGAGAGAGGAAAGCAGTGCTGCACTTCTGAGATGAGCTCTAGCAAGTGCTGTGTGCCTGCAGCTCCAGCCAGCCTGCCAGGGCTTGTCTGCTTGTTAGTTAGCAGGTAGAACATTACAAGTGACTTGCACTTAGCTGCTCCCCTGTGCCAGCCCCTCTGATCTCCAGCAGGACTGGAGACATGATTGAAGGCACCAAGAAATGTGTTACTTAGCCTTTGTGGAAGTGCACAGCCAGTGTTTGTGTGTTATCTTTGAAACACAAAAGTGCTTTGTAAAGGCTACCAATACTGCTACATGTAATGACAGCAAAAATAATTTTAAGGTGTCTCTGGCAGAATGAAAATCTGATTGCCAGAAATAGCCACCAGCCCTCCCCCAATAAAGCAGGAGGAGCATCTCTTTGCTCCTCCTTTAGTCTCTAGAAGGATGTGTGCATAGGGGCTTTTATGTTTGTCTATGTCCCAAAACAAAGAGGACACCACAGCAATAATCTTTTGGTGACAGAAATGACTGAATCAAACTTTTTTATGAGCTATACAGCAGAACATGTTATGCTGTATCTGTGCAGGCAGTGATCTCTTTATTTAGCAGAAGTTGCAGCAACAAATTTTTCTGACTATGGGTTTTGTTTTTATCCTTTTCCAAGCATTTTTCCTTTTGATTGTTCTTGAAGTTGTGATATGAGATCAGGAAAGCTTAAGAGCTTAAGTGACTTCTTAGAGTACCATCATTTCAAGATGAATAAGCATTCATGAAGACAGCCTGTGGGAAGTGAATTGATGTAATATTTGAATGCCCTGACTTTATAATTCATACAAAACTCTCTCTGCAGGAGTGTGCCCAGTGCTGAAAACTTTGCCTTAGGGTTCAGCTGGATCAAGCAGTAATAAGACTCCATCAGTAGTTGAGGGGGAGGAAGAGGGGAAAACAACTTTAAAGCAGTGAAAGAAGATACCCATGATCATTGTTGTAGCAAAGCTTTTGCTCCCACAGTCTGTGGAAGCACCACATAATAGGCTGGAGAACTGACCCTGCTCTCACTGCCTGCCTTGCAGCTGCATGTGGTATTGCAACCTTGGTCTGGGAACAGCTGGCTCAGGCAAAGGCAGCTAGCTGCCCTGCTCAGCTGGGTTTGGAGATGAGCTGTTTTCTGTTGAGGTCAGTGGCAGTTTGACAGTATAAGGAGTTCAGACCACCATCCCTCGAGAGGATGGAGAAATCCAAAATGAGAAAATAGGGATAAGACTTGTTCTCTCTAAAACTGGTTGCATGATCTATTTCAGCCTGAAAAGTGCTTTTGCTAGCAAGATACAGGAAGGAGATTTTACTCCAGGATGAATTCACCATTTGCATAACATTTCCATTTAGACAGTGCTGTCAGGCAGTCATTTTAATGAGTGCTCAAACCCCCAAAGTGACTGTAGTCTAACCCCACTGCTTGTTCCTGTGTCTTTATTGACACTCCTCTTAACTCCCTGTATTTGCCTCCTGCAGCCAAAGAGCCACATTTGGAATGAGCATTTTGTCCAGACTGTGAGTTCATAATGCTTCCTGACAGCAACTGTTTCCAAAAGGGCTGCATGGCACCATTTCAGCTGCAGAAACTCTGCACCAAAACAGAACCAAGACCCAGAGAGCTTGTGTCTTCCCACCTTGTCCATCATGATCACTGCACTCTTTTTAATCATTTCCTACAAGTGTTAATTATAAAGGCAATTTTGAACTCTCTGGTGAGAGCAGGTGGGGGGACCAACCTCTGCTTTGACATCTGGGCTTCCCAATTTTTATCTTATTTGTCACTAAGCATCCCTCATTCCCTCATGCCTCCTAAGCATGGGAGGAGGCCCTGAAGACATTAAGGAGTGCTTTTCTGTCTTTTGTCTCTGCCATTATTTGCTGCCACATTTTTGCCAGACATCACTGCTCCTGTGCTAGGACTAGAAAGGTATGTTTGTAATTCAGGTGGAGGCCAGTCATGTGCATTTTCAGGGTTGTGATACCTCTGTAATTAACTCCTGAGGGCATAAGGCTTAGTGGTCAGTTTATAGATAGCCTATGAATCTGATAGCTGCTAATCTCATTAATCCTTGAATTTAGCTTGATTTATACCTCATTTGTTTCCCCTAGTTTATAGTAATATATTACTCAACTTCAAGAAAGAACAATAAAAAAGTGGTAATGATTTTTTCTCAGGCCTCAAACTGTCTGCAGAGAGTGGAGGATTTGGCACTCATTTCTATTGCACTATTAAACAAATGAAAACAGTCATTGGTTAGTGATAAAATATTTCCATTTTCAATCTCTCCTTAGGCTGACTCTGTGTCATATCTTTCTTTTCTGAATACTTTTGCTTCATAAATTTTATGCATGCAAACACATATGTAGTAATACATTTCTAGAAATTTTAATATATGTGAACATTTGGCTCTCCTCCAAAAACCCATACAGGGCTCAGTACTGCCTTAATACCAGGTCTACTTCATTCCTGGCAGGAGCAGTTTGGTGGTACACAGAAATTAAGGGGGAAGGCTGTCCTTAGATTTGGTGAACTGTAGCTGTGTCACTGTAGGGGTGTGTATAATTAAGCTGGTGCAACCTCTACATTAATTTGATGGAGCTACAGCATTAAAATAGCTTTAAAAATATAATGACTGTTTTAAAAATGCAAGAAATTAAATTGCAGTAGTCTAGTTTTTGCCCACACAAAATAGTAGGGCTAATCTAGATTGGTATTTAAGGTACAAAACTGTAAAGCTCCACCTCATACCCTTACTTCTGTTGCTGTGCTCGATATGGTATTAGAAAACTTTACTGTCACTTATGTGTACAAATTAATACTTCCACAGCATGACAGGCAATGTGTTATAAGATTGATAAAATCCACACAGACAACTTTCTTGTCAACTGGCAGCTACTGTAAGTAGCTTGCTAAAGACCAGAGACCAGAAAATTTTTGTAGTGGGTTGACCCAGGCTGGGTACCAGGTGCCCACCAAAGCTGCTCTGTCACTGCCTTTCTCAGCTGGGTAAGGGAGAGAAAATGCAATGAAAGGCTTGTGTGTCAAAATCAGGGAAGGGAGAGATCACTCAGCAATTACTGTCATGGGCAAAATGCACTCAGCTAGGGGAAATTTGTTTAATATATTACCAATCAAACCAGAGTAGGATAATGGGAAATAAAAACTAAATCTTAAAACACCTTCCCTCCCTCCTCTCCTTTCTTCCCCATCTTCACTCCTGATCTTCTCTATTTCCTTCTCAACCTGTGGCACAGGGGAATGGGGAATTTTGGATTTGGTTGCTTTATCACACATTTTCTCTGGTGCCCCTTCCTTCTCAAGGGAGAGCTGCTCTCTCTCTTCCCTTGCTCCAGCATGGGGTCTGTCCCATGGAAGGCAGTTCCTCTAGAACTTACCCAACATGAGTCCTTCCTACAGGCTGCAGGGGAATCTCAGCTCCAGAGCTTGGAGCACCTCCTCCCCCTCCTTTTCCACTGACCTTGGTGTCTGCTGCATTGTTTCTCTCACGTATTCCTCCCTTCTGGTTGCTTGTGCACAGTCTTTTCCCTCTTCTTACATCTGTTATCCCAGAGGTGCTGCCACCAACGTGGGTGGGTCCACCTTGGAGCTGGCTGGGTTGGGCTCCATCAGACCTGGGGGAAAATTCAGCAACTTCTCCCTGTAGCAACCAAAACTTTGCCATGCAAACCAAGTAAAATTAAATTTCATTAATTAAAATCAACTGCTTCAACACAGAAAGCAACTTATTTTGCTACTTTTTACCTCATTTTCCCTCCTCATCCCAGAAATAACCAGGTGGATGTCATGTGATCAACCCCAAAAATGTACTGTCGATGGCTAAATTGAATTTATGTGGAGATGCATTAATCAGAAGCTGGCTCTCAGACAGGTGGGAGTAGGGGAGGTTAGACTGAAAATGGATAAAATAAGAACAGAGAGAATCAAGAAGAAAAATACTGGTATTTGAAAGAAAAATTAGATAAATAACCCTAGCAAATTTGATTTTAAAAACCAATGCAAGATATTGGGTTAGCAGTTAACTTATTTCTATGGAAGAAATAGAGGAAATCAGAGGAAAAGAATTTCCAAATGATGAGCATTTGATGTGGGTTCAGCAGGTCTCAGATAAGCAGCGATCAGACAAGTCTGAACACAGCCCCACATTCCATCACACAGGAGCCACTGTCGGACCTCTGTCATCAGGCAACAGCTGTGCTGGATAAATGAACACTTGTTCTGCTTTGCAGGCAGCCCTGTCCCTATCAGCATGTGGAGATTAAGTCCCCTGAACCCTGGAGAAGAAGCTGAAGAGCTTGTGTTAGCGCTGGAGAGAGAGTTTTGACAAATTTGTTTGCTGCTCTCATTTCGCACTCCAGAATACAGTGCAGGTTATCAAAGATGGCTCTTGCAAACACACATAGGAACAATTTAGAGGGCATTCACAAAGACTAAATTTAGCCTCAGAAGGTTTTTCTCCCCCTGCTTCCTGTAGGATCAAGAGGAGGCATTTCCTCTGGAGCAGCTCTGAGCACCCACAATGAACTCCCTTTGAGACACAGGTGAGGATTTTTCTACTCTCCACTGACTGCAGAAAGATCCTAAGGCAAATAAACTCCTTAGGCTAAAGATGGCCTTTGCAGTTATCCTCCTGTGCAGCCTGGTTTAAGAAGCAGGAGCAGTGAATCAGTCACTAACAGATTTTGAGTCAGTTCTAGGATTTTCAAGCTCACAGAAAGCCACAACTCCTCCACTGACTTTAAACACTCCAGGGCACTGTGTATATACAGCAACTGGAAATCTGTAAGGATTGCTACACTACCAATAAGTAACATACTGCAGGGCTGACATATATTCAGAACACAAGTAACAGCAGTAGGACATAATTCAGAGCACAACATGGTTTAATTAAAATGCTTGTGGATGTTGTTAAAGAAACAGTGCTACAGACAAATGTTCCTTTTTTTGTTTATTTCTTTATTTAATCTGCCTGTATATGGGTGCAAAGAGGACATGCATTCCTACCAGAGAAAACCTATGGAAAATACAGCTCTTCATTGCTGTTTTTAATGTGAAATTATTTCTTGTGAAATTTTGTGACATTTTAATTGTGGATCACATATTGCAATGGGTCTGTGTAGCAAGGCTCTGGTAGCAGGGAGGGGACAGGAGTGGCTTAAGGGAGCAGCTGCTGGAAGCTTCCCCCATGTCCAACAGAGCCAAAGTCAGCCAGCTCCAAGACAGACCCACTGCTGGCCAAGGCCAGGCCAGTCAGAAACTGTAGTAATACATCTGTGATAACATATTTAAGAAGGAAAAAAAAAAAGTTATTGTGTAGAAATAATTGCAGACAGGGAAGGGAGGACTGAGAATATGTGAGAGAAACACTTTGCAGACACCAAGGTCAGTGCAGGAGGAGGGGCAGGAGGTGCTGCATGTGCCAGAGCAGATTCGCCTAGAGCTCGTGGTGCAGACCATGGCAGGGCAGATTGACCCCCAAGAGCCCAAGAAATTCCTCAGGGAAGAAGAGACCAGCCTGCAGCTCATGGAGAACCATGCCAGAGTACAGGAAAGCCCTAAAGAGCACTGTGAATCTGTGGCAAGCCCATGCTGGAGCAGGTTCCTGGGAAGGACATGCAAAACTGTGGGGAGAGGAGCCCACGCTGGAGCAGGTTTGTTGGCAGGGATTGTAAGCCCATGGGGGCCCGCGCAGAGCAGACTGGTCCTGAGGGACTGCATGGGACAGTGCCCACTCTGGAGCAGTTCAGGGAGCACTGTAGCCTGTGGGAAGGACTCACACTGGGGAGGTCTGTGGAGAAGTCTGTGTCTCCTGTGACAGGGACCCCGTGCTGGTGCAGGGAAGGACTCTTCTCCCTGAGCAACAGCAGAAGCAATCTGTGATGAACTACCCATATCCCCATTCCTGATCTCTCTAGACCACTGGCCGGGGAGGCAGTGCAGCCCAAAATGAGGGTAGGGTGGGGTGGGGGAAGGCGTTTTTAAGATTTGCTTTACTTCTCATGATCTCACTCTAATTTTGGTTGGTGGTAAATTCAATTCATTTCTCTAAGTCCATTCCATTTTGCCCATGACAGTCACTGCTGAGTGATCTCTCCCTGCCCTTATATCAAGCCACAAGCTTTTCTGTACATTTTCTGTCCCCTGTCCAGCTGAGGAGAGCAGTGACAGAGCAGCTTTGGTGGGCACCTGGTATCCAGGCAAAACATGCATATAAATAATCATAGATCTGAAAAACAGTATGAGAGCTTCTAGTAAGTGACTGAACCAAGTGAAAGAAATTTAAGATCAGTCTCACTACTCATCCAGTCTCTGGCCTTGGTGTTCCTGCTCTCACTGATTTAACCCAATCTTCCTGGTGTTTCCTCAGTGGTTAACTGGCTGTGTTCATGGTAGCAGTGGGGGATGAGGTAATGGTGTCAGTCCTGTGTTGCCACATCAGCTCAGTCACAGCAGATTGTGGTGGTACAAAAGCAGTGACATCAACCTAGATCCCATTTTCTGTGCTTATGCAAAATGCTTATAGTTCTATAGTTATAAGAAAATGACATCATGAGATGACCCTCAGGAACTAATCACTTAGACTTTCTTCATTATCTTTATTAATGTACATTCTTCTTGGCTATCTGAAGAGTTTTGGTTATCCAGTGAAAGGGTGCAGTATTATGAGGAAAATCTCATTCACAGGATCAGTTGAGAGAGTTTCAGAAAAGGTTTTGTGGAAAGGGGAAGAGCAGTAGGGGGAACATGAGAGGATACTGTCAGGAAAAGCCAGCAGAAATGTGTCTTGTTCCAATGAAAATGGGAAACATTGAAGAGAGAATGGGTCACTGTGGGCTATTTAAACAAGTAAAACTAAAATATGAACTGTGGTAGAAACAGAAAACTGGAGGGTCACCAAAACAGGGTTTACATTCCAAGTTTAGTACACAGGAGAGAAACAGGGACAGCATGAGGATACACTGAAACAGCTGCCAAGAGGTTAAAAATAATAGGAAAAGACTGTGTTATAATTCTTGAAGGCACAATAACATAAAATTACTTGACCAAGAAAATATTAATTGTAATTAATTTGTAATAAGGAGATAAATTTTGAGACCAGTTCTTATTCTCCCTAAGACTAATTGGACTTTTGCCATGAAGTTTATTGGGAAGGAGATTAAACTTTAAATAATGGCTTGCTTAAGAAATCATTGATGTAATTATGAACTGCTGGGGAAAAGTAACTAAGAAATACATAATGAAATATCATCACTTGAACAAATGCATCTGAGGTATCCCTTCAGATATTTAAAGAACTGATGGAACAGCTAGTTGCTAAAAAACCCCACAGAGAATTGAGGAAGTATCAGGAGACTAATAAAGTGTCAGCATGCCAGAAGTCTTAAAAAACTGAATTAAGAGTAACTATGGAAACTATTGTCCTATGGGCATGGCTCCAAATTGAAACAAATACTATAAATAGTGAAGCTGAAGGGGGCAATGTATTTACATGGAGGTGAATAGTGTAATGAGACCCTGCTAGGGCCCAGGTGTGCTGCAGCACACCAAGGCAGGCCAATCAGAATGTTTATCCTCCACATCTTTTACAATGAAGCCACAAGATAAGCAGAGGACAGAACAGCATCAAGACTTTACAAAGGCATTTGATGCTGTGCCACATAATATCTTAAGGAAATTACTGAAACAAGTCAGCTGGGGCTAAAATTCACTTAAAGGTATCAAAGCTGGCCACTGAACTGTAGACAGAAACTAAATCTGAATAGCAGTCAGCATGGTCAAGGATAAGCAGACAGTAGTATCCTTTAAAGGTCAAGATATGGTCCAATGTCTGGAGGATAAGGCATTAATTAAATGTGAAAGTGGTTACAAAAGTAGGAAGACTATTTACAGCACAGAGGAGAGAGGTTCAGATTGTTCTCTAAGGTTACTCTGGATCTCATAAAGGGAGGCTAAACTTAAAATTAAATTAATAAGTAATAATGTTAAGCATTAAAAGCACTTTGTGACCATTAAGGGACAAATAAATTTTATGAACTACAAATACTTTTTTTTTTTGCATATGAAAGAGTGTCTTTCTTAGATGCTTATTCAGACTGTATAATCAGAAAACTCAAATTCAGAAAGCAACAATAATAAAATGATAATTTGCTTGATATCTTTCTTGTTCTGAGAGGAATATTCCCTTTAGATTGTTTGTATTGCTTAGATTAGGTTGAGATTTGCACACCCAATTGGTACCATCAGAGGGCTCCATACTCTGAAGTTTTCCTCATGAATGAGGACAGTGGCAGTAGTGGGTGGTAAGGAATGAAGGGCTGGATAGCAGGGCACTTCTGTGACTGTCCTGGGTCAGACCAAGGGCTTAGCCAGGATAGTGCAGCCCCTTTAACAGTGGCTGAAATAGATTTTACAGAAGATGAAGGGCATGACAAGCACATATAACAATTTTCAGTAACTCTTCCCTGGACTCTGTTGGTTTCCAGCTTAGGGCTCAGTCACTCTCAGCTCAGTCACTTGTGGTTTTAGTAACTCCAAATGATTCCTTTTGCGTGAACTTTTCCAGCCTTCTCTTGAATGAACAAAAATTTCTAGCACTGGCACTGTCCTTCAGTCTCACAACCATAACATTCATTGCAGGAAGTACCACATCCTTTTGTTTGCTCTGAAGCTGCTGCTATTAACTGCAATTGACACCCTCTAACTCCTGTATTGGGAGTCTTGGCAGAGCCAGACTCTGACCATCCCTTTTGTGCCACTTGTGCTTTGGTGTATTTCTATCTTATATGCCCTTGGTTGTCTTTTTCATGGACTGATTTTCTTTTTCTGCAAGTTGTCGACTGGTTTTGCCTACACTGAAGCCATTTTTCCAGATTCATGAGTAGGTTCGCTGGCACAAGATTGCCTCAGAATTGTATCTTTGATGTCTCAAAGTATGCTTTATGGCCTTTCAGGAGAAGCCTGAATGCATAAACCGAATTCAGTTGCTGCAATGAAGCCCTGTGAACAGGGAAGGAGAGACATTTTGAGATGTATGAGCCACTGCATGCGCCTCACTGTAGAGTTCCCAGAAGCTGTGAGGTTTCCCAGCATCTCAAACAATGCTGAAGCAGAAAGCAGCAGGCAGAGACATTTCCAGGAGAGCTGGAGCCTCACTGCTGGCCTTGGTGTCAGGGTGCCTGGCCATGGGCGCTACCTTTGCAGAAAGAGGGACAGAGACTCACTCTACAGCTAAGAACAAATGCTGGTCCTCAGCCTTGGATTTTCCTAGAGTGTAAAAGGGACCTCTGCCATTATCCTCCTTGTTTCAGCACTTGTGGAGGTTCTTGCTTTGTTATCTGAGAAAAAACAAAGAGGTTCCTGGTTAGATACTGCACCCAGTGCAGTAAATTGCTCTAAATTGTCATACACCAATGTCTGTCTGAGCAGGATGAGGTCTCACACTGCACATTAACTCTATGGAGCCATGGCTTTCACTTAGGGTCTTCCGTTTTGGGGTGGGTGTTTTGTCTTTCTGTCACCAGTCTGTGGATTTCACTTCAGTTCTATGTTGGTTTTTGCACACAATCCCTTTTCAAGTGTGTGCCTTTGCACACTTGAAACAGTTGACACGTCTATTAAAGACAGAGAATGACTGTGAAATTGCAAAGAATTTATTTCCATGAAACTTCAGGGATTAGTTGCTAAGTTTAGCCATGTATCTTTTAGGACTCATCCTCAATACTGATTTCCATCCTTCTTTCTATTTGTCCTTTATTATTTTGCTTTTCTCATCAGAAGTGACATATTATTAGGAGGAAAATAATCCCAAAATGCTGTCTTTAATTCCTCCCTGGTTTTTCTTTCCTGAAAACCATGTCTGTAGCCTTTTTGCCTTCTGCTTGCACAGTCGACTGAGCAATAACACAAGTCGTTTTTTATTCCCAAGTGGGAAGGCAGAGCTGGAATGCTGAGTCTTGCTGAGGTCTGAGAAAGGGGGTTTCTTTTATAACTTGCAGATAAAAACCTGCTACAATAAAATACAAAAGAGTTTTCAAATAGTGAGAATGGGGTTGCCCAGCTCTGTGCTGTGCTCTGCTGCTAATGCACAGCAATTTTCCCAAAACAGAGTGCAACACAGGTGGGGCTGAACTTTGTAATTGTGCAGGAGGGGAGGAAAGGAATACCCAGGAATCCCTTTTCCCCTTGCTTTTATGGCATGAATGAGGCTGTGCCTTTTAGGAAAGAAGCCACACAGCTCTCCAGCTGGCTGGCAGTCTCTGTGCCTTTTTGCTGTAGAGTGTAGCCCTGCAGCAAGATCTTGCTGACCTACCTGGGGCACTGTGAATGCCAGGCTGAGGCAGGAGAGCTGAGATTGTTGGACCTTGCCAGGCAAGGGCTGTGTGTCACAGCTCATGTTTCTGGGTGTGTGCATCACGCCAGAAAATGCTGCTCTGCTCTCCTTGTGTGAGGGTGCTGTAATAACAGACACACTGTTGTTGTTGAACTACAGAAGTTGGTAAGATTCTGTTTATCTAAAGGTTGGAAGTCTGAGAGGTTGCTGTTGTGGTAAATTCTTTGCAAGCTTTTGCAGTCCTAAGCACATGACCCTCTGCTGTGTCTAACGTTGTGCTGCTATTGGCAGACTTTCCATTACATAATGTTGACCCATATTTGTGATATGTGACATTTTTTGCTAAAGACTGTCAGGGATAATCTGTCACAGAATAAACTTTCTGATTATATGCTGAGACTGTCATCTTTTAGCACAAACATAACTTGTGCCTCAGACAATGATATTCCTTGTTAAGACAAGCAGAGTTCTCTCAGGTGAAAAAACCACCATGAGAGCATTGTGTGCTCTGAGACTGAAATACCTAGGACTAAATTCATTGCCAAGTGTTTGCATGGAATCACATCTGGGAGGAATTTGAGCTTTAAAAAATGTTGATCCCCTGCCCAGGTGATGGGAGTGGTGATAGGCTGAAGGAAGCACGCAGCCTGAAGTGTGACTCTGCAAAATACTGTCTCAGGCAGGTCTAGCTTTAGAAAAGCAGAGCTATGGGAAAGGTTTCTCTGCTCTACACTTACACTGAGGTCTGCTGGTAGTTGGAGAGTTAATCAGTCTTTTCTTTAAAAAAATTGTAATGGTGTGGAGAAAGAAATAGATAGAGCTCAGACAGGGGTTATTGCTACAAGGTAGCTGAGAAATGAGAGGCCTCTGAGAATGGGAACACCCCCAAAGCTGTGTGCTTTCAAAGAGCTATGCAAAATCCATCCATTCTTAAAAACCTGATTTCAGTTGCATAGAATAAGAAGTAGAGGAGAGAAAGGTGTATAAAATAGAGGCAGAGAGAATAAAGTGGGAATTCTCTCAGTATTCAAGGACAGTGTCTGTTTCAAATGGACTTTATATAATGTTATAGCAAAGTAACAAGATTGTGTGAGCTGCTGAACTGTCTGCCACATTGTGGAAGGGAATGAATGTGGAACATAAGGCTGAGAGACTAAATACACCATCTTCAGGGAAAGAAATTTTCCAGCCTTACGTAGGAGATGCCTGTGTGCTAAGAACAGTTGCAATATCAAGGAGAAAGATTTTGATTCAGCACAGGGAATTAATGCCTGTCAGAGACAAAATTAAAACCTGATGAATGCAGTCTCACCCACTTTAATTTCTTTCCTTTCTGATTCTAAATTTGTCCTCATTCTGTCTGTGCATTCATTCATATATTCCTCTCCCTTCCCACCTCCCCATTGACTCACACTCTCCCTTCCTGTTATTACTTCCTTTTCATTTTCTCTTCCTTTAGGTTCCCTTCCCACTCCTTCCATTTCTCCTCTGCCTGACCCCTCTGCACTCATTTTACATCATGATGAAAAACATCAGAGACAGAAAGAGCAGGGAGGAAAAAAAAAAAAAAAAAAAAAGATGAACAAGAAAGAATGGAGGGTGGGGGGTGTAAAGAGTACACAGTCCCAGAAGGGTGCTCAGCATTGCTCTTTCTCCCCAGGATGTACTACAGATTTTTGAAGGTGTCAGAGGAATCCAGGCTCCTAAAAACTGTTCCTTGCCTCTAGGCTGCAGAAGCACTTGTCTGTGGCTTCATGAAAGGCAACATCAGAGTTCATTTTCTGAGATTAATGTCTCTAGAAACCATCATAAAGCATGGAAGGATCCCAAAGTCCAGTGTTAGTGGATGACAGACATCCAGCTGTGCTTGGGGCTTGCTGCTGTGCCAGATCAGTGAGGGAGAACTTGGGACTGCAGAAAGAGAAATGGGAGTTTTAGGGACTCTCTGGACTTGCTGTCACACAATGCTGACCAAGAAACATCACAGCCTCAGTCTTGGTGGGAGCCTGCATGCAATGAACTGCTGTTTCTCAAAGCAACCACTGTTGATATCTCATGATCAGTGGCTAAACAGTGTCAGTTTTATTTTGGTGAAACAACAAACCAGTGCCAGGAATGCTTGTTGTTAATGTGTGGTAGGAAATGGGCTCAAACCACTTTGTCTGGAAACTGGTGATCCCATCCCAGCACAGTGAGCTTGATCCCACAGCCAGTCCATAACCTGGAGAAAGCAGTGCACTCCTGCAGCCCCAGGCCCACAGGCTGCCCCTTTGTCCAGCCTGCAGGCCTGTGGTGGGCAGGAAGCTGCGTTGTCACACCTGATGATGGTACAGAGCTACACAAGTTTAATTTATTATCCTATTCCTTTTTAAATTTTCTCATTTTCTGGCCCCATTCTTGTTCCTGAAGGTGGAAACTGATAAATAAGTACTTTTCAAAAAGACCTGATAGGAATGGCACCAATACTATGTGGATTATTTCTCCTTCCCACAAAAAAGGCAGGTGGGAAGTGTGCAGGGCAGATAGCAAGAAATTGCTCATTCCCATACCCTGTCTTGCAATCAGTTACCTTCCGCCAGCTTTTCTAGGTTTTAGATTGATAAACCTAAAAATTTCTTTCTAATATTTAGAAAGGCTAATATTTCTTTCTGCAAATTCTTCCATAATCAGGAAGGATCAGAGTGGACGGCAGACCCTTGCAGCTGGGTGTGATTGCACAGCGCGGTCATGGTGGGCTGTGCGCTTAGGGAACGGCAAGATCGCTGACTGTGGCTTGGGGATGGTTTTGCCTTGGGGACTCTGTCGGGTAATGGAGTAACCTCGAAAGAAGCCACGGCGCGGCGGTGGGAAGCTGTGTTCGAGGCAGGCCGGCTGGGACCCGGACCGGGCCGTTCGCAGGGCCTGACCCGGAGGGGTTGGACTGGCCGGGAGCTTCCCGTGGAAGCGCGGCTGCGGTTACATAAGGAGCGGAGGGGGAAGGGACGGCTCCGAGGCGGCGGCCGCGGCCCCTTTAAACGCGGATCCCGGGGCGCGCCGGCCGCCCGCCTCGCTGCTGCCCCCTCCCCGGCTCGCTGCGGTGACAAATCCGCTCCTCGCCCGCCTCCTCCGCCGAGCGCTCGCAGCCGAGCCGGGCGGCGCCGGGAAGCGCTGCCGCGCGGCTCTGCACCCGAGCCGGCCAGCCCCAGCCCCCGGCCAAGCCACAGCAGGCAGCGGCGAGGGGCGCGATGGAGGCTCCGCGCCTGGCGCACACCATGAGCAGCCCCACGAGCCCCTGCGAGGAGGTGATCAAGAACCTCAGCCTGGAGGCGATTCAGCTCTGCGATAGGGACGGTAAGCCCGGGCTCGGCGCGGCTAATCCCTGCAGACGTAAGATGCTGCTGCCCTCATGGATGCTAATGCAAATAAATCCGCGCGTCGTATGGTCCTTTGTTATCCCCCATGAATTTGTAGGTGCAAGTGTTCCCCACCCCTCCCGCCGCTGCCGCCACCCTCCTGCCATTGAGAACAAAAGAAAAAGAGAAGGTTGCACCTTGCTGGAGGGAAGGGAGGGAAAACCGCCGCTCCCTAAGCCGTGCCTGGCGTTGCGGCGCGATTACCCCGGGCAAGCCTGATGCACAACCCTGCCCCTGCCAGGAATGGACGCTGGGGCTTGTTCTGGGAGAGGCAGCCACGGGAGCCAGAGCCCGAGCTGCGGACAGTCCGGAGCTAGGGATGGGGTAGCGGCCCTGGTGGGGCTTTATTGCCCGCGGTCTCCAAAGTCCTTTGTATTCCAGCGCAATTCCCGTGCTTCAGGTAGACGGGCGGCTGTGCCGGCTGCCGTAGGCAAGCGGCCAGACTTGTTGCCGGTCCCTCGTGAGAGCCATGAGGCGGCGAGCGGACCGAGCCTGGGGCTCGCAAGATGGGGCTCGGGGGGAGACCGAGCGGGAGGCGGTTCAGCACCGCGGACAGCACCGCACCGACGAGCCCCGAGCCCTGAGCCCCGAGCCCAGCCCCGAGCCGAGCCCTGAGCCCCGAGCCCTGAGCCGCGCCTGGCGCCCGCACCGCCGCCGGAGACCGCAGTGCCCTGGGGACAGCGGCTGTCAGCCCGGCCGCCCGTCTGTTCCCCGGCAGGCACGCGAAGTTTGGTTCCACACTAGCAGGGGCGGGTGTTAAAGGTTGTCTGTGTTGAAGCAAGCAGATAAATGTCAGGTGGTGACGGGGGACAGCCAAAACAAGTGTACGTGCTCGAAGCGACGCTGACGGCTGACTAGGGGAGAAGAGAGACATGTCGTTTGTACCCAACTGTGACTGACAAAACTAAACAGACTCGCTGGCTGTCAAACAATGAACTAATATTTTTTTCGTAGAGTAGTATATCATTTTTTTCTCATGTATCAGAAAATTTCTATCTTGTCGTTTCACATCGAATTATTAAAAATCACTTCTCATTCTTGGATGCAAATTGTGCTTTGGGTGTGGAATTTGTAACCAAGGAATGGGGATACTGTATCAGTGACTGATACGGCTGAATTAATGAAACTCTTTCCTTGTGGTGAGCATATTTTTGGAGCACAAGAGTTAAAGCTGATGGCTATAGAGAGTCAGGCCAGTTTTCTCTGTTATTTTTTACAAATTGGCATTAAATACTTCACTTTTTTGACCTAGACAGACTCTAAGACCATTTAAGACTCAGGCCATTTAAGAACCTGAATTTTTGTAAGCTCTTATTTTTTCTTGTAATATTGGGGAGAGGGGGGGAAAAAGTAAGGCATTGAACATCTTATCAGTATCAGCTTTTTATCAGTATTATTTTTTTAGCTACATTAGAATTTCTTGGATTTTTTTTCTTTCAATGTTGGAATTATGATATATGCACTTCTATCCATTCATGCCTAACTCACAGGAAGCTGAACTATGTTTATAGTAGTGGAGATTACACTGGGTTTTTCACATATATTCCTTTTAATTAATAGTAGATATAATTAAAAATAGTTAAATTATGCAATCTTTCATATCTGTGTACCCTAAGTAATTGTAGTGAAGTAGCCCATGTTAATCATGACAAACTCTATTTGCATCAGCACACAATAGAAAAGGATTGCTTGATTCCTATGGATTAATGTCATACAGACCAGAAAATGGAAAAATGTAGTATTTTTGTTTCAGTTCCTTTTTGGTTAGACTTGAAAACAACAACTTTCCTGTAGATGTGGCTTTACAAACTAGCCTTCATCAAGCAAGCTGCCATCATCCAGGGCTGCTCCTCAATGCATGTCTGAATTTCCACAGGAGCTGCGTGTGTTGGGGATGGCAGGGAAACAACTCAGTGCCTCAGTTGGCACAGGGCTGCTCTTGAGCATACTCCAATATTTCCTACAGGTGGCACTTATGCATCAAAAAGCTTATTTTAATGGAAACACTAAACAAGGAAGCAAAGGTTAGGGCTTTCATCTTTGAGATAAGTGTACAGATGTACACACCATACGTTTAGATCCCTGCACATGGGTACATTTGTATTATAAATACTTTCAATTTATTTTAAGGTATCTTTGTTGAAAAGGGTGATGTTCTTAAGGTGATTGGCTTCATTGAGGTCCAACAAAGTCTTGTGATAAATAGCGATGTATTGCACATAGTAAATTATAACCATGCTAGATTTTCATATTCTGAAAATGTCCTTGGTCTTTAAGCTGTACTAACTGGAAAGACAGCCAGTGAAACCATAACATTATACATCCAACTATGACAAATTCTGCAATGCACTTAGTTGGAATTGCAAGCACTGCTGCAGTAGAAACATAAGCAGTAATGAAAAATTTATGTAGCTAGAAAAATATTTTTCTTATTTTCTAAGACAAGAGGATTAATATTGAGATGTTTTGTATTCAGCAAACTGGGTTATACCTTCTGTGAAGGTTTATGCAGGAGCCACAAATCTAGAAATTGGAGTAAGCAATTAATAATATCATGGCAGTACATCTTTTTTTGGATTTTTTTTCTGGGTTTCTTTCAGTGTTGCTTTTTCAGTCATTGTCATCTTTCTTAACAAATCAAAGCAATTTAAAAACATACAAATGTTAAATAAGAGATAAGAAATATATGCACTTTGGAAATTTTTTTTTAGATAAAAACTCCTGATAAGATTTGGTTCAACGTGAATGCAACATTGCAAATCCATTTATGAGCTGTTATTTTCAAAGGCATCTTGCATTATTTGCTCCTGTTCTTTTACATGGGTCTAATAGCACAGCTCAGTCTGATGCACAGTCTAACCTGTAGCTCCTCAGAACTCTCTTGAACTCATTCTGTGTATAGCAAAAAGTGTAGCATTTGTTATTTTTCTTTGACTTATTTAAACATTGTAGCCATACTTCTGTAAGCTTAGGCTAGGAATGAATGTTTAATCAGTGCTGAACATTCTGTTGACCTTTGTATAAAATTTGTATTAGTCTTACCTGGAGATTAAACCTTGAGTAGATGAATGGATATCTTTTGTGTGATAAGCATGCCAATGCTATAGAAATATAGCTGATGTCAGAAAGTCTTGGGGAAAAGCAAGCTTTTCCTAGGCTTGGTAGAACAGTCTTGGATGTCGGCAGCTGAATGTCCCGAAGCTCCTCTGTGGCTGTGCTCCCCCTACAGACGATGCACCGTGACTGTGGGTCCCACCGTCATCCACTGCCCTGCCCTTGCTTGGCACAGGCAGAGGGAAAGCAGGAGACACCGACCCAAATGACACCTGTCAGAAAGCAGAAAGGAGAGAAGCACAGAAACAAACCTTCAAAGAGGATGCTGGAACTTGGGGCATGTAGATGAGGGAGTGAGGCAAGGAAACGGCTCCTGGAGGTGCTAACAGACAGCAGTGGCTGGTTAAGGGGGGAAGAACAGGAAAGACTTGTAAGATGGGGATTAGGTTAAATGGGAATTGTACAAAATAACCCAGAAAGGGAAAAGAAGATAAAGGAGCAAGGAAGGCAATCCAAGTTGAGGCAGCATGCTCAGGGAAGTAAAGCTGGGGCTGGGGAGGGAAGTGCGGGCATGTTCACTCAGATTCGTTTGAAGAATGAGGAAGTACAAGATGGGGTTACTGGGCAGCTTGGACCACAGAGCTCAGGAGTAAAGGAATGAAACTAGGACTTGCTGAGCACAGAGACTGGCACTGAAAGGACAGCCTTAGGAATGAAGAACAAGACTGTTGAAGTGTGACTGGGAAAGGAGAAGGAAGAGGGGCAGGAAGAAGTTCAAGGAACAGGACAGAAGAGGGCATGCTTTGGTGTGACTACCAGAGAAGGGTCAATGTGTATCAGTGCATGACATCTTCCAAAGTCACACAGGACCCCAAGATGACAAATTCTCCTTGTACGTTTGCCAGCAGAGAGGGATGCCATGGAGTACTCAGAGTCAATGGCTGCTGCTCACTTCTGTGAGAGTAGGACTTTAAAAATAAGGCTTTGAAGAGAACATCAAGCACATTAAGTAATTTTCCTGTGCCTTAGTTTTCCATGTGTATAATGGAAGCATACTGCTGCCTCCCCTCACAGCAATGTTTTCAAAATAAACTAATGAATGTTTGTTAATCAGACAGACGCTGTAGTAGCCTGGAAAACCCATGAGGTGCATGGAAAAACCCATGATGAAATTCATAATTTTGTCTTCAGAGAAGAATATGAATAATGTGTAGCAAATAAGTCCTGGGACTACACATTGAACAAAAGCAACTGGCTGTTACAAGAAAAATAGTTCATTATGAAGGCACTATTCATTATGTATGCTGAATGAATCAGAATTTATGTGGAAAAATTAGTACGTAATCATGCAGTTAAAGGCTATATCATAATCTAAACAAAGTGTCCAATGTAAGGTTATTCAAGTGTGCTTCATTCTGGTAATTTCTAAGCATTGATGGCTTGAGCTATACAATCTCACTAATGTGCTTTTACACTTTGCCTTATATATTTGAAGATAGTACTTAGGAATCAGGATCAGAGCTGGAACTGGTGTCTTGGCCAGATTCAATCAATTTCATCACCTTCCAAACACTTGGCACCATCACAACTGTTTAGTCTACCAGGCTTGTATAAAAACATTACATCATAAGGTGTCATTTCTGGTTTATGTAAACAGCTTGCATCTTTGGCTCCTCATATTATTTGAGTATGTCTCATGTTTTCTGATTTATTTCAGGAATTTATTACCATGCTGGATTTATTGGAGGATTCAGAAATATTTTTCTGGAGTTCATTAATTTTGGTTTACATTGCCATATTGTGTACACATTCACCTTTCAAACAGAAGGGATAAAGTGGCACCATCCAGTCTCTGGATGCAATCTTCAAATCCCCTTTTTGGCATTATGGAGCAAGGTCTCTGCTATTTCTGAAATGTCATCATGCATGTCTGAGAGATGGGAAAAAATCAAATATCTATGTAGACTCTCACATAAGGGACAACTGAGAGATCCAAATTTCACAGCAATTCTTAGTGTCCTGAAGCTTTGTTGTTGAATAGTTTTGTTAGTTTTTTTTTAAACTATGACAGTTCTGAGCACAGTTCATATTTTCTACATCCAGCATAAAAGAGAAGTGCTTGTACTTGTGATATTTTAATATGACACAAAATTCAGGGTTATGCTTATTTTTGGTCTGTTCCTCTCCCTGGCTGCAAATCTGAAGATTTAAATTCAGTGATATATTTCTTCCATAAAATTATGTCTAACCTGGCTGAACTTGAGCATTGTGATTTTTGATATTTTTTTTTTATGACAAATGATAATTCTGCTTCAAGTAGGACTTAAAATCTAGTGCATCACTTCAAAAGCTCTCTTGCTGCAAAGAAAAATGCTAATTAATGTTTTAGCTTTACATTCTTGCTAGAGACTAAGATTTCATATACTCCTCATTGTTAGAACAGAAAAATACTAAATGGAGCAACAAGTCTTCATGAATGATCTTTAGAGTTGTGGAAGAGAAGAAGACTAATGATTTGCGTGTTTTCCACTTCAGCAAGTATTTCATCCTGTCTTGGTTTATATCATAAGTAATGATGTCACTAAGTAGCAAGGCTTTGCTGGAAACTGACTATTCAACATCCTGGTGTCAAGAAATGTAGTCATCCAAATTCTTCCTTTATATTCATGAATTTTTGGGATTATTTTCCTTCCTTCTTCCTTCTCATCTTCTTTTAGAGCTTTATGATGCCCAAACCTACATTATTGATTATGATTTTATCAGTTATTTTGTCTGGCAATGACCAAGTTGTATATTATAAGCTGTTTATGTTTTGCCTGCCATTCTATTTCACCTCCTTTTCATTCAATTATTCTTTCCTGCAACTCCATGAGATCCTTTATAAAGCTACTGAAATGCTTGATGTGTAATTATGCTAGATTCACCTACAGAATCACTGTTCTTTCCCAGTGCTGATATTGCTAGCTTGAAACTCAAACATATAATATAGCTTTTGTAGTTAATTTCAAGTCAATTTTATACTTAAAGCATTTTAATCATCACTGTCTCCTGTGTATGTTCCTTCTTCTTTGTATTCATTTCAGATTAGAGATCCCAGATGCATTCTTTTATTTATTCTGTAACAGAATCCACTGGAGCACTTCCTGCCTGTGCTTGTAAGCCATCTTGTGCTTGCAGCTCCTTCTGTTTAAGGTTGTCCTCAATACAAAAATGTGATCTCTCTTTAGATCATTCACAGACACAAAGCCTGGAACCAGGCTCTGTGGTACCCCAGTGGGCATGTGAGCTCCTTCCTTGTTTTCCCATATGTCAGTCTCACCTCTGCCAGCCCTGCTTCAGCCCTGCAGATCAGCAGCTCTCAGTGAGTACAAGGGCAGGAGGAATCATTTAGGGAGAGAAATTCTAACCCCTCCAGCATCTGAGAAGCAGGCCCCTAGAAGAAGAAGCTGAGCCCACCCCTCACTTAAAATTTCATATATCTTCTGCAAATCTCAAAGACTGAGCTGTTTTTATTGAGGAAGAGTTAAGCCATTACTATCTGATTAATTTATTTCATCTTTCATCCTAAACTAGATTTTTCTATTCTACTAGCAATTTTCTTCTCAGCCTGCTAATCTGGTGGCTCTATCACCTCTTGTGAGAGATGTTCTGAACTTATGTTTCCAAATTCCTGCCATTCTGCCTGTATGATCTGGGTCAGAGTACACTCAGAAAGCCAATTCAGTCTTTCCAACAGCTTCTCAATGAGGTTCCTGGTACCAAAACCATGGATTCTAGAATAGGCAGAGAATCCCTTCTGTCATGTGAGGTGTGTTGAGGAAAGACTCTATCATATTCTTATTTAGATTTCTCTAGTATTTCATCATTGATTTTTGAATGGGTTCCAGTCAGGCATTGTTGTGTTCTGTTGTCTCCAAAGCCTTGCTGAAGCCTGTCTTCCTGACCTTGGTTTTTCATTGTGGGACTTCTCTGCCTGATTAGTTTTCCATTTTTTCCCCTAGAATCTAGAAAGATCTCCTTGTTTACCCATTCCTTGTAATTTCCTGCATCTTTTATTGTTCATGGCTTCTAAACAGCAGGTTTGAAGGCTGTGCCTTTTCTGAATAAGGTAGATTTCAGTCCCCTTGTGCTGCTGAAGTAGTGGTGTTATCTTCCACCCTGACTGAGGAGGTAATCTTTAAAAATCCTCCCAGTCTGAGTTTTTCTTAGACCATTCAGGACAGTAGGTACATCTTCTGTTCTGCCAGCATGTGTGGCCTTTCGTGCTTTTTGTGACCTGAAGGCTATATTTAATTCTGGCTGAATGCAGAATTAGACATGCTTAAACTATGTCTTCTGTTCTCTTTTGACAGAATTTTTCAGCATTTGTCTTGCAGAGCGCTTTCTTCAAAAGTTTGTAAACATATCTGGAGAAACAGTACTAACACTTCCACTACAGGATATGTGTATAAAATATGTCACTGCTATAGAAAAGTACAACAAAGACAGTGTTTAGGCAGTTGGAACTAAAGAAAACTCTGCTCCAGAATCACTTTGTGTGATTTCTTCACTAGGGTTTGTTCCACAGTGGAGCATTCTTTATTTGACCTTGAAATGTTTTCCTTCAGCACAGAAGATTTGCTCAGAATTCATTGTAGCGCTTGTAACCGAATCAGTTTTCACAGTGGTGTTTGTAGCTGAATCATTAGTCAGTTTTGTTTTATTGTTCTCAGAGTGTTCTTGTTTGATTTCTGCTTGAATGAACAAGGTGTTTTGCATGGATGTTTCCAAAAGCAATGATTAGCTGTACTGTTTTCATAACCTAACAAGTGTTCCTCTGAGTCTTGACAGGTGTAGCTGCTGCCAAGAATGGGAGGCCTTAAAATTAGTTTGGTGTTGCTCTTCCATTCCTGCAGAGTGACAGAAAGTATTATCAGGGTTGCACTCCCAGTTCCACGTGGAGTGGAATCTGGAGTTTATTTCTTCGATATTGGAGAAAGTCATTCCCAGCTGGCAGCTCTAGGAGAAGCAGAGTTGAAGGAATTGCAGTATTAACCTTTGTATATCCAAGCACTCTTCTTAGGAGAATTCTTTGGTTTGCAATGATCTGAAACAACCCATAAATTTATTTCCTGAGCTATTCCGTTGACTTCAGTAAGAGTTTGTGTAAAAACCAATTTGCATTCATAATGTGGCATGATTAAGATCTTACAAGTGCTGTATTTTCCTGGTCTTTGGTGTGTGTGTTCTAGCTTATTTCATACAGATAGGCATCTCATTTGGAGTTTGTCTCTATAGGTTGCAGTTTGTCTGAATTTACTCTGTCTTTTTTTATAAGATAGATTTTTATACTTGTTTATATATTTAACCTGTATTTATAATCTGCATTTAACTTCCGGCTAGAAAGAACACTTTTAAAAGATTATTCTTTTAAAGGATTTTTTTACAGTTCACTTCTATGTGTACTCATAGTCAAAAACATTTGGACTTCAAAACAAGCAGGATTAAAAGATGTTAAAAGGCTCTTTCAGTCTTGGCCAGCTGTAAGTTCTAGTGTACAAGTATCTGTGGAGTGACTCATGCTGTGTTGTTCTTTTTAATGCAACTTATGTAAAGGGAAATTATATGTGGGTTTATATAAAGGAAGGGATAAAATTAAACACAGGGTGTGCAGCAGATTGTATATTCTAATGCTACTAAGGAACATCTTCCATGTGACAACATAAGGTAAATACTATGTACTTACACTTTTGTGATGAACTTTATGCTGGTAGCTTAATATAGATGTTGAGTAGAAAGCATGTGATTTTCAGAGCACTGCTTCTGATGAACTTCTAGTCTTTACACCTCCAGTGTAATTCCAAGACATATCTCTAAATATGGAATATGTTCCATATTTCACAGGAACTGAAAATCTTCTCAGGCTGCTGACTGATTCCAGTAGATCACAGGGAATTTATGTCCCTCTTGTGTGGAACATACTGGAATTTTAGGCCATGTTACCTGTGCTGTGATGACACAGTTACCACCTTACTCCTCATGAAAGGACAGGTTTGGGCAGTAAGATTTCTCATGGCATTTATTGTGATTGTCTCACCTCTGCCCATGTGTAGATGTTGCTTTCTTTCCCGCATAGATGGAGGCACCTGAAACTCTGACTACAGTTCTTTGTTTGCTCTGTCTGTGAACAGCTCTGTGCCATGCTTTGGGAGCCTGACACAAAGAATGTGTCGCTTCTGTACTTCTCTTTGTCACTGTTTAGGTAGCATGGAGTTGTTAAATCATGCTTGATATCCAGGGATCTGAGTAGAACAGCCTTTCTAGAGCATGAGAGTTTAATTTCAGGTTTTGTGGCACATCACGTAGCCAGGTGGCCCAGCAGGGCTTGTGTGGTAGGAACATATCTAGTGCTCTGCTTTCTCACAACTGGACAAGTGCAGGGAAGACAGAACCATGATCTCCATGTGTAGTCATTCTCCTTTTTCTATTTTTGTATATTCTGTACTGCTCAGCTGCTTTCTGTGTTGCTTCCTCGAGCAGACCATCAGGGAGCCCCCCAGGCTGCCTGGTGGGGCTGTCAGCCCTGGTGCAAGCATGCAGTGCTGGAGATGGAAGCCAGAGAGGGAAACTAAATCCTTCAGTGTATCTCAGTATGCTTATTAGATTAGCTCATATGGTAGGGAGTGGGAACTGGAAAGCATTCCTTGAGATGCTTTTAAATGCTCTAAATCCAAAAGATGAAAAACTAATCTAAATATGAATTCTTTTTAAGTACCATACCCAAGGGAACTTGTTTAGCATTGTGAATTTGTAGAAGGTTGTGCAGCTATTCCTCTATAGCTAATCAATTTTTGTCTTGTCTTGATCATGATTGGGGCCATTGTTGCAGTCCAATGGCTGTTGATAGCCTGCATAATAAGACTACAGAAAAATTTATAATGGAAATATTGTAAGTATCCAACTGAGCTGTGCTTTTTTTAAAGAGCAATTTGAGAGCTATTGAGGACCGTAGATTTGAATCTGATGTTTTTGGAATTGTTGTAGGTTTCTTTTAACTTAATTAAATCAAAACTTCGCTTTGAGTTTTGTCCTCTCCATTAGACAATTTTCATTCGGTAACCTACAGGAGAGTTCTGTCACAAATGCCATCAGGACAGGAAGCTGATGAGCTACGGCTGAGACTTTTAATAAATATGCATGGTCAGTATGCTATACTGTGTCTGAGTGAGGGGTGAATTCCAGTGTGGTGAAGACTCTGCTGAAAGATTTCTTTTGGCTACAATATTCATAACTATGTCATCTTTATATTCTAGTAACAGTGAAAAGCTTCACCTCATTGCAGCCTTCCTCTTGATAAGGAGTATTTAGCAGGATCCTCTCATTTCTGCATGCTTGCCTGGCTTAATGAAACTGGCAGCAACCTATGTGATCTGTGAGCTCTCTGCTCTTGTCAGAGGTGCAGAAGTTAGAAACAGTCAACCAGTGGCAGGCCTGCATCTAAAGGCCTTGGCAATGTTTAGTTTCCCTAGGAAACCAGCTAAAAATGAAACAGAACAACTCCTGCCAAAAAAGGACTCTCAAAACCCCTATATCCTTTATTTCTTAGGGCCTGAGAGAAAGTCTGAAATGGGCATACAATTTAAATGTAAAATAGAACAGTACAAGTTACAAAGTAGAATTTCCTGAACTATTGTGAATATGTAATACATTTCAAATCACAGCTAAAAAGCACAAACTGGTGTAAACCAGAGCCAAATCCCATTCCTTACAGGAGATGTGTGTGAAAAGCACCCAGCAATTGCCAGTGCACTGAAGTAAAGAAATGCTCATTCATGCTGCAGACTGCCAAGGGTACCCAGAGAGTTACAAAAGCCCACTCATGCTGAGCACCCTACTTTCCCAAGGAAAATGCTTAGTAAAACTATGTTCCCCAGCCTTGAGTTCTCTCTGCTGCCCTTCAAGGGATGAGTTTTGCCTTTCTGTCTGGGCTTCCCTTTGGTGAAAGGAAGTGGACTTTAAATGAAAAAATCCTTTTGTGATCAAGGCGCTTGCAGTTTCAGGGAAGCTGGCAGGTCACATTAAAGCCCATGTGAATACAAGGCTGCCTCATCTTGCTAGATTTGAACTCACATGACTCAACTTGAAGTAGAGAACACGTTTTTGGTTTAGATGAAGACACAGCTGCAGTAAATGGCACAAGTTGTTGCCAGCCAAAGAATGAGGTAAACCAATGTGAATGAGGTTCACAGTAATAAACTAAAATGGAACCGTTTGTCTCTCTCCTTTGTTTAGTGACGTGTGGAGGCACAAATCATGAAAGGCCAGTCACTTCTCTAATACACAGTTAATATTAAAAGCAATGGAAAACTAAGGGCAATGCTTTGCCTCAATTTCACTGTCAGCTGAAGAGCACTGGAGCAATTAGGCCAGTGACCCAGAGCAGTGTCACTTGGATCGGAATCTGGCCCCAAGCAACTTGTCTGGGGTCACACAGTCAGAGCCTTCATCTGAGATCTGTTTTCCTTTGTTGTTAGTCCTGGAGACATAGGCAGTCCCACAGTCTCAGACACAGCTGTACATTTTATTCACCAGAAGAGACAAACCTCATGCCATTAAAAGCTTTGTGTCCCTTCCTGCTCCAAAATCTGCTCCTTTAGGAATCAACAGGGTGGGAGTGTGCTGAAAAATTTTATTCCAATTTTCAGCAGAACAGCACTGAGATAGCATCCTTACAAAAATACACCACAAAATGGGCCTGCAGTCTGAAGTGTGGTCAGAATATCACATTGGCTAGATAATAATAGAGATCTGAATGAAGAGCATATGATAGGTTGATCTGGGAGAGATTTTGTAGTAGTTTCCAACATACTTACTTTCCAAGTTTGGAAATCTTGGAAAGAATATGACTGGAGGTATGCATTGAACTCAAATACTAGTTGTCTATGCAAAGACTGAAAAGTTAATTTTAACTTTTAAATGGCATTTAAATTAAGTAAGATGGTGGTTTAGAGCCTTTTACATCCCTTGTTACCTTCTTTCCCTTTCAGCAACTGAGAAATGCACATTTTAATTAAAATTTGTTTTTCAAATGTATCTTGTAGCCAGCACATGCTGAGAAGAGCCACTTACTACCCATGTACTGGAGGCTTGCTGTGCTGAACAAAATGGGAGTATTTAATTAGGAGGAAATACTGTGGTGGCTTAGTGTTTGTGGCCTGCAACAATGATGTCCTTTTTGGTTTCAAGAAGACAGAATTGCCCTTGCCTGGCTCTGATGGCAGAGCCATGAAAAACAATGGTTTGTCAGTAGGAGATTTTTTTTTTTTTTTTTGCATACTGCAACTGCAACAAATCATGAACTGACCTTTCACAGAAGGTCATAGAGAAGTTTGTTTAGCTTTACATGACAAGGTACAGTAAAAAATGAAGCCATGTTTAGTAAAAGCAGGCTGAGAATGTTAGAGGGAACTGGGTATAAATTGTTTTGCATACAGGAGTCACTTAGCAGCGAGATGAGGAGCAAGATGCTGATGGATGGCGGTGACATTTGCACTCAGCTTGTCTGGCCAATTCAGTTTGTTTGGGTTTGGAATTCATGGGTCATAAAAGGAGAGCCCAGCACTTCTCAGCTCTCCACCCAGGGATTTGGTCAGTCCTTAGAGGATGGTAGGGTCAAAGGATCTCAGTAGATCTCCAAATCTTAGATACAGGGGAGAGTTGTCCTCATAGCATGGATGGCAGTTTAATCTTCTAGCCTAAGCAATTTTTCAGTCTTACAGGTTTCCTAGTGCTTAGTGAAGAAAAACGTGCCTACCTCATTATTTAGAGCCTTTCTGTTGCATATTTCCATCTGAAAATTAAAGTCCTCCTTTTTTATATTTTCTCCATTTATTTTTGACACAGTGAGAACTAAATTTTGTATAAATCTGTGTGTGTTTAGATTAGCGTATTACTGTGTTAACCCTTGTAATAAAATTGCAAAGAGAAAAGAGGAAAAAATTCAATAATAAAGGCCCAACCTTGTGGGACATAAAGTACTTTATAAAGGCATAGGGACCTCCAGTTTTTTTACAAATATTCTTCAAAAAATATCTAATAGGAGTAAGGGGAACTCTAAAAAAGGTAATTATATGAACAGAGACTTCATCTATTTCCATTTCAGTATTCAATTTAGGGGTTTGGCTGCTGTTGACATTCTGAAAATGTGGTTTAGTTTTGAATGAGTAAGGTATAAATATTAAATACTTCCAAGATGTCAAATAACTTCAGGATATCAAATAACAATTAAATCTCAGTGAAAGAATAAGGTCAGCCTTGCCAATTTAGCCATTGATCTGATTTGCAGTCAGGGTTTGTGTTATGCTTTGGGTTTGTGGAGTTTGTGTACATAGTGGTAACCATGTTTTCAGAAGTTCTTGAGTGACTCAGCTTAGATTCCATTGATTTCAATAAGACTTTTGCAAATAATTTAGCTATTTCTGAAGATGTTACTATTCATTACTTAAATTTTTGGTCTAAAGAAGGATAGGTCAAAAATCAAAGGAAGAATTGTTGCTGATTTAGACCATTTGGCTGATAGCATCAGAGGACAATGTACAGTGATATATCTGAATTTTCTCGTTGGTAATAGCAAGAGAGGAAACAATTATTTTGAGGAATTAGTTTAATGATGCAATTAAATACACTATTTATTTAAAATAAATTACAGTTATTAAATAATTTGTCTATAATTGAAGTTAGCAAGTTATAAATTCATCCACATTCAAGCTTTTATGGTCCTGAGATATTTGATTCTATCAGTGCTTTCAGAAAAAATATTGTGGGAATAAATGATGTATTTGACACAGAAATTCATAAAAATTATTCTTGAAAAGTTTATCCCTTTTTAAGTATTAGTCAAAGGATATTTCTGAGTCAATGACACATAGATTTCTTTGCTAAGGAGTTCAGAAATTGACTGCAATGTAAAATGTAGTATTTATCCCCATGAATTTTCTTTTTTCTCTGGCAGAAATCTTGCAAATTGCTGGTGCATCATGAGAATCAGTCAAATTGACGAGTGTAATTTAGGAAATTATTATAAAGGGTAACTTCAGCTAGCTCTTAGCCTCTGTGACCTCCCTCTCTACTCTCTGAAAAGCATGGATTCCTCCAGGGCCAAGTTAAATGTGAGAGCTACCTGTAGGTACTCAGATTACCCCATCTAGGAATCTGCCTCTCTTCACTGGATGCAAAGTGAGCTTGAGGAGGCTCACTGCCCAGGGGGGATGTTTTGTCAGTATTTTTGTCTTTCTTAGCATAGGAAAAGTATTAGCTGTTTCCATAATAGTCTGGAAAATTCATATATGTACATATATATAAATTCATGTATGTATTTTATGTACATGATATGAAAATTGTACCTAAACATCATTGCAAGTCATAGGTATAAAATCTTTTGGAGAATAGCCTTTGCTTTTGGATTAACAGATGCATATTTTGTATCAAAATTATTCCAGGTGTAATTCAAGATATCTATGGTCTTGTCACAGGAGTGAATATTGGTTCTGTTCTTGTTACTCTTTCTGCTGTCATATTTAAGAAATATTTAGGTTTTGAATTTATACATATGGCCCAACAAATCCACTGTCGAGAATCTACTATCTATGCCAAAATTTATATTCCACAGAAATCTTATAATGTGACTATTTAATTTCTGCTTACTAATTATAGTAACCTTCTCTGTAAAGATACACTTAATTTCCTATTGAACATAATGTTGTATTCAGTGCCTGCTGAGAGAATGAGCTGTAAACCAAAGCCTTTCAGTGCTGATAGCATAACCACGTTCCAAAATGTGCCACGGTACCTTTGCTGGCTGCTGCTAGCTGTCAGGTTTGCCACTTGTGCCTTGTATATTCCCAGTGGTGTTGGTGCAACACACACATTTGAGGAAACAAAGCCCCTCAAGTCCCATCTGCTTTTGTCCAGGGGCATTTTGTTCAAAGGAGCACCTGAGCTGGATGGGTGATGGAGCACAGGGCTCACAGCCCACGGTTTCCCGTGGGCACACATGGTCCCCCACTGCTGTGCTGCACCCCCAGCCTGCAGAGCAGGGCTGCAGGCCCCTGCTGACAGCAGGCACTGGGAAACCAGGCTTGGAGAGAGCAGGAGCTGGGAGCCTGCACATCCCTGGCAGGCAGAGGCACAGGGAGGGATTGGGCTGCTGCTGATGGGAATCACGGCGCCACTTGCGGAGTGCATTCATCCTCCGGGTGAGAAGGAGGAAGAATCGAGTCCTTTGTAAGGGGCTGAGACAAATTTTTCAGCACAGAAACCAGGCACTCCAGAGATTGCTCAGTGCTTTGTTTATGTGGGCACTCTCTGGGGGGCATTCTCAGCTGAAGAAGATGCCTGTACTGAAGGCACATTTGTACTCGCAGAGTCCAGTTGTGCTCTCTTTGCTTTGTGTGTGGAATATTCCTGCTGAAGTCAATGTCCTAGATTAGCAGGAAACAGATAAATTAAGCTGTTAAAACCATGTGATAAAACTGTATATGTACATTTCAAAGCCACTCAGTATAGATACACATATTAATTAAGTAATGCTTTATTCTTGAAACTATTTTTAAAAAGTATTTGACACAGTGCACATTTCGTACTAGAAAATGCACAGCAGTAGTATCAGACAATGGGGAGGAAATGAGGAGAAGGTTTAGAGGGGTTTATCCCTCTAACAGGATTTCTAGGGTCAGGCATTCTCTCTTCATCTAATTTAGGAATTAGTTTTATAAGGATACTTATTTAGAAAATATTCCTAAATATGCTTATATAAGTATAAAAATCTCTGTTGGGAGGTAGTTTACCAGGATTCTGGGGGAGAGAAGAGAGATACTTTAGAATCGAGACTCTTCACTCATTTTTTTGTACATGAAAAGAGGCACAACAAAAACATCAACATTACTTCTGTGGTTATGGATAAAAAATTGAGCTTTGAAATAGAGTAACTATCCTAGAGAAGTGCACTTACATAGCCTAACAAATAACAGCCTTGATTTAATATTTGTTTGAATGTTGTTGCATTTGTATTTCCTCTGTGTGATTTCACTGTCTCTCTTGAACAAGGTGTTGCTGTGAACATTGAAATGTTGGTATTCAGGTTAATTATTTGCTTGGTGGGGACATATTGTCCTGGCTCTGTAAAATAATTCTGTACAGCCAGCAGTTGGACTGGGAGCCATTCATCCCTCAGCACAGGAGGAAAATATGAGACTGTATTTTTGCTTAGTTAAATTTAAAGTAGCAACTCATATGTAATTTCCTGGCAGTTCCCTTTCATTTTTGATGGTTATACAGAATGAAGTTTTCTCCCTTCTGTTGAATTTTTGAGGAAATTAAGTACCTTCTCAGTAAATTGGAGAATTGGCTCTCAATTACACACTTAAATATTGTCAGTCTGTATTAGATTTCTGTAATTACAATATTTTATCTCTATAGATCTGATATATAACCTATCCATTGAATTAGCAAGACAAGTAAATGTAGAAACTTTTGTATTTCATAAAGTTTAAGGGTTTCTCTGTTCATGTTATGGGAGTTCCTGTTTGTAAGTGAGTTGTTCTCAGTTGTTAGCATCCACGTCTATAAGAGGATTTCTTATGTCATGGTACCTAAGACGTGTGCTCTTAGACATTGATCCCCTCTCATCAAACATTTCTTCTTCAAAATACCATAGCTAATATCTCTCATTGTATTGAAAATGTTACCTTGAGAAAGCCACATTCTGATTTCCCCGGTGCATGCATTTTAAAATCTGAATAAGGTGAGATTTTTTTTTCAAATGTGATTCATGATATAAAATTCTGTTTGGCCTTTAGTGTGTTTATTACATGTGCTGTTGGTATCTATCTATCTATCTATTTATCTATATCTATCTATCTGTCTATAAACCTAAACTTTCAGGGTCTCGGAAATTGCTTCTCATCCTCCTCTACACATATTTTGATTTTCAGAGATCTTCCCAGAATGCTTTAGGAATCTAGCATTAGCTTTTAATTTTGTACTTTGTGAGTACAGTCTCACTTATTTCTGGCTCATGAACCTGAGTCACGTTTCCCTCGTCACATTGCTGGGTTTTCATGGAGCTGACAGCTCACAGAAGTAGCTGCAGGAGTTAATGTCTTGTGTGTGTTCCCAGACACTACACCCAGCACTTGGTGCACCCTCTCCTGCATGGCAGCAGCCCCAGTGAGGGAAATTACATCAGTGTAGGGGAATATTGTGGTGGCACACAGATATTGTGGTCACCATGGTTCCACTGACTTTCCTCCCAGTCACTGCTTGTGGGGGGGTATCATCAGGGCTTTCCTGTGCTTTTGTCTTTCCCAGTTCATTCAGTGGCTTCTGGATGTCTCACACACCATAAAAAATTGCAGCAACCCAGAGGCTGCTTTGAGGTGCTTGGATGCAAACTGACATGGCTTGGGTGAACAGAGCAATCACCGCTGAATCTGGGCTTTCTTTTTTGTAGCAAACTTTCAGTCCTGGGGAAGAGGGCAGTGTTAGAGATGGAGGTTCTCCAGGAGCTTGGCATGTTAGGTGTGCTTAGATTTCTTTGTGGTCTTTATACTTCCCTAAAATGCGTGTGTTGTATCACCTAGTTTTCTGTCTAAGCACTACCCTCCCCCTAACCCAGCACCATGGGATTCCAGATCACAAAGATATAGGAGCAGCAAAGTTGGGGCCCTGCTGGGATAGCCTTGGTGTGCCTTTAGCCCCAGTTTTCCTGAAACTGCAGGCTCTTTGACTCTTTCAACCCTAACCCCTACCCTAACGCTAAAAATTACCTGGAGATATTCTGCTTGACATTTACTTACAGCTATTTATTCAAAAGCAAAGAAATTAAAAGGAATGGGAGTGCAGATATCTGAAGATGTGTGCCAGATATTAATACTAACAGAAAATGATATCTATTTCCAGAAGCACTTTTGCTCTTTGCCACTGGTGTTCTCCAGAATGTTTCTTTCTCTCTGTTAGTTTTTGTCAATGGTCATTACTCCTTTGCACATGTCTTGAGGCTGAAACTACCTTGGCTGTTTGTAACACAGCTCAGGCCCTGGGTATGGAATACAGAGGCTCATTTTTAGGTTAACAATTTGCACATTGAGCTATTGTGGATTTATGGCTTGTATTTCCTGGCTGCATGTCTGTTTAGGGTCTATGCAGTGTTCAGTGTCTCAGTCTGTCCGACTCTCCAGCTCTGAGAACCTCAGCATCCACACTCCATCTTCTACTTAAACACAGAGCCCTGCTCTTGGAAGAGCCAATCATATGAAGCCTTTTCAGTGTACCCGGCAGAGCTTTCAGTCATCTTTCAAATACAAATTGCTTGCAAAGGAAAGCAGTGCCATTTTCTCCCTGCTGGCTTTCTGAAATGTCATGTTGGGAAAAGCACTTACCACGTCTTTCATACGAAGAGAAAGCTTTCAATAATGACTGGTATTTCTGAGTGTATTGCAGCCAGTGCAGCTGTTGAAAATGTCACTGGGTATGGCACAAATAGGGGGCATTTTGAGCAAAACCATGCACTAACTGATTTTGGTATTAGTTGAAAAAGAAAAAAAAAAAAAAAGAGCAATAGGATGTTTGAAGAATAGACAACCTTTTAGATATAAATGCATAAAATAAGACAAAAATTGAAAAATAGTTTTATTAGTTCTTGAAGTCATCAGTAAAAATACATTATTCACAATACTAGCTGGAGATCTATGAATTTTGCAGAGTCTGTGATTGAATTTCACATATCTATGAGCAGAATTTTGAGCAATCAGGCCAACAGTAATATTCCTGCATTGAAGTGCTGAAATAATTCTTTGGCAGAGTATGATGAGAGGCTGAAATGTTCCTAATGTGTTCCAAGTAAAGTTTTTACTTTTATTACTGCCCAAACACCTCTGAGTTTAGTTTTTTTGTCATTTTTTATCAGTTATGATGAAAGTATAAATGCTATCTTTTTCTATAATTAGATGTGACTCTGAATAATTCTGGCAATGCATTGCCTCACATCCCTGCATGAGTTTCCCATCTTCATCATTTGGGAGCTTTCCTGAGTTTCTTACAGATACTGTAGCTTTGATTCTATCTGTCCTTATCTATATTCAATTTTCATTTTTTTCTGTTCTGTTTCTTTACTTCTTCTCTTACATCATATAGATTTGTTCATTTTTTTACCCAGTATTTTTTCTCATCTTACTGGGTTGGTTTTTTTTCCATTTGTTCGCTTTTTACTTGAGGGTTATGTAAGTGCAAGAACACCTAACATTTCTGAATTCTAATGTTCATGGAATGTTTAACTATAAAATTGCCTTGGGAACTAAGGGGAGACCTAAATTTAGAACCAGTGATTCTTTTTGGGGTCAATGGTCATTTGTTCATCTCCCATATGTACTTAGAAAAAATCTTCCCAAGAAAACTGCTGGGTCTCAGCTGGAAAACTGGGAAGGATAAAAAACAGAAAATGAAGTTTGCTTGTGTGTTCCTTTTGCTGTGGCTCATCAAAGTGTTAATTGTTTCATTTCAAAGGAGTTGCTGTTTTAAATATGTGCTCATATGTGTATATGCATCCACCATCTATAAACCTTGCAGAGATTGGCCGTGTTTTGTACTTGAAGTGTGGTTTAAGGATGGATATGATTTCTGTTTGTGTTTAAGTGGCTGACAGATATGAATGGGGCCATTATGTTAACTGTGGGCATTGCTGGCTCCTTAACTGAACCTTGGAGCACTTGATAGCTTCAGGTGCTTTGTCCTGTCAGCCTGCAAGCACACACAGTGGTGATGGCAGCCACTCTGTGCACCATGTTATTAGTGCCTATTCACCTGAGGAATTTCATCCTTTTCCAGTGCTTTCCATCACTGACACCCAGACTTGTGTAACTGTACCCCAGTGGCTGCTGGGGACCCCCTGTGAGAATTTGTGAGAGGCTGTTCAGGGATGTGCTGGTACTGTAGCACACAAAATACTGAACTAATTGTCCTTATTTGGGTCCTTCACTGAACTAATTGTGCTTCTTTTCCATGCAGGGAATAAATCACAAGATAGTGGGATTGCAGAGATGGAGGAGCTTCCAGTCCCACACAACATCAAAATAAGTAACATCACATGTGACTCCTTCAAGATTTCTTGGGACATGGATTCTAAATCCAAGGATCGCATTACTCATTACTTCATCGATCTCAACAAGAAAGAAAACAAGAATTCCAACAAATTCAAACACAAGGTAATTTTCATTTAAAAATCAAGGCACAAATGCTTGATTTTAAACACATGAATCTCTGTTTTATTACCCTTTCAAAGCCAGGCCATGGGAAACAGGAACTGGATATCCAGCAAAGGTGGGTTATGATTAATCTGGTGGAATTTTGGTTTACCAAAGTACCTTCTCTGTCTCCAGCCCGTGTGCATGTACACAAAAATACATTGTTTCACAGAAGACTGCACATTACCTTTTCTGTTTCATTTGAAAGCATTTTTGGTACCTCTACAATGTAGTGCAAGACTGCCATTTTTATTCCTGACTGGTTCTTCATCATTATTTACAAAATGTGTGTATTCTCTGCCTGTCCTTATTCAGTGACAGACTCCTGAGAGCAACACATATCATTCTAACAGAAGAGCCACAAATTCTAATGCACTTCAGGAAGGCTTCCAGCAATTTTAGTTTGCAGCATTCAGCACTGTGACCTGAATATTCATCTGGCGTCTTTCCTCAAGCCTCTGGTGCAGGAACATATTGAAGGCATTGCAAGATCTGCAAATGCTTTACTTACCAAATCCAGCAAAATTTGCTTTGACCTCAGAACAGTTGAAATACTGAGATGTCTAGAGAAACATTGAGATAGAACATTCTTCAAATTTAAAAATTATGTTGGCATTGTCTAAAAGATAAGGTTTGCCAAGGCACAAATAACTGTCCAAACAAATGTAAGGGCTGTAATTTTCTCAGCACCTAAATAACTGTTGGTTTCTAAGCCAGTGAGATAAACAGAAGATATTGCCACCAATTTCTCTGAGGCTTTTTATTGTGAGAGTATTTTTCATGAGATTTCTGTTAATGGCAGGTTTATAATTTTCTTATTTGACCTTTTGTTGTTGTTGTTTTTGGTTGGAAGTAACATATGCAGTAAGAGTAATGAAAAATCACTTACTGTTTATTGAAATTGAGAATTTTACATTTTTGGCCATGTTGTTGCAGTTGCTAGGAACCAGTGTGTGAAGCACTACTAAACCTAATGTTATAATAGGCATGTATTATGCCCCATTTTTAATAGCAATAGCAAATAAAGTAGGATACTTTTGCTTTTTTCTTACTAATTTTGGACTGACTGCCTTTGAATTGAAATTCCCATTTTACACTGCAGAAATAAATATACTCTCTAAAGTGAGATAGATTCTTTCTAATTTAATGTATTTTATTATTCTATATGTTTTTTCATTCATGTGCTAACTGGTGTATTCTTGGAACATTTATTTTTGTGAAAAGTAGAGCCATCCTAGTAGAGCAAACACCACATACACTTCAGAATCTTTATCACAGCAATGAGACTAGAATGGAAGGGGGAGAAATTATATTGGTAGTAGAATAAAGAAAAGCTATTAGATTTATTTTGTGTTTCTCAGCAATTCCCTAGCTTTTTATTGTGCAGTAGTGTTTAGTCAAAGGACAAAGGTAATTGGTTTTGTGAGAACAGGAGACTAAAATCTACAATTAAAATTATGAATAATTTGGATGTCTTGTCAGAATTAACTAAAAATTTATTGCTATTAATTTTGTTAGTGACTTGTTTAAGATTTTTTTTTGTGTGATTTTTTGATGGTTTTATTCCCAAGCTTGAATGACAGAGATCCAGGGAGTAGAGAGAGGGTGGACAATAGTAAAACATAGACTGAATAATCCAGCTTTGTGCCAGAGCATGTGGGTGTTGCTTTCATGCATCTTCAGTACTAAGCAATTTCTAGCACAACTTCTAGAATGAACTTTGGTTGATAATTGAAGTGCTCAGATTCCAAGTGTGTAAGCCAGGTGTGGTTCAAGACAAGCATCCTTCCTCCCTCTAAGGTTGGCCATAGGAGTTTCCCAGCTGAAGCTCAGCAGCAGGAGCTGATAGCCCAGCACTGAATGCTCACAGCCGGGAACTGACTTCAGTCTCCACCCATGCCCTGACTTCCTAACAAAGCTTTTGCATAAAGGAGGGGGATAGCACTGTCCTTGCTCCTAGTAGAGCTTTTTTAGAGACAAAACAACGAGCCCAACTGCACAGATTTAAAACAGAGCGTTGGGATTTACTCCTAGGAGCCATCCAGCACCCTGGCCTGTGCAAGGAGAATCCATCCTTACCTAGCTTACAGGTAGGGTAAAGCACTGCAAGTGCCCATCTCTGTCACAGGTGTTAACACAGGGGACCTGCTTGTTTTCTAACTTAGACAGAATTAACATTAAGTATCAGTTTGCTCAGATGGCTGTAAGTTACTTGGGATATAGACTTCACCTGATAGATCCATGCTGTACCTCAGGAAAGGGAGCTCTTTGATTTCTTGTATAACTGGGAATGATTCAACCTTCCAATACTGTTTCTCTTGGTAAATATATAATGTATACTTGAGGTGCATAAATTTTTATTCTTTTTGACTATCATCATCTCTGTGAAAGAGAAGGTTTGTATTGGTAGTGGTGTACAAAGACTAGAATTGCAATAACATTTTTGTCTTCTTTTCAATTCATTTTGCATATCTCCTCTCTTTTTCAAAATATAGAAATATGATTACTCCCATGTAATAAGAAAAATACTCAAATATTTAACAAAACTGGGACTAGAATCCGGGTTTGCTGAGTTCCGATTATGTGTTCTACAAGACGACCTGGCAAAGGGAAGGGTAACATGAAATGGGAGAAAGTTGAAGACTGAAAGCTGCCTCTTTTCCCAAAAAGGAGAGTAGAGTGACTCATACATCTTGCTGCTACTTAGTTATTCAAAGCTCCCAGGCTGTTCTTAGACATTATTGCCATCCAGGTACCTTTGGAGCTGTCTGGTGGGTGCTGGTAGTGGAGCAACCATCTGCCACTCCAGAATCCTGGCTCTCCTTGAGCTGGCACAGTACCTGCTTTGCACTTCTTTGGTGGCTCAGCCAGGAATGAGAGCTGAGCAGAAGATGAAAGGGAGAAGTGGAGAATCCCCAGAGGATCCTCAATGTGAACATTTGAATATTTCTTCTCTATTGTGGCCTTTAAAAAATTAGTGTTTTCTTAGGAAAAAAACAGCAGATTAGAGTTGTGAGAAGCATCACATCTGCCCCTTCTCTCCAGCTGTGCAAGACATAAACCCCTCAGGTCTGTGGTGGTCTGCCCCCTTCTTTTTACCCTTTTCACTTTTTTGGTAGTCCTTCCCTTTTTTTGGTATGGTTAAAAGAGGTAGCTGATGCACAGCTGGAGGGTAAAGCTTTGACACATGGGGCAACAAGGCTTTTAATGTTAAATGAAAACTGACAAAATTAATGGGGGAAAAGCCACCTCTGGGGTGTGAGCACAGAGCTCTGACCCAGGTGGGAGCTCTTTTACAATAACCCAGGAAGAGGTGACAGGAAGAGCAATGGTGTTAACTGTGGCACCTGCTGGCTGCATTAGCAGTAGCAGACTCAGTCCAGTGGGATGCCTTTTGGGGTGGTAGCTTCAAATGTCATTTGGTGTTTGTTTTTTTTTTTCCTTTGTAATTTTTCTCTACATATTATGAATTGTAGCATGCACAACTCTCTCCTTTTCAGATAAAGTTTTTACCCAAATAGTATTTGATTTAAATGGTAATTGGCAAAAGAGAAATCATGACAACAAAATTTTACCCTGGATTATCACTCAATTACATCAATTCTTGTCATATCCCAAGCTGCTAATTTTACAGTTTCTTAATACAAAAACTGAAGATAATTTCTGTTGATAGGAAAACAAAAGGAGAAAGATCTTCTTCCATAATAGAAGACAAGGGGAAAAAAAATCCTTCAGATCTCGCTTAGAGATCATGACCAGGAAATATCTCCCTTCTATTCCTTTTTTCATTAAAAGTCTACTATGCTATAGGACTACTATCTACCTATAGTCCTAGTGTAGGACTACTATATATAGGTAGATGATTGTGGACTAGGATTTATAGGTGGACAGTTAAGGATGTCATTTAAAGTGCCCACTTTTCACATGGCAGCTGTGAAATTATTATTATAACAATTCTGTTATTACTGGTGAATATTCAGTAATAAATATCTCTCATTCTATCACAGCTCCTCAGGTACACTACAGAGAATCATTAAACTCCATTGTGAGTCCTTTCCTCCGCAGGTCTTGCATAAAATGTCCCATTGTTCCATTTTTTCTGTCCTTTGGTGGTCTGTACCAAAGGCTTTGGTACTGTAGAAATCAAGTATTTCAACCACAACAAGCAGCTATTTTTCTTGGTTGCACCCTGGGGCTGTGATATCCGAGAAGAGCAAAATAGAGGATTTTAAGGGGCAGTGGAGGGGAAAGCAAGAAGTTCAATGATAGGCTCAAGCTGTTTGCTTCTTCTGGCCATTGCTGTACAGAAGGGTATTTTGAAAGATGTGAACCAACCATAGTTACTCTGCAGTGTGTTTAATTATCTCTGTTGAAATTTAGTTTCGAAGGTAGCAGCAGCATTGTAGCTGGACTGATTGACAGCAGGAGGAATTTTGTTTGATTATATTGGCCGAAAGAAACCAGTGAGAGCACAAGAATCTCTTAAATTAAGATAGCTTTGTTCTCAATAGTGTCTTTCTTTGTTTGCATATGTAAGCATAAATGACCCGAGAGAGCATTATATATTTGGGCTATATATAATAGTATTACTTGGAACAAATCATTCATTCATACATGCAGGTTATCCCCATGTCTCTTAGAACAGGCCTTACACCACAGTCCTCTGGTACTGCTCACCTTGCTGCACCCACAAACTGTGGGAAATAACTCAAGTTTGCAGAGAAGAGCCAGGGTTGGGAGCTACTGCCAAAGCAGAGAAGGAAAGGGTGGCAGATTGGTTTGGTGTCACTGCTGACCTGCGTGTCCCTCGGTGTTTTGTTTGTGCAGGACGTGCCCACCAAGCTGGTGGCCAAGGCGGTTCCGCTGCCCATGACGGTGCGCGGGCACTGGTTCCTGAGCCCCAGGACGGAGTACACGGTGGCGGTGCAGACGGCCTCCAAGCAGGTCGATGGCGACTACGTCGTGTCCGAGTGGAGCGAAATCATCGAGTTCTGCACCGCAGGTAACAGCTGAGGGATCCTGGTCCACAGCCTGGAGTCGATGGGTGCTGCCTCTGCTGCCACCCTGGGCTGGGCACCTGCCAGTGCCAGCTGTGCTGGTGCCCTTCAATAGTCACCCCTGGAAACTGGAATTCACACTTTAGGCTTTGTATGTGCTGAGGTTTGGCATGTTAAGCGGAGGCAGCTGGACTGCCCTTTGCTTGTGCAATGCTTAGCTGTCCCAAAGTGCTGTGCCTGGCACCACTGCTTGTGCCAGGCTAGGAAAGGGCCACCTGTGTGCCTGTCACTGGCTACCAGCACCTGTGGGGTCAGGTAGAAGGGCAGCTCCCTGACAGCTTAAGACATTCTGCCTTTTCTGAATGCTGCAAAGCCTCAGCACCATCAACAGCCCATCTTGAGGGTCACTTTGGCCTGTATTTGATTTAAAAGGCTTCCTTTGGATGAACAAGACTTGCTGCCACTATGTAAACCTGTGTGAAATCTGAGGACTGAGACAAGCTCAGTATGAATCCCATGTTGGTTGGGAAGCCATTTAAGCTGGGTCCTGAGCAAGCTTTGTTAGTACTGCCATTGGTTATCGGCTCACAACCATGTATATTGTAACTAACAGTTTATCAGCTGATATGAGCCAGAGAGGGCAGTCCTGAGCTCCTCTGCAGTCCTGAGCTGCACTGCAGTCCCAAATACAGGGAAACCAGCTCTAACACAGGAAATCCTGAGCTGAAAGTGGCTGCAGGCTTGCAGAGTCTTCATGAGGAAGGAGTGCGGAGAATCACAAACACCTGCTCCTGCCATCTGATTTGCTTGTTGCCACTGTTGAAAACTGGGGCATGATGTGATGTATATTACCAAGTTTTCAGTCTGCATGTGTCTGTGGCTTTTGGAGAGTGTTGTGGATTTTCCTGCCCCCTGTACTAGCAGTTTGTCTTTCCTTTCCAGATTATTCAAAAGTTCACCTAACACAGCTATTGGAAAAAGCTGAAGTGATTGCAGGCCGTATGCTCAAACTGTCTGTTTTTTATCGGAATCAGCACAAAGAATACTTTGATTATATCAGGTAAGAAACTCAACATATTCAAAGTCCTTTGGTGAATTAAAGGAGTAATGAAAATAAGTAAATAGAGACAGCTGTGCTGAAGCTGGAGCAGAATGCCTGTATGCTTTATAGCCCATTCAGAGGAAGGCAAAGAATAAAACACAACTCATTTCTTTCTCCTTGCTTAACTCAGCACCTCCATAGGCAATAAAAGTCTGTTTTGAAGCAGAAACTGAGGTACTCACAGGGACTCCAACCTCATAAAAGCATCTGTAACTGTAATGGAGAGTTTAGTAGCCAAATATTTCCACGGTACTGAGAAATTAAGAGTGAGGCGACTGACAGTAGGAGTGTACAACAATGTGCACGGGCGTTTGCCTGTATGTAAGAGTTCCATCTCAAATATTTGCTCTCCCATGTACAACCACCCTATTTCCATGCTCAAATGCAGTTATACAGACTCTGCAATCTGAATGTTAATTTATAGATCATGTGGGGAGGATGAGGGCATTATGTTTAGACAGTGTTAAACCACCATGCTTCAGCTGGAATGACAAAACAGGATAGCTGGAGGTAGGTTCCCTGTTCTGCTGGACACCCAGTGTGCCTTCCACACAAGGTGGGAAGCATAGGATAAGAAAAAAACAGGTTTTTTGATAGAAGGAGTCAAAGCTCGTGCTGCATGAGCAGGAGCAGACACACCAAGTAACCTTCTCCTGTTAGAAGAACACGGATGAGAGGTAAGCAGTGTGTTGGAAGGCTGCACCACTGACTGTGCTTCTTTAATATTCATCAGGAGATAGGGCTCCTGCTGGGCCACATAATTTCAGTTCTGAGTGAGTGTCCCACTAGTACCTGCCTAGAATGGAAAGTTTTTAAAACAACTCAAGGCAATCCAGCTTCAAAGAACAGACTCCACTATATTTGGAAACATTCCCACTTTGTAGTCTTGGGTATGTAATTTATTCCTAGAGTGTGTTGGATATGGCAGAGCATGGGCTTGCTCTTCCCCTTCTGTGTTTTGGAAGGATTATTTTATTGCACATAGGGACACAACTGCAAAACTCAGTAGAGGTAGAGAATAAATTGAGGTTCTTTGATAACCATAACCACTGCTGCCATCCTGGGCTGGATACCACAGAAGGGAAATGCCTGTGCTGTTCTGATCCTCACATTGCTTTGTTTTCAGCTATGTAATCATAGTGCATCTGCCTTTGTGTTCATTAGTGCTGAAAATTGCCACTGAGGTGCATTTATAGCTGTGGGTTTGGACTTATTCTGCCAAGTGTGACTCTAATTGATTGCAGTCTATCTGTTTTTCTTCTTCCTGCTAAGTTCTTTCTTGGTTTGACAGCAATAGAGATGGGTTTGTTTTCCCTCTGTTAGTGAGCTGGAGACAAAAAGCTGTTTAACCAGGCCAGTGGGAAGCTAAACTACCAGAAGTGGCTGATGGTCCCCTCTTGTGATCAGAAATAGACTAACACAGTCACAAGGGCTAATGCTTCCCCAGTACACCTGTCTGTCTGTTATGTTATAAGCCCATACCACATGCTTCCTATTAGGAAAAATTCCTTGTCATCCCATGCCTGCCATAGTCTCTGGTGCTATCACACAGCCTGGAAAAGCTCTGCTGGCATTGGCATACAGGCAGCTGCTTCTGGTGCTAAAGCAGCACCAAATGGAGGGGGTTGAGGTGAGCTCAGAAGGGGTGTTTGTGTCACTGCAGCTTACCTGGGCTGGGAGTACCAAAAGCAGCTGAGATCCCCCAAAAAAGGCAACCTATAATTAGCCTAATTGGCCACTGGATGTCAGTATCTTGCCACAGAAATGGAAAAGCTCAACTTTCTCAGAATGAAGCCTGACTTTTCAGGTTGCAGAGGTTTCAGGTGGTTATTTAAGCTTATTCAGCCTTTTTTTTCCTCTCTTTTTTTTCTCCCTAGTAAACTCTTCAGTCATAAAATACTAATTATACCCCCACTCCAATCAATGTCTTATGAAATTGGGCTTGAGACAATAAGTAGGTAGTATTTGAATGGCTCAGAAAACTTCTGAAATGTATCTTAGAGTAAAATAAAGATGTGCTGCTGAGATTACGAATAATGAAAAACTAATCACAGCTGGAGATATTACTGAGTTGATTCAGTTTTGTAATTTATACACTGAGTTTGTTTGCTGTGACTGCTACCTCCCACTTTAACCAAGCAAAACCTTCTCCCACACAGCACCATTTTACATGGACCTGTTGCAAGTTAAAAGCAGAGAGAGAACAGTCTTTCTTGGCTATTTTTCCCTTTCCTGAAAGAAGGAAAGAAGGAAAAAAAAAAAACCAAAAAGTAAAAGCAAAGCAAGAGGGGAATATAAAAATCCTAAGAATCTCCAGCCCCACAGCCTCATGCATTTTTAGTCTGTCATAAAGACATTGTTCTAAGGATGCCTAGCAGATATGGTGTTTTGCAGGGCTTACAAAAGGACATGGTTCCCTTTCAGGTATTATTTGGCTGCAGGTGCAGAGGGAGCCAAAGCTGTCACTGGAGCATGTCCAGAGTTGTGTATGCCCTGCTATACATAAAATTCCAGGTGCTAAGGAGGGTTAGAGAGGGTGTTTTGGAGTAATTTCCCAAATTTAGCAGCCTAATGCTGCTGAATGCAATTTGTGGTTCTAAAAAATCACTTGTTCGTTGTACATTTCACTGGAATAAAATTGAGCTAAGTTAAAAAAAAAAAAAAAAAAAAAAAAGTATTTTTTTTCCTTAGGACTAGTGACTGCAGAAGCTGGATACCAACCAAAATGGAAACTAACCAAATTGCCTAATTCTCTGTGCCCAGCTCTGCACTGATTGAAGTCAGCAGTAGACCAATTAGACTTGAAATGATCATCTGGGGACAAAAAATACTGGCAGACAATACATTCTTTCCTATAACCTCCCTAAAAGGCATCCTTCACAAATAACTTCCACTGGCAGTGTTCTACATGAACTATATACTGCCTATGCTAAAAATACATATTAACAAACAGTATATTCAGCATATGGAGACTGACTTGCAATTGTCAATATGTGTTTATTGTTAGAAATGTAGTGTAAGTCTGAACAAATCAGTTAATTAAAGATATTTGTGATTTGGGGGCTTTTTTGTTTGTGCTATTTTTTGCCTGCTTATGATACACAGACTGCTGACAGAAAGCAGGCTGGAAAAGCAGATTTTCTCCTTGAACAGGAATTATTCTAGCTCTTCCCAAGTCTGACGGCACTTGATTTGCTTGGTCCTAAGACCCTGACACTAACGCTGTCTTTCAGTTTAATGGGTTTCTTTGTGTCCCTTCAGTCCTGTTTCTAAACAGCATAATGTCCTAACTTTCCACTTGTTCTTTGCCATGTGTTACAAAATAAACAATACTAGTGCTTCATTTGTAGAGAGCATCATGGGAATGCTATGCAGCCCTCTGTTAAGGATAACAGTGGCAGCCATGGCTCTCCGATCAGTGGGAAGCTGGAAGGCATCTTCTTTAGCTGCAACACCGAGTTTAACACTGGCAAGCCACCCCAAGATTCACCCTATGGAAGATACAGGTATGAGATTGCAGCTGAAAAACTCTTCAACCCAAATACTAACTTGTACTTTGGAGACTTCTACTGCATGTACACAGCCTACCACTACGTCATCCTCGTGATCGCCCCGGTGGGGTCACCGGGAGATGAGTTCTGTAAGCAGCGCCTTCCCCAGCTGAACATAAAAGATAACAAATTTCTGACCTGCGATGAAGAAGACGGGGTCATGGTTTACCATCATGCCCAGGATGTTATTTTGGAAGTCATTTACACTGATCCTGTGGATCTCTCCCTTGGCACAGTTGCTGAAATTACTGGTCACCAACTAATGAGCTTGTCTACTGCAAATGCAAAGAAAGATCCCAGCTGCAAGACCTGCAATATCAGTGTTGGACGTTAAAACTGCCCTCGTTCCTTAGGAGCCTTCAAACCTCTGTTCCCATTTCCATAGTCAGACAGTTCTGTCGGAAGCATGCACATGCCGCTGTCACCAAAAGCAACTACCGGTCTTCAAAACCTCCAATAGCCTTCTTAGGATCTCTTCTCTCCCTCTTTCCCTTCTGTTCCCCCGATGCTTTAAATGATTAGAAGTCCTGGATTTCTTTCTGGCAACCATTTATACCTAGATGCTGCAAAAATTGTTTCTGTTTCTTGCCAAACATAACAAAATCCTATATAAACTGCTTTAGCAAAATAAAAATAACGGCTTATAAATGGTGTTTAAATATGCATTCATTTTAACTACTGAACAAGTACTGGGATAACTGAACAGCATGAAAGGTTGTAATTGCAGCATGATTTGAATTTCAGAGCCTAGAAATGTCAGCACTTCCAACGTGTTGTTTGACAGTGTTATTTATGTTATTTATATTAGCTAACTGAAAACAGAAACTGTGTCTCGACATAATAAATATAATAGAAAAATATTTTATTTGTACTGTTGTATAAAATATTATACAATCATATAGAATATATAGATTACATTTTAATATCAATTGTATACATGTCATTAAATCATTTTCCCTTATCAAAGATGTAGTTTGTAAACTTCAAATAGCTCTGTATCTGTTCCTGTTGCTCTAGATGACTTTAATTAAAACAGATTTATGAAGACCATTTCTGATTCATAAAAGTTAAGTTATAAATTATTAAATCAGTACACTGAAACAACAAACGGCTGCAAAATAAAAAATTCCTTTTTTTAGTGTTCATATTTTTTCCTCCATATTACTTGAAGATGTGTACATCTTCCAAATCATGCCATTACATACTAGATAAATACAAACATGGTTGGTACATAATAGGCTTTATAAAATCAAAATCTTCTTCTTCTTACCAAGATAAAAAACAAGTTGCTTATACTATGTGGTCAATACAAAATGACAGGTAAAGCAAAACACTAAACATGATTCAACTGGTTCCAGTCCCTTTTTTTTCTTTAAGTAGTTCTTCCCTTCTTTCTGTCTGGGGTAGGAATTTCCCAGAATCCCTGCTTTTCATTGCTAGTACAAAACCTGCTGATAATCTTTCTATTACTAGTCCCACTTTTCACACGAATGATCTACCATAAACAGTGACAATTCTTCTTAATATTACAAAGTGTGATGCTCTGGAAGTTAAGAAAGATGCGTAACTCCAATGGAAAAATAACTTTTATAACCATATTTTCAGTAAACAAGAAGTCTAGCAGTCCTCATCAGATAACTGTGACACTCACTTATATACCATGTACTTTATCTATCCAAAATATCTTAGCATAATGCAGTAATCTAGTCCTGTTTTATAGATATATGTGGCAATTTATAACACAAGAAGTACTTCAACATTTTACAAAGTGCATGCGTTTAAACGAGCTTTGGTAGTTAGAGAAGCGAATGTTATAGCGTCAGGCAAACCCAAGTGCAAAGGTTAATAGAGAAATCAAAATAACCATGTAGCTGATCTATTTACTGACTTCTAAATTCTGTGAGCCAAGTCCTGTGAACTAGTGAAAAGGACAGCAGCCAGTACATTTGTTCCATCTTCTCTCAGCAACCTGCAGCTGTTTCATTTTGCCAAGCACTTTCTCTTATTCCTGTAACACCACTAGTTCTGTTTGGCAGTCTCATTCTGGCCTTTTCCTGCCTAAGCAGCTTCACTGCTCTGCTCCCAGCCCTGGCACTGCTTCTTCCTATGCACCTTTCTTTGAAGCCACTGGAATTGAATGGCAGCTCTGTCTTGACAGCTAGAGTATGTTCTGAGTGTTTCCTTCACTCACTCAAATTCATTTCTTTTAATCTAGTGAATCAGCACACTAACAGCCAACATTACTAATTAATTATAACACATGTTAATTCTGGAAACAAACTTGTGGCACTTTAGCATGTACTAAGATGTACTAAAAACCTGCAGAACATTTCCTCACACTTTTAGAGCAGGTCAAACTGAGAATCTACATTAGTTCAGCATCCCTTTAATTTCTTAACATTCTCACAGTGCACTTCAAGGCTTTTTCAAAAGGAAAAATATATATTATATTCCACTCACCCGTGCTTAATATTCTTGCATATTGCTGTCCTCTCTCATCACAGCTATTATAATTGGTAAAGTGCATCAAAAATCTCAGTGTGTCAAATAATCGTGCAGCAGACCAAGACCTGTAAAATTACTTTCTCTTTTTCATTACTTGTGTGTTTGTTTGGATTTTTTTCCCCTAGAGAACAATATCACAGCATTGCATTCACTTCAAATTGTTTTGGAAATATCATGCTTACTGATGAGAACCTCCAGGAGCCTGATTTTGGCTTTTGTGTGCTTGTATTCAGAGTATTCCTCAGCCATTGGTACCCGATCTTCTTTCTGAGGACTCCTATGAAAAACAAATAAAAGCACCATCATTTTTTATGAGTAAGAAGAGAAACAGTCTTTAAAATTAATTCTGTGACCACTGATGAGGATTGTTGTTTTTTTTTTTACTGACTGTAAATGACTGAGATAATTTGACAGGATCAAAAAGCTCTAATATACAGAAATAAAGTCATATTTAAAACACTGAATTTTCATATACTAGACAACTTTTTTGACAGCTGTGGAAGCATAATTGCTTGATTCTTATATATGAGGAGAAGTCATAATAATGCTTTGAAAATGGTTACCGGTTACCACTGTTACCCGTGCCCATGTACCACTGTTACCAGTGCCCATAAACAAAAATGTTTGCTAAATTAAGAGGAAAAACAGAGTGAAAAATGTCCAGTATTTAATTCTGGGTAAAAAAGTCCCAGTGGCTTCTGGTTTTAAAATCTGGATGTTTAAAAATGGCCCAACTGCCAAGTCTACTCCCTACAGCCTGACATTTTCAGAACGAGACTTGTGGCAGCCTCCCTTCAGCTCAGGGAATATCCTGTGCTGAGGTATAAACCCATTGCAGGCATGTCCTGGAAGATGCCCAAATCCTGGCTTTCCTCATGGCTGACCACATTTTGAAGAAACTAAGCAGAGAGACAGATGGACATCTCCAGAGACCGGACATCTCCAGAGACCAGACATCTCCAGAGACCAGACATCTCCAGGGTATTTTGCTACCCTTAGGTGCAGCCCCTTTGGCCTGGTCACCCTCACAGAGACAAACAGGAGCCAAAGGGGACAAGGAGAGGGCTCTGCTGAGTTACCTTCCTGTCTGTTTGTAGAACTGCTCCTCAAACTCTCGGAGAGCCTTGCGAAGTCTCTTCTTATCAGCTCTTGTTTCTCTGAGATGTTCGAGCAGAACTGGCCTGTGGAGCAGAGACAGGAACATGAACCCCCCTTCTGCTTGGGAGGGTTGTAAAGTCCTGGATTTGAGCTTCTGCTCTGGGCCCTTGGCAGAGCAGAGCCCCAAGACATTCCATCACACTCCATACACAGTTCGCCTTCCCTTTTACTGGTCTTCCAGCTAATAAAGGGAAGGCAGAGACTCTGGTCCATGGAAGAGGGGAAGCATTCAGGACTGAGCCTTGCTACTGGCCTAAATTCCCCATGGAATTAATGGAGTTGACAGGGCTCAGTATCTCACAGGAGGAAATGCTGTGACTGAATTACAGTCAACATGCAAGCCCTTCTCCTATTTGCAGCTGTTCCCAATCATTACTGGGATGTACTTGAAATGCTACTGGTACCCAGAAGCATAATTTTTGGAGGCCATGTTTTAGCTAGTGTTCAAAGGATAAGGGTTTAAGCAGATAGAGAATTCTGTTATGACATTTGCTCCTGGTAATATTTTTTTTTTTTTTTTGCATAATGACAAAATGCACAGAAATATCCTCCCAGCATTTATGAGCAAACTATTGTGCACATAGTTGAGTTACATAGAAATTAAGTAATTTTTATTTGATCTCTAGAGTGTTAGAGTCTAGTTAGCTTCATTTATTCATCTAAGACCTTCCAATCAAAACACAAAAGAAAGATACCATCCCCTAAGATATGAGAACATACCTGTTCCTGGAAGGCACAAGTTACCTTTCACTTCCTGGAGACAAAAAGTTGTTTGAATAAACAGCTCAAACCACCAGTGTGCTGCCCAAACAATGAATCTCCTCTGCCTCCTCTCTCCCATGACAAAGCACTAAATCACTCCTTTGTATAGAATATACCTTTGCAACAAGTATGGCTCATATTTCTCTTAAAGGCTTGTATTTCACTTACAAAGTCTACAAGAAATGTTGTAAAACATTTCCAGGGGGAAAAGAGAGAACTTACATTGTTGCTTCATGTAAATTGGACATTGACAAGGCTGTTTGCCTGTAAACTTTCTTTTCATCCAGAGGTGAAATATGTGTAGGCTCACTCTCCTCCTGTGAGTAACACAGGTGCTCTTCAACAGGGAAGCAAGACATTGGGCCAGATGATAACTCATGGCTGCTTTGAGAATGGTCTTCATCTGAGTCTTCTTCCTCCTGCTTGGGAAATGCAAAACATTATCCAATTACTTGTTTACATTACAATGCTTCCAGTTACAGACTGACAACATAAAGAATTAGGATCTGACTTCCTGGGTGTATTCATTGAAACAGAACACACGTATTGCAAGGTTTACCAGGTCTGCCTGAGGTTGTTCATGAAAGCACTCCTAGGGTCACTGGGTTGCATTGCCTACCAGGAGTGAAAAGGACAGAAGCTGGCCCTGCTCCCAAGCATCTCCAGCCAGCAATTTATTTCTGTGTGCCCAAAAGCCCTTACATGTAGCAAAGACTTAACTAACATTCTGTATTTATGTCAACAATGCAGTCTGGCTGGAACTTCTATCCTCTTATATATACATCTCCTGTGTATATATTATATCCAGATGTTTTGACTGTAGAAAGAGTTGGAGGAAGAGATTCCACAGTTTTATAGCCACTAGTGTTAACTACTGGAGTAGACTGATATTGGTGTCTTGCTCACATTCCTCCATCCTCAGAAAAAAAGCTGAGCTATTAAAACTAGGGCTTAAACATAAAAACTCCATAGGGCAAAGCTCCTAACAAGTACCACTTAGGGGGAATTTCAGTGAAATTTCTCAATGAAATACCTGTGTGCAAGCATGCCAAGCTTTGCACTGTGGTTTTTCAAAGAAATGTAAAATTACGCTATCATCTAACAAGACAATAATAATTTTTAAAATTGACCTACTAGCCCCAACTAGTATTAGATTAGTATTTTTTGTAGACATGCTAATTAACTTCCATTGTCTTCACTCACTATGAGACCAGTACTGTTCCATTGCATCAATACATTATTAAAGTACTACAAATTGCATATATGTGCTACATGATTGATAAAAGCATTGTTGATAAGATATAAAAGTTAGATATAGTGACAGCAGGGTCCCTCATGGAAAGAAAGAGGTTTCCTTCTGTGTTGCAGATGTTTTCCACAATGGAAAACTAATGCCAGCCTTCAATGTCTTACGCAGCACACTGAAGTTCTTGCCTCAGAAAGTGCTGCTGTACATTGGAACCTCTAGCATGTACAGAAGTTTAATTTTACAGAGCATTTTGAAGTATCAACACCCTGTATTAACCAATGAGCAGGATTTTTGGTATCAGTAGTTCTATTGTTGCTAAATGGACATACAGGTAGAAATCAAACCCAGTATTTAGTATGTTTTTTTGACATTGGATGAATTCCTTCCAACTTACAATTGTTGTGATCAAAGATGGAGCACCCAGAAGTTTCTTGATAATTCTGTATCTGTCGTAAAGAGGTTTCATGAGACTCTTTTCTTGCTTAGTTACCTAAAGAAAAATCATAACAAAACATAGCCCTCAAAAATTAAAAAAAAAAAAAGTACATTTAAAAGATTCTCATTTTCTCCTGTAAAGCTGAGAAAGGTATTAGAAGAGTATGACCAGATGTGTATTTTGCCTCAATAGATATTCCATAGGAACTGTAATTTAATCAGTGCAATTTCTGAAAAGGAAAATGACAATCTATTTTCTAACGGAGAATACCCAGTATGGTTTCTCACTTTTCTTGAGCCACACTGCCCAGACAGAGGAAAATTATTCTCTCTCTGAGGCTGCTGCTAGAGCAGGAGGAGTTCAGGTGTGCTGCTGCTGTGCCCTGCATTGCCAGCTCACCTCCTGAGCTGTGGTGACAGCAGCAGGAATGGCACAGCCTGCCTGGGACAAGGCTCTGCAGGCTGCACATGGAGCTGCCTCTGTGCAGGACTGCTGCCTGCATTCCCCACCTGAGCTGCCTTCCACAATGGGCATTCACCATCTGTTCTTTTACCTTGTTCTTGACCTTTCATGAGCACTTGCAGCATTCATTTTGAAGGGAATATGATTTTAAATCAGGTGCTAAGTGCCTGATCCAGCCACAAATGTTCACAAATACAAAAATACACCTTAAGGAAACTAGCTGTGCACTTGATTGACTCACTGCATTAAGGGGAAAAGAAAAAGGAAAAATCAAATTCCACAAGGAAAAAAAAACACCCCAAAAACAAGACAAACCACCTCCCCCCCACCCCCCACCCCAGCCAACCAACCACACCATGCCATGACACCAGATCCCCAAAACAGCATTTTTCTCAGTGGTGAAATGTCCAAACAGAGTCATTTGCTCCCTAGTCCACCATCAGCCTCTGCCCATCAGCTCCCACACCTATGAGCAGTCCCCAGGTGCAGTTTCACTGATTTTTGGCACTGCAGAGAGGCCCAGGTGCACCCACTCTGATGAGTGAACACATGGTGGATCTGAAGAGACACAGAGTGGCTGATGGCACAGACAATAGTCCAGAGCTGCTCAGACAGACAAATGCCTGGTCAGCAGGAGCAAGGGGGACAGTAGACAATCTCAGGCTGGTGACTCTGCACACATCTGGCTGATGGAGTGCTTGGGGACCACTTCCAGAGCCACCCTTCACTGTGCAATGTCAGGGCTTGCCTATCCCACTTCTCTTCCCCAGGCATCATGTTCCATTTAACAACAACACATAAGAGCTCCAGGGAATGCCAAACAAGCCAGAAGAGGTAATTTGTTTTGCTTTAAACCTGCTCAGTGGTCTCTCTGTCAGACCTTGTCAGGTAATTGTGGATAAAGATGGTGCTGAGCCATACCAGCCATCACAGCACACTGCACTGTGTTTCAAGGCTGCTGTTACAGAGCTGCTCCAGCCCTCAGAACACCCTCTCTGAACCCTGTGCTGCAAAGGCACCCTGTTATTCTCTTTCCTATCTCTGAATCAAGTCTCTTTCACCTCTACGTGGCACTAATAGTTTATTTTTTTGTTTTCCTTCTTAGGAAATATAATTTCTTCATACTCTTCTTGCATACTCACTCCATCCCTCAGCTCCCATTTCAAGCCCAAAGAAGATGAACAAAAAGGAGGTCAGAGTCAGATCACAATTTTAACAGCTGGCATTTTTTTAGACAAACAGTGTTGCAAGTTCCCTTTACCACAACAACTACTAGCCACAAACAGACATTCACAAGAATACAGACATTGATATCAAAAAAGAAATTCCTCAGCTGTGTAGACAAATTTTCAAATCATCACCTCACCAATTTTGGCATTTTTTTACTTGCACCTACATTCAGCAATGAAGTCCCTTGAAGACATTTTAAGAAATAGTTTAAGTCCTGCTGTGTAGTAAAGGCAAACATATACAACAGGTCATGTAATTTTGTAGTTCATATCTCAGCTGGTGCCCTATATAAAACCTTCCTCAGCTGAAAAACATTCTAATCATACATGATAGCAGAGTCAAATCTCCTGTGAATATATAATCTTCCAATTAAATCCTCAAACCTTGCATTTTCCAATCATGGAGAGATACAGAGCCACTTTTTATTTTACTTTAATTTCTAACATATAAACCAAATTCATCAGTATCAGAAAACAACATTTCTACCTGAAAATTAGTTTCAAATAACTAAAATTATGTTAATTGTGTAAAATTCATCTAAATATATTTAATATACCAAAGATATTGGTGAGAGAAGTTAGACAATTTTTAATTTACCTATCTTTCCATGGCATACTTACAGGTTGTCCATGAATACTCTCAAAATATAGTAGACATTTCTGAAGATTGATTTTTTCCAAAGCCATTTGCTTTTTTGTCATATCCTATTTAAAAAAGTTATTTATAAGATTGTGAGTCAGGATTTCATGACAAGGGTACAGGTACATATCTGTGTAATAATCTCTTCTTCCCAGATAAACATCAATTATGAATTCTATTTCTGTCTGCACTGAGGTCAATGGGGACTTGGCATTAACTTAGCAAGAACAGAGTCCAGAATTACATGACATATATATTAAGTATGTTTTGTTGTAAAAAATGAGAACAACCAACATTCCAGCAAAATACTCAGAAAGCGGAAAAAATTCATAGAGAGCATTCCTCAACTTTTTAATTATTCAAGAAAGAGAAATAGATTTGCCTTGGCTGGTCAGGATGTAGAACATGAAGATCTAGCAATGCAAACCCAACCTGCAATGGCAAACAGTTTATTTCTGTTCAAAGATTGCAGTATGAATCACTGGTACCAAAAGAACGCTGATTTTTCAGTGTTGGTGAATACCAGTACTTGCCCAGGTGTGTGCTGTGGGGAGCACACAGTGTAACAGGTATTTGTCTCCTCCCTCTCCCCAGCCAGACCTGCTCCTGACAGTTGCTGATTTTCACCTGGGCCAGAACACCAAGGCACACATGAAGTGAACGTCTCTGCCAGGTCACAACAGAGCCACTTGGGTTAGGGCCAGGTGCTCTGAGGTGTGGGAGAGATGAAGTCTTGTGAAGATCCATGGACTTGGGGCACACACACACACACAGGGGCCTTTCTGCAGAGAGCTGATGACAAGGGGGCTTGTAGTGACAACTTTTACTAATTATACCCTATCTTTAAAAATAAATCAACCTTGAAGTGACACTCTTCTTATATCAGAGCACCTTGCTATTAACTTCAACAGGAGAAAAACCTTTTTTCTTTGATGCTCAAATGCAAAAACCTCACAGAGCCATTAATCAGAACTGCTAATCACATTTTCCTAAAAGGTCTGCATGAGTTAATCACTCTAAAATCGTCTGTCATTCACGTTAAGAGATGAGCTGCTAACCAGAATGCAGGAATATTATAAATCAGCTAATTTGTTTATTTATAGCTAGTTCTGCAATTAATACAAGGTTAATTCTTTCAAAAACTATTAAGCCTGGAGCAGCTGAGTGGTTGGGAAGAAATGGGGTGATCATTAATATTGATTTTACATAAGAGAAACGATCTCAAGAGGGCTTAGCATTTGAGCCTATTTCATTAGTTCATTTTATTAGCAATCTCAAGACAGGTCGGTATTCAGCTAAGTTTGAAATAGCTGATAATTTCAAAATGAGAGAAGGCAGCTGGACTCACAAACTACAGAATTGTCTGAGACATCTTAGGGCTGTAGGCTACATACAGCAGCAGGAGATTCAATGCTAATTAAATAGAAACACTGCTTCATAGCCAAGGAGAATATGAACTGAAGTGGGTCAATGATGAGAAGACAGATACATAAAGGGAGCCAGTCTGAGAAAAGCCTTGGGGGACAGGCTGCAAACATTCATACAGAAGGCAAAAGTTATTTGTGATCTATAAGGAAAGAAAAGGAGGACTTCACCTAAAGATAAGGTAGTAGTTTGGTTTTCATAACTTGGAACAGAGGCACACAAAATGTTGTGTACAGTTATCTCCTTACTAGTCTGTTCTGTTCCCTGCATGCTTATGCCTTAAAGCTTGCTGTTGTTTTTCCAGACAGAAAATACAAACTGGGGACAGAAGGACAGACAGTCCAGTGAGGGCTGGGCCTGCCCAGAGCCTGTCAAAGGCAGTGCTTTGTTTCCATGCAGGCACAGAGTCAGGTTCCCAGGGCCTTGGTCTGCCACTTGGGGATGTGTGGTGGCTCATTACAAAGCAGCATTTAACACAAACTTAGAAACAAAAAGTATAAAGAAAGGCAACGAGTGACATGACACCTCCATAGAGCAGTGCCAGCTCCCATCAGGGCAGCTCCAGCCCTCCCCCTCTGGGAAAGGCTGTGAGCCAGAGCTGAGCAGCACAGAGCTGCTGCTCCCCCAGGCACTGAGGCACAGTCACCCAACTCTCACATTGGATGCCAAGCTGGGAGCTGGGTCTTGGATTTGTTTTTGGGGGGATCTGGTGCAGCTTTTTCAGTAGTATTATTAAAGTTGTGTTTATTTGCCTTTTATCTCTTGAACTCCTACATTTATACTCTTAACCTTATTTTTTTCCCTAAAGCCTTGTAGCTAAACCCAAGATGAGCTATTACATAAATTACCATCTCCCAATAATATACTGGGAGGTGTAATTTATGTAATACAAACAATAAGAGGTGGCCATCCCTTTGTGGGGTACTGAGCCATGCACAGGCCAACCCCAATTTTCTCTTTGCTTTCTCATTCAGTGACTTTACTCACAGGCTTTTTGCAGGAGGGGTGTTTGGTTCTGGAAACCATATTCTGTGTTTCCTATTCAGGTCTTGTGCTCTGTACTCTTTAGATATACTGGGATTTTACTCTGCACCTTTCTTACGACACACATGCTCCCACATGTATTTCAGCTGGGTTTTAGAGGTTTTCCACAGGGAACTTCAGGGGAGAACCTGGCAGGCTTTTGTGGAAATCCTATCTTTGGCCAAAATAACTAAATATCAAAAAAAAAGATTAGCTGCTGCCTAGTTTACTATTAATCTAGCTCAGATTCCAGTGCAGGATCTAAATGTTATATGGAAAACAAAATGTTGCACATAAAATATATCTACAGTAAAACCAAAGTTGTTTGTAGCTGAAATGAAGCCTTTGATCTTTGCTGTTACCACAGACATCCTTGATTCATTTCACATCATCGGTGCCACAAACCTCATTCTCCCCCAAAAGTCCAGGATGACTCATAATCAAAATCCAATCTTTTTTGATATTATGCTTAGGGAGCTACTAAAATATATCATTTTGGAATAGATCAATTTGATTTCATGTTATTCTTGCTCAAGTCTCTGTTCCCCAGCAGTTTTGATAAGTATTACCAAGCACCTTTGCTAACAGTTTTTAAAACACAAGTTCTCTCCACAGTAAAACAAAAAGAAAATTAATAGGATTTTTAAAAAAATTGAAAATATTGTCATGTGCAAACATTTAATTTACATTACTTCCTTGTTTGTGAAAATATTCCAAGCCTGCATTGCCATTTCTTAAATTTAGAAGGTTCTCTTGGAAAATTAAAGGGAGTTCAGAAAAATTGAAAAATGAGTGGGACAGATACCCACTTATTTTTATAAGAAAGATTTTTGAACTGGATTTCATCAGAGAGATTTGTTTTGGTGTCATCTGATCTCACCCCATTAATAAAAAAATTAATGACTGAAAATATTATCCTACAGTCTGCACTGTTGGGATGTTAGAGCTATATACAGAATAGCATGATTTTGTTGCCTTTTTTTTTGTTTTCTGGTTATGAAACACATTTTCCATTTCATTTCTCTTTCTAAAAAAGTAGCACAGAAAAAGAAACAATTAAAAACTCAGTCATGTATGCAGCACCCAAAATGTGAGAAGCGTGGCATTGTTATGCACAGTCCTGGTTTTTATATAGCAACTAGTTGTTTGAGAACCAAGAATAGAAACAAAACAAAAATTAAAAATTATCTCTGCTGGATACTCTCTGGTACTGAAATCCACCCAGAATAATTTCTTAGTTCTCACATAGTTTAACATTTAGTTCTTCACCCTCTCACCCCTTCACCTTTCTAATTCACCAGCCAAAGTCTAAATGTTACTGTCAACACTTTGATTTTAGGTACCTTTGAGGGCAGAATTTATTGTTCTGCTTGGCTATAATAGCATCAGGACAGCATCCTCTGACAGCAAAAACAGCCCCCAGAAGAGTGGGGGTTTGGGTGGCACCTTTTGTTTTAGAGAACCCCATATTGTGCCAGCAATGTGAAGGCATAGCAGAAATTTAAGGTATGTACTGGTTTTAAAACAAAAAAACTGATTTCTCAGCCAAGCAATCATGTTCCATGGAATATTGCTCCTACATTCAGAAGAGTAATTGATAACATGGGGGAGCAGAGGCAGGATCAGCACAAATGTACAAGCTCAGGAGAGCAAAGCAGTCTGGATGGTTGTGCTGTCCCTGTCACCTCAGTGCATGCTACTGACTCTGCAGAGGCTTTCAGCATTTCTCAGCTGAGAGGGGATTTTTATCATCAAAATACCTTCAGGAATGTTTTTAGTCACACAGTTTCTGTGGACTCAAGGTGCTTGTGCTGCCACCACTTTCAGAACACCAGGTATGCAGTTCTGGGCACACAGCCTCAAGTCAGCAGGTTCCTGCAGCGCCTGGCAGTTTCACATGAGCAGAAACATGCTCAGTTTCTCTGAGCAGAAAATGCTTAGCACTGCTTGAAAAGCCTTCTGCACCTCAGCAATTCTTCTCAGAAGTGTCACTTCTGGGAACAGCACTAGAGCTCCCACCTCATTAGAGAGAAAATGCACTGCAATGCCAGCAGACAGAGGATGTGCACTCCCTGGCACACCCTGAGCCAGCCACACAGCAGTATCTGCCTCAGGTGAGAGTTCTGGGGGAACAGCCATGCTTCTTAAATACCTTAATAGTCTCAGGGAGGTTGAAGTGTTGTCTTTTCTCCTTTAGTCGTCTCAACACACTGTCCATGGTTTCTTCCACTGAGGGAGCTGGTTCCATGCTGGTGGCCTCCTGTGTGCCAGCCTCTTTAGAGGGGCCACTGCCTTCACACTGCTCATTTCTTTGGGGCACTGTGGAGGTACAGTTTTGCTCTTCTGACATTCTGAGTTTAAGCTCTGAAAGGCAAAATGCATGGCAAGTAAATAGATTAGAAGAATTTGCAAAGTAGTTTTCTGTGACACTACTAGGGAAAAAAACCTGAAACTTTCCTACTCCTTGCTAACAATTATTATCATACCACAGGCATGTAGGAAAGTAATTCTGCTTCACTTTAATGTGTAACATCTTTTGCTTCCTAGAGCAATTTAAACTGTCCCTCTCCCTTCCAGAGGTCACCCTGCCATGCTGCTCAAGTGGTCCTCACAAGGAGAAGCCACCCCTTTCTTAAATGACTTCCCTTGGCAGAAGAGCACCTGAGCACCCCAGCAGAAGACAGAAGCTTCCCAGTCAGCAGCCTGCCTGGATGTGATAAAGCATGTGTGACTCTATTAACTTGACACCAAGCCAAAGCCCCTGGAGCTCCAGGGACCTGCACAGAGCAACAAGGAAATTGAATTAAAATCTGAATTAGCTCCCATAAAACCAGATTTTGTTCTGAGCACACGCCTGTCTGGTGAAGGACCTTGGGCAAGGCAGGAGACTGATGTCTCCAACTGTGCTAAATTTGTTGAAATCCATGCAGAAACAGTAACATAATTTTTTATTTGTGACAGTCTGAGGATATAGGCCAGCTTTGAGGGGAAAACCAGTAATTTTTAGTAAACCCATAAGAGCTAGAAAGGATAGACAAGCCTTGCAAATTTGAAGAAGGATCTACAAACATTTGAGTGTTTTCCATTTCAATTGTACTTGGCATGTGATCCTCATGAATCTGGCTTCATTTAAAAGCAGTGCCATTATCCAAGATAATAAAAATCAAGGGTTGTCACAGGATTGAGGCATTTGGAGTGTGAAGGTGAGGCTGATCTATGAAGCCTAGACCCTCTGGACAGGAGATTCAGTGGATGAATCAGAGATACAATCTTCAGAAAATAACCATGCAGATTGGCCATTTCTTTGCATTTGCCCTTCCTGTATTTGCAACAGAGTTCAAGGGGAAATAATAATAGTAATTAGCATCGTCATCTCATAGTCATATAGGATAGTACTCAAGGGAGAATTTCCAGAAGAAATTTACTGAAAGATAAGTTTCTACTTCTTTATTTACCACAATCACATCCTCTATATCTACATTATTAACTACATCCAGAACAGAGATGAAAGATAATACTACAATTTATTTAGTAGTGAGAATCCATTTATAACAGAGCAAAAAAAAAAAAAAAAAGATTTAGTGAATTATAAATAGCCTACAAAAAAAAAAATCAATCAGTCTTGGCTACAGACTCCCCAAGGGAAAGCATCTGATACACCCACAGACGTAATGGAGTGGTATGCTGACGGTCAAGGGCAAAACCTGACCCTCAAGGCCAAATTTATTATCAAGTAAAAATATGTTTTTATGATCAAAAAAAATTAAATCCTTAGAGATATGTATCCTCAGTCCTAAAGAAACAGTTGCACCTACATTTGTGCTATTGCAAGGAAACTTTTCACTTCTGTGTTTTAGACCCTCATGAAAGTGCTCAGAACAGCACTGCCTTTTTCATGAATGTTTATAGTGATGAGGGAGAGATGATGGCGTTTCCCCCTTCCCCTTCCAGCCTTGGTGTGGAGGCTGAACTGGCTCACTTTAATCCCTGCTTTCAGGAATCAAGGCAAGCCATATCACATAATATCTTTCTTGCCATTGGGAGACTTATTGCCACACACTGTGAAAAATAAGCAGAGCAGTGAGGTTAGAAAACTGACTTGAAAAGGTTCCAGGTACACTCCCACTTGCAAAAGGCTCAGCAGCAAAGGGACACAACACTCTATTATGTACCTTTGAGCTGCTTCCGACCTTTGGCCAGAGCATTCATCCACTTCAGAACCTCAGGATTGGAAGTCTTGTCACCATGAGAAGGCTGAATGCAAAGGAAAATGTAAAGAATGTAAAGAAAGAGAAGGAACTGACAGTTAAAGGATCAAACAGATAAAACCCTCCCCACCCCCAGCGTGCTACAAAATGTCCGTAGTTCTGACTGCACTCTATCAGAGCCATGCAGAGCATCTGGCTTGAGCATGGCATTAATTTGCCATGGCTTATCTCTCCCCATTGTGACACAGTGCCACAAGGATCTGAGTGTTATGTCTCTGATCCCAAAAAGGACAGCAATGAACGTTTCAATCTCTGACTAATTGAATAAATAACTTCGGTGACTTCAAAAGGATTGATCAAATACCTAATTTTAGTCAAGTTCCTAAGTGATTTCCAGGATGCTAACTGAAGCTCTCTGTCCTTTGCAGGAATAAGCTCTTACCATAAGACTGGGATTCTCTTGGGATACAGCATTTTCAGAATTTCAACTGATCTGCTTAATTAATCAAATGAAAAATCCTGTGCAAGAGTGATTTCAAAAGAAATAAACAACAAAGGCTTTGTAGATCAGGGGTTATTTTGCATTTAGAAATTGTCTGCAAATTAAAGTGAATTTACACAAAACTCAGATATATAAAATTGCAAAATAATTTCGCAAAATCAAGCTTCTGAAATAATTTCTTTTCTGACCATACTGTGAGGGTTGTTTAGGTATGAAATTGTCCTCCTAGGAACATATGATGCCCACAGTGCACAAGGTTTTGGCCATTTAACAGGATTAAAAGGTAATATATCATTTGCTTAATTTTAATACAGTCAGAAAATGTCACAAACTTCCCTGATTTGTGTTGTGCACCTCCTTAGCATCAGGTATGTTTTAATATTCTTATACTGCACAATTCCCAGCACAGCACTCACCACTGACCTCAAACAACCCCCACAAGTTTTATTTCTCTGATTTTTACCATCAGCTTGTACAGAGCCCCAGGCTTTGGATGTTCACAGGAGCCTGCCTGAATGAAGGGATCTGCACAGCAAAACAAGTTTCCAGGCAAATTACTCCTACAAAGCAAATAAGTAGCTTTTCACCTTTTGCACAATTTTGTTTCACAAGCCTGTCAGCTGTGTTTCACTGATTCACACTTCTCAAAGATGGAAATTTTGCAACAAAGGTAATTCAAAGAAAATTAAAAGTCTCAGAACTACTGCATGCACTGAAAGATGCTGAAAAGCTATTCATTGAAGTTGTTCCTATTTCATTTTACCAGAAATACCATATCTCACATTGTTTGAATAAGTTTAAATATACTGGGATTCTTGCCTCCCTCTTGGAGTATTTACCTTTTCAAATATTGTCTTACCAGGTATTTTTTTTCTTGCTCAAACTTTTCTTCATACTTCCTAATTTTTCTCTTGAGGCTCTGAAGATGCTTGGTAAGCTGTGTTACTGTCTGTGGTTCTTTGCAGTCTTCACAGCTACACCTGGAAGAACTTCTTGGCCTGCAAAAGCCAAAAGCAGAGTTATGGGATCTAAGAGCTATAACGGACCCTGCCTTGTTTTCAGGCACACTTCACACTTAGCATTTCAGAATTCATGGCTATTCTACTCTTTCACTGGACAGAGACAACTTAGTTTTATAAAGTAAGCATAAAATAATTGCTTTTGCTTGAAGGTACCCCTAGAGTATTCTAATGGGTTCACCATCTGTCTTTCATTCTCTCTTTTTTTTAATTAATCATGGGATTTCTTAATATATTTCAAAAAAATAATCTACTAGGCAAAAGCCTGATCCAGTATTTACATTTAACACCCACACCTTTATTCACAAATCTTTCAAGTATAACAGGAGACTGTAGTGACATGATTTATAAAAGTAAGCTCAGGGAGTTCTTCATTACTGGAAATGAACATTATCATTTGGAAGACAGTTTAGTTTCTGATTATTTACAGTTACAAGTCAATAGAGTTGATTATTATCCATAAGCAGCTGAAGCTAAAGCTCTGTATATCAGCTTTTAAGAAAGTTTGATTTCTCTCTGAGACTCACAGCTTGGTTTCTGGAAATCACATACCTGGATTGTTCATATGCTTTATGTCACTGTCACCCCTCATCAGTGACTCAAGCTGCAGCTCAATTACAGCTGAATTTTTTAGTATTATACCTAGAGAGCCCTCTCTATCTTGTGCTCACTCATCATTCTAATTACTAACATTTAAAACTGTCCTTGCTAACTGTAATTAACAAAGACTTCAAAAAAAATATTGTACAGTGTGATGACTGAGGAAACACTAGTTCCTATTTCTGGTGTTGCAAATCATCCACTTCAAAATACACCACAATAAAAACATTTGCTTTTTATTACATAGCAACAACTGAAAAAAACCCCATGAAGAGTCAAAGGTTGCGAATTGCAGAAAAAGTCTTAAAAATGCATAAGAATTAAAATAGATTTTCTTACATCATGAAAGGTTGAGCACTTGGTGGAGAAGGGGCAGACTCTGTGTCTAGGTTAAATCTCTGGCTTTGGCTAAAGATAGAGCAGCGTGGTGACAGGAGAGGATTGTCTCCATCTGTGATGTGATACAGCAGTCGGCTGGTCCCTAGCGAGTGGTGCTCCTGTGGGCTGCTCTCCATGTCATTCTGCCACTCCCTGTGCGCCGGCACGGGCTCTAGAAAGAAAGCAGAAATCACTGAGGACTGAGGGGCACTCACATGGGGTACAGCTACCTAGGTCAATAAAAACTTGGCTTTACAGAAGTATTCCAAGCATGAGTATTCAAAGTGAGCAGCAAACAGATCAGCAAAGTGTTGCATGCAGGGTGGACACAGCACTGAGGATGAGAAAATAGAAGTACTGCCACTGGCTTCACAAAAATCCTTTCTGAGTTCCACAGGAGGAGGTGGATGGGTGTATTTATAAACTATGAAGTAAAGATGGAGAGTTTCCCAGAATAGAAGCATTACTTATATTTTCATAGATCTGTTTGCTTTTGAAAACCACTTTCCTGAAGAAGATGATGACTGCACACAACAAGTTTAATTTTTTTTACTTTTCATTTAGTCTCTTGGTGAAGAGAAAAGAAGGTAAAAAATATAATATGTCCTGGTGGTAAGAACCTCCAGGGCTGTTTGCACATCCTGCAGAATTTTGTTGGGCAACAGTAACATAGCCTTGGCTCAAAGAACACAAGATAAGAAAATAACAACCACCACCAAGAACATTCAGTTTATTTACTCAAGGTCATGGACAGTGGCTGCTCCATGGAGGAGTCATGCTTGTGGTACTAACAATGCTTGTGGTGTTAGCAATCTCTTGGACTGTAAATGCAAACCTCACCACAGATGCTTAAAAGGTAAAATTTGTTTTATAATGATGGTCAAGCTAGAAAAAGTAGGAATCGATGAAACTCCTCACACTGGTTCTGTTTATAGGTAACATGAAAAATAATGGCACATTACAGGGCCTACCTAGGGAACATCAGGGATTCATCTTCCTGTACTCTACCTGAGTCCATTGAAGGGAATATTCAATATTGAATCTTCTTCCTCACCCTCAGTAGGTGAAATGCATGATGATGATCAAACCTAATCAATATTTTTGCTATCAGATGATTGAGATTTAATGCAGATTATACTTTCTAGGGAGAAACTCCATAATCTCATAAAAGTTCTTGCCTAAAATTTTTTCTCCTTTGCTTTGCTAAAGCAAAGTTTGTACCCTGACTCAGATTCTCCTACAGCAGTTTCCATAGTACATTATATTTTTCACCATCTGCATTATTTTCTTTTTTTTCTAAGCCCATTCATATATACAGCTTTTTAATTAATATCTATTATTTTGCATTTCCAGGCAGCATGTGTGTCATTCTAACCATTATTATATTTGCCATATATCATGCATTCTAATGCATTTCACAGAATCTTTTTATTCAATGGAAGCCTAAAATTGCCCTGAAAAACAACTGTGCATGAGTTTACTCCCAGAAGAACTGGCAGGTTTAGGTAAATTCTTTTACCTTCACTTTCGATTTTCTGCTTTGCACATGGGACATCACATTCCCATGCTGAGTGAGTATTTTTTCCAGGATTTGAATAGAACCTTTGTAGTACATTTTTTTGCCCTCTTCCCAACTAATACCAAAACTGCAAATCCCTATTGCTACACTGTGGCAGTGGTGAAAACCAGGTCTGAATGGAACCCTTCAAAAAAACCCCAACCCTATATTTCTCTAAAAAAATAGAAATTACAATGGCTTAAATATAATTTTATTGGACACTATCCAACTGCTTTTGCTTTACAAACAACAACAAAAATCCTATTTTATATTATATAATCACAGTTTAGTCTGCCAAGCAAAAGTTACACAACTCTTGTATTTACAAGCTCGTCTACTCTTACCAGCATCATCAATTAAAATTATGTTAAGCATTTTCACAATGAGACAATGTAGTTGATTAATTCTAACCTTGCATCCTTCCTCTAAGTACTTGATCCTCTGTAGGTCAGATTCAGCTCTCCAAGATACCAGAGCAACACCCAAATCTCCTAAACCTTGTATGAGATTCAAATCCTCCCACAAAGAGGCCCCAGGAAGGCACCTGGGAAAGGCAGGGGTGGAGCACTGAGCAGTCCTGGGCAATCATGGACACTGACAACAGGCAGTGACAATGGCTGGAATAATTGGTGTTCTGCAACAAGTGTTCCCTCTTTCCTTGCCCTGTAAAATTTTTTAAAATTAATACTTTCGTTTGGGTTTTGATCTGTTGTTGTTCCTGTTGTTTTTTTCTGAAGAACAGTATTGTCGGTGAGAAGAACCTGGCTTCCCTTGCTTTAATTTCACCATCTTTGAACTTCAAGAAACACATAATCACTGGGAAATAGGTTGACTAAGAACAATTGCACAGTTTTTCATGTTCTGTTATTACAAGGAATAAGTATTAAGTAGCAGTGCCCTGACTGTGAAAGGAAAATGATGTTATAAAAAGATCAGCTAGTCTGTGTTTGATAAGTGAAGGAAATAACTTTCCAACATTTGAACTCTGACTTCCTGTGGACCTAAAAATGTCCTTCATGCAGGAGACAGCCTGTACCACTGCTAAACCATATGGTGACAGACATTTGCTGCTCCTCACATCTACAGCCAGACAATTTCATAGGCACAGCCCAGGCTCAGAAATGGAAGAAATGCACAGGTTCAAGACTAAGAACTCCTGGAAAATAAATACACAGGAAAAGTAGTGGCTGGTGCAGCTCCAGTGTAAAACCAAGCACACAAAGTTCAAGGAGGTTCTTTTATTCTGCTAGCAAACAAAAGGGAGACAACCTGCATGTTTATAATTTGGGAATATTTCCCAAAGGCCAGGGCACTTTCATTTCCTTGGCCTTCTGACAGCAAGGCTTGAATACTCGTGCAACTTTGCTATGGCCCAAGAAAGAGTTTAGTTCCAACTCTACTAGAAGTGCATTAAATTACTACCAAATAGTCAGAAGTGGTCAGCAAATAATTCAGACTGATTCATTTCAGTGGCACAACTACTGAAATAGTAGGACATCTCAGGGTGATGACAAGTTCTAATCAATTCAATTTTTAATTAAGGCCATCATCCTGATTCCAGTTCTGTGTAGATCCTAAACAAGACACTAAATATTATCCTAAGAGTAGCCCATGAACTGACCAAAATTCTACCTGTTTTCATGTATCTTGTCTAATTTTAGCCTCTATTTTTGCCAAAACTGGGAATTAAAGCCACCTCTACCCAAGCAAGTAACTTGCCCCTTTTAGCATCTATTCCATCCTATCTACTCCATGCAGCTTAGCACTGACAGGAGAACACCACAGGAATTAAAGCCAAATTCTAGTGTCTGATAATCTGCAGCATGGTTCAACAGGTGGACTTCATGTGACAAGTCCTATGGTACAATCCTGCATTTATACCTGTGATATGCTTCAAGTGAAACAATAATACACAGAAATCTCTTGTATAGAAAAAATTATATTCAGATATAGTGTGTTCAGTCCTAAACACATTACATCTGTGAATGCCTCTATCAGAATTTTTAATTTGAAAGTCATTTAGAAGTCATTTCCTGTAGTTAGGTTCAGCTGCTCATTGCTGCAGGCACTTCTGTGGTGTAATCTCATATCCAAAAGTTACAGAAATTGCACCCTACTTTTCTATAATTGCCCCTTTAAAAAACTAACTTTGGTACCCATCACAACTCTTTACAGACTCACTTTGGCAACTCTAATTCAGCTCTCACATATTCAAAAGTAAACTGGAAATTGCTGACTTTTCTCAGAGATAAGTTACTGCTCATCCCCTTAAAACTAAGGCACCCTGTCATCTTACTATACTGCTGTATCTTCAATCTCCGTCCATATGATGTACACTTTCTAAAATTTGTTGATTGAAAGGATTGTGTTAATTTTCCCATATCCACTGAGGAAAGGCTGATAACTAAAGATGTAACATGCATGGCACATTCTCTAGAAACTCTTCCCAGCCTGGTACAAATCCCTGGACTTCCAGCTAAGGTGGAGCTCAAATAGCCAACAGTGCCATGTGACAGCTCAATGCATCAGAAGATTTCAGCAGCAATTTAAGAGACAGAATTAGGACCAGCTCTGTCTGTGCAAAATGGCAAGTTACTAAAAATGCCACAAACCACAAAGCAGATGTTATGAGGAATGAGGGCACAATAAAACCCATTAAATAGATAAGCTTTAACTAAAGCATGAGTTTGAACTGCTGGAGTGGCAGAGCATGCTCTGAAACTGTGCAAGAGAAATGCTACATCATGCAACATTTCCCCATGTGGCTGCAGAGGGAAAATGGGAGTAGAGAGAGGATTGGAAGCAGCAGTCACCACCAGCATAAATAAAAAGAAAATCTAATCAAAACAGCAAAAAATAATTAAGGGGAAACAATTAAGAACCATCCTAACAATGAACTATGAAACCACCAGAGCAAAATAATGCAGCAAACTACTGGGAAAGGAGTCCTTTCCACCCTGACACAAAGGAAAGGAGTCAGTGCAGGTTTTGGGTGAGCTGCAGAATGTCTTTTCCTGTGCAGCACACAAATGAGACCTGTTTCTGCTTCAGATACCCATCAAGGTTAGTCCCAGTCCAGGCTCCATAGCCGTGTTCAAGAGCTATTAAAGTATTTGCCTGGCTGGACTAACACACCCTCTTTTTAAAAAGAAAACAAAACCAGGACATTTAGCATTTTTAGATTCCTCCATCTTCATAATAATTTGATTTTTACATGCATCGTTCCTTGATTTTTCCAGTGCCAACCTCAAACTTTGAAATTTTTTAAGTAAAACACTATAATTTGTGTAATACTATAATTTTTTTTTTGTAAATAACCTAATGTTATTTCTTGCTGAAAATGCTGAGCAAGCAGCTCCTAAAATAAGTTCTTCTTAACCCAGATTTTTTTTCTGATATGAAACAACAATTGCAAAGGGATTACTGACCTACCTGCCTTAATTTGAACCATACATGGTGCACGACTTAGGTATTTGTGTATTCATGTCACTTGTCTGTGAGATGTATTAGTCACACTGCCTTTGACCTATTTTTCACGAGCAGTGACTCCTCTTCTATTGAGCATCACGACTCTGCCAGCCCTGTGACTACAAGCCATGAATTGACAAAAACAGTGCTGAACCTTAGGGCTATTTATTTCTCTATTGAGGGAAGAGGGAGAGATAACACACCACAGTTTGCCCAGCTGGGTAATAATACAGGATCATGAATGATTAAAATCCACATGCTGTAAAACTCACCTTCGCTATCTCTCTGCTGATGCATTAAATTAAAATCAATAATAGGAGAAATGAAGTGATATTGCTCTGACAAAAAGAATGACAAAAATAGAATTACATGATATGGCAGGTGATCTCACACAATACAGACATAGGAAGTAAAGAGAGTAAATTTACTTGGGGAAAAATAACAGATTAAAACTAAAAAATAAAATAATTTGGATTCTTAAAACCTCTCTGAAAAGGAAAATTCCCTCTCAGAAAACAGGACAGTTACAGCTGTTAATTTCCATTCTTTTAACAGGTATCACCCCTTTTTACGTTACACAGCGTTTGCAGGAGGAAATGGTGCTTTGCATTAGCTCTGCACTGTTTCCCAGAGGGCTGCAAGCCTGATTTTAAAGTGCAAGTCACAAGGCTTTTTTATAATTGCAAATGAGAGCACATCATGGCACGCTGGCTTACCTCCACAACTGGCCCCATCAGCTTGCACGCTGCTGTGGGCTGGAGAAGGGGCTGTGTCCTTGGGTGCCGGCAGCTGGGGAGTTTCCTCCTGGGCTGGCAGAAACGCAGAGCACAGATCAGTTTCCAGGGCTTGCAGCTTCAACAAAGAATTCTGCAGACAAAAGCAGAACATTGGGCTGGGTAGAGAACAACGGGGATCAGCAATTGCTCTTCAACTCCCGGAGCCCATCGGCAGCGCCTGCAAAGGGGTGTTCCACTGCCAGCTCCGGGAGGATGTGGGGGAGCAAACGTGCACTATTCCATGAGTTTCTTGACTCCTGGTTATTTAAGTCCCAATTTACATGGATTATTCATGGCACGTGGGAAAGATGACTTTGTCAGCAAGAGGCGATTTATTCCAGGCAGCCAAGCTGAGATGGTGTCCCTCCTCCTGGGCTTGAAGCAATACATTAAGGAAGTATTTCATTCATTGGGCTGACATCACGATCTGATGACATTATGTCCCTCCCCATTTACCATTCATAAAAAATCAAATCTCCCTCTCCAGCCTGTGAGTGCAGTGCACAGCAGTGAACAAAGAGTTACTGACAACACGATCACTCAAGGGATTCTTGGGAGAGAGATTTTTTTTAATTGGCTGTTTTAGAGATACTTCATTATGTAGACAGGGCTTTTATGAGGGCTGCTGCCAGTTCTACAGGGCAGCAGATCATTTGTGATCCGCTGCAAAGGTAAAATCAGCACATCATTGTCACTGGCTGCAGGCAAATCAATGGCAGGGACAGTTATGTGCCACCTCACTTCCAGCCTCTGTGCCATGCGTGGTCCAGCTCTGATCTGAATTTTTAATGCTGCATGCAGCACTGAGCTGCACGATCTGACACAAGCATCTCGCTGTGATGGAAATGCTGTGAAAGCCCTAATCACCATCTGACTGGGCAAAATGAGTCACTCCCCACACCCCACGCATCCAGCTCCCCCATCTCAAGGGAAATACAGCTCAAAACATAAAACAAAACCACACAAGGCTGTCCTAATAACCACACAGCTGGCGCACACAGAATGTACATATTACATTAAGTCACTCAAGTGATACATATTTATGAAGAACATTTTCTGAAGAAAATAATCTGAGATGCAAAAAATAAAAAATTCCTCAAATTTATACCCTGAAAAGCCTTTCCCTCATTCTGTCAAACACCTGAAACCAATTTATTGATTCATTTAATGAAAAATGAATTTATTTATTGGCCTGATTTCCTTTGTGTGACAATACATCACCGACATGACGAGTAGTTTAATACATCTTTGCATAATTTTTGTTGTAAGGCACTCCTTTTGTAAAACTGAAGATAACTTTTGGTCAAAAAAAAAAACCAGCTTGGTTGTCTGAGAAGATCAGGGATGACTTTCTGCCTTTATCCTTTCATTCCTTTTATAAAATTCAGGAAAACCATAGAAACCTTCTTGCCCCTAAAAGCTTTCAGGGGGCAGTGCATTTCCTTGTCAAGGAAAGGATGCTGACTTGCATCATACCTATGGCACTGCTTTGGGAAGTCCTCATTTCCCATTGTCTGTCATCCCAACTAAACCCAAACAAAGTGGCTGTGAAATTATCACAGACAGGCAGAATTTTACAGTCATTAATGTCATCTAGCAAAAGATGACAGTTTGTACCAGTTACAAACCAGTGAGGACTCTGATGACAGCATGGACCTTACCAGGAGAACAGCTGAGGAAAATTAGGGAGAACACAGATGACAACCCAGAGGATGTGCCAATAAGGAAAATGTAAGTGAATGTCTGATAAAAGGACTCAACCTTCATGGACTATTACTTTAAGCATTTGACAAGAAAAATCCCATTTCAAGAAAACACATTCACTTTGCATCACTATTCCTTATGACACATTGATATTTATGGGAAGTTCAGTGTAAAAGCATTCTCACAGACTGCATTGTTAAACACTGCATTTCAGCAATGCTTATGCTGTTATTCACCAGCTGGTTTATATTCGGTTGCTCTAAATGATATTTTTCACCCAGCTGGGGAAGGTGGGTGGATGGCAAATTTCCAGCCACTGCCATAACACTAAAAGAAAATCATATAATAATGATAATAGAAATACCTTATCTATTTTCATGAGTGTGCCCTTGACAGGGATTTGAGAAAACACTAAATAGTTTTGATTGTCTTGATGTTACCAGGGAGATGATGAATCTGGAGTGTACCACCAACCCCATCTTATCCTCACCCACAGCAGAGTGCTACAGCACTGCCACACTGCACTGGCCAGGAAAAAGTCACCACAAATTAACAGGAAATGTGGCAGGGTACACAGCTGAGAGCAAAGGCCAGCACATCTGCTCTGGAGGAGAAGCAGCCAGTGCACATGCTGCTCACAGCTCTGCCATGGCCACACCTGTCCCAGGGCCTGCCTGGGCCACCTCTGCTCATGGCTGGTCAAAGGAAGCAGCTAAACATGTTAGAAGCCAGTGCAAACAGCTGAAACACACAGAGGGAAAAGTCAGGCCATGGTGGGCATCACCATCAATTTGAGAATGCCCCTACATGGAAATCCAGTATGGCAGAAGTAATTTAAGCTGTGGTGTCCTATATCAGCTAAGATCTCAGTTCAAATACTTCAGATATGGTGTTCATTCCAGGTTCATTATGGTGCCTAACATGACGTTTCCTGATGCAGTAATTACTATCTCAAATGGATCCATAAATTGCCTTGGAAAAATAACCATATTGTTTTCTCTTAAGAAGAGTATTCCAAAAATTTGAAAAAGAAGCAATTATAATTGTCTTGGATTAAGGTTTCTTATCTCTTCTTATGTCCTCTTTAAGCAACTGACAATTCAAAGATCCTAAGCTAAGCCAATTCCCCTAGTGAAGAAGCATTGTACATTATTATAAATAATGGTAAAATGGAGAAATTTATAGGAAGTCAGAGAAAGACAGGAAGAGAAACAGTGTAGTTCTTCTCAGCCATTTGTTATTTTTGATAATACTTTAAGAAAACAGAGTCACTGACGTGCCATAGCCTTTGCTGGAGAAACCACAGTACAAAAGGATTGCCACTCCCAGAGGAAGCTCAGCCTGTAGTAGAGACACCTTCTCTACAAACTGAGCCAGGACCCACTATCATCACTCCTTCCAACCAGTGACTGTTGAAAAGGAAGAGGGGAGGCCTTAGGGTAAGGAATTCCTGAGATAACAGATAATCTCTCACATCTAGATGAATGCCACGCACTGTTATATCCCTCTGGAGAGTGGGATACTGAAAGAGCAAATTCTCCCAGTTCATCACCAAAATGCTGTGGCACTGAGAGGCAGTACCCTGGCATGGCACAGGGCCATGCCCAGCAGGATCAGCACTGAGGGATGTGTTGGTCAGCATGTCCAGGAGGCCATAGCCTGACAGGAGACAATGTGACAAATGAGAAAGAATTTGCCTTTAGGAAGAATTTATTTCCCAGATAAAGGATTACTATTATCAGCACTCTTTGTCTCATTCTTGTGGACACCAAAGGTTTAATAAATTTAAGAACTGAGGGGAAAGGAAAGGACCCAGGTGTGCCCCAGCCATGAGCTCTGCTCAGACTCAGACAGGAGGGTGAGGAGCAAAGCCAGGCTTGGAGCTTCCTGCATAAACTGATACCACCCTGACCCTCACACAGTGCTCCTGAATGAAAGGATGCCTGCAGCCTGCCCCTGGGCCTGCCCCTGTGCCTCCCAGACAGGAAGGCAGCTATTCTATTATATCCAGTTTATTGATGGATTTACTGGATTTATGAAACCAGCTGGGGCAGAGAAGGAGAGTAATCCAAGCTTTCAGCATTTAATAGCCTTTGAAGTGATTCATATTGGAAAAAAAACTGAGCAAATTTCAACCTGTTCCATTTTTTCACTCTAAGGAAATTAATGCTTTTATATGTCACACTGGAACAGCTTTTTAATCTGAGAGTTCAGGTTAAAATAAGATAGGCACATTTTATGGGAATATAAATAAATCTCTGCAGTATCCGTTAAGGCAATATTTGTGCCTTGAGGCATATGACATTTTCAATTCAGAACTTCCTTTATGGGGAACAAACAAGCAACAATAAGATAGAACAAGATATGCCCTGGGTCTGCATAATGCCACGGGTGAGCAGTGAAGAGAGACACCATTTTCTCTATTCCAGAAAGAGAATTTTTCTTATGGCACAGATTTGCAATGGACCTGAGACACAAAAGAATCTAAGATTTTGCAAAAGAAAGCACCAGGTTGTAACCCTTGCTCATTCCTCATTGGTTATTAACAATTTATTTACATTTCTAAGCTAATAATTGGTTTTATTATTTTACACTGATTTATTACAATATCTTTATTTTAGCCTTTAAGGAATCCTTTGCAAGGATTTTAAATGGAAGCTTTCAAGCGGATGCTTGAGTGAATATTTGCATTGGGGCTTCTCAAAAGAAACAATGACTTAATGATTTCCCCCAAGGCCTGAGGTGGCTCTAGAGAGGCTGAGTGTACTCTCTTGTATTGTCACTGAATGTGCCTTGCCTGTCAGCATTGAGATTTTCTACAGTGAGCTGCACAACAGTGACACAAAATGCAGAGGAAACAATTCACTGCAAGGAGAAGATTAGGTCTGAGTTCCTTTAAAAGGACACATTGTGGTCTTCCCCTAATGAAAGTCAGGCATCTATTAATAGACATAGATGCTCTCTGGCTCATCATGGAAACAAAGCCCTCTTTCCCAGAGTTTTTCAGGAATGGGCTTCTCTTCACCCAGCTCTTTTCTCCCACTGGTTTGGTTGTGTTGTCTTGGCCTGCACTAAAAAACCCCACTGCTCCCTGTGTAAGTCCCGTGTCCCCCACTGTCCTTGCAAGGTGAGTGGGCTCTGTGCTGGGGTGCAGGGTCCCCAGGTGTGGGGAGATGCTTTACAGGGTTTCCCACTTGGCATAACTGCAGAGCTTGGCTTTACCCCCTGCTGCCCCTCCCAGGGTATTGCTGACTGTGAGGACCTCACCCAGGCTCATCCATGGTTCGATGTCATCACACCAACAGCTTTTGTGCTTCACCCACACTGTGCTCCTGACACAATCCCTGTGAAAGCAGCTTGTTCCAAGTCTCTCTGGTGTTATTTGGCTTTCCTTGATTCCCCTCTTCAGCTCTCCCCTCCTTCCATCTTACAACCAGAGCACCTTTTAGACTCCATTGCACTGCTCCTAGCTTACTGCAGGATGTAGCAACTTTGAGAACTCCTTATTTTTAAACAGAACATATTTATGGTCCATATTTATATGACATATAACATATAAATATATTCTATAAAAATATACTATAAACATATGATAAATAACGGTTCACATTTAACAGATGAACCATTTTGAGCTGTAATAAGAGGGAAAAAAAAATCAAATGTTATTGAAAGATGTCCCTTCACTCAGTCAGTATTGAGTGTTTGCTTCTTTTCTGAGCATAAACAAAAAGCGATCTAAAGTTGGCTTAAATCTCTTGCTTCTAGCTTTTAAACTATTTTAGCAGTCTCATATCACATTTTTAAGCTTTTCTTCAAAAACATGACTACAATCTTTCATTAAAAAGCAAATCTAAGATTATTAAGCAATTACATTATTTCAAGACCTTGAAATTAAGAAAAAACCAAAACATATATTCAAAATTTATAACATCATATTTCAACTTTTGGTTTCACTTACCTCATTTAAGCTGTTAAATTGATCAGTTGCTTCTTTTGGTGAAATGCTTGTGCTCTGATCTATTCTACAAAATAAAATTTAAAAACTCATTCAATAGATTGCCTATCTGTGCTGCAAATATCTCAAGCTTTTCATCATGTATGTATGTAATTTATAAATTACAGAATTAATCTGTTTAAGAAACAGCATTTCTATGAAAGTAACATCTCTATTTTTTAACCCATTCAAAACAACAGTGATTTTATTGGAATCCTAAATAATACATTTAAACTTGTAATGCAGTCCTGGAAACTATGACATGAATATCTGGGCTCACTCTGTCGTGTCAAAAACTTCTACAGATGAATGATCTGTGACTTGGTGAGCTAACAGGGTTAATGCCAAGAAAAATCTCAAACACATGCTTAAATCTAAGCACAATTTGTCCCACATGCTTTAAATCAGAAACAAGAGTTTTCCCATATCACAGCCATAAAGAATAAAGCTTTCCATATTTAAATTTGATGGCATTTCAGGCTCCCAATCTTCTGCTTTTGGAAATTTCAGAAAGGCCCCAGATGCCTGGAAATCCTGTAAGAGAGATGTCCTTGTTTTCTAGTGAGTGTCACTTGGCTGCCATCAGAGATGCCCACACCTTGGGTTTTCTCTCAGTGTGTTGCTGTTTCTCCACACGAGAAGAGGAAAGGAAGGCCCTGGGCTAGTGAGGGGCAGATCTCTTCCCCCTGGCTGTGGCCACTGAGGAGCTGTGCCCCACCCATGGCCCACCCAGCTCCCAGCCTCAGGGTTAGCCACTAATTCAGTACGCCAAGGAATGAAACTGAAGTCTGGAAACAGCTTCCCACAGACTGAGTGACCCCAGTAGCCTCCCACCAGCACTCTGCCCATCCCCAGAATGAGCTGAGGCTTCCCACACCTGATCTCAGAGCCTGACATGGGGGTACAACAAGCTGACTCTTGACTCAGGGGAAGCAAGAAAACTGCAGCTGTCTCAGAGAATGAGATTTGTCAGTGCTGAAAAGGTGCTGATGTCTGCTGGACCCTGGAGACTCACTCAGAGATGTGATCAAACCCAACACAAAACCCAGATTTCTTTGCACAAGATAACTCATATTTTTCTGGGCATAGCATCATCCCAGCAAAAAGAAATAGCTGTAAAATCCTCTAGAGATCTCAAAATCAGAACAAAGAGATGCAGAGGTTTTGTTGTAGTTCTTCCTGGATTTGTGAGGCATTTAATGACTGAAATGATGGCTGTGCCACTTCTCTTACCAAAGCAGACACACTAGATAGCTACACCAGGATGAAAAACCACTTGGCTCCAAACAGGATCCAAGATGTGCAATTCCCATAGGAACAGAAATGAGTCATGAGAACAGCAAAAGGACTAATTTAATAGGAAAGAGTGAAATATTTATAGTTTGGTTTAATAAAACGTAAGGAGGCAGCTGCAAGGCTGCAAACAGCTGAAGAACTAATTCACTAATGAAGGAAAAATATTTAAGGTGATTTCTTGCATTGAACTAGAGCTAGACATGAGGGAAAGGATGAAAACAACATGTGTCAGACTTGCACATTTCTAGTCTTTGTTTCAATAACACCTTTCAGGGTGCATAACAGAGCAAATGGGAACTCCCTTTAATATTAAAAAAAAAAAACAACTTTTTTTTTTAAAATATAAAAACAAACAGTAAATGCTAGCAGCACTCTGTACAGGAACTGTACAAAGTTCTACATCATTCACAGCTGTACACCTCATGAATCTTGCACTCTGGAGAGTAGAAGGTTTACAGCAGCCATGAGGTACCACATCTCATTCAGGCTGATGCTCTTGCCAGATGTTTTAGGATGCCCTTAATCTGTCATTTTACTGTTCCCTTTTACACTAGAAATACTGGAGTAAGATGCTTTTATTTATGCATTATTTGGATTCTGGAGATACTGAAATCATTAAGATGAGTAACCATTTCTGGGTGATGAGCATTTGCATTTTCAGTCTCCTGTGTGCTGAGCTGATCTTACTCTACACAAAGTTTTGTGGTGTGCTTTTTCATTTTCACCAAGATTAATTGCTCTGCTAGGCAAATGCAGGTTTTCTGATTGTCACCAGGCAACACAGGGCTTACAATTTAATAACTATGGTTTGGATTCTACTCTCATTAAAAGTCAATCACAAAATATCCATTAACTTCAAAAGCAGCAGGAACAAGCCCTCATTTTCCATCTGTGCTGAGTACATTAAAATTATTTCAGGCCTTAGCTGAAATTTTGAATAATTGCAGGCACCCTTATTTTGTATAATTTACGTCCTGTAAAATAATGAAAATTTAATTCTCTCTGTGGCTACTACTCAAATATATGTCTCTCACCCTTCTTTATAGACTGGCTTTGGCAGAATTATCCTTTTCTCCATGACAGAGATGGCAAAGATGCAATAAGTAACATGTACATTTGAGGTTTGTGGATATAAGTAAAAAAAAAAAAAAAAAAAAAAAAAAAAAAAAAAAAAAAAAAAAAAGAAAGGAAAAAACCCCACCTAAATTCTAATTACCATAACAGAGCTCCTACTTGACTTCAAGGGGGAAATAAATTTGCATGAGCACTGTGCTGTTTAAAATACAGACCAGGACATGTGAATTTTTGAATTATGCACAACATCACTTTTAAACCTGCATAAAATTCAAATAAAACCACATAATTTTAAAAGCTGGGGAAGATGTTTGAAGATAACTTAAGCAAATCCCCACCACATTTCCCTTGTGAAACCCAAAAAGGAGCATTACATTCTGTAACTTGCAAATGTCACTGCAGCCCAGCTCTGGTGACACAAACCCCATCCCCAGGCTGTTTATGTGTTTATGCATCACAACACCACATGTGTGGTGTCTTGGCATTGGTAATGCTAGTGTGAGGCCTGCCCCTCAACCTCACAGTATTGTGTGGGATGAAACTCCTTTTCCAGAGTCACCTGCAGTGTACCCTGGCCCAACCCTCGTCCCCTGTGTCCAGTCAGGAGCCAGTGAGTGTAGGGGCCTGAGTTAACTTATGTATTGTAAATATATGTATGGCAGTAAAAGATCTCTGTATTGTATTAGTGACCCTGCCCTGATTCTAGTTATTGTAAATGGGCTGCAGCTGTGATGTCCTTGATTGGGCAGCAGCTGTAGCCCGTGGAGGTAGCTGGGATAAAAGGGGGTGGGTGGTCAGGGAGAGCCTTGGAGAGGAGCCCTGGCTGAGAAGCAACAACACCACTGCTGTGAAGATCTGCCGTGAGAAAACCACCCAGAAGGTATGAGACTCAGGAAATATAATTATACAACAATATGAATACAACATCTGGTGACCCCGACGTGATAAAGATCTGCAGCCACAATGAACATCGAGAGAAGGTATGGAATCCCCTGGACAGCCGAGAGCTGTGGCAGCCAGAGAGCTGGGACAGAAGACTAGACAGCTGAGAGCTGTGGCAGCCTGAGAGCTGGGACTATAGAAGAAAGGACAGCCGAGAGCTGTGGCAGCCAGAGAGCTGGGACTAGACAGCTGAGAGCTGGGACTCTAGAATATAATAAGGCCTTTAAATCAAGGAGCTGTAACAGCAGAAAGCTATAAGATTATGGCTTTTCAGAGAGCTGTAAGACTATGGCCTTTGAGGAGAAGAGCCTGGGAACATCTAGGGATTTGTGTGTGTGTTTAAAGACAGCTGAGAGCTGTGGCAGCCTGAGAGCTGGGACTCTAGAAGAAAAGACAGCTGAGAGCTTTGGCAGCCTGAGAGCTGGGACTCTAGAAGAAAAGACAGCTGAGAGCTGTGGTAGCCTGAGAGCTGGGACAGATATGTATATTGTAATTGTAAAGATGCTAAAAGAAAAGGGGGAAATGTAGGGGCCTGAGTTAACTTATGTATTGTAAATATATGTATGGCAGTGAAAGATCTTTGTATTTTATTAGTGACCCTGCCCTGTTTCTAGTTATTGTAAATGGGCTGCAGCTGTGATGTCCTGGATTGGGCAGCAGCTGTAGCCCATGGAGGTAGCTGAGATAAAAGGGGGCGGGGTGGTGAGGGAGAGCCTGGGAGAGGAGCCCTGACTGAGAAGCAACAACACCGCTGCTGTGAAGATCTGCTGTGAGAAAACCACCAAGAAGGTACGAGGCTCGAAAGTATAATTAGACAACAATATGAATACAACAAGTGAGGGTGGCCTGGGTGGTTGACAGCTCAGCAGTGGCAGTCTCAGCTCCCTGGCAGGGCACTGATTCAGCCTGTCCAGAGCTACAGCAGAGCACACCACCAGCACCTCTCAGCACCCAGAAAACAGAAGGTTCCTTTCTGAGACCTTCCCAAATGGCAAAAAGCATTTTGAAATCCAAACTGCTGCAGGTAGATGCTTCACAAGCACACCTATGATTGATTCCTTAGAGAGCAATGCAGAACTGCAACAGGCTTTGGGGTGAACATAAAGTGCACACCTGCAATGAAAGAGAAATCCACCTTGAAGGGCCCAAGGGCAGTCCCTGAGTGCTGGAATGGGAGGTCAGACAGAGAGCCAGTGTAGCAGTTCCTGTCTCAGGAGTCCCAGCCCTTGTGTAACCCAGCCAGCCCTTGTTATTCTTACCATGGCAGCTCTCATACTCAGCAGGTGTGGCCCTTACTGGGGCTGCAGCAAGAGCTGCTCTTATCTTCTTCCTCCTCTATCCTGTCCCCATCCCCACTTTTGCTTTGTTTTCTTTAATCGCACTGCAACCCAAAAGCTTGCTCAGAGACTTTTCCCTGCCTTGGTACAAGTACCACTGGAACCATAAACACCAGTATTTCAATGCCACCATCTCTGAAGAAATTGTTCTTAAGAACCAGTCAATCATTTCCCAGCTTTCTCCTTGCTCACCTGGCTGCCTGTGCAGGTGAGGAGATGCAGCCTCTCAGGCTCTGCCTCAGCCATGCAGGTCTGCATGGGGACATCAGGACTTCTGCAGCTTCCCTGCTGCCTCCCTCTCATCTCTGAGTTGTAGCTGTTCAGCAGAAACCAGGGAAACATCAAGAGTTCCCACCTGAACTGCACTCTCAAAATATACTTGCCTTGCAAACTTAAATACTGAAAGCCTTGCTAGAGCTTGGCCTCCCCTCAGGGAAGCACAGAAACCTCAAGAGGCTCTGGCTGACCCCAAGATCCAGGGCATTTCCACCTCTACTGCAGAACAATCACAGCTCTGACAGCAAGAGCCACTCTACAGCCTCTGCCAAAAATAGAGTTACAGAATCACAGAATAGAGATGAGCCCTGGGACCAGATAAATCCTGATAAATGAAACCACTTCATTCCCAGTTTATTTGGGGAATGGTGAAGAGGCAGAACTTAAAGGAATTTTTCTTTGGCAGAAAACTTCACCCCAAACTGTAGTTCTGAATTCCACACTGACTTGACATGCAGCTTTTGCTGAACCATCAACCTTCCCACTGCCCAGGGGTGCTTGGTTTCAGCCTCCTCTCTCTGTAGCAGGCACCTGAGAAAAGCACCAGGCTCTGCTCAGGTAACTGCACACAGCCTGCAGCCCGCTCCAGTTTTGCTGATTGCCTTTGAGAAAGCAATTGGCAGAAGCAGCTGTTGTAATCATGTGTATTGTTCCATACTGGCTTTTCTAGTCTCTGTTAAAAAAAAAAAGGCAATTCCTTTATTTGTTCCCAGGACCTGTTTATAACTTTTATCTGCCTTCTATCAAGGTGCAGATTATTTTGCACTCGTATCCAAACCCAGCTACACACAATGACCAGAGCAGTATTCAGAGTAATCACTGGCAATAGTATTAGAAATTCATGTTCTGGAAAAAAGGTGCAAAGGTTCCCTTCCATGCAGATGGCATTTCATCTACTAAATTGATGCTGATTTTCATAAATCATACATGATAAACACCTCTTGAGGTTGAAATCCTTGCTTCACAGGTCAGGTACAGCTTAGCCAAAAACAAGACACTATTCCCTTATTCTTCTGACTGCAAATCTCTTCAAGTCTACTCTCCCATTTCCTTCAAATCCCACAAAACTTTCCTTTATTGTTTCAGTGATTACCATAAATTGAAATTACCCCCTCAACGAAACAATACGCATTTTTAAGCCAATTCTGTGGATTGTTGCCCTTACATGGCCTGGTTTGTTCTTCTCTGTCACACATCTGTTTATGAGAATTCCTTGTTAGAATATCCTAAACTTGGATTATTCTGCTTAACAGGAACTGTACTGAAAAGTTGTTCATATTTCAGCAGTCTTTAATCCATATTTAGACAAGTTAAAATGATCTGGTTTTTAGCTGCCTCACAGATTTCTTAAAAACCTCTGTAGAGTTCAGAGGTATTTACACCTTTAATCCCCAATGAGACTAAAGGCAGAGCTGTAGCCCCCTGCAGCAATTCAGTTAAAGCAGAAGTAACAGCAGGATGCACTGGAAACAATCAACCTTGATCCTTTATTTGAGACAGAAATAAATCCTTCTTCTCCTGTCCTCCCCCTACACATCTGATATTTGAGGAGAGGTGTATAGGAACACTCCTGCAGCAGTGTGTCCCTCTCCTCTCAAACCCCAGAGAGCTTTTAGTCTGACCTAGGGACACAGGCAGGTGTCACGTCCCAAAGCATTGCTATTTTTTACCAGCAGCCCAGCAAAACCAGTGGAACACAGTGAAACCTGGGGTTTTTGGTGCTGACAGATGTGTTCTGCCCAAATCTAGCTGTGATTGCTGCCTGTTGCCAACACTGAATGCTTAACCTTTGCATGTCCCACAGCAGAGAAGGCAGAAAACAAGGCAGGACATCATGCCCTGGCAGCAGTGTCCCAGCCTGTGCTGGAGTCAGTGCTGTGAGCCTGGTGCAGTCACCAGAGCCCCCTGTGAGCTGACACATGGACTGGCACCTGCTGTGGCCCTGCCAAGGCAGTACAGGGAGGGTCACCAGACACAGCAATCCTCAGACTGGAGCTGGGAACTCCAGCATCGGTGAGTGGAAGTGCCCTGGGGGGTGGGAGTGCCAGTTCAAGGACAGTTAAAATAAATAAAGTGTGTGTGTGAGGCCAGAGACCACATGGCAACGCTTGTTTATGTTTGAAGTTCCTTATTTGAGAGTAAAGTCACCTACTTTCTTTTTTCTTTTTCATAATGTAATCAAATTGAAACATGGCCAAAATTGAGATGTGATCACTGTGCTTGCACAGCACTTGGAACTGTAAATCCAGGCATCTTTCTTTTACAGATTTAGCCCTTTTGGATAGCAGGCTTTCTAAGGAGCTACCACGGTGTTAAACAAGAATAAATAGCACAGTGAAAAATGGTTTAATACCAGGCAGACTAAAAAGACCAAACAGTTGAAGTGGACAGGGAACTTTGCTGTGGTTGCTGTTTTATTCAGGCACACTCCAATCTGGTTCCTGTCTTTAAAGTCCGTGTCTTTCATCATGTTCCTTTCAAAATTAACCAGTTATTTGTTACCTACCCATACACAAACATCCCACCAGCAGAGCCACTGGGTAGGTCTGATACCACACTCAGGAAGCTCCTCTTTACTAGTCCGTGGGATTCTTTTCTCTCATAAGGAATGTCAGAAAAGGAGAAGGCAGGCTTCCTAATTAAAAATTCTTCCTGAGATGCAGTGTTTCAATTGCACATACAGGCATTGGAGGGCAAAAGCCCTTTGTTGTCCAAGCTAATTAAATGCTTTTTCATTCTGCTAAACCTTCCTTTGAGTGCACAAATTAAAACCATTTACAATGTTGCCTCCTAAAAGCTGTGGAGAAAGCCACCAGCTGATGTCAAATGAAGCACCAAAGTGCCATTGGATGGCAGCTGTCACTGCTGTGCCTCTCCTGACTGCAAACAAACCTTGAGCCAGTGAGCAACAGCTGTCAGCCAGCTGTGCCCTGAGCCACTGAGATGGACTGCTGCTGCTGCTTCAGACCCTCCAAAGGGAGCCAGAAACTCTGCCACAGGGCACCAAGGCTGTCATGCACATCAAGGCAGAGACCTGCCTCACCTGACAAACACTCTGTGCACAGAAAATCAGAGCCAAACCAGCACTTGAACATGGGAAATTTGTGCCCCTAGATTTAGTAAGGACTAAATCTTATCCTTAGGACACTCCTTCACTGGTCAGTTGGGTGAGTTGAAACTCCATTTTTAGCCATTTGCAAGGCCATGATAGATGAAAGCAGAAGCTGTGACTTCCAATACTTACCAGAGCTGAGTAACTTCATCACCTGCTGAGTTACCTGCCATCAGGACATGGTCAATGCCAGACCTGAGCACACAGTGCCCTTCAGCACCAGAACAAGCACAGCTGCCACAGCACCCAGAGCCTAAACTGTACATAAATGGATACCCTTGCTATAATCAGGTGTGAAGGTTCCCTTTCCCATTGCTCAGACAATGCAGCTCTGAGAAAGAGAGGCAATTCAGCACTGGGGGGAAAAGGAAAGAAGTGGAGAAGTATTTTTGAAACTTGGCACAGAGGAACTGAAGTTTCTAAACTAAGGATGTTCTTTCTGCTTCAGCTGTAAGGGATTTAAAGAATGATGAAATTTGCATTCTTATCTTTATCCCTTTCACTTTCTCCAAACAGTCCTAGATGTGTAAATATAGAATACACAGCCAACAAGAGCCAGGAGCCTGAATATTTTATGCAGTAGGCAGCAGATGAATTAGCCTTTCCTACAGTTCATCAGAAGTGAAACGTGCTGTGTTATCCCAAGCCTTACCTTGGCTGCAATCTCACCACTGCTTCCTGGCATTTCAAAGCCACATTCTGTGCATAGTTATTAGCTGAGCATCCAGCCTTCCCCTGCCACTCTGACAGGCCTGGCAATGCACACTCCAGCTCCTGCACAAGAGAAACAAAAAGAAAAGCTGAATGCGCCCTGTCAGTCCCAATCCAAGCTTGGCTAAATATTTTGCTTCAGGAAAAAGTGCTCCATGAGACCAGGTGCTGGTTGAGGATCTTAGTTATTTTTTTGTAATAATCTTGAAACAACTGGAGACCACTGAAGATAAGAGTCTAAAAAAAGTAGTATGTTATTTCACTGGAAAACACTTTCTGAAACCAAAGCAGAATGTAACTTTTCTGTTTTTTACTTAAATACCAGATTTCAGCTTCAGAGCTAAGTTCTATACAAAGAATAAATTTGAAATTATTTATTCACACATCAGTAAGATTTTATTACTTGGGTATCACAGATTTCAGCGTCGGAGCTAAGAGGTTCTGTACAAATAATTCATTTGAAACTATTTATTCACATGTCAGTAAGATTTTATTACTTGGGAATCATCAAAAAAATCTGGCTGACAAAGGTGAGTGCAGTTAAATATCACTTAAATAAAATATGTAAAATTTAACCATTTGCCTCTTTCCCTTCCCTAGCATATGTGTAGCTTTATGAATAGAGTATTACACTGGGAGGAGGGAAAGGCAGTGAGGGGGAAAAAGCCACATCACCCAATCTGCTACACAGAAAATAAAAAAGGCAATTTAGTCCAAAAAACTGAGTCACAGAACAGGAATGAGAAAAATGTCCATTCAAATCCAAGGTTTTGAAAATCAGTTGTAGGGCTGTGAAAAGATGTGTTTGGTACTTCTTCAATTCCTTACCTAAGAAATGGGTTGCAATATTTCCTTTGCACTGCGATGAAATAAATTTTTTAAGATCTTTGAAAATGTGGTAATCAAAGTGGGACTTTTTTTCTATCTCTTTATTAGCTTTTGGAATCAAATATTTTAGTCTAATAGTTTAAAAAAATAAAATACAATTCACTCTGCAAAACAACAGAGCTCCCTTCCCTGCTAAAGCAATGTACCTGACTTTGCTCCAGTGTCAAAGCTTGCCTGGATGCATGGATGCAAAAGTTTGGGTAGGACACTTCAGATGGGAACTTGCAGGGCAGAGAGTACACAGCAATTTCTGCTGGATGGAGGGGAAGGCTGAGGACAGGAGCACTGGCCATAAGCCCTTGCTTGCAGGCCTGATGTTAGAGGACTTGGGTGGATTTGGGTTGTTTCTGTATTATTTTTTCTCTTTTATGTCTTTGTTGCTGCTCAAAAATCATGTCATTAGGGTGTTAACAAGTAACACTAGGGAAACAGCGTTGATGGAATCTGTTTTTAAAGAGCAGTGAAATCCTGATGTGCCACAGGCACCTACAGCAGAGCCCCATCTTCTACTGCATTTTTGTTTCTTTTCACTAAAGAGGGTGACTTCTACAGTGAAATTTCATCATAATAAATATAAACAGAGTATACCTAGAAACCAAAGCAGAACTTCCAGACTGCCTGATGTGTTCATGTGTTTTTGCTGCTGATGTGCCAATATCAGCTCTGGCTTTTTGATTACTGGACACTTAAAATCATTTTAATTACTGGGCACTTAAAATCATTTCAATTTTAATGTCAAATTATTGGAAGTTCTTTGACATGCAAGAAATTTGCACGCTTCATTTATACTCAAAATGCAAAACTTTACTCAGCAGTTTTCAGCGTTGTCATCTTTAGGCACTGATTGTCAGGCCACCATTTTTATAGCCATTTACCTTAATAATAAGACTTTAAAACTGAAATTTTATTGGTTCTGCCTATTGGCTAGGAAGTTTGGTGTTCTTTTGTAAATATGTCCCTGTATCAATAAGGAGTTTGAGGGTGACTCATTCAGAATCCATACTCGTGACTGTGCACCAAAGGTGAGTGACAGGAGAAAGGATTGGGCAAGGAAAGCAGACTTTCTGTTCCTCACCATCTGTTCCCACACTGACTCCCTGGAGTATGTTCTGGGCATATGCTTCCTCACCTCTTGAAGTCAAATAAATCCTAATTAATTTGATTTCCTATAGATGAGTGCTGCAGAATTGATAAAGAAGCTGATGGAACCGTGGAAAAGATGAAACCAAATAGCTGGAATACAGTGGTGGAGTCACATTCCAGCAGCCTCCTCTCTTCCCATGTTCTGTTTGGAAAGGTTACAGCTGCCTCCAGAGCCAGCTCCTGCCCCCAGGGAAATAACTGCAGGCAACATGCAAAGTACGGCTTTATCCTGCTGACATTTTGCTATCTGATAAGTGGTCAATTGAAGTCACCTGATGCTGTTCTTTTATTACACTTGGGTTTTTTAATCATCAGTGTAAATCTAATAACCTTTTCTTCATGAAGACCAAAGGCACATGACTACAGGGCTACAATTGTGCCAAAAATATCAGAGGCACAGGAATCACACTTCAGCTGAGAGCCTTGTGAAGCTCAAAATCCCATCTTCCCTCTACTTGATCACAGCTGTCTGTTCCCTCTCAGTGATCTTTCTACAGTGGAAACCCCTTGGATTCTCACAACTAGAAAGGCACACAAAAATGGTTCCCATTAATCCTTCCAACACACACAGCAAACTTATCTCCCAACAGCCTCTTCTAATTTTAAGGGGACAATTTTCTTTAAAAGAATCTTATGGGCTTATAACACATAAGAGGGAATAGCAAAGGGTTCCTTGGCTTATCAGAGCAACACCTTTAACAGAGATTGTGTCACTGCTCTGGTGTCACTCTTTCTGATGCCACAGAGAAGTCAGCTGGGGAAGCGAGGAGACTGCTGAGAAAGCACTCTGCCAATAATCCCAGGAAAGCAAGGATGAACAGTTCAATCACCATGTGCAGTGCATCCTGCTTTTCTTTCATAAATGCTGTTTGTCAGCTCCTTGGGAATACATAATTTACCCCATCCAGAGGCTTGGTGGCAAGGGGTTTCACCAGGGAAGGTTCATGCAGTTACAGTGTTTCACCACTTCTGTCTCTCCTCATTCAAGCCCTTGAGACATGTGAAAATTATCTGCCTGGCACTGTTTTTCCTTCCAGAGGCTGCATACTTAAGTCATGCTGGTGTTTTATGGCAGCCTAATTATATACTCAAAAAGTTTCCCATGAAAGAATTTCACCATTTCCAGTTAACCCCTCTGGACCATGTAAAATGCCACAGAGCAGCAAGTCTGTGCTGTGCTGGCTCTCACTGGGTGAGAGGTACAGGCAGGACACACACAGGGGGCTTGGAAGAGGCTGAAAAAGCAACAGATGACCTCTGAGACAAACCTTGCCCCATTTATGCCTTCTTCATGATTCCTTTTCCTAATCTGCCTCCACTTGCTCTTCACAGAGCAAAATTCTCATCATATTTTTCTGTTCAGCTGATAAACACGCACACCTCATCTCTCTGAAGGGTAAATAATATTTCCTAGGAAGCAGTGAAGTGGCAAAAAAACCTCCCAGTTATTGCTTTATTTCTGAATCAGCTCCAGAAGAACAGGCAGGAATTTTAGGGCAAGAGTTTGACATTGGTATTCCAAAAGAGACTGTGATAATACCATTTGCCATTTGGTTTTCATTTTCCTTCAGGGATTCAAAAAGGACCTTCAAAAAGGAACTTCAAAAAGTTCTCACTTAGAAGGTAAGACATTCTGTATAATATTATGAAATCCTATTCTAAACTTGGTCCAAAATAATTCCTAGTCTATGACAGGCTTGAAGTACTTCAGAAAGAGCTCTGCAAATTTCTATCCACGAGGAAGAAGAGAGGAGAGACAAAAAGTAGCCAAATACATTATACAGCCAAGATATGGAAATACAGACATCTGTATTTGTATATGCACAATTTTATGTAAATACAGACATCTGTATTTGCAGATGTCAGGCCTTGTGCCTACTGCAGACCAACAAATCTACCAACATTAATATTAACTATCTTGGATATGAGAATATTTCCAGCTGAGGGGTTAAATCTGCAGCAGAGCTCAACCCCTTACACTGCACATCCAACACAACTTGGGAAGCACCAGAGGCATTTTCAGCAGCTGCTGAGAGGTGGAATTCTAGAGTCAACAGAGCAAATGTACCACCAGAGGCAGCAGCAGAAGTTTCCTCATTTCTAGTCTTCCTTAGCACCTTTTACAAAATTTACAGTTCTGCTCCCCCAGCTCCACCTAGGAAGATGGTGGGGGATAGCCCTGCTACCAGTGTGCTACTCCACTGCTATGGTCTTACTATTTAAATATGAGAAAAACAGAAATTAAGATGAAGGAAAACAGTGAAATCCCTCTATTTGCAGCCAAAATACAGTAAAGGAGATCATTGATCAAATAAACAAAACAGAAACTGTCTAAATAAATATTTGCACATCTTCAGCTATGCTCTCCACTCGCTTCTGAAAGCAGTTGCAGCACAACCCTCTGCAATTCCCTAGCAGAAAGAAACTGTTATTACAGGAGGGTTGCAGACTGCAGGTCCTTGGAAATCAGGGTAGATTACTGTGGGGTCTCAAATCTCACCATGAATTACGAGGGAGTCCCTCTTTGCATTTCAAAACTTGCTTAGGCATTGTGCCACAAGCTTCCCCCTGGTAAGTTTAATTTTTTACCTGACTTTCCTCGTGGCTTTTTCCATTTTCCAGCTTTGCAATGGGCTTAGGTTTCCTCAGCTTTAAGTTGCCCATTTCAGGCTTTAGAGCACAGTCAGTTAAAACCTGCTGCTTGTGCTGCTGGGTGTCTTGCAAAGGCAGCTGCCTTTCCTCTAAGACAGCAGAGTTGTCCGGGTAATTTTCTTTGTTATCATCGTCTCTGTAAGAAAATAAAATTGAAATGCATCAGGCAGGATTTCAGACATCTGTCAAAACATTATGAGGGAAGAAGAGCAACAAGTTCTTAGCTATTTATGGCATATAGCTTTTACTAAATTTAGTGGTCTACACATCAGTTATAGATCTAAGTTAGCATTATTACACACTCAACTGGGAAGCTACTTAAATGCTAGCTTTAGAGGCACTCTTGGGCTCCAGACCTACAGTTCCCATTCCCCAGATAAAATCTGAAACTCTTTTTTTCATGCAGAAGACTTCCCCCACCCAATGATTTGCAGTAACCTCACAAAATATCATCACAGACAATAATTCCTCTCAACAGCACACTTCCCTTCTGTTGGTCTCTAGCTTTGAGGGCCATTGCACAGAGGGAAGGAGGAAGCCACTCAAAGCAAGGTCTGAACAGCCAGGGATGTGTTTGGAGAAAACATCCCCCTGTGTAAGAGACACCTGATGGTTTAAAATACAGTGTTACTCAGGGATGCTTAATCTGGGACCTGGGGCAGATATTTTCAATCCCCACCCAGACTACAATGTGCAAGCTCTGTCCAAGGACACTTGCTAGTGTCACCCACAGCCAGTGCCTCCAGCCTCAGCCTGCTCTCATGCCTTCCACAGGGAGCACCTCGGTGGCACCGCGAGGTTACCGCAGTGCAGGAGGCAGGGCTGCTCCAAAACCCCTGGCTGCAGCTTGGGAGTTCAGATGTCAGCTCCAGCTGGCAGCATTCTAATGGTCAGCTGGGAGTGACCTCTCTCCTGATGTGAAACTTCCACGGCTGAGGGAGTCAAGGGCTATTGAATTAAGTCCCTCTGAAATTCATTTCTTTTTTTCCAGAAAGCATAACTTGCTGGTTCAATGTTTTCTCCTAAGGATTTTGAGCTGCCAAACTCACTTTCCATCTGTGGCCCATCAGCATCCAGATGGATGCTTGCAGGGTGCCTGTGGAGCTGAACACCATTGCTGCCCATGCTTTCTGCAAGTGTGCTCCAAGGCAGTTGTTATAGTTACAGCTTTATAGCCCACAAGCACCCCAACAATGTGCACCAGTGCTGCTAATTTTAAGGTATCCTCTGATTTTAAGATCTTCCTGAAAGGTTAAATTGCATACCTTAGCAATCAATATGTACTAACATAGCCATGAGAGAGGCATGCCTCAAGAATACTACAGTTAAATTACAATTTAAAGGATTTCTTTTTACCAGATACACACAGCAATCAGCATATCCTTGCACAGTTGCAAAACTCTGCTTACTACTGCTTTGCACCAGCTGCTGTACAGTAAAATTCAGTGTATAAACACCACAGCTGCCTCTAAATGACAGGAGTATGATGTGAAGTTAAGAATATAAACCATAACATATTTACATATATAATAGCAACAGTAAATAATCTCCATATTGATCACACAAAAGTGCACAAGATAAATATGTATTCCCAGAAATACTAACAGCTTTTGCAGGTAATACCCTAGAAATTCTGCATTCCCTTGAGAATAAAGGCTTTTTTCTAATGCAGAAGCAGTCACAGTTTCAATTGCTCCCAATGGATTTCAGACAAAGTTTGTAGGAGAGTACCTGGGACTGGAGCTGCCTGCTTGATCTTCATGCACAGAGTCTGAATACCTGTCACACCTTGAAAATGAGCACAAGATAATTATTGGTTCTCTGCCAGCTGCAGAAACTTAGCTTTTAATAACATTACAGTGCAGCTCAAACTATAAACACATTTCTTCTTCTCCTCACGCTTTAGTCAGGGTCATTTAATGCCATAACTGCTCCATGATAGTCCAAATCTCAGAGGAAGAAGAAGATTTGAGACATTAAGTATGCACAATTTGGTATATCATGTTCAGACAAATGGAAATAATTACAAGGAATTCAGATGTTACCATAAAAATCATGGGAAAATTACAAGAAACTCTGTATTCTAATTGCTTATAGTATACTTCACATCAACCTCAAAAATAATTAGACACAACTAAGGATGTTTTCTCACAAACTCACAAAAATATTAACTGTGATAGACCAGTCACCCTTTATGCAGCAGGAAAAAGAATCCCCAACTAAATTATGAAGTGAGAGTTAGTCTTAAAAAGTGAACTAGCAGTATTTTTTAAGAAGCCTGAACAGCCATAATGAATTACTTCCTTTAAGTCACAAACAAAAGAATTGTCCCAAGGCTGCCTAATCAGAAGAGAAGTCTGGATAAATATGCTAAACCACAACCACTAAGAGCTGAACGTGACACTGTGGCTGCATGGCTGAACTTTGAAGGATGATTTAACCTGCAAAGCCCATGAGCAGCCTTTCTTCAGATAAACATGCATCTATAAGCATGCACTCCCAAAATATGCAAACACAGAACCTGGTATTGCTGGGGTAAAGTCAGGGCCCTCTCCTCACCCTCAGTTAATACTCACAGGGCACAGACACTAAGGAGGCCTTGATCCCTTGAAGTTTTCTGGCAGAGGAATCTCTTCATTATGGGGGAAGCAGCCTGTACTTCTGCTGACTTGCTAAATTTTGAGAAGAACTGCCCCACTTAGAAGAGAGTACATTAAGTGACACATTCATAGCTCTGCATTGCAATTTGATGGCAAGGGTTTAATATATTCCTCTTCCCCACCAGTCTTCTGCTGGTGTCTATATCAAAAGTCAGACTGCAGCAGAAAATATTTAAAGGGCCACTCAAGTGTTTACACTTCCTGAATACATCAGCATATGCATGAAAGCATTTGCTGCTCACAACTGGAGCAGAGAACTACAGCGGCAGATCACCCTAATCACACAATATTCCTGCAGTGAGTGCAGCTTTCCCCACATGGCAAAGTGGGATGATGGGTGGAAGACCAGGCTTGATGTGCAAAATGGAAAAATTCACTGTAGAAATCTGGTTACCTCTGGATGCCAGTCACACCTTCCCCTCTGCCCAATACCTGACTGCTTCACAGGAAGCAGCAAGGACACACTGGGGGTTTGAATAAGGAAGCCCAGTGTGAAAGGAAGCAGGAACCTGGCTCTAGAACTAGAAGGAATATTTCAGAGGGACGAAACAACAGAAAGAAAATGCATTATGTGAGGAGGCAGTGCCAAGGTCAGAGCTGGATGGACAGAGCTCCCAGCACAGACACAGGAGAAGGTGTCACCAGGTGCACCACGGGCCAAGCCATGGCCAGCAAAGTCCAGGAATCCCCTAAAGGGACAAATTCTCCCTCCTGGGTGTGCCTCAGAGAGAGGAGGTGGGAGGAAGCAGCTCTGCCGCCAGTTTTTCTCCCTCTCCTCTCACCAGTCACCTCACTAGGCACCCTCCTGAAAGACCACCTTGGCAATGGGGAACGCTCTCTGGAGGGACAATGGATGGCTGAGCGCAAGTCCAGTGCCCAAGTCAAGTCCAGTTAAGGAGCACTTTCCTGAACTGGGAGAGCTGGGCTGGCTGTAAGGAGGTGATCTTGAGAGGAAGAGCTCCTAACTCAGCACCCAGCAGCTGATAGAAGTCATAAAATATGACTTCTACAACTTATAAACAACATAAGTGAGTGTGACAAAATGTATTTTAGTAACTGGATGGCAGCACATAGTAAAGAGAAGCAATAATGAGTCAGAGAATACAACGACCATCATGAAATTTAAAAGATCCTGAGGAAGTTCAGAAGCAATACACTCCAAAATTTCCCACCAAAATTTTTGTCTGTGCAAGAATAAATAATAACCAGGAGGCTGAGAGCTCACTCAAAGAGGACAATGTTTGAGACTAGGACCATAACAGGACCTTTAAAAAGATGAATTTGTCATGCAATGCAAATACCCATCATTAAAGCATGGAGTGTTTTTACCATGATTTCTTAAAGAAATGTGTCTTCTGTGTTCATGCCACCTGCCTGCACATATCAAAACAATCATGCACACCTTCCTTTCGTCTCATCAGTAACTTGTAAATCTTATTGTTTATCTTTAGCTGTATATAATAGGGTGATATTCAAGAGTTTGGTACATTTTTTGATAGTTTGTGGCCGTGCAGCAGAGAGACAGAGAGACTTTTCACCAACAAAAAACTGCAGCAGCATCTTCCTCACTCCTAAACCAATAGAGAATGTTCCACAGCAGCTTCAGGTCAGAAATCCAAATGGGTTGAGGCTTACATTGGGTAGGAGCTGTCTTTCAACCAAAGCAGTGATGTGAATCATCCCTTCAGTGCCCAATCGAGCTACTGACTGATGGATATCTCTCATAAGTAAGAACATGCATTATTGATGTTATGGCACGGGCCAGAGTCAGGTCAGAGATAGGATCCCAGCCTGGATGGAGTGCTGCTCTCACTCTGGCTAGTCTGTCTCTGTGCTCCTTCCAGGGGCTCTGGGTTAATGGCACCAGCTTCTTTAACTCCCTACCATTTTCACCTTCCCACAGGAGCCATTTCAGACCAGAGTGAGCTCTGCTCCCTTTTACTGACTTGACCTTTGAGGAGCTCACGTGAGCAGTCCCAAACCAGGCTGCATGCATGGCTTGCTAGGAGCTTGGCACCCCCAGGCACTCTCCTTGTCTGGAGAAATGTTCCTGAAGGTGCTTTACCACTGCCTCGATTTTATTCAGGAAGCCCTGGCTTTGCCTTTGTCACAAATAAAGACAGAAATTGTTAAATGAGGATGTCTAGATGTGCATGGCAAACTCTTTCTTCTGCTAAATAAAAGTAAATCTATTTTCATCTGTTTTCAGACATGGTCAACACAAGCAATAAGTGCTGAAATCAGTAAGAATTGTGTATCCTCAGCAGCTCTCAAAAGCAGGTGTTGGGGGACAGCTCCAAATGAGATTTAGGGAAGAATGAGACTTAGGGAACCAAGTTTGTTCAATGGGACAATGCTTTTCAGATACCATTGTTCACTCCCTTTGTTTTCTAAAAGCACGTTTCTACCCCTTTGTTTGGAAATATAAGATGAAACATGAAGTCCCACAAACAAGAACCAAAAGCAGCTGAAATGGGGGAGATCCAACCCCTCTCCATCTCTCCAAGGGCAGGGCTGGTACCACACTCTCAGATTTTATACCCTCCTGGTTTAACATGAAGCCCCACAGAGAAAGCCATCACCTCTGGATCCCAGAAACCTCAGGGGGGAGGCAGGCTTAGGGACTGCTCCAGGGGAATCTCTGCAGGAAACAATGGATGTACTTCGGGACAGAGGAAAGGGAAGGAAAAAACATGAAAATATAATTTCTGTAATCTGGCTATTTTTCTGTGAAGGGGGAGCAACCCATAATTTTACAGACCAAAATTCATCACATAACTAACAGGAACACAAGAAATGAAAACAAACAAGCATGCAAGCAAACAAAAATCCCTCCATGATTTATTAGCTTCAGTTTAATCTTTCCCTATCTGCCCCAAAAAGTGTGACTAAATTCAAATATTAAATAAAGCAAGGAAATATAAGCAAATAAAGCAAAGCAGTATAAGAGAGGGAAATTCTTTAGATCCCATTGAAATATTACTTCTCCTGCAGAGGTTATGACAGCACTTAGAGATGGCTCAGATGATTACAACTTGGCCTGCTTTCAGAGTGTCCCCTGTCCCACAGCTGAGATGTTTTACATTATGTGCATTTTAACAGTGTAAAGCTCACCTAATACACAAACAAATCCATACATCATTTTCCTCCTGAAAAACAGCTTGGCTCCTTACTGCTGCAGAATCTTCCCCAAAAGCTTTTGAAACAATCAAAAGCATGCAAAGTAAAAATGCACAGAACACCAATATTGAAGTGGTTTAGACTAAAATAAGACAAAGACCATTTCATTTGCAATAGTTCCTAGGGGGTTTGCCTTCCTAACTTTCTAATGTCCTCCCTTGTTCTGCTGTCTCTGTAAAACAACCAGAAAAATCAACATATACATCCTTTTGATTATGATATATACAAAAGGCCATCTAAGGAGTTTGTGGAATTGATAACAAAGAAATTACAATTTTGGTACTTGGCCTGTCTAAATAATGTATAGGGATTTTTCAAAATATTTCCTAATGATTTTTTGTTTCCTAACAATGCTTGTGGTAAGTACAGACCATGTGTCCTTAGAAAACAGACATGCTTGTGTTTGACAGGATCATCAGTATCAGAAATGAGCAATATTTTGACAGGAGGTTCATCCGACACTGCAAATCATGCACTTAAACATTTGTGATGTGCACCCAGCACATATTCTCCCAAAAAAGGGATTTCACTGCTAAATAGTCACAGAGCATTTAAAAGCAGCTGCTTTATGCAATCCTTCCCATACAGGCAATAATATATTTAGATTACAGAAAACTCAATCCAAATATATGACAGATAGCTTGGGACTTCTCACATACCACTTACAATTATCCTGTACGGTAACTAAACTCATCATTCCTGTTTAAAAATAAGGACATCTTTAAAGTGTTCACTTACTCTGCTAAAGCTGTCGTGTTGAAGGACTTATCCTGAATGCTGAAACAGAAACAAGAAAACATCAGATAAATCAGCAAGGCAGGCAGGCTCCCTGTATCCTCCTCAGTTGTAGGAACACATGCACAAACATGGCATTGCGAGGCACGTCTGTGTGCTCGCTCTGCATGCACGGCTCTACCTTGGGCTGCTCTGCACATGCTCATAATCAAGAAACCACAGGGATTAGTCCTACAACACTCACAAAGCCCAGCCAGCAGCACCCAGGATTCAGGCAGGGGTGCAGGTAGATTGTGAGGCTCAGATCATGATCATTTATAACTGTAACTGTGCTGTTAATAGAGGCTTAGGTTTGCAGACAAGTATTTGGCATTCTGTCCTTTTAATATTTGCTGTGTGTAATTGGCTCATGAAATGCAGGGGTTTTTTACTTAAATAGGGTTGCCCAGCTAGCTGTGTGGAGGTTTTCTTGTTTAGTGCTCTCTTACATGCTCAGTTCATGGCCAAACCACAAGGGATTCTATGAAAAAAAAAAAAAATCTGGCAGAATGGACAGCTCAAGTAGGAAGAGGTTATTAAGCTAACAGCAAGCAGTAGATGAAACCATCGCTGTGAAAGGAATAGGCTGCTGTGCTCCTGCAACAAAATGTTTCTGACCTGATGTAATACGTTCAGCAGGGTCAGCTCAGGATATTGCAAACCGCTGGGTTTGAGGCAGCAGTGGAATTCCCCCTCCAACAACACCCCTCAAATCCAGTGAACAACACTCTTGTATCATCCTGAAATCTTACAGCAGCATAAAAGGAAAAAAAAAAAGTCCAACCAGCAAACAATCTCAGTGCTACACAGCAGAGATGGGATTTTGTTGTTGTTGTTGTTGTTTGGGCTGGGGGAGAGAAAGCAAAGCAGACAACGCCTTGTGAGCACTCCTGTTTGTGACAAAGGCATCTCTGAGGCGCCAGCATCAAGCCGAGCAGGGATAAAGAGGCACCTCCTCCTCCTCCCCCAGCAGCAGCTTGTGCCTCTGCGTGGTGTTGACACACATTTCCCAGGCAGCAGTGGCAGCCAGGAATCACAGCCTGACAATGGCTTTCCTTTAGCAGCAGCACTGACAATGCAGCACATCTCCCCCATCCCAGCCTCCCTGCCTCTCACACACGCTGCCTGCTCTGTTCTTATATTTGTACATATATACCAATGTGGATAATGGCATGAGCTACCTGGGGATCAGAACATCACAGCCAGCCTGCAGGGACCTCTGCCCCTTCAGAGAGGACATTTTGTGAGAGAAGGATGAGCAGAAAAACCTAAATTTAATGGTTAGTAATTAAATCCTACCTTAAAACTGAAATACCGAGTTTTTTCTTCTCCTGTTTCCAGTTCTATTGCTCTGACCATACAAATACAAAGTTCTTTATTGCTATTCTATTTGCAGGACAGCAACTGATCAAAGGTATTCTTCTAGGTGATGTGGGAAGCAAAAGCTTAATTTACATGCTCAATAAGTAGAGTGCCATTAAAAATAAGTGGTTTTTTTTAAGGAATATATTCCAGAATGCCTAAGTGAATGCTTTACTCTTAGTTGGAATGGTTAAGCAGGGTTCACAGCCAGCACTTCAAGTGTGTCATGGAGGAATCACTGCATTTATCACAAAATACCAGTGACAGGCATCACAGCTTGACTAGAGTAGAATTTAAAGGGCTGGGTACCTGCACACACCCCACAAGAAAGGGAGCTCTTGCAAACATGACTTCTCCATCTGTGGGTGCCCAAGTCAAGGTCTAATTCTCTGTGAATTCATTCCCTGTGCAAACGCACTGCAGCGTTTTGATGTTGCTCCTGGGAAGATAACAGGACTGAAGATCAGTTTATAAGTCAGGGATGCTTTGGACTGAGGCCAAGTTTAAAGCATCATCACTTTCCTGTCATTTGTCTGGACTTTGGTGCTGAACAGCAATTGCTACATCTCCCTTAGGGAAGCACTTCACATTGCAGCTCACTCCCAAACTTGCACTAGTTTTAAAGATAACACTGATCACTGTAAGTGGAGAGTCTCTTCCTGTAAGGTGGTGAAACCATTCAACAAAATTAAATTTCACATAAAACAGGCATAGAAATAACACATGCATATAAGTAAAGGCCAGGCAAACTCAGGAGCCTGATTCAGAGCAATGCCCCAGTCAGATAAATGGAGCCACTCTTCTCCTGGGCAACACAAGAGAGGAGCTACAGTAGGCTCACAGTAACTTTTCTTCTTTTAACAGACAGAAGTGATTTGTCTTTAGGGGCAAACACTCATTTCAACAGTGATGTTGGCTTGGGCCCTCTTGGCTGAGTCCAGCTCCTTCCACCTCCTTCCCATCCATGTGCTTGGGGTGAGACCAGAGTAGGCAAAGAGACTCTGCCCTCTCAAGGGAGAGCCAAAGGTGCTTGAACCTGCATCTCTGCTTCCTTCTAAGTCCCAGGCACAGAGAAAACCTAAAACAGTTGTTACCTCCTTATTTTCAATAGTGACATGCAAGCCAATTAGGTCCATAATGCTATAGGACATCACTCTTTAGCACACTGAAATTCTCAGTGCCAGATGTATTTCACCACCACATTCAGATGACATGCCAGACTTCTCATGTCCTGAAGTCCCAATGAAAATAAAGCTACACCTATGTGTGAAGTGAGCTTTGAACTTCCCCACTGAATAACAGATAAACTTCGAAGGACTTTTTATCTTGAATTCATCAGAATATGCATTTCTGAAATTCTGAAAATAAAGGCTTTTAAATCAGTTTTTCCTTTTTTCTTCTAAACAGCTTCAGTGATTCATATTTTTGCAAATCCTATGTCTAGGAAAAGACACTTTCTTTGCAGAAAAGCTGCCCATTTTATACCCACTTTTGTTCTTACCCTCTTTTGCCAAGTGCTGCTCCAGCCAACATAAACATCACGTGACAGCCCTTAGCTGATGACAAAAATGCCAGAGATCCCCAAAGCAAACATCTACATACATTTTGGAGATACCAAGACTCAGAAATATGTTGCTATTCACTTCTGGAAGTTTGACTAATATATTGTCTATTTATGGCTAACAAATAGATTGGCATAGAAATTCCATTCTTTATTTAGTTTGTACCATCAGGAGAATTACTGCTGGGTCAGGAAGGAGCATGAAACAGGAATCACAGCATCCAGCTTGGTTTTGCATGTAACAGAGAGGCATATTCAAAATAAATTATATGTTCATAAGCTCAGCATTAGCTGGCAGTGTGTGCCTTAAAGGCAGTGTAAGTCTGCAAAAGAAGAGAGGCAAAAGTGGGCAGAAGTAGTTCTGGCTTCAGCAGAACAGGAGAGAACAACAATCAAAATGCTGTAAAAAAGAAGGAGGAATAGTGAAGCTCTCCAAGCTGCAGTTGTATAGAAAGTTACACACACCCCCCACACCCACATCCCTGCAGGCTTTGTAGATCTTTGGGTTCACCTGCAGAGCAGAACCTTCACCTCAATTTCCTGAATTTGCTCATCTCAATAAATGACTGTTTTCTTTTCAGGGTGTTTCTGACTCAGTCAAATGATGAGGTCTTTCAACCCTAACTACAGAATAATGAAGAATTTACACTGGGAAATAAACTATATTTTAAAGGGGAAATTACACATTTACAAAGAACTCTAAGCTCTCTAAGGTTCTGGGAAAGTTACTATTTTGCATGTAATATCTACTACCTAATGAAAAACTCAGTGCAAGCCTATAGGGTGTGATCAGCATTTATTGCCAGACTATTTTCTTCATTATTATTTGTTATCCCACAAAGGGCCTGTGCTGGAATTGCTGCATCAAAGGCAATTATATTTTGCAGTGCAGTCAGGCCATACAAGGGAGCTGCCCTGGGCCCCATGGAAGGATGTGAGAGGCACAGTGTGACACTCACACTGCAGGATGAGGAGCCCAGGGCAACACCCTCCAGCTCGGGGAAGGAGTTACTCATGTTCCACTGCCCAAATAAAGGGAAACTTGGAATGATCTCCCCACTACTGTCTCTCTGGATGAAGTCAAATCATCCCTGCCAGACCCGGCTGAGCTCAGAGACTCATAAAAATACTGAGCAAATTTGCTTTTCTTGGAGCATGTGTGCTCCTGCCAAGAAACAATACCCAGAAGGGCTCCAGCCATCCTTCACCTCCCTCGGGAGCTGTACCCACAAGGAGGTGCACTGAGTCCCACCTGTTTGCATGCACAGAGTTTGCTGCCATGAGCACATGAGCACCTTCAGCTCCCCTGCTCTGAGGAGCAGCTAAATATGCTTCCTTGGCAGGTTGCACTGCTCCTTCTGAGGCCACACTTCTGACTTTTCTTTAGGCAGTGAGGCAGTAACTAATTTCTCACTTTAGCAAGTCTGTTGTCTTCCCACACACAGGATTTTCTTGAGGGGTAAAGGCAGGAATCATTCTGCAGCAAAATGTTAGCACTGGTGATGGCTCCAGTGCCTTGCCCTTTCCCCAAAAGTGATCCTGCAGGATACTTCTGCTGTTTTCCAGTCTGTAAGGCATAAACCAAGGAGCTGCCATGTGAGAGAGGAGTCACATGCTCTCTCCTGTAGTGATAAATACTGAGTGCTACATGCTGCAGCTCAAAATATTCATGTGTTCACCGACTTGCTTTCTTGAGGAGCAGCCTGCCTTTTTATGGGCAAGATTCTCCAAGACATCACCAAACATCTCAGGAGAAATTAAGCTAAAATACAGCAGTTACAATGTAGGAGCTGACTGGTGAGCACTCAGTCCATCTTCTACATCTTTGACTTTCTCTGTGACCTAATTAGGACATCATCTGAGAAGGGAACCTGGGGGAAACAGCACTCAGCTGATCTTGTTGTGTGTCTCAAAATGAACTGACAGACTCATGCAGGAAGAGATTCCAGCTGAGCATAGATGCAGACACAGTTATCATAATCCAGTCCAGGGAAATTCCATAACATGCCTTTCATTTGGGTTGGGTAAAACTTGGTGCACCTGCACAGACCTTCAGGGCATGCATATATACGTATTTTCTGAAGATATTTCAGTGTGCAATCAAACTGCACATTCCTGGCTCAAGCCTTATAAGCATAAACCCCATACACACTCCCATAGTACATCCAAGTTTGCACTGAGGGGGGCACATCTACCCTGAACTCAAAAGGCACAGATCCCTGCTCTTTTAAAGGGAAAAATGTCATGGAGCTACACAATTTTGTGCAGATTGTGAACCACTACAATCCCATAGCTTGATCACATTTCAGGAGCCCAGGTGCATACCTGAGCTGCCACCAGCACAGGGAATTGCTGGAGCAGGGAGCACACCCCAAGATCTCTTGGAAGGCTACAGCACTCCTGGTGCCCTGCTCAAACAGCATCAGCTGATTTCATACAGGCCTCTGGTCTGAGGAGGAGTGCTAAGCTGGAAATACAGAACCAAGACTCTGATTTTGTTATTAAAGAACAAGTTGTTTCATGGAGTCCCATCAGCTCTGCTGAAAATCTCTGTAGAGATGCCCCACAGTCATCATAGAGCACTCACAGGGCTGCATGATGAGCCCAAGTGTTGTGCCAGCCCAAGTGGTGCTGCTGACTGAGCCCCTACTCAGCTGCAGCGATCCTCTGCAGACAATTTAATACCATCACAGATGACAAAACTGTTTCCAGCAGGTTTACACCATAGTCAGGCTAGACTCAACACAGCGCTAATTCATAACCAGTTTTTCCTCTCAGTATTGCAAGATGAGGAAAAATACACATGTATCTTTAATTTTTATGTTCTTTCCAAACATCTATTCAGAGAATCATATCCCTGAAAGGCTTCAATATTTGGCTTTTTCACATCTGCCTATAGCAGTGAACTCACCTATGAGGTACTTTGCAGATCTTGCTCCCTCTCCTCCCAGGTAACTAGCAGACCAGCTCATATTACCTTTCATCATACCTGTAGCTTTATCTTGCCAGCAGCAGAGAAGCCAGAATGATATAAAACAAAATCAATACCAATCTAGAGGACATGTATCAAAACCTACCTAAAGCAATTGCTGTCTAATTTCAGAGCTCATTCTCAGTGACATACAGAAGCACCTCTTTAATTAGCATTGTCCAAGAGTTCCATTACCAGCAATTATGTGTTTTCAGAGGACACCTGGCCTTCCCCCAAGCATCACTGTGCACCACGTGGCACTCACTGATTAGTCCTACTGATATCTGAGGACAGGCCAGGTAACATCAAAAACAGATTTGCCACGAATCCTCTGATGCCATTTTCTGTGATTGGGTATTTCTACCCTCTGGCCACCAGCAGAAAACACCCACAGGCTGCTCTCAGAGGGCTGGGCAGCTGTACCAGGGGGCCATGCAAAGCTTTGCTAATTACACCACCCAAGGATGCTGCCCACAGTATTTATAGCCCAATAGAACTGATCCCTGTGATCACATGTGCCTGAATTTTGGGTATGAAAACAGACTCTCCAAGACCCTGAATATTTTCTTTATCAAGAGCTTACTTCCTATTTTGTACTTTTTGTTGAACTGCAGGAAAATCTGATACAGACAGATTATGAACTATTAATGTATAAACTAACCCAGGACATGAAATTTAAAATTACACCATTATGTGAAGCTTATGCCACTTAACAACTACTTTATACATTTAGATCACATTCAGAGAACTCTGAATAATCACTACTGTTTGTGTGACTGAAGTTGAGAAAGAATAGCAATAAATGCAGTTACAAAAGTATAACCTGTATCTTAAGTCTCCTGTGTCATAATAAATAGCCAGAACTGCTTTTCTTTTGGAAACAAAAGGAAATACAGACAGTAACACATGTATGCTTAGCAGTGGATTTAGATTTACTCTGCATTACTCTGAACACATGAATTATCTGAAAACCTAAAGATAATATTCCTTCCTATATGAAAAACAGGGAAAAGCAAGGAGTCTCCATTTGCACATATCAGATACAACTGTGCAAGACATGAGATCCCACAGAGAGCTTTTTAACCCCATTCACTGCAGTCAGTTTCTGTACATATAAATCTTGTTACTCTTCTGCCAAGTGCTTATTAATTTCAGGGGCTAGTATGGTCAGAGAAGAAGCTGATGTCATTTAATCAAAATTGATGTAATGTGTTTATGCTCCTTTCTGAACTTACATCAATAAATACAAACCCCAGACAGATCCAGCTTCTCACAGGCCCCTCTGGAGCCCATTCTGAGCCATGGAAAAATATCCTACAAAGAACTCCATGTAGTCAACTTATTCCTGGCTGTCAATTCAGACATAATATTTCTTCCCAGCCATCTTAATCTCATAGAAAGGAAAAGCTGTCCACATGTCAGAAAAGAAAATAATGAGGTGGACAAAAAGAAAGAAAGCTCACATTGGGGAATATAATAGGAAGGCACAAGCAAAATCCAGAATAAATCCAGCAAATGTGAGCAAGCAGTCCCAATGTAAAACACAGTTATGATGGGCAGCTGAGGGAGGCCTTCTGGGCATTAACTCATCCATTTTTGTGGGGGTTTATAAAGCTCCAGTTGCTCATTCTCATTTCTGCCATGAAAAGTCCATGGTAACAAATCCTACCATTTTTTTACAAGTTGTTTTCTGAATTTCTATTCACTAAATATGTAGCCAGTGACATTTGAAACCCACTGATTCAGGCCATTAGCTTTTCTAATATCATGATCCATTGACATCAGAAACATCTCATCGGTTATACCATATCCCCTGCACTTGTATTTCACCAAAATGCTCTGAATAAGCCATCAAATATTAGCAGCCACAATCAGTGGTCAATTCCTGCTCAGCTTCCACCTTGCTGTTTTAATTTCCTCTGCTAGAAAAGTCCTCCTCTGTTTGGCTTCTATTTCTGTGCAGGATCATGATCTGTGCTTGTGTCCCACCATGCACTATTTAATTTACCAGCACAATCCACAGCTCCTCAGCACAGACACAAATTTGTTCTTCCAAACTCTGAGAATATTTTTACCTTTCAATACATTTTGGGTTGCTTTGGTTTTGCTGGATTTGTTTTTGGAGGTTTTTTTCCCAGTATTTTTTTCTTTTACATTGAGGGAAAGATAGAGGATATTTCACCTAAATGTCCATTCTCAGCACAGTGTCTTGCAACACAATAAAACAGCCAGGACTGATCACAGCACTCTATAGAAACTAAATAATACAATTCTGTTATATAACATTCAGCTTTGTGGCATCAAATCAGAATCCTATAGAAAATATAAGAGAATGGCACATGTCATAAATCACAAATGTCTTACACACCTATTCAAATTTATTTTCTCATTAGAAGAGAAGACTTAGAAGGATTTTCCTTTGCACTGTGGTACTTTGGGGAGGAGAGGAACCTGTGGCAGTCACTGGAACAAGGACCAAATTTCTTTACAAAGCTGAGGAAATATCCATATAACCACACACCATCTGTGCTCTTGCCTTTCTATCCTCCTGCTGCACTCCTCCTGCTTAATGTGTGTGTTTATCTTGTGGGCTGGCTTGGCTGCCTGGCTCAGGGGTGTCCTGAGGTAGCACCGAGCCCAAGCCTGTGTGCAGACGTGCCCTGTGCCAGGGCCACCAGGACATCTCCTCTCCTTAGGGAATGGAGTCTCCTGCCCCAGACACCGGGATCTGAGCCCTGGCACAGCCAGGCCACAGGGGATTTACCATCCATGGCACCACAGAGAGGTTCTAACAACAGCCAATTATCTTCATGGGTATAAGTTTAGTACTTGTTTCCAACTCCTACAAGGAGATGTTTTTCCAAGGACCAGGACAAACCTCACTGAACAAGATTTTACAGAAGAGCTTTCTTCTCCTGGCTCAGAGCTTCTCACAGGGGTCTCCACAATCAGCTCTGAAGTGCTGTAGCACACAGAGAGCAGCACCCAGCCCTTCAGTTTTCTCCTTTTCAGTACATTATTTTTTTGAATATGTTCTCATCCCATGTTTATGACAGTTTTAAGGTTCAAAAAGAATCTGAAAGCAGTAATTTTCTCTGGGAAGACCTTGTGCCACTTTACAACAGCTGCTGACACTGAACAAATGACCTCCTTCACATAAATTTGGTCCCAATGCAAACTATTTGTGCTTGGATATTTCCTGTATGGACCTCCTGAAAGGGAGCAGAACCATGTGGGAAAGAAATTGATGCAGAAAGCAGCTTTACCACTTTGCTATCTATTGCAGGAGGGCAGTGTGCATTACTTCTCCCTCTTGAAGCATTTAAATCCTTTGTTGCAAAGCACATCAAGTGTTCTTAATGACATGATCACATTTTCTATCTCAAGTTGCAAGTCCCCTGACCCTTTGATAAACTAGAGAAAATTGGTTTTGGTTTTACACTACTCAGAGAGTTGTAAATATAGGAAAGACATTTTCATTCTAATTTTAATGATATTTTCCGTCTAGCAGTTCTGGAGCATCAATCAGAAAGATACCAATCACAGAAAAATGTTCTATTTCTAGGTGAGCTATCCATTTTTAGAGAGAATTAGTCTTTATAAAATTTTTTCAGAAGCAGAGCCAGTGAAAAACAATAAGTAATCCTTTAAAACCTGACTCTGATATTTTCTTTTTTTTTTAAGATTACGAGGAAAGGACATCTTGCCTTTATATTAACAAAAATACTGACAGTAATTATTAAAAAAGAGCAATGAATACTGTAGTCTAAATGTAGGAATATTCAGAGCTACAGTTTCTTCCCTCTCTTTGCTGAAGCTTGAAGAACTGCAGCCTACACTTTCTAACCCAAATCCAGGCTCTCAAACCCACATTTAAGCACCTACACAGTTTCAGACTAATTTTAGGTAGCCGCCAAGCTGAAAGCCCTTGGCCAGTACACACACTGCTAATTCAGTGTCTGGGATGATGGTTGTAAAGGCTCTGGGATTATGCCTAACACTACAGCTGTGTTGATGCATGCTCTCTACAAATATAGAAAAAAAATCCTCCAACACACCCAAACTCAGCTCCAACAGTTATTAAGGCACCAACCCAGTTACCATCTCAGGGCATATTTGTTCTTCTCTGCCACCCCCTCGTTTTTCCTGTTCCTCACAGATCTTGTCAGCTCTCATTAACTACCCAGGTTCCTGCCTCAGCCCCTGTGGCTGCTCAGGGGATAATGCCAGCCAGGATAACTCTGGTATTTCCTACCAGCCCCACAGAGGTGCTGCATGGGTTGGTAGTGAGGGCCCTTGCTCTCTTTTCTCTCCCCCAACACAACATTTGGAGGATTTCACATCACTTGTATCATGCAACCAGCCACTCGAGTGTTTTGAGAGAATGGGCTAAAAATGACTTTATAAACTGCCCAATGGGTAAATGTGTTCAGGCAGAGCAGGGAAAAGCCATTCTCCAAGGCAGTACAGTTCTTACCACGGCATTACTCATAGCTGCGTGGAGAAACAGGAAAACCTGATCATCTATAGCCACCAAAAAGTGAGCATGACTCAATTGGGGTGACTCACAGTTCTGACTAACCTGTTTAACAGCTCTTTTTAAAAAGAACCCCTTTTGAAATAATTCCTGTGTGTTCTTCCTCAATTGCCTTCCACTGCACAGTTTTAAATGATTGCCAAAGCACAATCACAGTGCAGAGCTAAGCAAAGCACAACTAGGCATAAATGTATCTTAAAGCCTTAAATAAAACATCCAGTTAATAAGTGTCAGGCAGATGTATTTGTCTAGAACCTAGCAGATTATTTCTTAGTCAAACACAAGGCAAATCCAGCTGAATTCCAGGCCGGGAGGATGGAGGGTTGAGTCATGCTCTGCCAAGTGGCTGTATCCAGCCTGCAGGTGCACTGCACTCCTCACATTCCTGCTCTGTGCAGTGAATTTCCAGCAGAATAAAAAAGTAGCTGAGTCCTCTCCCAGAAGAAAATGCAGCTGGAGTCAGGAACAACAATGGAGCGAATGTGAGGAACAGTCACCTCCTGGCATAAAGCAGTTTGCATTTTTAAATCAATAGGGATATTGTAATAGAGAGGGAAGTTTAGAGTTCATTCATTTTTAGCCCACTCTTCAATACAGGGTAAATATTCCTCCTTATGCACCATTTAAAATGAATCCTCACTATCAAAAATGTTTATAAAACTCTAACTACTCTTTCAATCCGTAATGCAGGGTAGACAAATTAATTAATTAATAGCTCATTCCTATAAATAGTCATATGTCAAACAGCAAACAGGCAGGAGAAAAGGAACTAAATGAAACCCATTCTCCAAGTGCATCATCAAAGACAGGGGTTTTCTAAATTCACCAGTTACCACAAAGTGTCCTGTCAGCCCCTGCAGCAAATGAGGCTCATATCCACTCAAAGAAGCCAGAACTAACTGAAAAGGCTGGGAAATCAGCTGAAGAGACATGCAGAAACTGCCCCTTATATGGTGCTGTAATTCATCTGGTATTCTACTCTATCTCTTGGAGAGTCTGCAGAGGTCCCGCATTTCAAAATTACACTTAACATCTAAAACTACACATGCAATAAATCATCCATGTAACATTCCTCAAGAGTCACTAAGCAGCTTTATCTGACATTGCCACTAATGGAAAAGAGGATTAATGGGCTTTGCTATTATTTATTGCCCTCCCCTTGACTGTAGAAAATCCAGTTGTTTTGCCCAAGTTGTTGCTGAATGCCTTGACCCAAATCCCTACTTACAGCCTTAGGTAACAACAAACAGAAATGTTGTCATTTCAAAGGTTGGGCAGTAACCAAGGATAGATTAAATTTAATCCGTACTGAAAGTACAATTTGATTGATGCATAGATTGATTGACAAGTGCTGAGGACCAGTCAAGCATCTCTTTCTGCTGTCTGGAAGAAAGCTTCCATGTCACATTTTTCAGAAAATAATTACTTATGTGTGCTAATGAGCTCCTGGTTTTCCACTGTCTTCAGCATCCTCACCCCCTTGCTTGTGCAGTGTATACTTTTAAACAGATCTGGAGCTGTTCCACACTCAAAAGTATGATTAAGTGATTACAAGTAATGCAGCAGTCATTGTAATAAACCATTTCATCCACCTTTAGGAGTTTCATCTGATGCATCAAAGCTGCAGAGCCTCTGTATGTAACAAATATGCCAATGCACAAATATTCAAATACTTTTTGATTCACAGTAATATAAGACTATAAAGCATTTCCCAAAGTTTATTTTTAAGAGGTGGTCATTTCATTTCCTTGGAAAAATTACACTATGCATAAACTGTATGATGCAACACTGCATTCATTAATATTCCATTTGTTGGCAGAAGCCAGCTCCAATTTTCAAAACCCATTATGAATGTAGGGAATGATGCCCATGAAAGTGAGTCACAACACTGCTGCCACTTGAAATAAGTCATCATCATCAACATTTTTCATAATGTCCTCTGATCTGTGCAAAAAATAACTTTCCACTTAAATAGGAAAAGTTTGACAAAACTGGAAGCATATGTTTCAGATATAATCTCCAAAATAGTGACCTTTTCTGATATTTTTAAAAGTAGTCTTAACAAAATGAAATATTTATTATCAGCATTCTGCTTTCACAAAGTGCACAACCAAAATAACACCAGGACAAGCTCACTCCCATTGCAGTGAAATTACACACAGAACGTTATGTACCCACATACAAAAGAATTACTACAAATTTCAGAGAGATGATGAGGAATTCCTGAAGACCTCAGCCAGCTACCCAGACAGGCTTTTATTACCTGGCTGCACTGCAACAGTCTGCAAAAGCTGCAAAGGAAATTCCCAGCAGCCACCGTTGCAGTTAACTCTTGATCTCTATCACAGAGAGTCACAGAGGAATTCACCACCAGCAGTGCAGCTCCCAAAGCTCAGGCATGAGATGTGCACAGAATATCCAGCAGCACTCAGCCCCAGCCCTCACCCAGGCATTTCCCTGGAAAGCCATTTGTGTTTTAGATGGGGGACTCCTCCCCATGGAGCTCCCAGGAGAGGCAGAGCGGGATCAGCCTTCTGCAGCAGAAAGTTCTGCTGGGCTGCACAGACACCCCACACTTGCCTTGCTATCTCCTACACTGTCATGTTTTCTTCACCTGCAAAGGTGCTGGTCTCCTCAGGCTCTCAGGAGCACAAATCTTAGAGGTTGTTACTTAAGGTTTCCCCTCTGCAATTAAGGATTTTAAGGAAATAGCCTCAAAACTTCTCATCTATAAGCAGACTGCTTCACTCTTCCACCAGTCATAAGGAGATGAGCAGCGTGTCTGCTTCCAACCCAGGCTCATTGCCATAATTTTAAAATTGTCACTGCAGCATTGATGGAGACGGCACAACCCATTTCTTGGTACAGAACAGCCATCTATGCCATGAAACACCCTAGGAATCTGAAAAATCACATAATTCCCCATAAGTCAAGCCACCATCCAGCCATCTGTGTTTCTATATAAGGTTCCACAGTGTGCAGTGTTCAGAATATAATTTTTTCTGCTGCTTAGGTCAACAAGACCTAAGAATTCACCCAGTTGTAGGATTAGAAACAATCACACAACTATGAGTATCTAAAAACCTGTCATTAATCTACTAAACCATCCATGTAAATCCATTTCAGATACCACCACCTGCATAATAAAGTGCCTTCCTTCTATTACTCACACAAACATAAATTAAAAACATATCAGCACCCTTTGAATCCAACTTCATATGGAGCTATTTTGAACTGTTTCTAGCATGACTTTGCTAAATCCCTAGACATTGAATATGAGCTTGAATATTCTTTTAAAATTGCTATTCAAAGTAAGATCAAAACTGGAAACGAGTGGAATCATAAATGAAGGGATGAAAAAAGGTGGTGTTGCTTTTTTTAAAAATCAGTTTAGGAAAACTGAAGGGGACAGAAGAAAGGATTGCCTGGCAGGGACCTGCTGATGCTCTCTGGTTTGCCGACACCAGGTCAGTAATCTGCTAAAACCTTCCTTGCTCCACACACCATGTATGTTAACAGGCCTTTTCACTTGTGGAACCAGAGCCAGGCTAAGCACAAGATAAAAAAAGGAGAAGCAGCACTGCTCTTGCATCTGACAAAAGAATTAGAAGTTAATGAATTTTTGAGTGTGAGCAGAAATTAAACCCATTAAAATATCACAAAGAGCACAAGTACCTCAGGTCATGGTTGGCAAGAAGGATGACAGAAATTGAATTGGTCAAGTGGTCTGGGAAGAGGCACTGGAAGAAAACAGAGGAGAGGGGAATCAGTCTGCTGTTGAACTTGAAAAAGAAAAGACAGAGAAGTGAAAAGATTGAATCTTGATAAGTTTCCCATAAGAACAGAATGAATTAATTATGATCACAGAAATATTAGACAAGAATAAAAAGTACTGATAACAGCCAAAGTAATTTATCTTTCTAGTATTTATAGAGACACAGAAATCCATTTTTTTTCTCCAAAACCTGTAGTAAAGTCCTGCAAACCAAACTGTTTAGATGAAACTTCTTGTGAGTGACCCATTCTTACTGTGCAGTGTAAAGACACTGCCATGCTTGACATCTTTCCCAGCTATAGCTAAAAATAGTCTGTCCGAGCTCTGAAAATTTACAAACCTAATTATTCCAAGGCAGAAGTTTGGACTGGTAAATATGCCTAATTTGTTTTGCATTCCATTCAAAAAAATCAGGGATGTTACACCATGTTTTTCATTGAATTGATGCTCAAACACAAAAAAGCCATCTGGAAATTCCAGCTATGGAGCCAAGCCCATGGACTGCTCTTTAACCTCAGCACCCAGAGAGTGAGGACTCAAAGCCCAGGAAATGCATACACAGACAGCAACATATGCAAACAGGAAAACACAATCTGCATTTCTCCTTTGTTTGCATATCATCAAACTGCATTTCTGCATCTGCAAATGATCAGTTGGTTGTGTAATTATTAATTCCATTCTTATATGCATCAAATCATGATAAAACTAATGCAAATTCTATGGAAAACTGACTTTTTTTGTGTGTACCTGTTTTGATCTTCTGGTAGTTTGCTGGTACTCTAGGGCTGAGAATATTCTATGGAGTACAGTTTATAACAACCTCTGTGAGTCTGAAACAATTAGAAATAGTTACAACACTGACTGATAAGAATTCAAATTAAAATTAGAATTATCATAAAATTTAAAAAAATTGTACCCATTTTCCTTTCTGGATGTGATCAAAACCAGTTTGACTTCAAAAAAGAAGTCATTTATTAACAGAATTGTTTGAGGACTTTTTCATGTGCAACTGCCTCAGATGGGCATAAGAAGTGTACTGTGATTTACATCAGCCACAGAGAGATTTTCATTCCAATTCATTCTCTCCTATTGCCAGCTCTAATTTGCAGATGTTGTAGGCTTTCAGCCTAAAACAGAAGCAGAAATTCTGGCATGTTCAATGTTTGGAAAAAATTCATATCTGCAATGATAGAGGCTAAACTGATAGGACAGATGGGCAGATGAAATCAAGGGACAGAAATAAATTATGTTATAATGTTACCTGCTGAAGAGAAAACCTTGCATGGGTTTCTAGAGCTAAACCAAAACCACACTTTTCAGAACTCCATCACTTAGTCATCAGTGACAAACTGATGAAAAAAGAAGTGAAAAGTACCAACACAGTACCTATTTTTATCCAAAATAAAACATTTACATTTGCAGATTTTTTTAAAGAGAAAAAAATTCTAAATAGTCCATGCAGGGATTTACAAGGAAAAAGTAAGAAAAGACATGCTTACCATCTCCCTCTATTTTCAGCCCCTCAACATTCTACCAGTCCCATAATTCATGCACAAATCATACCAGGAGCCACAGCTCAATCTGTCAGTCCTGGAGTGTGAATCTGAACTTCAGCTGCTCATTCCAGAGAGTCTGCCCCAAACTCTGGGCTACAGAGATCTAATCACTCCTGACCTCTCCTGTTAAACTGCTCCAGTTTGTACAATAACTAAGCACAAGGCAGGATTAGGCCTCTGCATGTATCTCTTGGTTTAGTGACACCCAATTGCACTCATGAATCCCCATTCCCCAAACCTAAACACTACAGAAAAGCTTCAATATCTTACAAAATAAAAATTACCTGGGGAGTTAGGGACTGATCTTTTCACCAAATGCAATCTGCATAAAGCTGCACTTTCCAGTCAGTGTCTCATTCTTTTTACCAGGCACACTCAAGCTCAAAGACACACGTTGCTGAACAGAAACACAGCCAAGTCATCCTCTGGCTGGAGATGCCCCAGAACTGAGAGAGTTCTGGTGCTGTTCTGCTTCTTGACACACAAGTGTGTTCAGTAAATGTCTTCATCACTCATGGGGGGGAAAGTCATGCCCTGAGCTCCTGTGCTAGTCTTACCACACCCCTGAAACAAGTAAATACTCCTCTGGAAGATGAGGGAAAGGTGTGCCAACCTTTTTCCACAGAACTTTGTCAGACAAAATGAAAAGCCCAGTGCCATTCAACACACAAAGCAGCCAATGCTCTCTCTCAGCAGGTTATTAAACAGATATTTATAAAGTGTTTTGCACAGAAATCATAGATTATGATCTTCATTTGAGAGAAGTTCTTTCTTTAGGGCAGTGACATAGAAAGTAGTAATAAGTCCAGGTTACCAGTGGAAGTGTATTGCTTCTAGTCTGTTCATTGCATAGGCTGACAAGAGGATGCCACAGAAACAGCTGTGAATACAGATGCATCCAGTTTTTCTAATATTCACCATCAAAAGCACCAGAGATTTAAAACTGGCACCAGAACTCAGTGGCACTAAGTTAAACATTGTGATTTCTTGCAATAACTTTCAGGAGCAACATAATTTTACAGGTAATTTTGCAGTATTCATTAGAATTCTAATGGAACTCAGTAGCACTGAATAATAAGTGTGCATAAAGATGCTTTCAGGTCAAATCCAGCATACATCAATGAATAGAAAGGTCATAAAGTGAGAACCAGATGGGATAGAAGTTTAGTTTTGACTGACATAAGTCAGAAGTGTTGGTGAATGGTTTATTCCCAGGGAGTTAAACAGAGGAGATGTTCTTTCTACCTGGTGTACCATACGCATTTTCACTCAGTATTTCACATGGGACAGATGAATCACATGTGTCTTGATCTTCCCTCATGGAAAACCCTGACTCACCTTCCCAGCCTCTACTAAAAACCTTAGCACAACACTCCTGCAAGCAACAAGCACTGAGGAACAAAAAACTGATTGGCTTATTAACAGATATAAATATTTTCAAGGCAATATTTGTTTAAAAGAATGAAGCCAAAGCAGCATGGCCTGAAAACACTCCAAGTTAGAGCAAGCTGTGCCCAGCACATCTGCAGAGGGCTGTGGCAGGGCAGCTGATGCAGCTCTGTGCCTCAGGAGCTGCATCCCACGTGCAATGTGTGCATCACATCTCACAGAAGCAGAGCAGGGTGCTGCCAGGCCCCTCAGCCCCAGCACCCTCCAGGCTGCCAGGTGCTGCAATGCAGACTTGTTCTGCCTGTCTACATGCTCTGTGGGAAATTGATCCTGCTTATTTATGACCACTACACCATCAGAGCATCAGGAGCTGCTTTCTCAAATCCTAGTGATGGGCTCCATTAATTTTATAGATACATAAATTTCACATTAGAGTTTTGATCTCTCATTTTGACAAAGACATTAATTCTCAGACAGAAAATTTTCATGAAGCCCACATAATTTCCTGCTAGGATACTGTATATGTATATTCTCTATTTCAAATTACAGAGAGCCTCTATACATTCTAATGATATATTATGCCCTGTAATACCTTTATGTACAGTATGCAGTCCCAGAGTCCCTAAATTATTCATCATGATGTGCTTCAGAAGCAGAATTTGCTCATATCTCTTTAGGTAGTTGGAAGCACTGTAGCAATATTTAACCCATTCCACACACTGGCAGAGTTCATTTGGTTAATATTAAGCAAAACAAATAAGTCTTTTCTTTCACTCCTCACATTCACATCCTAAATTTATCTAAGAAGTCCAAACCACCTTATTTTATTTTCAGTTCAAGCCTTTGAAAAATAGACATCACAAAAGCTGAGGAGCTATGACATGACAAAAGGCAATGTGAAGCTGAAGATCAAAGAGAGAGAAATTAGTTAAGCGCTGGAGTAAATCCTTCAGGGATGTTGTTCAGTCTGCATCCCTGGTGGGGAGATCAGGTTGGACAAATGTCTGTAAGGAATGGCTTAAGTGGAGTTCACCTTTCCTTCAGGCAGAATTCTGGATTAGGTGACCTCCTGGGGCTTCCTTCAGATCAGTGAGGAATCAGTTTACAAACACAGCTGCATTAATCACTGCCTTTGCAGTGCCTCCCTGGCCCTTGGATCTCTCAGGATGATGCTCAGGAGCTGCAGCTCCTGCAGCAGCACCACAGAGCTGCTTCACCTCCTGCAGGGCAAAGCACTGGAACCAGAAACACTTCTGAGACCTGCTGTAACTTGTGCAGCTCCTCCTTAGCTGCCTGTGTCCTACCCAGTAAGACAAAGTGTTCTAAAGCATTTCAAGCTACAGGCTTTCCAGTTGGCTGGCAAAACCTTTATACCTCATCTGCTGAGAAGGAAAAAGCAATGTACTTTCAGGGTTCAAAAAGTTGTGAGTTTGAGAGCTGCTTGAAGGGAATGAGGACTAAGGGAAGGCCTCCTGCACCTGCAGGTTCCTGGCACTGCCCCAAGACCATCTGTGCAAAAACCTGTGGGAAGGAGAGATTTATATATTCAATGTATTAAATCTTTTTTTTTTTTTTTTCTGTTCTGCTTCGGGGCACTTGCACCTCTTCTCAAAATCCTGTCACCACACAAACTAAAATAATGCTTTCTATTTTAAAGTTCCCTAAGAAGAAGCTAAAGGATGGTAATAGTTCCATGAAAGCCAGGCATTCATTTTTATCACCTCACTGCCCAGTATCTCCAGGTCAGAAACAGGTTTTCAATTTCCCTTTTGGCACCCACAGCAGGCCTGTGACAGGAACACACAATTCTGTGCAAGCAAAAAGTCCAGAGACACAGGCAGTGTCTTTGTGGAGCGAGCAGACAGAAACTGATAGCAAAACCCTTGCGCACTTCAGGGGGAAATTGGGAAAGTTCTAAAGTAATTTCTTGTTCTGAAACCATTCAATTATACCTAAAATATGGCTTGAAACGTAATAGGGAAACCACAGGAGAAAGCATTTCCAGAGTTATTTCTTTCCTTTTTTACCACACACCTGAAATAAATGACAGCTGATAAAACAGAAAAATACCCTAGCATATCTGGAGAAGTAAACAGGGAGTAATTCAGAGAGAGCAAGACTGTACTTGCATTTTATTCTTTTGGCTTTCAAGTGAGCACTTGCTTGAAACATTATGAAGTGTCAAAACAGAGCTACAGTGTACATTTCCTTTTTGTTAGGAGAGTCTTATTCCTGTTTGTAAGAGCTGATTAGCCCCAAATGTTGGGGAAAGAAGACAACAGCACATTCTGCACTAAGGGATGCCATGCTTCAAAACTTAGGTCAATTCAATCCCAAGAATTTCAAAGCTTCATAAAAGCTTTTTGAAAAAATTAGGGGTTTTTGGCATAGATTTGTTTCCAAAATCTGTGACCAGTATAATATCAGGACAACCAGTACTACTATAAATGCAAAAAAAGGCAAAAATCGACTTGAAGCAATTTTTTTCAGCATTACTTAAGATGCCACTCATCTAAGGAAATATATATAAAGTAGAAAATTACTTTTGAAAAGGAACATAGATGATGTTCTAACAGAAAATAATATAAAACAATTCTTTCAATATCATGAAATAAAATAAAAGCATTATGCCAAATGAAAACAGAATGCAAATTCCTAAGACTGCAAGAAAATGACCTAAATTATTTCACTATTCTGGAAATTCATCGCAGTATTTTTGGTACCAGATTAAAAAAAAGAAAAAAAAAACCAAAAAAACTCAAAGACAAAAAACCTCCATAAAATCCCTCTAAGCTTCTTTTATTTATGTGTATAGACATACACAGAGATAGAGTTATGTTTCTTGTTGTGGTGTGCTGTAATGTCCCATTTTGGCCTTCCAGGTCATTCCCCCAGGTGTGCCTATGTCTCTCTCCCTTCCCCCTTGCCCCCATGCTGAGTGAGTCCTGTCAATCAGGCTTAGCATTCCAGCAAGGCGTCGTGTGGTTGGTCGAGTTCAAAGGATGCCCCTCAGGCCCAGGGGTCATTGGCCTGTCTGGGTGTCATCTTCCCCTGAGACCCTGCCCCTCTCACCTGGTTGGTGGCTCACCTGTACCTCCCCTCCCCCTGTCCCTGAGCTTAAAAGGTCATGAGACCATGCGGTGTGATTCTGTTGGAGCAATTCCTCACGTTCAGACCTCTGTAATCATGGAATAAACCTCTGGACATTAAACCTTCCAGCAGAATCCTCTCCTTTTTCTCTTCACCATCGCCTGAAGCTATTCCTCTTGAGGTGACGGGGTTCCTAACAAGCCTGGACTTGTTCAGTGCCCAGCTGCAACCACCAGCAAGCCAAGGTATCTCTGGGGTGACACACCGCAGTTGCTGCCTTTGGCCCAGCAGCGAGGGTCAGACTGGCCCAGGCACAATCTAACTGGTAATATTGGGAGCCTTTTTTTTCCAATATTTGGTGTCCCTGGGTGGGCAAAGCGACTCTGCAGTCCGAGACGGACCACAGCACCTTGGAGAAGCTTCTGGCAGCCGTGCATCCAGCTGAAAGGGGCTTTGGTTTCATCGCCCTCGGCTAGAGACTTAGGGAATATTCCCAGAAGAAGTTTCGTGGACTGTTCGGCGCCTCTGGAAAGCCCAGCTCCTTTCTGGTGAGCAGATTTTCCAGAGGGAGGACAGGGGAGCCTCTCTCGCCCACAGAGAGGTCCTGTTCCGGTGAAGAGACCTGCCTGTACCCAGCCAGCTACAGCTTCCATTTTGGGTGAGTATCTCTGCTCTCGGTAGGGCAGGAGCTCAAAAACAGACTCTGCCGTGAGTTCTGTTCCTTTTTGCATTTGTATTTTTGGCTGCGCAGCCCCACAGACGGGAATTCATTGATTTCTAGCTATTAGCTTTCTGCCGCGTGTGTTACTCTCTTTTGAAATTCACGCCGGAGTGGGAGAGCTCTGTTCTTCCTCCCGGCTCTGCAGCGCAGCGTGCTCGGGCTCTCCACGTGGTCGGGAGATCTTTCTCTCTCTCTCTCTGCGGGGGAGGGGGGGCTCTCGGCTCTCTTGCCGCAGGGGACTCTCTTTCTCTCTCTCTGTGGGGGAAAGGGGGGTTCTCTGCACATGCGGAGCGGGGGGCCCCGGTATCGGCTTGCCACGTGGCGTGGCTGCTCTCTCTGCTCCGCGGAGGGGTGCATTCCACGGCGGGGGAGGCTTTGTTTCTGCCTCTGCTCGGCAGGGCGTGCCCTGCTGCTGCTGCCCGGGAATTTTAAAAGCAGTATATACAGCTGCATTGTGAAGCTTTTGTCGGCTCGTTATCGCTTTCCTATCTGCGTTTTTTTTTTAGAAATCGGTAGCTGATTTTGGCTTTGTTTTTGGTCAGGCGGGATTTAGTACTTTGCTTTTTACATCTAACATGGGTTTGAAACTCAGCATTGTACAAAAAGGAGTGTTTTATAATATTGTTAGCATTTTAGACAGTAGTAATGTGAAGTCCTCAAAGGGAAAATTGAAACAGTTTGTAAGATGGCTTTTCCTCCACTTCCCACAAATCTCCCCTGAAGAAATCCACAATATTCAATTCTGGGATAAAGTTGGAAATGAATTGATAACCTTAGGACAATCTGTCAATGCCCCCTCAGCTAAATTTGTGTTTTGGAGTTTACAAATTCGTACAGCATTGCTCAAACAAAAGGAAATGGAGAAAAAGCCAAATGTAAAGCCATGTACCTCTGCTCTCCCTGTTTCTCTCTCTCCCAGTTCTAAAACCCCTAAACCTCTTTACCCAAAACTTGGTATTTTAAACAGATCAAACTCATTGGGAAGTCGACTCCCAAAGTCTGTTGAAATGCCTGAGTTGCCCTGTCCACAAGGCCCTGGCCAGGCTGCGTGGAACCTTTCCCAATCCCCTGTGTCCCATCCTCAGAAACCCACAGCACGTGTTAGCTTTGCAGAGAGTAGCGTTACCCAAAATGGCCCCCAGCCCCTAGGGGGTCCACAAGATGGTGGATGCCACGTGGCATCTTCCCAAACCTGGTCTTCTTCTTCCCAAAATCCCCTTAAGCATCCCAAAACTCCAGCCCCATCCCCCTCTCCTCCTGTTCCTCGTGACACCTTCCCCCCTCCCCCTCCCTTTCCTGCAATACCCTCAGCTCCGCCCCTCTACTCCTCCCAGGGGGCGTCTTCTGACATGATGTCACCAGGCATCCCCGCCCCCTGCCAGCCCCCTGACCCCGCCCCCTGTTCCCACGGTTTCCCCGCCCCTTGCCGGCCCCCTGTCCCCGCCCCCTGTACCCGTTGCGTCTCCGCCCCCTCCCCGGGTTCCCACGGTGGGGACACACCCACTGCCATTCCCCAAACCTGTATCTGTGATCCCGATGCTTCCAATTCAAGGGATACAGAGCAGGGAACAGCAGATTCAATGCATAGTCCCATGTTGTCACTGGCTCCTGTTACCTTTCAGCCTGCAGCTCAGGGGGGAGCAGCTCCAACTGCTAATTGGAGTTCTTTTGGACGGCAATTGATTAAAGAGATCTGTAAGTCTCATAAAGAATATGGTCCACACAGTCCATATTTCCGTGGCCTTTTAAATTCTGAATTGAGTAGGACTGTAGTGATTCCACATGATTTAAAACTAATTGATTAAAGAGATCTGTAAGTCTCATAAAGAATATGGTCCACACAGTCCATATTTCCGTGGCCTTTTAAATTCTGAATTGAGTAGGACTGTAGTGATTCCACATGATTTAAAACAGCTTTTTTCCTGTCTAATGACCTCCACGGAATTTAAATTATGGGAAATAGCATGGAAACAAATGCTAAAAGATGCTCTCCCAGGCTTGCATACTGATCCAAACACAGCCAAAGACAACAGTGGTAACCCTATCACCATTGAGCACCTCTGTGGTGAGGGCCAATGGTCTTCTCCCTTGATCCAAGCTACTGCAATTCCTGCAGAAACACTCGAGAAAGTAAAAGAAGCAGCTGAAAAAGCATTCTTTTCCCTACAACCTGAGGGGCCTTTTGAGCCCTATAGTAAAATTAAACAGCTACCATCAGAGCCTTTTTTGAAATTTGTAGAAAGGTTAACTAGAGCTATTGATATACAAGTTAAAAAAGAGAATGCTAGGGAAGCAATTTTAGAAGAAATGGCGTTTACAAATGCAAATGAACAGTGTCAAGTGGCAATCCTGAGCCTTCCTCTCCAACCTACCCCTACGTTAAAGGACATGCTTCTAGTGTGTAACAGGAAAGTGCCTCTGATGAGTGTGGCTGAAGACACCAGACCAAGGCTGCTGCCAAGACCACCTCAGCGTGTCGCCGTTGCCAGCCCTGCGCCTTTTCCCTCAGCACAGCAGTACCCTGGGCAGCAGCAGAGACCAGCAATGGTTGAGCCCACAAAACCATGCCTGCTTTGTAACAACCTAGGGCACTGGAGTAACCAGTGCCCCCTGAAAAGGGAATTTGATGAATTTAGAAATAGCAGAGGAGGAGAACTACAAGCCCTCCCTGGGGGTCAACAACAACAAAAAAACTGAAGAGCCAGCGCCGGCCTGCCAGGCGCACAGACATAAAAAGAGCAGGCCAAGGGAAGAAGGGTAGCAAAACAAATCACGTGCGCGATAATATTAATGTTTGTGTAAGTGAAGCAGGTGCTTCAAAGACTGTGTATGATTTAAGTGATCCTGTGTTAACCACGTCTTCTGTCAATGAGCCTTACAGGTTGCAGCTGACTGAGTCACTCCATCTGGAGGACACTGATTGGCATTTTGTGTCTGTAAATCCTGAACAGAAAGGTACTTGGAACCGGATTCGTTGTAAGTACATCGTCATTGGGGACACCAAACACACACCACAAGAGATCGAAATTGCTCCAGGAATGACAACATCAGATCCTGAGCAATTCGTTCTTGGCCTGCATTGTTTCCACCCACCCCTGTTTCTTCCCAAGGGACAAATTGTTGCACAAGCTATCCCTGTGTAATTTTTACCTGAAAATATCAAAAAACAAGGGCCCACAGTCGCCCGGGTCCAAGTTATTGGGAAAGACAAACCCAAATTATGGTGTAATGTCAGTGGGGGTGGGGAGTCTAAACGCATTGAGATGCTTGTAGACACAGGTGCAGACTGCACAGTGATTCCAGTACAAGACTGGCCAGCACATTGGCCTTTGCAAAATGTTGCCGGTCACCTTCAAGGTGTAGGAGGTCTGCAATTGGCAAGACAATCCAAAAGCATTATTCAATTTGAGGGACCAAACGGACAATTGGCAAATATCCGTCCATTTGTGTTAGATTATTCAGAACCTTTGTTAGGGAGAGATTTGATGGCCCAGTGGGGTGTCACAATTGATATTCCAGACTCTCCACAGCATATTTGTACAGCAGTCACTGAACAACAGCGCCCCACCCAAAAACTGAAGTGGATAACAGACAAACCAGTTCAGGTGAAACAGTGGCCGCTCAGTAAACAAAAAATAAAGGTGCTTGAAGAACTAGTGGAAGAGCAACTAAAAAAGGGCCACATTGTAGAGACCATGTCCCCATGGAACTCTCCAGTGTTTGTCATCCAAAAAGCTGACAAAAACAGATGGCGGCTCCTCTGCGACCTCCGACAAATTAATAATGTAATTGAAGATATGGGTTCTCCCCAACCTGGTATGCCATCCCCAACAATGCTTCCCCAAGACTGGAAATTAGCTGTTATTGATATTAAGGATTGTTTTTTCCAAATCCCCTTGCACCCTGACGATGCACCGCGTTTTGCATTCTCAGTTCCTTCTATTAATATGGAGTCCCCTATGAAAAGGTACCATTGGACCGTTCTTCCTCAGGGATTAAAGGTATCTCCAGCTATCTGCCAGTGGTATGTGTCTTCCCTGCTTTCCCCAGTACGTGCAGCCGCAGAGAAGGCCATCATCTATCATTATATGGATGATATCCTTGTGTGTGCCCCCAATGATGATTTACTCACGCATGTGCTTGACCTAACGATCGATGCATTGATTGTTGCAGGGTTCGAGCTCCAGGAAAAGAAAATTCAAAAGATGCCACCTTGGAAGTATTTGGGCTTAGAAATTGGAAATAGGACCATTGTTCCTCAAAAACTAGAAATCAATCCAAAGATCAAGACCCTTGCGGATGTCCACAAGTTGTGTGGGTCTTTGAATTGGGTAAGACCGTGGCTCGGTCTGACTAATGAAGACCTTGCCCCTCTTTTCAATTTATTGAAAGGGGGAGAGGACCCAGGTGCTCCTAGGTCTGTTACCCCAGAGGCACGGAAAGCTCTAGAAAAGGTTCAGATTGCAATGTCCACAAGACAGGCCAACCGATGTCGGCCTGACCTGCCATTCAAATTTATCATCCTAGGTAAGTTGCCACACCTCCATGGAATTATTTTCCAGTGGGAGGAAAAACAAACACCTAAAGCAAAGAACACACCAAAAAAGGACCGGGACCAGAGGGACCCTCTCTTGATCATAGAATGGGTTTTCCTCAGTCACAAAAGGTCCAAGAGACTGACAAAGCCTCAGGAGCTGGTAGCAGAACTGATCCGGAAAGCAAGGACCCGGATCAGGGAGTTAGCAGGATGTGATTTTAAGTGCATTCACATTCCAGTTGAGTTAAAATCAGGTCAAAATACTGGAACAATTGTTTCAAGAAAATGAAGTGTTGCAGTTTGCTCTGGATTCCTACTCAGGACAAATTTCGGTAGCATGGCCCGCTCACAAATTGTTCGAACAAGATGTTCAATTTACCTTAAAACTGAGAAGTGCTCTAAGTAGGAGACCTTTAAAAAGGGCTCTGTCTTCACAGATGCATCTGGGAGGTCCCACAAGTCCGTTATGACTTGGAAGGATCCTCAAACCCAGCAGTGGGAGACAGACATTGCTGAGGTGGAAGGTTCACCTCAGGTTGCTGAATTGGCTGCGGTTGTTAGGGCCTTTGAAAGGTTCTCAGAACCATTTAATCTGATTACAGACTCTGCATATGTGGCAGGAGTAGTATCCAGGGCAGATCAAGCAATACTGCAAGATGTGTCTAACATCGCACTTTTCGAATTGCTCTCAAAACTGGTAAAGTTAGTCACTCACTGAGAGCAATCATTTTATGTGATGCACATCAGGTCACACACTGACTTGCCGGGGTTTATCGCTGAAGGCAACAGAAGGGCAGATGCTCTTGCTGCACCTGCAGTGATGGCCACTCTCCCAAATGTTTTTGAACAGGCAAAAATCAGCCACCAGCTTTTCCACCAAAATGCACCTGGCCTGGTTCGTCAGTTTAACATCACTCGAGAACAGGCCAAAGCGATTGTGGCCACATGCCCAAATTGCCAACTACATGCACTCCCTACAGTGAATACGGGAGCAAACCCAAGGGGACTGAACAGTTGTGAACTGTGGCAAACAGATGTAACACACATACAGTCTTTTGGATGGCAGAAATATGTTCATGTTAGTGTAGATACCTTTTCTGGAGTGGTCTATGCTTCTGCCCACACAGGAGAATCATCTATTGATGCTATTAAGCACCTCTTACAGGCTTTTTCTTTCATGGGCATCCCCAAGGAGCTGAAAACTGATAATGGGCCTGCTTACAAATCCAAGGAATTCGGGAGCTTCCTGCAGCAATGGGGAGTAGAGCACAAAACTGGCATCCCCTACTCCCCTACAGGTCAAGCCATTGTAGAAAGAACTCACTGTGATATTAAAAGGGTCCTGGACCAGCAACAACAGGTTCTGAAGGCAGAACCTCCCCATATCCGGTTATCCAGGGCGCTGTTCACAATAAATTTTCTGAATTGTTCTTTTGACAGCCTGAACCCACCCATCCTACATCACTTTGGGGGGAGCAATCATAAGTTAATAAAAGAAAAACCTCCAGTTTTAGTAAAGGACCCTGAGACTTGGAAAATGGTGGGACCCTACAAATTGGTTACTTGGGGATGTGGATATGCCTGTGTGTCCACCCCCTCTGCTTTGAGGTGGGTTCCTTCCAAATGGGTAAAGCCCTATGTTCCCAAGGTCTCAGAGAAATCTACAGAAGCACCCCAGGTTGCTCATGCTGCCTGGAGAAGAAAATGCCGCACGCGTTCTCTGGAGGAAATTCCATTTAAGCCTCCTATCTGGAATAGTTTATAATATATATTTGTTTCAAGTTTTTGTGCCAGTTTAGATCCCACTGTTCGTGTGTAGCCTCGAGACACCATGAGACCGAGCCTGCTTCTCGTCCTACTCGTGATCATCCCACCTGTGACCTCCTGCATAGTGCCTCCGCCCAGACCACATATGGACTACCTTGACAAAGGCTCTCAGATATCAACAGAGAAACTGACAACTGGCTGAATGGACTGTTCAAAGGCTGGGGACTCTCGGGCTGGTTGGGATCTATTCTGAAAACTGTGTTTTTAGTGCTGTTTATTTGAGTTATAGTTATTGTAGTTGTTAGCATTGTTTGGACTAATCAAAGGCATGGTTCTCAAGTTCATTTCAAGCTCATCTCCCCCTCCTGAGGTCTACCATTTGGAAGCCCTCAGTGCTCCAATGGATGACCTGGAAGCCTCAGTAGAAAACACTGACCCTCCTGTAGAGGAAGAACTGATTTACCAACCATGGTTTGGCAATCATTCTGCACCACGAACATAGTCCTCTTCTTTTTAAACAAAACTAGGGGGAGATGTTGTGGTGTGCTGTAATGTCCCATTTTGGCCTTCCAGGTCATTCCCCCAGGTGTGCCTATGTCTCTCTCCCTTCCCCCTTGCCCCCATGCTGAGTGAGTCCTGTCAATCAGGCTTAGCATTCCAGCAAGGCGTCGTGTGGTTGGTCGAGTTCAAAGGATGCCCCTCAGGCCCAGGGGTCATTGGCCTGTCTGGGTGTCATCTTCCCCTGAGACCCTGCCCCTCTCACCTGGTTGGTGGCTCACCTGTACCTCCCCTCCCCCTGTCCCTGAGCTTAAAAGGTCATGAGACCATGCGGTGTGATTCTGTTGGAGCAATTCCTCATGTTCAGACCTCTGTAATCATGGAATAAACCTCTGGACATTAAACCTTCCAACAGAATCCTCTCCTTTTTCTCTTCACCATCGCCTGAAGCTATTCCTCTTGAGGTAACGGGGTTCCTAACAAGCCTGGACTTGTTCAGTGCCCAGCTGCAACCACCAGCAAGCCAAGGTATCTCTGGGGTGACACACCGCAGTTGCTGCCTTTGGCCCAGCAGCGAGGGTCAGACTGGCCCAGGCACAATCTAACTGGTAATATTGGGAGCCTTTTTTTTCCAATAGTTTCTTACAGGTATTCTCCTTGCCTTCTGATGTTCTTATTTTTAACCCCGCTGATAATGTCAGAGTTCTATTCCATTTACTTATTGCCTAATTTTTCATTAAAATCTACCATGATCACCAGTAGGACGTGTGCTACATCACTGAAGTGGAATAAAATGTATTTCTCATTGATTTTTGCACCACTGGAGCATATCAATGAATTCAGGATATAAAATTATTCAGGTGATGAGTACCTTCAGGATCAAAGAGCTTCACAGCACACAATATAAAATTCAGTAGCTCATAAGTGAGCTATATTTTCAGATCTGTTGATCTGTCTCTAAGATTTTGGATTCTAAATACTTAGGTATGTAACATGTTACAGTAGTACTTTGGAAAATGCTGAAAGAAATCACGTTGCATAGTGTGTCACTGTGCTCACCAGATCCTAACTCATCTTGGGAGCAAGCACCCACAGGGAAGTGGAGGTCATCTCTCTGGCATGTCAATATTCATGATGAGTGGCAAAATAATTTGAGATTTTCTAAGCAATAGGAACACATACCAAGGTCATCCTGTTGTTACCTCACTCAGATGTTAGGGTTTATGCCGAACTTAAAAACAAAGCAAAATAATGGAACTCCTAAAGTCTCTCAGTTGTCTAAATCTACATCAGAATTATGCAGATAATTATTTTGCACATTTTCAAGTATTACCACAATGCCTCTCCTTTAAAAATAGACAAAGAAATGCATTTGAACTGCATCAGTACTGTCTTAAATGGTTTGGTGTTCGATTTTTTTTTTCCCCTCTTCTCATTGTTTAAAAAAAAATGAGTATTGACATCTTGAGACCTTTGCAGTTGTCCTGGAGTCATTAATCTCTGGCTGACCTAATAAAATCAGACTTTACTTATATTTCACTGATACCTTGTGATAGTCTTGCATGCACCCCTCAGCTTGTTAGTTATTATATTTGTACCAGAGAACATGAAATATGACACTAGAAATAAATCACTTTCTTTTGTGGAGAAGAAAAACCACTGCTGCATTTAAAATGTGAAACACTTCAAAAAGTGCCTCATTCTCTATTAGCAGTGCCATGAAGAAAGTAAATTTTTTGTCCCTCAAGTGGAAGCCAGAATGGTGACTGTCATACAATTACAGCCTCACCAATTCTACCACGAGACAAAGCAATGAAATCTCTTTAAAACAGCTCCCTCTGCCAAGCAAAATGAACCTTTCTAAACTATTTGAGAAATTTCTTCTTTACAGTTTCTAAAAACTGACATTTTCTGAATTTGACCTTTACATATTCACATTCTGGCCCTTAATCAATTTCATTTCTGTGTAAATACAGGAGTGCAATTTTATGCACAAAATGTTTACAATAACTAGAGGAGCATTTGTTGCTGCTAGTTGGTTTTTTATGTGTTTGTTGCGCAAAAGCACCACTACAAATACAATTCCTACAGAAGTTGTGCCCTTCTGTTCCCAGGGAAAAGACTCTCCCATGCCATCACTACCACTCTTGATTTTTCCATTAGTCCTCTGCACAGGCTGCTCCTCTATGTGAGAAATGCACCTGGCAAGACACCGGAGTGTTCGGAATCAATAGAAAAGGAGCATAAAATGACAAAAGAAACTACCCCAACATGAATTATTTGTTGTTCAGCTCCAGCCCTTGTGTTTCTCAGTAAAAAGCACAGGCCTTGATGGTATTTTAGTTTTACCAAAACCAGAAATCATGCATTGTTTGAGGACAAGCCAGGACAACATGTGTGCAGGTATACATTTCTCCTTATGTTTATTATAGATCAATTTGGGGCTTCATTGCATCCCAAATATTAAAGAAACATTTTATAGATTGTTAATTTTTCAGCTCGTGAATTATGATTCAGCCAACTTACATCCACCTCACCTCCAGAAAAAATGAGATTTACACTGAAGTTAGAGATAAAAAAATCACCACTAACCCAAGGCAGTACGGAAAAATGGGTCAAGGAAATGAGAAGAGTTCTTATGTCAGGAACTCCTAATTCAATTTGCCTCATGTTCAAATCAAGAAAAGAACCAAGAATTAGCAACCACTCAGAAAAAGTAACATACAGCTAAAATATAGGTATGTGAAACAGATTTTGGTAATTCTAGCTTTGACAAAATTCAAGTCTGTAAGTTTGGGTGGCTTTATTTGTTTATTTTGCCTAGAGTTTTTAATTTATTTTAGGTATTAATTTAATTATTTAATTTATGCTTAGGTATTAATCTGCTAATTAAATCCCACACACCATACTGAAATGTATTACAATGTTTCAATGCATTTTGATTTTTGCTTTTTGAAGAGTATACATAGTTACCTTCTCAGTCTTGTTTCATTTGAAAATCTTTTTCTTTACTGCCACATTCAATATTATAGGAAAAAAACCCTTCATGTGGCAATGTTGAACCCAGTTATCTTTAAAGAAAAACACCCCACAAAGGTGGTTTTTGTTGTGGTTTTTGTGGAATGTCTCATTATAAGTACCCCCACAAATCTATCTGAGGCACCTCAGTCTGCCAGCAAAGCAGCCCAGAACTAACCATGGCTTTAGGGATCCCTATTTGCTCACCTGAAGGTGCTGACACCCTCTGTGTCTTCAGCCTCCTGTTTCCTTTTTATTTATTGATAGGCTGGAATATCATTTTCATTTCTTGTCTTGGGCAATTCAGAGGCTAAATTAAGTTTGCCTCTGTATTTCTTTTTTAAGCAAGACAGAAATACAGTAATTGATAGCATGTAGTAAATATTCCTTGAAATTGCATTGGCAGGAAGTCAGAGAATGATGTGCACGGGTAAATCACTGCCACTCAGCCTGGCCCAGTGAGGGGCACTTCTTTTCTGAGTGTGTGGCCTGAGGATACTGAAATGATTCTCATTAATTCAGTGACTTTGGGCCCCTTTTGGCATCCAGTGTGATTTAACAGCCTCCAACTGACACCTGCATGAGACATTCCTGCCCCACTGTGTTATTAAATGTCTGGGGTTTTAATGAGAATCTGTTTTATTGCCTTAGTTTTAGATGCCATTTTAGAAACTTTCAGAAGGTTTTGAACTCCTTGAGCTTGGAACAGTACAGAAAGAGTCCTTGCTGGGGGCAACAATGCCATGGAGATATTATTTTTAGCTCTTAAGAAAACCAGACAAAATATTGCCTCAATCAGGATAGGAAACTGCCTAAAAATAGGCATATCAGAAATACTTCCTTTTGTCCAGTCTGTTTCTCATATGAGTAAGAAACATATCATATCCCTCATATCTCCCTGCAGAAACACTCACCAAACGGAGCTCAGACTCTGAGAAGCAGGAAACATAATCCCTCAAAACCTTGTCTCTAAAAATTTCATTTCTGGCATTTTCCAGCTGGTTGAAAAGCCAGCCAGTAGAAGTAACCCAGCCTTTCTCCCCCACCACTGCCTTGGCCCTCTCTGAAAGGCAGTGGCCAGGCAGAGTCAGACACTGAGCCCAGCAGTAAAACATGCACAGTTTGCCCCTCAGCACTGCTCAGCTGGGCCAGGAAAAATAATAAATAATAGCACCTATTTATCTGTTTGGACAATTGTCCACCCAAGGGTCCCCTGGTGCACTGGTTTCACAACTCCCTGAAGATAATGCAGAACAAAGAGGAGATTGCCCAGCTTTGGCCACCTGGATCACACTTCCAGTGTGAATTGATGCCCTGATCCTGTGAAAGGTTGGAACAATGCCTGAGGGGTGAATTTGCTGTTGTTATTAATGGGATTTGTACTTCAGCCAACCACAGCAATGTTAACAGCATTAGAAAAGATGCTACAGTAAAACAGGGCTCCAACATGTAAACAATTTTTTTAAGGCTTCACTAAAAGCTGAAATATTATCTCCATCTTAACATACACAAAGCTTCAAATAAACTGAAGGTACTGACACATGTCTAAATCCCAGTGTTAAACATAAGGAACAATAGTATAACAAATGCCAGAACTGATCAATGCTCAGAAATGTCAATGTCATCTCTCAAATTAGGCAAAAAAGACAATGAAACCCTCTCCCTCCCTAATAAAACTGTTCCTTCTTAGTCAGCAGGAACATGAGAAAATCTCTCTGACAAAAAAAACTACTTTTGTCCTGACCAGGAAGATATAACACTAAGAACACCCAAAACAAGAAGTCCAAGGCATAGATGGATAAATCTATCCTTGTGATCTATGCCAGGATATGAAATGGAGACTTCAGGAAGATCCCAGAGCTCCCAGGCAGCTAAAAGAAAGATTAAATAGATTTTTGAAATATCTGGCTATTAAGCAACAAAAATGCCATCTCCTCACAAGAAATTTTAATTCCCCTGAACATTGTTATTTGATGGACAGAGGGAGAAAAGCAACAGTCAGAGACAGTTTAGGTACCTGTGCTAACCAGGCAGGTCAGATGGACACTTGGGGTATTCCAGTAGCATTTCAGATGACAAAGAACAGTCTAAGCATCAAATGTCTCAAATGCCCACTCTAAAATTAAGCAAAAATGGCAACTTCTCATAAGAATATGCTGATCTAGGTGTGGATATTCATATGAGTACTCACTTTCAGACAAACATTAATATCTCAGTCTGATGTCCAGGCTATAACAAGCTGATATATTTTGGCCAACTTAAAATTGAACTGGGAGAGACTGCTGCTAATAAACATCATATAGGTAATTAGCTTTCTCAAAAAAAAAGCTTACCACCCTCTGAAGTGTTGTCAGAGTGCTGCTTTCACAAGAGCATTGTGAAGCAGAGAAAATGATGTTACTGGTGTATGTTTGACTTTACACTCAATATGAAAATATTTCTAGTCTGACACAAGAGGACAATTTTCACAGAAAAACACAAAAAAGAAACATAAGGGTTTATTTATAATTTGGCTCTTTCCAAGAATTTCTAGCAGACCTTTCCTGGAAATCTGCAACCACATCTGCCGTGGTCACTGCTGCAGCTCTAATAGCGGGTAGATAAAGTTAATTTTAAACTGATTAACACAGGCACTTCTCACTTTGCTGTAGTGAGGCTGGAGCTCAGCATGGGCTCTTTTTTTCAGTGTTTAATCAGCTCCTGACTTGATTTTTATAACTTATGTGGGTCTCTACAGCTGCTCTAATCCTAAACTGCCCTTTTCCTTACATTTCACAGCAGCTCCAGTTACCAGACTGCAGCAGACAAGTAGACACGTAGAACAGAAACATTTAGAACAAAAATCTCCCATAAATCAAGTCATGGACACTTTCTATAAATATATAATAAGAAAATGCCTTCCTGCTTTAAGGTGTATTTTAAAATGAAGCTTGTTTTGTCATCAATGGAAAAAGACTGAAATAGACAGATTAACCTAATTCAAAGAGGGAGAATGAAGTATTAAGAAGCTCATATTTCCTTGACCACTTAATAATATTTTCATCAGCCTGCCTCACACCTTTCAGCTCCACTGAAGGGAGACTGAACAAGTTGTCCATCACATGCTGAATTGCAGGGCAAGGCTCCCATCCTGGAGCCTGTGTGCTTAGAGATCCCATAAGTTTGATGCACCTCTGGCTCCTGCAACCCTTCCTTGACCTCAGCCCTGGCAGGAGCAAGGTGCAACCTTAGCCCTCAGCTGTCAGCCCAAACATATCTCCAGCAGCACTGCAAAGCCAGCCTGTGCACCCCCAGAGCTCTGTACACCTGGGGCTCTGTGCTTTGGGTGGATGTTATCCAGGAGCCCACCCACTGTGTTCCTGCACCATCTGCTTTCCCAGCACGGCCACTTTACACTTTTACATGCTGGTAAAATCTTCTGTGGCCTTCCCAGGTGCTCAGACGTGACCAGACTGAGGGCTTAAAATATTCTCAAATGACATTGCAGCAAATTTTCCTATTTTCCATTTTAATTATATACAGCTTCTTTAAAAATCTGTTACCACCTTTCAGGGCAGTCGTTTCTCATATGAACAAATCCTTTAAAATGAAACCCACAAGAAAAGCTAGAAACTGTGACACAGACCATTCCCACGGGAGGCTATGGACTATGAAGGAATGCACTTGTTTGAACATGTGAGAAAAATGTAAGCATTTTTTATACAAAATGGTAATTTTGAAAGAAAGTAGTAAGCTTCCTGCATCAAAGAATTAAGAAGAAATGCAATATAAATTCTTATATTCTGTATAAGAATATACAGAATTCAAAATCTGACTGGGAGAAAGGCATTCTGGCTACTCTTCTGAAAGCCTCTGTCAATTTAATTTTCTTCAGGACAGGCAGTGAAAGAGTCATTGATTTGATTTTTTAAGAGAAGAGCATTAAAAAAACAGTATTTTGGCACACTGAGGATTTTACTGGAAGGATTTATCCATGAGAAAACATCTGCAGCACACGCTTCTAATAAGGTTCCCTGTCACTAAATTACATTTTTAACCTACAAATGGTAAAGGTTGAAAGCTGACAATTGTAAGGGCTTAACTAAAACTTTTTCTCAGATTTTATTTCGTAAAGAAGAACATGTAGTCATAAGCCAGCAAAAAATAAACCTATGGTCTGAATTTCAGTGAGGATATTGTCTTTCCTGTGACCACTTTAATGCAGTCTCCAGAGCAACCAAGTGAGAAGCATGAACAGAAACTTTTCAGAACTTTCTCTGAATACACCTCAGGATTTTCCACACTGAATTTGAACCCCAACAAGATTGCAATAGTGTATTTTCTGCTTCACAGAACTGCCAAGATAAAAAATACAAAATGCATTTGTTCATTTGTGCTCACAAAAGAATAAATTATCCACTTATCAGTCTTCTCAGAGATGAAAATATTTCTCAAAGTCAAACAAATTATATATCACCATTGCTTTTAAACATCTTAGCAGCATGATTGGATGTTTGCCTGCATTCAATGTAACCACTGTCTTTTGCTTTTAATATTTAAAGTCCCCCACTTTCAGCCTACTAGATTAAGTGCTTTGCAGAGAAGTCAAAAGAAGTAGAAATAATAGAACAGAAAATGGAAATCACAAATAACAGCCATTTTTTGCCAGCCAACACAAACATCAGAGGTGACATGCAAAGTTAGCCAATGTGAAGTAGCTCAGCATGAATTTTCCAATAACCCAAAAAATATGCTATTTGTCTGGAAAACTACTGGACTTCAAATCTAGGAAGAAAAATGCCCTTGCTGACATATCCATTTCAACATATTACAATAAAACCAAAGCAGAAATCCAGAAAGTTCACTTTTACAGCAGTTACTGTGTGAATTAGTAGCAGTGTGAAGTTTTGGTTTTTTTTTAAAAAAAGTTATTCCTGATGAACCCCTTATATAGGAAATGAAAAGTAAATAATCATTAGCTTTGAGAGTTACTCTTATTTTTCTATATTGCTGTGTTAGTTGGAAGAAAAATGCATGCAATATGTATGATGCAAAAATGCCAAAGCTTTTGGGAAGCCATGAATGAAAATGGAACATTCCTCGGGAATGTGGTAAATGAGTGTCAGTGCTTCACACAGCAATCATCACAATATTAGGGAAAATAATTAACAAGCATTCATGGAGAAAAGCAATAGCCCTAAGTACAAAACTGCAGATGCAGCCAGATCCACACACCCAGCAGCCTGAGCCAGGGGAGTGCCTTGGTGCCCTCCTGCCCTGGCCATGGGGTCTGAGCCCCTTCCAGCTCCAGGACCCTGGGCACACCCTGCACACACCCAGAGCCTCCTCAGCCTCAGCTGCACTGCCAGGGCTGTCTCTGCCCTGCCCACCTGAGCTCCAGGTGCCACCCTGGAGCTTTCAGCCCGTTCCCCTCCTCAGGGGCAATGGGACTCAAGGAAAGACCACTGAGCACTGACATTTCCAGAATCCAAGCAGTGCACAGAATTGCCCTTCTAAACCAAATCCAAATCTTCCTGTAGCCAACAAACTGGAAAGGCATTTTAGTGTATACCTGTCCACCCTTACAGGTCCCATGCTGGTGTGACTTCACACGACAACAAGCTCCAATTGGAGTGGCACAGGCAGGACTCAGATTTTGGATAGTATTTAAGGGCACAGCTTCTAATTAATTTATGCTACTGGCCATATGTAAGAAAAGTTTCACAGCTGTTTCTCAGAATTATAGACTACATAAAATTCAAAACACATTTAACCATAAATATTAAAATATTCCATGCACAAGTCAAATGGAAAGAAAGAATTCCTTCTTCTTCACCAGGAATCTGAGGCCTTTACCAATGCTTTCCCTTATTCCATCTAGGCATAAGCCTGTGGCATGTGAGAAGTTATTGAGACATTTACTTATAACAACATTTTCTGAGCCTTCTCTGCAGAATATGAACTTTGCCTTCAAACCACCGGAGTAGTAAAAGCAAAATGTTGCTCTGTTAATTAGAAAGGACCTCCACAGCAATCCCCACTGGTCATACCAAAAGCTTTTGGACTCCATCCTTTTAATTACCCTCAGAAACATTTTATCACAAATGTTCACTACTGTAATACAGTGAAAATCCGTGCCAAATATTATTTTTGTTTGCCACCAAAATTATTTCATTACTTCACAAAGAGCCAAAAAACTTAATTGAATTACTTCATTGAAGTTAACCATAATTGAATCTCCAGATCACAAGAAAGCCAAAGCAAAACAGACAGCATTTCAACCCAATACACTGGGGATTCAGAGAAGCTGAAATATAAGAGCAAATGATTGATTGTTTCATAAAATATAAGGCAAAATCAGAGGCTTTGTATATTTGTACAGCACTATATTGCTAATGCTGTAAAATTGCCTTCAATTCTGGGTTGAGAGCATTTCAGGGAACTTGGTAATTGATTTATTGGCCTAATAATCCCCTCTTCTCTAATCTGATAGAAGTAACAGAACCACCTTTCTGGCCATGTTCATCGTCTCTGGAAATGTTTTGAAATTTGTTGCAGTAAATAACCAGTATTCTCATCCTCCTGTGCAGAAAGGTTTTTGTGCATTACTCTCAATTACTAAATTATTCCAAAAGAATTAAATGGCATTAAACAGTTAGATGGCTTGTGGTATCAAAGAAATCATCTAGAAGGATCAGGGAACTTCTTTCCCTTTCCACTGAATTTCTATTCTCAGTAATAAAGCAAGATCTGATCCAGAGTTACATCACAGACCAGCAGCCATGGAAAATAACATTACCACTGTTTTCATGATGATTCATATCTCTAATTTTCAAATTCTCTTGACAGTCCTCCTGTGCCACAAACAGCATTAATGTCACACTAGAAGAAAACCACAGATCTTAAGTGCCATTTCTGAGAAAGGAGTTTGTAAAATTCATTATCTGTTATTTCCCAGGCTAGGCCATTTTGAAAGATGTATCTGCAGGAGAGTAACAAACTCAATGGACAACACAGCTCTTCAATATTGCTCAGAATAACAAATCACACTAAGAGCAAAATAAAAACATATTGGACCATAAGAACAAAACCTAAAATATTCCATATTGACAGCTCTCATTTTAGGAAAAAATCTTTTCCTACCATCTTTGCCATGCAGTCTGAGTCACGAAAAATGCAAAATGCCAAAGTTAGGGTAGAAAGCTAAAATAAATCCAAGTAGTTGAAGAGTTCTGCTCTCTAACTTTGTTTCAGCAGTAAAAAAACTCAGCTTTGAGACTCTTTCGTTCATGCCTTCCCCATGTGAAGAACGATTTGCTCATTAACTCCCTCTGAAGCTGAGGAGCAGCTCCAAAAGCAGAGCCCAGCTCCCGCAGCTGCCTGGGCTGGCATGATGTGCTGCCATTAACATCAGAACGACCCCGTTCCCTGGAGCCAAGGGCTGCTCCACACCCTGCCTGGAGCAATGGCACATGCAGAAAGAGCTGGCTATTTATATATTTTGCATCTGCTTTAATTACCCTATCACTACAGCACACAACAGCAACACAATTCATAAAGCACTGACAAATTTTATGGCAATTGAAAAGCCCAATTAGCAATTCTCACACCACGGGCAGATTCTGTTTGATTCAGCAACAGTAAAAGAAAAATTTAGAAGGAGAAAAGGCTCTAAGGTATGTGAAGTTTCCAGAGGAATCCAAATCTCTAATGTAAAATATATTTAACACATGTTTGAAATCTATTCTCCTCAACAACGGCTCAGACTTGAGAACGTGCCTCTTGAACTCATTCTCTGGAATTTTTTCCCTCATTAACATAACTGGTTTCTCTGGAAGAGAATTTTATCCCTTAGGAACCGTCAAGAGGTAAGACAATATGCAACTTTATCTCAGCAAGTTGCATGCCATTATAAAATATTTCTGAATAGAAATACAGTCAAGGGCTACACTTGGCAAATGTAACACTCAAATGGGAGTTACCAATTAACTACAGTTAGAAAAACCCCTGGGTAGGATTTTTATTGATGTCACATACGATAATAAAAACTCCACAAAAAGCTCACAGGGACTGTGAGCTGGTCTTCAAACCATGAGAGCAGAGTGCCAGAGCAACAGAGCAATGATGAGTCCCCAGGAACAGAGAACTGGAAATCCTTATTTCATTGACAATTAATTGTTCAAATAGATTTAAGCCAAAACTATAATAGAGTATAAGGTTAAGTAATAACTTCACAGCAGCAGATAGGCTGAAAATAGGATCTCAAGTTAGCTTAGACAATTATAAAGCTAAAAATTACATTCCTAGGGAAATTTGTGTATAGAAATGATAGTATAATGAACTGGACCCAGACCACCACATATGCATTATGAATTTTGTTATATAAGTGTGAGTGACCACCTGTTTCTGTATCATTCTTTGTTACCTTTTTGTATAAAACGTTGTGCTTGCATCCTGAAATGAGTGATGCCTGGACTCCATCTGCAGATTGACAACTCCATTCTGCAGAATGACAGCAACACCAAATAGCTCACTGTGCTGATTGGTTCTCGCATGCTGGGGGAAAGAACCCTGCTTGAGGGACAGCCACACCACACAATGCTTCCCTGGGGTGCTTTATACACCTTCCACCCCTAAAGTGTCTCCTGCCCAAGGTGATTCTACTCAGTTCCCAGTCAAGGTGTCACCAGCTGGATCAGAGATGCAGCCCTGTCATTCCAGAGGGGTTTAGGCAGGTGCACAGCCAGTGATGCAGCTTTGTTCTTTGATAGGAGAGACAGACTCTAAGTGTGAAGCAAAGCAAGCCCAACCTCAACCTTTGGAGGAATTATGCATTTTCTAGCTCAAAATAGTGTAAACAGGACCAACTTTGTTTTTTACATAGACTACCCAGAGCTCTTAAGTTACATAATTTCTATTTTCATAAGAAATCAGCAGGACAGCAGTTTCTGTAATTCTGCTTCTTCAGCTCCAGGCTGATATGACTGACTCATGATCCTCAAAGCAGCTTCAGCTCTCAGGGATATGTATTAGTGCCTGCCTCATTCAATTTACCATGGCACTGCTCTGCTGAGATACAGACACCTGCTTTACAGCTGTGAGACAAACAAACTGCTTGACAGCAATTAAGGTAAAACTTTGCTTTGGCATAAAGTCTAGAAAACTGCTATTTCCTCAGTCTGTCATGCTCTCTGAAGAAAGGGTGAGATGTTAGCAAATTTTAATGACTGCTGTTAAGGGAAAATGAGGGATATTCAGAGAATTATACTTGCAAATGAAAATCTAGTAACCTAAAACTTCAGTGGAGTTTTACCCTCAAAGTCTCAAAGCTGGAAAAAAATCCACCGAGCTACAATTTATGATGACTGCCAGCAACACTTTCCAAGGATTTTGCACATGTCACTTGTTACTGGATTTCATTTTACTAGACTGGATGAAAACTATTCTCTTTTGCTTGGAAAATACTCAAAAGTTCTTTCCTTTCTAATTATTTTTTTCTAATTTCTATCCTTTCTAGCAGTGAAAGTCAGAAATGAAAGCTTGACCTTTGGCACAATGCCTGCTTAGAAAGTGTAGTTCCATAATTTCTGTCTGCATCCCCATTGAAACCACTTGAAAAATTCCTTGTGGCATCCCCTGTGTCAGTATCCAGCAGAGCTGAGTTGGCTCTGGACAGTGGATTGCATTCGCCATAATCATTCATCTATCAGAGAGGATGTGGCTGTGTCTGCTTAGCCTGGATCTATCCATCCCTCCATGCCCACAGGCACTGCCCAAAATGACTGCACTTGTTTCTCTTCACCAGCCTGACTGCATAAACAGAAAGAAATCCTGTTACAAATATTACTGTGGGAAAAACAAAACCACCACACAACAAAAACAAACAAACCAAGCCCCAAAACTTCAAAAGGTCAGTGCAAGCAGTGGAGTAGCAGCAGGGGTGATGAAAACAGGTCATTCTAGAGGGCTGTGAGGGAGCCCACACAGTGCTGTCACACCACATCACACATCACCCTGCAGTAAGGCTGTGCAGGCACCCCAGGGGAGCTAATATTAACCTGATATAGTCAAGCTAGAGCAAAATAATATGGATGTGCAGCCCTTTAACCAGGTTTACTTGGGTTAAATTCATATCAAGAAGCAAAAAAAGCCTCTTAGAACCAAAGGAAAGGAAGCTTCATGTAAAATTTTACATCACTTCAGCTAACACCAAGGTAATCCCACGTACATGAGTATGAATGTGGACAAACATACAAAACAGTGAATTTCTCTAACATTCTCACCTAGAAAATGTAAAAAGTGGTTTTGGGAGACTGGTGCAAAGATAAGAGCTTTTTCCTGATTAATAAGTCTTCATCATTGACCTCATTACCAAAGAAATCTGAAAACCAGATTGTTAATTTTCTATATTTTGTGCATGAGATGACAAAAAATAGCAAAACCAAAATAAAACAAACAAACAAAACTCTGAAAGTAGCCCCATTGTTCTGCAAGAGGCATGAGAATATCAAAATTACTGTGTAACCACAGATTTCCAAACGTTGGTGAATCTTCATAATCAAAGACAGGAAAAAATCCCCAAAAAACAAACAGCAGTTTAAAATATAAAGTGTGAAAAGACAAAACATCAGATCAGAGGAAAAAATAGCGTGAAAAGCTTTATCACACACCTGCCACTGCTTGTTATTTTTTGCATCTTTGGTCTTCACTACAAATTGCCATCAGTTTTGCATATTTTATGAAAAGAGTATCTGGTGAGCAAAGGAGGGAAGAGACACATCAACCTTGTGATCCCTTCCTTCAAAATACACTTCATCCATTTCAGACTTGTCTAGGTGGACCTGCTAGTTTGTTAATCCCTAAGGAGTTTCTGACAAAACATCTTTGATAGCTGTGACAAGGTATGTCAGCTTTGCATCACTAATATCTTGTACTCCAAGGGCTCCAGTTACTCTGCACATCTCTTTCCAAAAGGCGACATGATTATTCTGGCATTGGAATAGGCAGGACAAAAGACCAGTTTCCCATAACAACAGCAGTGCAATTGGAGCCTGCTTGATTCAGCAGCATTTAGCAGTGTGCAGAGCCAGCCTGGTGACACTGCCCTGGTTACAGTGACATCTCCAGATAGCCTCGCATTCAGCCAGCACAGCAGATAAATCTAATTCAATTTAATAATTAGCTTTTACATTTAAACAGTAACAAAAACCAAAGCCAACAGGATGGATCTGCCTTGATATTTTCCAAAAGAAAAACATCCTGCAGCATTTCAAGATTCCTGGATATGCTAATAATCTGTCCCTCAAGACAGACACTTTTATTTGCCCTTAATAACTAACTTAATACAGGGCTTAAAACTGCCTGCTAAGCACTCTGTAGACATCTATTGAACACATTTCTGTATATCTGATTCCTAAGCTGAGAGATTGGTATATGCCCTGAACTTAAGCCTTTATGAAACATAACAGAAAATCAGTTGGCAGGGATCTTGTGGCATCACACTGGTTTACTTTAACAGGGTGTAACAGTAGATGAAAGACAGTTCTTGGTACATAAAACCAAAGCACAGAAGTCTGTAACTTGCTCACCTACAGTGAGTTGTCCTCGCTTTTCCACGATAAAAGGAATTTGATGAATGTTAAATTACTGGGACAAGTTTCAGTTGTGGAATACAAGAGGACATGATTGAAGTTACTGAAAAAAGGGAAGCATCATCCTGTTTTTGCTGAAACTCTTTTGTTATAAAAGCAGCAGGACAAAAGCATTCCAGACAACAAAGCACATATTCCATGTCAGGATGTGAAAGAAGGTGTGTAGTAACTAGCCTTGCTCTCAGTTCAGAACTGGCCATCAGTTTGAGAAAGCTAAAGATTTTCTGTCCTTTCCCAATCAAGGACTCTTGAGAGCTTCATTCTTTACTGAAATATTTACTGAGAAACTGGGCAGCAATTCCTTGTGCTTAGATTTAAAGGAAAAGTGATTTTATGGCAATCAAATATCAACATTTTGTTTCAGAATCAGGAGGTTTCGAAATACTCCCAGCAGGTTCCTTGATTGCAATATTTTAACTATCACAGCAGACTGAGGCTACAGCCCTCTGTACTTCATACTGATTGCATGGGTTTTGGTCTCTGTGCATATTTTGGGGAGCAGACTGTCACATCTAAAAGCTGTTTTCAGAAGTGACCTTGGCATTGGATAATTGTTTTAGACCAACAGTAGAGCTCCATGTAAACAATGCCCCTGCTTGCTGGAGGGCAGCTCACTTCACTCAAGTGCTCCAGCCCATGCTCAGACAAGACACTACCTGAAAATAAATGGCCAAGAGATTGGTTCATCCTTTTTTGCTAGAAACAAATTACTGTGCATTTTCACTTCAGCAGAGTGACAGTAACAGACAGGTGGGCTTACAGCTTTATTGACTGGCCTAAGGGCTTGCAAAGTGAATATTAACCAACAGCATTTACTTAGTTTTGTTGAAATGAATACAAACAAGTGAGGAAATTCACATCAGCAACTACACCACTTGACAGTACTTCTCAATCAAATAATAAAGAATTGCTTTCAAGAATGGCATATTCAAAAGAAGTTCCTGGGGAAACTTTTTTCTTTTGCTGACCTTCTTCAGACCTTGGTTTTAGAAGAATGCACACCCATGAACTTAAGTTGTCTGAGAAATGTGAATCTAGATGTCTCAAGGATACAGAACTGAGGGTTCTGCAGAAATTTCAATTAGGGAGACAAAATCATAGCACAAGAATTTTCCAAATATATTTGCAAATTAAACAATTTGTTTTTAATTCAAAACATATGGCACAAACACAAGACAGAAAAATTGGTTTTAATTCCGCTCTTTATATGAAGAAATTTGACCTTAAATCCCTGAGAAGAGTACCCTAGCTCCAGCAGAGTTCAAGCTGAGCAGTCATAGCCTGATGATACACTCCAGCTTTTATAAAATGCATTTACACACACTTTTTTTCCCCATTTTTATTTCTCCTCTCATTGCAGCTACTGCAATTCAATTGTTTTATAACCCAGATGGGCATCCAAACCATTACTTGTCAATAGGAAGAACTTAAATTCAGCGTGACCAGAATAAAACAATTGCCAGTTGTTTGACTATGATCAAAAATGTAGAAATAAAATCCCCAGAATTTCTGCCTGAGATCCAGCACTGAGTGAGGAGTATATGCAGGTCCCTCACCAGACCTAAGCCATCACTGTGATTTAGAAGCTGCCCCCTCACAGAACAGATGATTGTTTCAACAGGACTTGGTTATTTCTATAGTGATAGAGCCTTGACATTGGGAGGTACTGTCTGCTACCAAATGGAAGCAGAGTTTTTTAAAGTATCTTTTAAAATCTTCTCCCTTGACTTTTGACTTCCAAATGATGTGTTACACTCCATCATCGCTCTGCTAGTATTTGATTAGCTTTTGGGAAATGCTAGCCTGTTTCTGCTTCAATGGCTTTGTTTAAAACCTTGAATTATCTTTCCTAGTTCTCTCAAAAAGCTATTTCCTACCTAATGTGGGTTATTAATCTGCTGCATTACTGGAAAAGCAAACAGAATATTAAGTAGGGTACTTAATAGCAGCATCTGGCAGTATCTGCTGGAAAAAAATATTTGGGAAATACTTGAAATTGTTCTGAACCATAAGATCTTTTCCTCAGCTGTTTCACTGGAGAATTCAAAAAACTTTGTCTCTGAAAAAAACTCAGTGTATCTTAAAGACTGGAATGTGTACCATGATTTTCCAGTGGCTTGGCCATTAGCTTAGTCCATGTATTTTTTACTCCAAAATGCAAATGGGGTGGAAGATATTACTGTGGTTCTAAGTTTTATGGGTAAAATATTCCTTTAAGATTTTTTTTGCTAAGTTATGTCCCTGTGGTCAGACAAGTAAGTCTGCTGGAGAAATGTTGCAAGGAAATCTAGTCTTGGGGCATAACATAATGCTGTTTGCTTAGAGAACTGCCAGTCTCATAAAAGCCAAGTCTTTCTGACAGAAGCACAGCAAAGGACTTCAGTTGAAATATTTACTGATTGTATCTCCACCAACTGGTGCAAATCCACACCAGTGCAAATTCATCAAATGCTTCCTGACACCAGGCAGTTCCTCCTGCCCACTCAGGTCACACCAACACATGACCCATGATTATAGAGGTTTATAAACAAAATAAAACATTAGAGGAATACTGAGAAAAAAACTCCACACAAACAACTCATGCAGGAATCAACAATACATTTTTTGGGAGTCAGCTGGTGACAGTGGCCTGCATTTATCTGTCTACAGCTGATACATATCAGCATTAAGACTTGGAGAAGTTTCCCTCTTTAGGTTGTTCCTCCAGCAACACTCCAACAAACCAACTGTAATTACATTAGAGTAGTATAGTATACAAATTCCTCATGAGATGTCAAAAGTTTCCATGAAGCAGTTAAAACAAAAGATGTTTCCATCCTACCTTAGCAATGAGAGCTCGTCCCCTCCTGCATCTTCTGTGTTGCTTGCCTGTGTAGAGAGGAGAAAAAAAATGTACAAGGCTGGATTTCAATTCCAGACCAGTTTGGTCACTGCTCACTTGTTCTTTCTTAGCTATTTTTGGGAGGATAAACAGCACTTCTGGCTCTTCTAAGCATTTGCTATGTTCTTATAGTCAAGACCTCAGCCCTGGTGAAGGAGCTGGACATGCTGACAGAACTCTTAAAGAACACATACTAGAGGTCATTCAGGAGTCAAAGGTCATCCCCAAAGTTCTGATGTCACCCTGGGTCACAGGTAACTGCAAGAGGACAAATGATCTTGCAGAATCAAAGGTTGCTGAAAGACCAGAACGAGCTCAAAATGTTCTCAAAAGGTCAGAGGTCATCCAGAGCTCAAAGGTCACCCATGTGGTCAGAGGTAACAGAAAAGGTCAAGTGGTCACTTACAGGCATCCAAAGGGTCAAAGAACATCAAAACTTTCATGCATTCCATGCATTAAATTCCCTTCTGCTCAGGGTACCCACAATTCTACACAATATAAGAGCTATGATAGTAAATATTATGGCAAATAGAAGATACAAATATAAAACAGCAAGAGCTTATAGTTGAATACAGGAGACATCTATAAGAACCACCAAAGTAGCCAAATAGGAAGGATTTTAAAAGTCTCTCCCCAAACCAACTGGAGATTTTGTCATTTAAGATTAAGTTCCATTTTTCCTTTGAAGGACTTCAGTGGTGCTATTTTAAATTTTAGAGATAAGAGTTTTGAATAAGATCCTGTGTTACCCAGACAGTAAACCATGTAAAATGGAAACTGGAAAATCTCTTCTAGTTTCGATACCCTTTTCACTTTTCATCCTTTCGTTCTTTCTGATTTTTCCTGACTCTGCTAGAAAAGTAGAAAATTCCAAATATTCACCAGGTTGCAGTATAGACACAAAAGTGTTATTGTATTTACATCTGCCATATGGTTATTATGTAGCAGGGAAAAAGCCTTACCCAATCAGAGCTGCTCAGGAGGAACTTGTCATGCACAAAAAGTCATCAAGTAACCTTGATCAAGCCTCAAGTAACCTTAGAATAATTATCATGGAAATGCAAAATTTCTGGTTTAGTCCCAAGTCAGGGAAACAGTGCCTAAGAATTAGACAAGTGCCTAATTCCAAGAGCTTCACTATACTAAGCAGGCTGGCAAGCCCTGAACTGCCTTGTTAAATAAAGCAAGACCCAAATCTTACAAACACACAAAGCACTTAGTGCCTGCCAGGTGGAATTTCATGCACAGTGCTGAACTACAGAATTTCCCTTCACTTACAATCCTAATGCTGATTCTGCTCAGCTGAAAAGGAAGATAATGAGCTCAAGAGCTCTCAGAGCAAGGGCTGGCACGTGAGAATGCCCACCTAGAACACCAAGTCTCTTCATCTTCTTTCTTTGCTCTCCTACCCTAATACATGCACATAAATCCCAGTTTCACTGTATGTTTCCTGACTGTAAATAAGAGATTGCAATTTATTTTATCCTGTCACCCAAAAGTACTACTTCTCACTTTCCAGCATCACAGTGTGCTGGATTTACCAGCCAATAAAATTGTCTGAGCACTGCAGAGATGCTGGGGCAAGGAAAACTTCTCCTCAGGAATTCCTGAGGGCTCTTCTGTTTAGAATAACCCAATTTCTGTTTAGAATAACCCAGGGAGTTATTCTAAAATCATAAAGGCAGGAATAGCCCCTGCAAACTCCAGTGAGTGAGTGCATTTCATCCCACCCCACCCAGCTGCCGCCTTCTATTCTGGACTTGCTCCAACATTTTGTTAAACATCTGGGGATTTATGCTAAGGATTTATGATCCCCTTCCCCCTGCAGTGGCTGCAGTTCCCCTAGGTTAGAGAGTCAGCATTATTTTTGTTCAAATTCCCTCTAGAAAGATCAGCTTTTAATTAGTGCATGGACTTCACTGGAACCTTTTCAACAAGAGGCACTGAGTGTTTTCCTCCTGAACTTTACAACACTAACAAAGAAAATAAACTTTACAACGCTAACAAAGAAAATAAACTGTCTGTGGAAGTGGCACCGCTATGAACACACAGCACACACAGCATCACTGCACCCTAAACACACATCACTGGCTTTATATCTCACATGGAGTTCTACAGAAGAACTGAGATTTCTCCAGGGATCTTTGCAGTTAGCTAGTGTAAGAAATTGCTGTAATTAACAATTCACTCAAAATTTAAAAATATGTCCCTAGCAGCCAAGGAATATGGAGCCACAGAAAAGAACACATCTGCAAAATAAACATTTTGTATCTGATAAGGACACAAAAACACAGTGATTATTTTTTCTTTCCATTTTAAAGTTAGGGCTTTGAGTCTTAATTTTTTTACTTCTTTCACTAATGGTTAACCCACTGCAGGATGGTTTACAAAGCTGCTTGCATATTGCATTTAACCAAACTTCTCTTTGAATGGAGGGTAAAATACACTGGAAAATGCCATTTGTTTGATAACACTGTTCTAAGTGAAAAACTGCAATGCAGAAGGATAATTTCAATCAGCACAGTGCAATGAGGGCACCTTTTTTTACAGCATCTAGTTATACAAAAACACCAGCATGGAGCCCCAAAATCATCCTTTTCAGTGGCAAGGGTATCTAAAGATAAGCTCTTACTTTTTAAAAATGCACACCACACCCTTATAACCTGAAATTTTCCCCATGGTGTTTTGGACATAACACCTTAAGTTTATTCTGCTAAACTTTGCTATGGCAAATGTTTTTCTGGGTTCCTATTAAAAGAAAAGAATTGTGAAAGCACTGTTGAGAGAGAAGATGTAACACCACGTCTCAAAGAAAGGCTGCACACATTTCTGAATATGGTATCTCAAAAACTGTAGCAATATCAGCCACTGTGAATGCACCCATGTGATAATTTATTAAAACAACTTTTGAGAGTTGATATGCTGCAGACAGAAAACGATGGAATTCTTACAGGTACAGCAAATCTGAGTCAATATCTGACATTTCTTTTTCAGCTACTCTGCAGCTATCTTAGCACTTCCTAGAACCAGGAGCTGGAATTTTCATTCCAAAGAAGAACAGAGCTCAACAATAAATGTATTAATTTTATGACTGCATCTTCTCTGAGTGTGTAACACACAAGAATTCCTAAAAACTTCAGTTTCATTTTTTAAAATTGAGATTATGTTGCAGTACCCAGTAGCACTGTTAGAGATGTTTAGTTTTATTATGCTCTCTGAAAGCTATTATTATGTTTGATAGACATTTAATAATCTGAGGTCATGTAACATCAAGAAGGTATTAAATAAATTTACAATGGTAATAAATATCTTGTTAGTGAACCAGCAAGAAGGTTTGAGCTGAATTGTTTTAGCATGAAAGAAAGTGAGGTATACCTTACAAACATAACCTATACCTCCACTACTCAACTGAAATATTTTATCTCCATTTTAAGCAGGGTGAAAAATTAGTGTTCTATTTGCTGTTGAGAGCTCACCTCTTAAACAGAATCTAGGAGATTTGGAGCAGAGATATTCATTTTATCCTTAAGAAATATATTTATTGTTGAAAAACATAATTTTACCAAAGAAAAACCCTATGATAGAAGCAGATTAGTACAAACATACCTTGAAATGAAAGATATTTAAGTATTCACTATGACAATTTGTTAAGCCTTTAATCTCAATTAATGGATCTTTTGTACAGAATATTAAAAATCAGTAGAGGCAGAAACATTGGGTTTTGGCTGGGCCTTGTCCCTCATTCTATGGCCAGAACACATTACTCCAGCTTTCCTAGAACAGAAATTACCAGCAGCCTGAGGTTACCTCAGTTGACAAAATGTAATGACATATTGTTATTTTTAATTTTGTGGACAGTTTGTAAAAGCTGCCATTGCCTAAATGCTTAGATGTTTATTCTTTTAACAGAAACAGCCACTTTTAACTTGAAAAATTTCACTCAGAGAGGTGATAAAAACCAGGCAATCACTCACCGTGTTATCAACTCTTGCAACTGATATGCGACTGTGAACATTTCTCTACACTGAGCTGGGTAATACAAACTGAACTCCTAAAAAAGGCTTTCCAATTACCCTGATTAAATGTGTCTATAGTAATTTTTCAATTTGTTTCTTGTTCTGTTGTCTGCTGCATATTAAAACCTCAGGTTAGCCATGTTACCTTACTGCTCTGTCCTGGCTCCCTGCCCCAACCCAGACCTGCCACAGGGAGCCCTGCGATGCCACTTCCCTCTGGTGCTCAGAAAGCACCTCCAGAGGGGTTGCTTTGCCCAATAAAATCAATTGGTTGCACCATCCCAGCACCTCCAGCTCTTCACAGACTTCTAATGAGCAGCTTTCAAATGTCTACTTGACAATTAACCTGTGCAGGCTTGAAAATTAACCTGTGCAGGCTGGAAGTGTTTGTCCTGTTCAATTACTGTTTGAGCCAGCCTCCAAGTCAGCTCTCCACCTCCCTCAAATTTCAGCTGACACGTGGCCTCAGAGCACACAATTGCTTTGGCACGCTGCCTGCTGCACAGACAAACATTTTGAAGACTCAGGAGCTCTAATCCTTCTCTTTCAGTCAATCTCTTTTGAAAAGATCTTCCTAATGTCTCACCCAGAAGCTTCAGAATTGATTTGTCTTATTGTGCTCATTAGCACTGACTTTTTGGGGGCAAGGGCCAGAAAGAGGATGCATTTCACTACTGGTTTGGGTTTGTGAGCCAGAAACACGGACAACTGCAACAGTGGAAGGGCTGATTTGGTTTTGAACACCATAAGCTGAAGTCTAATTTGGGAAGCCTGTAGCTAAATGAAACCTTACCCACATAAGCAATAATTTAGTGCAGCCTAGTTTGGGAAAGAGATATAGAAATGCTTTGGAAACAAATTTCATTGCTTAAAAACCAAAAACCACCGAACACCAAAACATACATGCCAAATATTTGGGCATGGACACGTCATACAGAAGAGAGTCTGGACAGGGAGTACATTCCTACCCCATAGATTTTTCAAGGTATTGCACTGCCTGTCAGCTTCTCCACCTTTTGAGAAACTCTTAAACCACTTCTGGAAAAAAATCTGGAGAAAGCCCTCCCTGCTGTCCTTGATAATCTGTGGTTAATTACCAAAAGGCTGTGGGAGCCTGACATTGCTCTGCATGCAGGTAGACACTGCTACCACAATTCCCCCTTTAAGGAAAAGCAGTGTTAACCTGCTGGGTGTTTGAAAACCACCTTCATCACCAGACTTTATCTACACTGCTGTGCTTACACCTTCATGTCCACCTGCTATTTCCTCACATTATTTCCAAACATCTCACCCCACGGAGCTCAGGCAGGGTGGCAGCTGCTGAGAGTGCAGTGCCAGAGCAGCAGCTTGTGGAGCCAGGTGTGTCAGCACACTGACCACCAACAGCAACATCAGTCCTGCCCAGCACACCTGGGATCCACATGAGGATAGAAAATAGGAGCAAAAAAGCCAAGGCCAGCTCCCAGGAAACTTGTAAATTCAAATTTTGCAGTTATTCCTGTAACTTCTTTACACAGCAATAAGGATTGAGAGAGGCTATTTCTTTTCCTGCAAAAAGAAAAGTCTACAGCCTTCTGCACAACCCCTCCTGGATCACAAGCCATTCTTCAGCAGATAAGAGAAAATTAGAACTGCATTCAGAGCTATTTGTAACTATTTGAGTTAAATAACAGAGAGGGCAGAAGAGAGTCAGTCCCAAATGGTGGCACGTGGGGAAAACCACTCTGCTACATTAAAGATGTACTTTTAATTAACTTCTCTCAGAATGATTATAATTAAAGATTTTACCACAGGTCTTCTTAGCATAATTACCTTCTATTTCCTTGCATAGTGCACATTCCCAGGAAATGGGAATTGAGATTATTTCTTAATTTAAATACTTCCTCAATTATTTTAAAAGTTATTGCCTTTTAATTGTTTTGTTATTGTGATTTTCTTTGTGCTTTTTGGTCCTTCTCTGATTCTTACAGGCTCTTGCAAGACCTCAGAAATATTTTTCATGCAGTCAGGTGCAATTGTAAGCAGTTAACCAATTATGGGTTGCATTTTATTACGTTTGGATTCAGAAAAACAAGTTCATAAAGAGAGTTATAAACTTACTTTTGGACTAGGGAATAAATGGCTCATTTTCCTCGCTGGTGCTGAACATATGGTAGGATTTTTTCAGTTTTGTTCTGCAGATTGGTGTCTCCTTTACTGTTGCTTTCATATGCAGGTCTCATCAAATGGCCTTGTTACACCTCAGCTTTTGCCATGTGCACTGAATGTAAAAGATTGAGCAGCCATCCTGACTTATTTGAAGACTAATTGTGCAGATCAGTGCATTCAGTAGTGATTGCTTGGTTTCCTACTAATATTTCCACTGATGCTATAAAGACATACTGGGAGCTGGCAAATAGAAAACAGGCCAAGGGAAACAAGCTCTGCTTTCTCTGCACTGCAGATACGCTGGGTCACATTTTCCCCATCAGCCTGAGATTCCTCCTGCAGCATGTTATTAAAACAGAGAGATAGAGGTGGCTGAAGACAAAATTTCACCATGGAAGGGGAAGGAAAATGCACAAAGGAGAAGGATTTAAGGCAGAGCCCTGCTCTCCCTTTTATCAGTTCCTGCCAGCTCTGCAGCAGATTTAGTATGCAAGATTTCCTTCTGAAATTCCTCTAAACTCTATCTTCCAGCCCAGGGAAAACAAACAGCAATAACCCAAGAATAAACAGGATCATTCATCATTTCCTTATTCTTATCTCTGATGATGTTATCTTTACACTGAAATATTATCCAGCCAGAGGCACTCTCTGGAAACCAAAGACCCCTTTGAAGCAGCACCCCTTGAGACAAAGCACTGGCATCAAATGGAATTTGTGCTGGTTCCAGCTTAGCAGGCAGAGTCTCTGGTGCTGACAGCACATTCACAGAGCTCCCAGTGCTCAGCCCAGCTAGGAAACCACTGGCAAAGAGAGTTCTGGGTGCACCAGGGAAGTACCAGACAGACAGACAGCTGAGGCTGTGGGCTCACCTGCACTGACACAGCATTGCAGATACTGACCTTCCGAACACAAGTTTGAATTGAACATTTAAATTCAATATACATGTTAAAAAATAAAAATAAAAATTAAGGGCATTTAGAAGTTATGACTTTGTAAATCTAATGCCAGCTAATGCTTCCACTACACCCCCCAAACAGGCATTTTATTTATGATCATCTACAACAATTCAGCCACCTCTGTATTAGATAGTAACTGATGCTAGTAATCCAATTATTTCTAAGTCATCATCACATGCTTTCCAGGTTTATCTTTCTATGTTAAAAAATCAACAGACAGAAAACTGAGAAAAAAAATCCTATTTCCATCCTGGTAAGTATTTCAAAGTAAATAAAGAAATGAGAATTTTCCATAAATCTTCCATTTGGGACTCCAATTCCTCTTTCCTTACATTAGAACCCCTCCCCAAAATTGAGTATGTGGCTGTAACTAGATAAAAATTTGGCCTTCTTTGAAATAAACTTTGGGATTTCTGTGTGTGAGCTTTCAAAAAAGGCAGAAAAATTCTGTTTATTTAGACTCCTGTTCAGAATAAAACCTTGTTACTGTTGGCTCTTACCAAGAAAGCCTTGAGCATAGGCAGCTTTTGCCAAGAAACACTGAAATTCTTCCTTGTAGAGTAATTCCCAAGCTTTTGGCTGTCTTGTTCCCACAGTGCTTCATTAGCTGCAGAACTGAATAAAATTGGTTGTGTTTATGTAAGAACAGATATTAATAGAGCCCATGCACACTTCCACTGCCTGCCATGCAAGGACACACAAAATGACCCATTCAGCTGACTCATAGGTGGAACCTTCTGCTAAGTGGCCACTGAGGAGAGCAGGGTTAAAACAGAATTTTCACTGGGGATTGATTCTGGAGGCACAAATGAGAAGCAGAGGGACATAAATCACATTGAAAGTAAGTAGTAGGTCTAGATTTCAGGAATTTTAAATGTTTATCCCTACAGAACCTACATTTTACGCAGTGTCACCTCATCTTGCTCAGTATGTGCTAGAGGAAATTTGTATTTATTGCAGTAAATAAAACAAAAAATAAAGTGATATGAACTCAAGAGAACTACTGAACAAACCTGTGCATCCCCTTCCCAGTGCTTCTCCATGTTCCAGTGGGAATATTTGCCTGAGACATGTATGAACCTCTCAGCGGTGCCCCTGCTCAGTCAAAACTCAAATTTCACTCCGCCTTTTCTTATGCTGAGGAGCAAGGTTAGGAGCTGAACCCTAAGTACCAAGTCAGTTACCATGTTTAATCCTTCCACTGTCTGCCCAGCAGCCTGGCTGGAATCTGTCCCCCTGCTTGCGCTGCTCCTCTGCCCTGCTCCCAGGAGCAGCCAGGCTTCCAACCCAAACATCGCGGAGCAGCACCGCGCCTCCAATGTCCAAGAGGGGCACACGGGCTGAGGGAAGCAGCATCCCTGCTCTTTGTCACCTGTGGGTGGTGCACACAGCCAGCTGAGAGTCAGTTTTCTCCCACAGGATGGGCAAGGGAAGGGAGGATGAGCAACAGGTACCTGAGGACAAGTGTTTGGCAAGGCAGGAGAAGTAAAGCACAACGAGTGCCTCTGCAACAAAGCACTGCAATCCCCAACCAGAACTGCACAAGCTGATGTGGCCCCAGGGACACCCTAAATATCCACCTGTACTCCAAAGAGGCCATGTGCCTATAGAAAAGCCTAGAAACTAGGAATCCACTGTGGGAACACCCTAACATTAATATCAACTACAGAAATCAGAAGAAATTGTGTCTCATGTGAAAAAGCTTTCACAATGCACTCCACAGTGGGGTAAAATAAGCTGCTATTGGCACATCTGAGACTTCTAATGAGTCTTTTCTCTCTTTTGGGATTGCTGGGAGCTGCTTGTAATTGGTGCCAAGACTTCCACATGCTGACACATTGGGCTGTCCAGCTGATGGACAAGGTCTTTATTCTGAGTGCCTGCAGAGACAGGACAAGCAGAGCTTTCTCCAGGGACAGTGCTGTCACTGCTTGGAAAGAGCTTGTGGAGACAGACAACTTGAAACATGGCAGCTCTTTGGCTTCTCCAGAACAACAAGAAGCCAACAAACAATACTTCTATTATATTCAAGTCCAAATGAATCCCATCCCAAAGCAAGTGTTTCTAGAGTGTTTGAGGAAGATCTCCAGCTCACACAGATTTTAAGAATATAGGTTGGCATTCTGTAGGGCAATCAAGGAAATGTAACTTGAGCAGAGCTGGCAGGGAAACCCATCTCTCTTCAACATGCAAGCTCACAGAGCAGATGAAAAGGAAAGCTGAGATGGGTTGGAAGAGATTTGGGTTCTGAGAGAGAATGTGTGCTGTGTTGTGGCAGTAAGTGTAATGTAGGTAGCTAATGAAAAAAAGAATCTGGAGAAAAAACAAAGAGAATGCAGGGTGAAGGAGAAGTGCTGGAAAAATGTCTTCACTCTTTCAGATTTATCCTGACAATATTGTCATAACTTCATCATTTCCCAATTCCTCTTTCTGGTTGAAAAAGCTAAAACTAGCAGACAAATTCACAGAGAAATATTGGTAGTAAGGCTGAGGCCAGACAAGCTACCTTGCTTACTTGACCTAATTACAAAGGTTTTTATAGGGGACCACCAATACTAATTCAAGAAAAGTAGCACATATGGAGAATTACAAAAAGAGTAAACAACATGAATCACATGAAAAACATAAGCAAAGAGGTCAGATTTTAAAGGATATTTGAAACATTTAAAAGGATATATTTGAACTGCCTTCAGAAGGCCAGTGTCTAAAAGCATAATTGACATCCTTGAGGTGACATGTTGGTGAGATCCTCACCTTGCCCTGTTTCTCAGCATCACTGCTTTGTTCTTTCATCAGTTGTGGGGTGTTTTCTATTGGTGATAAAAGCACATCTCTGAGCCTGCATTAATACAAGTCCAGAAATATCCTGGGTCCAAGAGCAACAGTGCAAAAGGGTGTCTCTCCTCTTCCCCGTCTCTTCTCCATGAGACACAAGTGAAGCAGAGCTGAGGCAGAGGGCTTAACAGAGGGATACATTTTCTCTTCTCTTTGTGCACAAGACAAAGAACAGTGGGAATTGCCTTTTTAGCTACAAAGTTCTGGATTTAAATGAGCACAAAGTGGTATTAACCACTGGTTCCATGAGTTCACCCTCACTGGAAGCAGAATAGCATCTGTAAGAGCCCTGTATTTGCACTGACAGCATCCTTGTGCTGAGAGACAAGTGTGAAACCAAATCTCTGAGATTTTGTTCTGCTGGTTGAATGAGACACATTATCAGTCCAGTTCTGATAAGAAATTTCATCAAGGACATAATAAAAATTTCTCAGAAAAGCCTTATCAAATCTTGCATACAGACATACTCCTTTGCTACTTTAATGAATTTATATTCCCCACCTAAAAACAGACCTGGCTGAACAACTGCCTTTGACCCACACTGATCTAGCAAAAATCATGTGGTACAAGAGCATTGAGTCAGCAAAAGCTTACCAGAGCTACTGAAACAGCAGGTATGCACTTCAATGCTGCCTTCAGAGGTGAAGGAGACTCACAAAAACCCCAGCAGAGATAAGATAGTTCAGGACTAATCTGACTTCTCCAAGGGGAAAAAAACCCCAAGTCCTTAAAACTAATGACTCTTGCAGCTACTTTGATGGCATCAAAGACTTGAAAACATCAAACATAGTGGCAGCAGAGAGAATCCATCCCTGTGGTATCACTGTGTGTTACAGAAAAATTTAACCAGCTGGTGAGGAAAAACTTGAAAAGGGATATGGAAACATAGTATTAAAAAATGCACACATCATATTGAACCATTAATTCTACTCATTCTGCAACGTGCCTGTGTCTGCCAGTGCTGCAGTTAATAGAGAGCACATGAAACTCAGAATGCAATTAAGTCTTGGGAGAAGCACAGTTGGAGGCTGTGGCAGTTTCTATGGCAACCTGAAGGGCTCAAGACTAGTAACAGGAGATTAACTTTAAAGGCAAGATAAGTACATAAATATAGCTCTCGTTTACCATTTTCTCTGCTTCCAAATGGACCATGTATTTTCAATTTAAACAATACAGAAATGCAGTCAGATGTCCTACTTGCTATTAACTAGGGCAAAAATAGCCTTTAAGAACACCCTGCTAAAAAATTCTGACAATTTCAGATTCGGGGAGTCATCTAAACTCCACTAATTAATTCAATCAAAATGGAAACACCAGGCTTGAATGCTGCCAGGAGATTAGAACGAGGCTTCAGGATAGAGAACATGACAGCCATAATAAGAGTTTGCTGATGTCAACACACTGTATGCTTTTGAACAAATCCTCTTGACGTGTTTTTCTGGATTACGCCTCAGATCAGGTTTTAAGTCTCCAAAAGAGCGAGGGCAAGATTAAGAAGAAATTTTTAAGCACTACAGACCTTCTTTTTTCTTTCCTTCAATCTTTTAAAATATTCTCTTCAGTAAGAAAGAATATGTCAAAGATACCTCATCCCATTTTTTTTTCCTGACACTTTGGAGCTTTTTTTCAAAGGATCAGCTGAGACTGCAGTCACCTTTTGAACTCCTGCCCACCTTACTTACAAATAATCAAAAAAAATTTCATTAAAGAGAGGCCGTATCCCTATTGCAGTCAGTTGCTCTGAACTTGTGTACTTCATCATTTAAAAGCAGCTGGTACATGCATAACACACATTGAGGAACATGTATGTATCCAGTGTGGGGAGAACAACAGCAGAACTGAAAGCTGTTACATTAGCTAAATTAGCAGTTTAATTAGCAGCCACATTAGCAAAATTGCCAGTCCAATGTGATTTAACCCTCTCCGGAGTAACACAGATCTCGCACTGGCACCTCTGCACAGCTTTTCTTGAGCATCACATTCCTGAAAGCAAAATGACACCACCCCTACTGTACTATTATTTGGTGAATTAACCCAGTGTGTGGTTAATTAACAAGATGTTCCAAGGATTACTGTGGAATAACAGCCCAAGTCCTTTGGGCTGACCCGACCATGCCCTCAAACCCTCATGCAGTTCTATTTGCATGGTGAGCATTTTTGGTAGGAATTTGTTGACTCTGTTTGAGGAAAGAATGGAGACACCCTGTGAGAATGTCAAAAAGGCACTGTTATGTAATTCAAATGTGCATTCCACTTCACTGAAGGCATTCCAACCTGCCCATGATAATATCTAAGCACCACCTAGAGTGGGCAGGTTGGCATAGCAATGTTAAAGGCTGGGCTCTATGATCTTGGAGGTCTTCTCCAAACTTAATCATTCTGTGATTCTATCCACAAAGGAACCTGTGCTCTGCTGTGGTGGGAATTTGCCTGTTGGATGTGCAGAGCAGAAGGAAACACTGATCTGTTATTTTTTGTCAAGAAAAGGCTTTGGGGTGAACTAATTATGGCCATTCAGTACCTGAAGGGAGCCCACAAAAAAGATGAAACTTTTTACAAGATCTTGTAGTGATAGGACAGAAGGCAGAACAGCTTCAAGCTGGAAGAGAACAGGTTTCCATTCTTAGGGGAAGGAAAGACAAAACAAAACCCCAAAGCCAAAACAAAAACCCAAAACCACACTTTGGAACAAGACCTGCAGAGCCAGTCTGAGATGTGTTGAAGTAGGGAAGAAATTTTGCCATCCTTCTCTACAAGGAGCAATATACATCACCTCCATCTGTATAAAACCTGATTTAGAGGTAGGTGACTTCTCCTTGCTTCAGTGCCATTTTAGACCAAGAAGAAATAGTTTATAAAATGTGGAGTGAGTTGGAGTAGTGAAAACTTCCTCCCATTTGTTTTAATTTAACAAGGAACTGGAAGTAAAAATCTCTCTAAATGAAAATAAAGTATGTCCCCACAGGCCAAGCACTTGTTCTACTTTGTCACATCCACGTTTTCAAGGAGGTATATAACACTCTGACTGTCAAGAAAAAGGATTTGTACAGAAGGCAAAAGGGAACAAGGAAAAGGGACTACCTAAAGATCTTGTTTCCAGAATTAAAATTTTGTTCAGAGCAGAAAAGTTACAACAGGGTGAGATGAGGACAGCACTCTCATAATTAATGTTTCCTTCTGTTTTCCATTGCTTTTCTTTTTTTCTCCCTTTCAAGTAATTGAAAAGCCACAATTGAAGAATATGCAGGGACAGCAGCAACCCTTCAACTCTGAAGTTCATTTTGACTAAAAAAAAAGAACTCCAAAGATACACAAAAATTTCAAAGAAGGAAAGATTAAATACTCTAGAATCCATTAAGTGGGAAGTAGTTGAAGAGATCCATCATTCCCCTCAGTATTCTTAGGAGCTGACCTGTCCTGTAATTGAAGTTACCACATCTCACTTTGAAGAGTTTTTTTTCTCTTTCTGGAGTGGCTGTGTCAGTACCAAGCTCCTCAGGAGAGACAGCTTAATAAGAGCATAAAAAATGCTGCCCTCCTTTGCTGCACATAAAGGTCTTTTTATTTCTTTCTTTGATTTTCATTCAAAATGAATTTCTCTATTTTAAAGAAGTAGGTTTCATTGGAGGAAAACATAAGGATAACTTTGAAATGTGTGTCTCAGGTAAAAGTCCGCAGCAAAGGGTTTAAAAACAGAAATCAGAGCAAAGCTTTGCAAAGTTATTTGTGTGTGGGATTTGGTTTGTTTTGTTGGGGTGTGGGTTTGTTGATTAGTTTGGGTTTTTCCCTAAACACACTTCTCAGAAACAGCATATCTGTAAATTTTAAGCATACAAAAGAATTAATCTGCTGCTGGTTTTGCTATAATGAAGCAAACTGACTTGATAAAGAATGACAATTACATGGATCTGGATTTGCTGTAGACATTGGAAACAAAGAGACTTTATAAGGAGAGACATTTTCATGGATCTGACTATAGATTTCATCTGCTTATGCTCTCTCTGGTCAGAAAGTGCAATGACTGTTACCATGTGAAGACAGGGAATAAGAAACACTGGGAAGGAAGTCAGCAGTGTTTGCTGCTGCTAAAGTTTAACTCATGCTCTGAGCAGATCCAGAAGGAGATTCTGGTAAAATGCACAAATTACTGAGGGGAGAAAGGCCCAGCTCGCTGGTTATCCAGAATTCAGCAATTTGCAGGTCTGTAAACAGCAGTTTTCATAAGTTCTTTAGGCTTCTAACGTAAGCCATGCTTGGTAGTTGCAAAGTTTAATTAAACAGGTACAGCTCTTTACCATTCTGCAGCCCATTTAATACCGACTTTAAACACAGTTTATCTTTGTCTTCTCCCACTCTCCACCCCAACCATCATTTTGGTTAAGCTTGGAAGGCATCATGGAATATAAATAATCAGCAAAGTAGCCAGGAACAAAACTAAACATTAACAACATCAAAGCAAGAGTTGGAGGAGAAGAAAAGCAGCAGATCAGATATTTAACCAAAGAAATGTTTCATTCATCCATCATTTCTTGCAATTAAGTGGTAGATTGCTTCCTATACTTTCCTAGAGAAAATATGCAAAACACAAACATTTTTATAGCTACTGCATGGTTTTGATTTACAGTATGCTCCCTGTATCCAAATCCAGCTCACTCTCTATTACTGCTGCTTGGTCCTCTTGCATTGACCAAGGAAAAGGTTATGAAGGTCAAAGCTCTCCATGGAATTCCCAGAGAGTCTAGAAATAAAATTAGACATCAGAGAACTAAAATATACCAAAAGAGTAAAGAGTTCTAAATCACAATTTTTTCACTTGATCTCTACTATAACTCTGTGAAAATACTAAAGATAGACCAAAATGTTTCCTTTTTGTTTCTTTTCTTTGAAATCATTTTTCCCCTTCAATCTAGTCCCGTTCATCTTAATGTCTTTGGTGAAGCATAAAAGAGCACACAAAAATCCTAAAGTTACAGATCTTAGGGCCTGTAAAGGGCACACTGTAGCATCTTCTCTTCTCCTTACTTAGACCTCTACTTGCACAGCTTTCCCCCTGGCCTGCCTGCAGGGTTTGCACAGGGATCAGCCTTTCCCTGCCTGTGCCAGGTCCAGCGCTGCCCACCTCGGCTCACCCCAAAAGCTGAGCTCCTGTGCCTGCTCTCACATGCTGACACCAGCAGCTCCCAGGCAGAGCTCCAGCTGCATACTGGAAGCAACACGGGATCAAACCAGCAACCCCTCAAGTATTTCCCTGTCCTAGCAGCTTCCAGAAAAAGTCAGTCCTGAGCAGCATTCTCTGCAAAACCCTCTCCAGGCACAGCTGACTGCCCCAGCCCTTGGCAGGGCAGCCTAAGGCTCATACTGTGGTTCCTCACCATCCTTGTGAGCACATCCGCAGTCCCCTGGGAATAGGGCAACATCTAATTAAAGCAGATGGTCAGAGAAAATTCAAAGGTCAGGATTAAAGTTGCTGGCAGAACCTCGACTTTAAGCATCCATCTCAATTATCAGCCATAGAAGCCAACCCATGCATGCAAAGCCAACTGCAGTAATATTTCCTTAAATCAAAAACAGCCTTGGAATGCTTTTTTCACTTATTCCTCCCCAGTTTCTTTCCACAGTTTTATTTAAAAAAGATGTATCTGTAAATCAAAGCAACTTGGACATAACTATTCTAGCCACAGACCCCAGGGAACAGGTGTAGCACGCAACTTCACCATCCATTTCCTTTCATTTCTCATAATTTTTGGCTCAATTACACTTGTATTTTTACTACAGGCATCTTTCATCCCTTTCCTTCTCATAAAAAACAAAGTAGAAAAAATAAAGGTAACCAGCATTTGATAGTTCTGGAATCTAGCAAAAATGCTGACTCATGAACGTGCATTTCCATTTACTTGTAGCAAATAAACAGTGCAGACTCCACTCAAACAAACTCGGCGAGAGGGAAACCGCATTAGGTTCCGAGTTGCTAATGGCCTTTCAAGGTTCAGCCGAGCCTTTCTGTGCGAGGCGATAAGTGCTAGCACCATTCTTCTCTCGATTGGTGTTGTTTAAGTGCTTAAGGATGTTTGCGTACTTGCCAGAGTAGGCGAAATAAACTAATTAAAGAGGAACAAAGCACTCGAGGAACTGTCGAGTGTGGGAGAGGCAGCGTGAGAGGGAACAGCGCATTCAGAATACGCCTATTAAATTCACTGTTGCACGGCTCTGTAGTTAAATGATCTACAACTGCAGTTAAATGATCTACAATTAACTACTGTTTAAAAAGAAGTTGGATTGTCTAATTTTCCCTATTTTTTAACAGTGAATGTTTTTTCAGGTTTTTATTTTACTCTACATTTCTTGCCTGTTTTTCTGAAAACATTTCTCACTTCCTTCCCTAACCTTGCGTGAAATGAAAAGCCACTAAGGGTTTAAAATAATCTTTCATCTTCCCCCTCTGTTACAGCCAAACATAAGTCAAAACGCTGAAATATTTAACGCTTATATATCATAAGCCTGATATATCATAAGCCTTTCAGTACAAATACATTTTATTTCCCAAGGGCTTGTTTTCCTATCAAAGATTTCATTTCTCATAGTTTTTGTTGTTGTTGTTTTTTTTTTTTTTTTTTTTTTTGAGAAGTCTTTAACATCAGCAAACAAATCAAATTGCCTGCATTCACCAAAGAGAAGGAAAGAAAAGGGGAAGAGATTTTATTGGCAGTCCTGCTCAGGTAAGGAAGGTGACACAAGCATAAAATAAAAAAAGGCTTGCATTTCATAATGGTTTAGAGGTGAATCTACACCCTTCCTTCATGCCTCCCTGATATCAATTAATTATCTAAGGAAGGAACAGGCTGATGCTCTGATACACTACAAAAATAGAAAGGTAATACCTAATTTTAAGACAGGTTCTCAGAACACTTTAAAGGGTTACGTCCAAAGCTCTGGAGTGAGAGAGAACAATGCTGACACCACGTGGAAGAAAGCGCTGCTGGCTCCTTCCTCTACTGCTGACTTCAGACGCCTGAAAATCTTACACTTGGGTCAGGTGTTGTGGTAAACGTTTTAAGCATCAGAGGAAGACCACACACACCCTCTGAAACCAGAGATTTGTGTTATTCTGGTGGGTACAGAGCAGATTAATTATAATCCTCTTCCTTGTAGTGTAGCTGATGTTTGTGAGCAAAGCAACCGGCTGCTGCTGCTGCCGCGAGCACCTCAGGTATTGCTCCCCTTCACAAAGTGCAGATGAATAACCCTCACCTGTAATCCATACAGGTCCTGTCAGTCTGACTGTGTGGGAGCTTTCACGTGCTCCATTCTCAGCCAGACTGAGGATGGGCATTCACTGAATAAGGAACAAAGGTGAGACTCCCCTGCATTGGTTTCTGTGCCCATACTGCCTTCAAAACCATTTCCCAAGCCACAAAAGGCCTGTATCAGTTACCAGTTTTAGAAAGACCTTCCCTTCTCATGCACTTTGTACCCTTATGGAACAACAGCTAGGGATCAGTGTGAGAGCTCATGGCACTGCCTGAGCTCTGCTCTCCTACCAGTGACTGCAGTGAAGCCTCAGCATTTCAGCTTGAGCAGCTCCCCTCCTCTGTGCCAGAGCTGCTTGTTACAGCAAAGCACAGCCAGCAGTGGCCTCATTTGTCACACTGGGCACACCCTCTCTTGCCAGGCTTCTCTACTAATGCAGCCTTGCCCAGACCAAAAAAAAAAAAGTCCAAAAAAACCAACCAAACAAAAAAAAAACCCACAAAAACCAAAACACCAAAAAAAAAAAAACAAACAAACAAAAAACCCCACCAAACCAAAACCACCACAACCAACCAAAAAATCCCCACACTTCTGAGTACTGGGAAGGGAAAAAGAGAGAAAAGTTAACAGCAGAACAACCCAGAAGTGTGGCAGCAGTGACCCAGGGGAGTTGTCCAGCAAGTCAAGAGAAACCCCCAGCACTGCTGGAGCAAACATTAAACCAGTGACATTTCCTCCAGGTCCCCACAAGGGGAGGGCAGGCACACTCATCCTTTCCAAGTTTCAGATCTCCAGCACAAAGGCCAGGCTGCTGCAGACCACAGGCACAGCACAGAAAAGCTCTGTTGCTCCCAGCCACAGGCAGCAAGGCTCTGGCACTCAACTCTAGAAGGAGCAATGAGTACTCCAGCCACATCCACTTGAGCTGTTTCAAGTCAAACTTCCCCAGCCTACAGCAGTTTTCATCAAATCCTTATGCCCACAGTCTGTAACATATTCTGCTGTGCTTTTCCAGAAGAGAAGAAATACATCTTTACAATTTATTGGCCACAATGTTTGTGGGGGTACAGGGCCTGCCTACTTTGGTCTCTACAAATGGCATTTTTCATCCAGTCTTCTGGTTTGATCAGTACTTATACAGAAAATTAAAATGTAACGTTTAATGAGTCCATATTTTAGCAAGTTTACAAAGATTAGGGAAAATAATTTTTCTGTGGAATGGGAAATAATGTTAAGTCCTTCTATAATGTAACAGCAATCCCCACAAATACACTGACAAGTCTCCTGGCCCTTCACATGGCACATGCAGGGTTTGCTATGTTCACCTCTAAAACAAACTAAAACACACCACTGTTAAGGAAAAACCTTAAATGAAAGAAAGTAATTAACCCTTCTACAAATAGGAAATGGAACTGTGTTCTCCTATCCAGGAAAAATTATTTTGACAAGACAATTAGACTATCCTGGAAACTTCAGATAATGTCTGGTTGGTTGGTTGTTCATTTGTTCTGAAAGGTTTCAGCTAATTCAGCAAGAATTGTCATGGGATTACCAAATTAAAACACCAGTTAAATTATTGCTGTCCTCCACACTGAGGATATTCCATTTTAGATTCCACAATTCTATTTTATGACAACTTCCTATGCAAGTGAGGCACCACTTTTCTTTTTTTCCACAGATCAGAGTTAATGCTGAAACATCCATATCCTCTGTGGGAAAAGCTAAAACCCCACAAGATTAACAAAGCTCTCCAGACCACAAAAGCCTTCCCAATTAAACCATAATTTGAGCAGATAAAGTATCCGTGAAATATTTAGTTGCACTCTTCTGACCAGCTCCAAACCACACTACAGTTTCAGATTTTCATTCAGAGCTGTCTGTGGTCAACCTGCAGGTCCAGGATATTGTCCAGTTCTACTTCCCCAACCCCCTGGATCTCTGCAAACCCTTCAAAATAGGGTTCTAAGACTGTAGAGAGCAGCCTAGCTGATATAGTGAAGTGTGCATGGAAGGACAAAGCAAGAGAAGAGAACAAGAAATGAGACTCCTCTCCTCAGGGTGTAGGCATCTCTCCTAACCAAACTCGTGCTTTAATGGGGATACAAGCAGTGGCTTGCAGGACCCAGAAAGTCATGCTCCTGTTTGTTTGCAAGACAAAGGTTGTGTGCCTAAATCAGAAAGGATTCATCTAGGACTTCTGTACAAACAGGAGATGCAAAAACACATTCTTGGACTAGATGCAAAAAAAATTCCATATTCAACTTTTAGCTGGAATGTAAGATGCAGAAATGACAAATTGCTATTAGCAAGGTTTGGTTCATAATTAAATTACACTATAGAAGTTAAGATAATCTTGCACACCTCCAACACAGCTATTGATATTCCTTGATTTAAACACAGTTGTTAGAAAGGCCTCAGGTGAAAACAGACACCGTAGTGCCTAACCTCCTTTTAAAGAATTATTAAATCCAAACATGAAAATCAGTTTAGCACCAGTGCAGCTTTTGGGCTAGGACAAAAGGTTATAGGACAAGTTAAATGCAAGTGAATGCTCAGGAGCGGTGGAGTGGGATAAATCAAAATTTTTTAAAAAATGCACCAAAAAAACCCCCCATACAGACACAAAACCTCAGCCTGGTAGGATTCTGCAGCATTCTGACACTATTTTAAGGGTGAAAAATATATGTGCAACACACAGGAAAAAAAGACAAGTTACAATACATCATGGCTGGGATATAACTTTAAACCACTATCTTTATATATAATTGGTGGCTGTCAATAGCCTACTGTCCAGCCTAGGGCAATAGTTCTGAGCTACCAAAAATCCTAAACCCAAAACTTCTTCTCCCAGTCTGTCATCCTGAATCAGCCAGCACACACAGTGTCAGAGGCATGGCTCCTGGAACTTAGAACTCTGCTCAGAGCAATCCATCTGCCATTTCAGCCCACAAACAACACAACTGAGGGTTAAGTCTTGTCAGCTGTGGGGCGGGATTGGCATGGCTTTAGTTTGACAGAACTCAGGTTAACTTTTAAACATTGAAATGGGAAAATAAAAGACAACCCAACAACAAAATCAGAGGAATTAAGTAGTCCAAATGCAAGTATCTGTGTAAAAGCCAGTAAAAACAAGTTTCATTTCCAGGATGCAGCAAGGACTCTGAGCCAGGTTTGCTGTTTCACTTTTTGCTTGTTTTACTGGAAGAAAAACATGAACTTTTAATATGTTTAGTTTGTAAAGCTAACTTTGATGTTTCTAGTTTAGTGGACCTTGAGCAATTGTTATATTATGAAAGATGAAGGGTACCTATCCAATGTGCTGAGTTTCCTGCCAAAAATTACAAAAACAAAGATCAGCCACAGAATACTGAATTCCCTTCTCACCCACAGATGGGATTTCTTTCATAAGCTTACCTCAGAGCAGGAGAGTGCCCCATGGCTATGCCTTGTCTGAGGCTCTATTAAAGAACTTGAAAGCAGCTTTTCAGCAGAATTCTTTCCCACATCACCACAATTCCAGACAGACTGTGACATTTTGCAGAATTAGAGGGAGTGAAGCTGGTTCTAAAACAAAAGCACTGCAAGTGAAAGCCTGGTTTTCTGGCTTCTCTAATACCTCTCCAATTTCTTTTAGCTGCTGATGCTTACTCTAGCTTTGCAAACAGATGTCTTGGGACAGCCAATATTTTTATTTTGTGTGCTCATTTGGGTACTGGTTTCAGAAACTCCCAGAGGTGGTAAAGACATGAGACTTCTTCAGAGAGAAAGGGGAGCTGGGAGCATGAGCTCAACACTGTTTTAGTGTGAAACAATCCTAGCGTTATATTTGGGGCCATGTCTTGGGGCATTGAAGCAATATTTTAGAAGCATCCTTTTATCAATATAGCATGTTCTTTATACCTGTGTCTGTACAGGTTTTGTTTTCAAAGAAAGAATATTGGGACTGTAATGTTCCTTGGAAGCTCTTTGGGATACGTAATATGTTCTAAATACCCACTTTAACTTTGTATGAAAAGTCTGCTAGCTTTCCTTAACAGAGATACTTGGAGAAAGAAGCCAGAAAATTAAGGAGTCATAAACACAAATATCATCATCCACATTTACATGCAGTGCTAATCTCTTCCACAGTCCATCACTTGAACTGGCACGCTTCTGCCAGCCTCACTGTGAACCTCAAGGATCACAAAACTGCACTGTGAAGTATAAAACTGCAGGGTTTGCTACATTTCCTTCAGGGCTTTTTCCAAAAATCAATTTCAAGTTAAGCAACAACGATACACCACATCACAAAGTGAAAACAAGATTTATATTGACTCTCTCTCTAAACCAGGATTTGTCTATCATGTTTCTTGCACCACGAGGTTTTCAACAAAGAGGCAAAAAAGGAATCAAAGAGCTAGCAATGTTTTAGAAAACATCCAAGGAGAGGCTGGAACATACACAGTGAGCTCTAAAAAATAAGTGAGGTGTTTCAAACCTTCTGATTTTGCTTTCCTGCATCATCAATGTATAGACAACAAAACACACAAAATAAAATGTGTTTCACTCAAGGAAAAATCCAGTGGCTTTGATCTAACAAATCTTGGCATTAATATATTTAAAGTAGAGCAGCTTGGGATTTTCTTCTTGACCTTTTGCTTTTACACTTGCATTTTTTTCCTAATTAGAATTTTAACACTCATGTTTCCTCTCCAGCTTAGGTATATCGTGAATATTTACATTGCTAGCTCTAAGGTACAGTCATTAATTAAACTATGTATAAGCAAATGTATTTCCAGTTCTGAGTTTCAACTAATGAAGCACTTGTGATTTCTTGCTGTAACTTTCTTACCTGAAGGCCATCTGCTTGTCTCTGTGAGAAGCAAGGGTCCAAGTCAACAAAAAGCATCTCCTGGTGCTGGAGCAAATACAGCAGGAGGCCATTGTAAAGCCTTTGTTCTTCACAAGCCAAGGGACCCACAGGAATCCTAGAGGAAGAGGAGCTGGATTAATCTTAGGAGCTCTCAGACCAGGGGCTGGTCATGGCTGACACAGGGAGCCCTCCCAGTGGCCAAGGTAATTCAGCAAAGCAGCAATTGCTGGGACAGTGCCTACTGGAGCTTAGGGGGTTCACAACAGGGGGACCTGTACAGGGACAGAGCCCCAGCTTTGCTGCAGTGGTTCACAACACAGTGAATCCTTGTGGCAGCACAGCAAAGGGGTAAGAACCTGACAGGAGCTCAGACACAAGGTTCACAAGATCAAGGGTGAAAAGGACAGGCATAAAAAAAGCACCCTATCAATCTGCCATTGCTCACTGGCATTGGGGTGGAAAGAGTGGTTTTGTTCTACCTTCATTTATGAAGGTGAGCTTTGATCACTAGAATGTCTTATTACCAGAACTGTCTGGAAAAAAAACAACCCCCACAGGTAATAAACTGCTTCAGTGTATTAATTTATAAATCCACAGACATCAGTCATATCAGGAAGTGGAAATTCCAGATGTGCCCATTAACCATGTTGAGTTTGGGTTGGATTTTTTTCTTTCTTGCTTGAAGTCCCCATATTTTTGGGTTTTTTATTAATAGTAGTTAAATTTTTACTGTCCCCATCAAGTCAGAATAATTAAAAGGATTCTTTATATAGGATTTTAATCTCAACCCCTGAAGGACTTGTGCATTCCCCCCTGCCAACTATTTGGAAGCTTGGAGAACATTTACATAAATGCTGTGCCCTTAATGGAGCTTCTCCAGCCGTGCTGCACCAACTAAGTTACACCCAGCACAATATTAATATTTAAACAAGAAATTCATAAACTCTGGAGACTAGTGTGGAGCATGAATACACCAGGCTTCTGTTTGCCAAATGAGTACATTCATTATTCATTTGCAATTTTAAAGTACAAATATACACATTGGGCCCAGTCCAATTGCTCTAATTTGTGTTCCTCTTTTGTAAACTCACTGTTGTTTCTGTAAGGACTTAAGTTTGGGCTCCTTTTGGAAGCAGAAGGTTTAAGCAGGATTATGGCCAGGTATAACATGGAGAGATTTACAGGATGAACCACTGTGTCATCAGTTCCTTCTTTAGGATGAGTTAACATTTCTCTGTCTTGCACTCCCTTTTTTCTTGGGATGGACTCAGTTTCTCCACAATAAACAAGGCTGCTTGTAAAACCTGGTTGACTGAGCAATAGCCTTTGCTGCATACAGCAATCCTAAGAGATTATTCATCACTTACCAAACATCAACACCCTCAGCTCACAGGCCAGACAAGCAATATTTTTAGTCCTTTGTCTTCTTTTTCAGCTTCTTTCATTAGCTTAGACATTTGTTCCTGAATCCACCTCTACCAGCTGTTAACTCCTTACCAGAAGGAGCACTGCACAAGCTATTCAGGAAGATAAATGGCTCTCACACCACTCATTGAGTCCTCCTTTCCCTTATTAGCAGCCTGGGTTTGAGTGCCCAGTTCTCATTCCAGCCTAAAACAGATCTAAACTATAGACTGGGAGGAGACAGCTGGCTCCAAATATCAATGTCTCATCAGCAGATATTCAGGGGTGGCAACAGGTGTGCATTCCAAATACAGAGAATACACTTTTAGTTTTCTCTTCAGCCAGCTTCCACAATGACTTTCAATTAATTTTGTGAAATAATCACTTCCCGCCTGTTCAGTTACTTCTGCTGCTACCAGAAACTGCATTATTGGGGTGACAGTAAGGGGAGCCAGGTTCCCCACAGCTAAATCCATGCATGTGATCCTAGGAAGAGCAGAGCTACTGAGGTGTATTCTGCACTTCCCCACAAGTGCCCCATAATCAGCTGTAGTACAAATCCCAGGAGAACACTCACTGTGAATAACAAACAAGTAAAACTTGACCATCAGGGATTAGCTACTGGTTTTCTTGAGTGAGTCTAAAACTTCCAAAGCTGCTTTGCCACAAAGTGCAGGCTAAAAAGTCCACACAAGTGCCTTGCCTTGGCTTTATCCAGGACATCTGCCAAGGTTCCCTGCCGCCACAGGCTTGCTGCAAATTTACAGAAACAATGAGTCAAAGTGTGAGGAAGCAAACAGCTGGCTGGCTGGAGTCCTCGTGCACTCATGCAAGAATTGCTCACGGAGACCAGAACTAAAAATCTCTTTACCAAGATGAAGCATAACAAAGTATCCATGGAAATCTAAGTAACATCAGTTGGATCTCTGATAAAAGCATTCTCCTAAGCATTTACAGATACTGGGAGAGCAAAACCAGTTTTCCTTGATCCTCTAACTAGATTTGCAATATAATAACTGTGCTAAGCCTTGTAATTTTTGTGTTACAATAACAACAGCTACAAATCACAAAGTATGTGCACTTTAGGCTCATAATGTACAAAGTTTAATATTCTGTTTTTGTGGTCCCAAGGCCCAAGATTATTCCATGCTCTAGCTACAGAATATTCCTACTCACAAATAAAAGTGCCAAAATATTGAGATAGGTGATAATCACAGACAGAATTTACACTTGAATATAAGTAGGTAAGAAATCTAAAGTAAAATGACTCATAAACAACTTTGTTTAGTCATTTAGTGTCAAAGAAGGAAGAAGTAATTTCACAAAAATGCAGATTGCCAGAATACATGAAGAACAGTTTTAACACCTGCAATGAATTTATGCCATGTGAGGAGCTGCCATTACCTCCAGAAGGTTAATTCCAGCAATTGCATGGAGCACACATTTCTGCAGATTAGATCTAAAAGCAGTTTTTTCCATAACCTTCACATTTACACTGAACAACTATAGCAAGTACTACCCAACATGTCCCAATTTCCTTCACTCTGGCTGCCAAATGTTTCATAATGCGCCAGATAATTGCACTAATTCTTGCTCTGAAAGACATAAAGGATATTTATGACTTTTTCCCCTGTGTCAGCAATATGATTTGCCACAGCTGACTACCTTGAGTTTTGCTGCTGTACAGGACAATACCAATGATTTATTCTGAATCATTGAAGGGCTCAGGTCACTCAGCAGGAAGTGGTATAGAGCAATCTCACTGACAGTGCCAGTTTCAAGGCTCTCCTCTCTGCCCAACCTCCAAAAAGGTGATTTTTCATAACTCTAGGAGGTAACTCAACAAGCATGCACCATGGTGTTAAATGTTTTACAAAAAAAACACCCAGATTTACTGGGTTGTCTCCCGGAGCTGGTGAGATCAGAATGACTGTGAAGAGGTGAAGATAGCATTTGTAGGGCAGACATACTTCTATTTATGGTAGCTGTTTTCCTGACAGGTCACTGGCAGAGAAACCCTGTGCTGATTGCTTTCAAGGCTTCTCAGACAGGTCATTGCCACAAGTGCTCAGTTTAGCTCTGAATGTACCTTAAAACCAGGCAAAGGCACATGTTCAGAAGTAGCTGGGCCATGTCCCAGAAGAGTGGGATATTTAAAACTGAAGCAGCTCATCAATCAATAAGGGAGCATACTGGATCCTTATGTGCAGATACAGCAATCACTGGGCACACATTGGGAAAATTTGGGAATGGAGATAAAGGAACAAAATCTTCTTGCATGCATGTGCATGCACAGAAGCCCCAGGTGAGAGCAAACGTCACCTGATGGCACAATAGGGTCAGTCAGTGAAGTGCTTTTTGAGTTAATGTGAGGAATAGATTCTTGGTGAAGGGATAGATTCTTGATGAAGGCCTTTTAGTATCACCACACAACTAATCCAAACACTGATAAATTAACCTCATCTGTCTCCACTCATTTATTAACTTTAGTATTCAGATATTAAGGAACTTGGGGTCTGTTTGCAAAGCTGCTCTGTTGCACTGCTGAATATCCTCCATGGTGAGGTTTTTCTCCCCAGAGGACAGAGTGGCATAGTTCCAACCACACCACATCTTGTTAGATTCACTTCCCTTGCTGTGCTTTTGTTTAAGATATAAACTTGTATCACATCCAAAGGTCAAATTCTGGTAGACCTGGCAATAAACCCAGAGAGCAGGAAAACAGAGACCACATATAGAGACCTATGAAACAGCAGCAAGGCTTAAAAGTCCATTTCCACAAAACAAAGCCACTCATTGATGCTGGGCACCAATTTTGCTGAATATATACTTTTAAAATTAACTTGGCTTGCCATAAAACACCCAACTGAATAACAAGGCTATTTTACTGCATGGAAGATATTAACTGCTAATAGATACATTTTGTAAAGTGTCATTGCCTTACAGTTCATATTAACCTGGCATGGCTGTGATCCACTAGAACAAAGATTTACAAGTTGTAACAGGTATAAGTATTTTAACATCCTGTACTGTCAGCAGTGAAAGGGAAAATTCTCCATTATCTGATCACACCAGGCTCTTCCTTCTTATCACCTTGACTTGCATGGCATGTTGTCCCACCTCTCATTTTTAGCTTCCAGTTTTGTGCCCACTCACCACCACCCCACACATGACTTCTCTAGCTCCAGCCAAGCACTCACTGCTCAGCTTGGATGCCAACTTGAATTTTAGTGGCAAGGGCAGAATGAGTTGCTTCTCTTTCTTGGTAACAGCGATTCATTTCTCTGATATAAAATGCTGCTACAAGGCCAAAGTGGGGGTGAGCTTTTCAGAATCAAATCCAGCTAAGTAGCCCCCACAGCCAGCACTTTTTTTTGGCTCAGAAAAGAGAAGTAGTTGTCATTAAACAGCTCTCTATCCCTCATGTCTCTTCATATGGTTTCTCACTTGAGGCTTGCCCTGTCTAGTCAGTGGCCAACAGAATGAAAGGGATCAGCCAGATAAGAACCTGCCACATCTGCCCACAATACACCATATAAACACTGAACTTACAAAATGCTCCACTGCCTATTGGACCCAGAGTTACGACAGAAAGCCTCCCTGTGAGGTGTGACCTTGTTGTGCTGTTTGAGGCAGCTGAGCAGAGAGGACTCACTTGAACAGAGCAGGTCCAAACACGATGGCCAGGTTTTCCAGAGTCATGAAATTCACTGCACTGTAGGTTGCCACCTTTAACAGGAAAGCAGACAGGAACTGAAGAAGGTTTTGATGGGCTTTGGGCAGGCAGCTGAGCAATTGTCTCAGGTTCTCTATGCATTCTGTTGTGTTGATTTTGTGCTCTGCAGGAAAAAAAAAAAACAACCCCAAACTTATAACATAGATATTCCTAATACAAACACAATTTCATCACAGATACTAGATACAAGTAAGAAGGAAGGTTTTAAAATATGTTAGAACAAAGTGAAGAATAAATACGTCCCCAACAAGTATTTTGTACACTAAATTTTGACATATGCTTTTCACTTATGAATATTTAAGAGCCATGGATTTTCCAGATATTGAATTTTACACTCACTGTTTCTGATATTTTCCTCTTAAGGCAGAATCATCCAGCACTTGCTGCTTTCGTAATGAAATTGCAGGCAGGAGTCATGTACCTGAATCCTCAAAGCTGCCTTGAAAGACAGTGCAAGGTTGCCAGCCTTGACTCTCCCAAGAGATTTTACACATGCTGTATGATTCTCATTAGGAGGAATGAGAAATTGCAGCCTTTCAGCCCCACATCATCTTCATTTCCTGACTAATTGGTAGCTCTCAGACTCAAAACATCTTTGCTCTATAAATATGCAACTGCAGTTACACAAGAGATGCTTAAATTCTAAATTGGGGATACTTAACATTTTCTTGGTTCTCATTCTTCAAAGAAGGGTAACAAGGCAGAAAACGGGTTCACAAACAACTCCATTTGATAAGCAGTTCCCTATCAGTAGGATAAAATCTCCTGGTTACTAGGATTGAGATGACAGTACTGCTCAATAATTGGCAGCTGATGCTCAAATTTTGCCATAGATCACCAGGACACATCTGCGTAGCTTTGACATTGCTTATGAGCAAATCATGCCCTTGAGGGTAATTTTAGCCCTAAAAAACACATTCTGCACAGGCCAAGGCCCATGGTGCTCAACTGATTAATGAGCAAAATGAAAAACGGGATGAAGAGGAAAAAATAACTTTAAAAAATAACAGCAAGGCTGTCCAGGGTAGGAAAAACAAGGTGCTCACAAAAGCCCCATAGGTTGTTCTGGTCATGAAACTGCTTCCTTTCTCTTTCTTTGTAAACTCCTACTTCAAACAGAAGCAGCCCCCAAAGTAACCCACAAAATCCATTTATTTGTCTCCAAACACCTGAAATTAGCTACCAAAATCACTGGGCAGGCTGAGAACAGAGCTCAGCCACTGCAGGCATGAGTGGGGAGCAGGCAGAGGGCTGTTGGGGTGCTCTTTGCATGCTGCTCCACACACTGCCGTCCAAGATTACAAGAGGACTGGAAAAATAAATGCTAACTAAAAACACAGCTCTAAATAAGAACAGTGATGTGCAGTAAAACCTCTTTTAACAGGGAAGGCTAAATAAAAAAAGAGGCTTCAGCTTGGAAAAGAGAGAAGTGAGGCAGTGGCTATATAAAGACACAAGCAGCATTATGGTGGTGGTTGCATTAAAACTAAAAATATTATCTCAGTAACTAGTATGGTATACAATTTAAAAAAGAAAGCATGCAGAGGAAGAGCTTTCTCAAAGAAAACAGGATAGGATTGCAGGATTCATTGCCACAGGAAGGAAGGGAACCCAAAAGACTTAATGAATTTTAAAAAGACTGCAGACAAGTTCATAAATGCCTGGTCCCTCCAAAGCAATTAAACATCAGCTCCAGGTTAAGGAAACACAAAACCTTGTTTATAGAAAGTGTAATGAACACATTATCTGTCACTGTCAGAGAATGGACAGAAGCTTGGAAGGTGCCCGTTCTGTACCTTGGAAAGTTTTTAGCAAGCCAGAGCAAATATTGTCTGGAAAAACAGCCACTGGTAGTTCTTTCAGAAAGAGCTTCAGGAGACTGGCCACAGAATCAACATCTCCATCATTAATAAGGTCTACTTTTTCCCCTTGATTGTACTTCTGCCTCAATTCCTTGATTTTATTTGCTGAGCCACCAACCCGAAATATACCGACACGCTCCAGACCTGTGTGAGAAATGCAGAACAGTGAGCAGTGCTTGTTTACTTTACCACATCTTCGTGATGAGAACTGGAGTTCAAAAAGCAAGAGCTCCTTTAAGAAAACACAATAATTGTAAATAAGGATTTTTCCAGCATTTAGAGCTGAAAAGTAAAGCTTAAACAAAGACTATCAGTTTCCAGAAGACAAGCAGGAAAAATATGAACTTACCAAACACCTCCAGGTACTCCACCATCTGTGCCACAAGAGAAGGAACCCCACATTGCTTTGCATCCTCTACAAGGGTTTCCAGAGGAACACCAAATGTGCTTCCTTCTCTGCTGAACTGTAGCTCTGGTGAAACTTTATTTGTTGTGTGCCTAACTTGTATAGAGGAGAACGATTGCTGGGGAATAAAAACAGACAAGTGGTAAACGGTGACTGGCTTTTGTTATTTTAACCTCCAAAGATCTACTACATGGGCAAAATCACTGTCTTCTTTGTAGCATCTTAGTACAGATTTTATTTCTACTGTATATTCTTGCTAATATTCTTCTGTAGAGCTGAGGTGAGACCTGTGATGGGGTAAACTCCAGTAAAGCCTCCTCACCCTACAGTCGGGGAAAATGGGCCTTGTGTGGAGGCAGATGGGCTGTTCAGGACAGTGAGGGGTCACTAGCCCTCAAAAGAGCCCCAAAAGTCAGGAAAAAGCTGACCCCATGCTGGTGCACAGCCTTCCAACTCTATGAAACTTGTGAATTTCTACTTAATTCCTGAGGATAAAAAATGCAAGATTATGAAGGAACCTGAAGTGGAATTTAAGCGCCAGCCATGGCGCACGCCTCGGAAGTGGTTCCTTTCTGCTTACCCAGTTATTCCAAATTTTTTACCCCAACAACTGGTGCAAAAGCATCAAAAAAAAAAATCACAAAAAACTTGCACTTTTCATCCTGTCTGACGAAGGAAGCTGCTTTTCCATCCTACAGGGCGTGGGCTGGGGGGTCTGTGGGCTCTGGCAGGGCCCTGTCCCTGAGGGCGGCTGAGGGGCTCTGTGAGGACAGGGCTGCCCCGGGCGGGCACAGCAGCACTGCGACCCCTCAGGGCCACCTGGGGCTGTTTAAAAACATCTTTCCAAATAGATGCTCAGATACATTTAAAAATAAATATAATAACTATATATTTAATAATAATATTCCTCAGGAATATTTTAAAAAATGGGGAAATTCTGACCGGCACCGTGAAAGGAGTTCTGGCTGCCCTGCCCTCTTTCCCACCTCCCCAAAGCCCCTTGCTTGCCATGGCCCACAGTAATTGCTGCATTCCATCCTCATACCTACCAGGCAAGGAGAGCACAAGTCCAAACCTGGATTTACCATTGCTGCACTGGGACTATTTAAACAGTACCTAAAGGGGATTTTAATTTTTTTTTTTTTTTTTTTTTTTTTGTAGCATTATCTCAAACCAGCCTCTTTTTCAATATTTTTTATTACTATGATTTCAGAAGGAAAAGGGAAAGATTCTCCTATGGGTTTGAAGCTGATCTGCCTTAGTGAAGCTGTTTCTCACACACTCTGCCTGCAGCAGAGCCATGAGCTGGAGCTCCAGGCCAGCCCTGCTGCCATGGCAAAAGCGCACACAGCACTCAAAACACCCCAGGCCATTTTGCTTTTTCAATACATAGGAAAGCTTAGGCTGTGATGTTAGTGTTACAGCATGAATAGTTATCTAAAAAGAACAAATGTCAGCATGTGCCAAACATATTTTACAGCATTTTTGTATATAAGCTATGAGGTGTTACAAAAAGCCTCTAAAATATCTGTGCACCATGACTGTAAATCCCTCCCTTTCCCCTCTCAGATGCAGCAGAGCCTTCTCAGAAAGAAGGAAGGAGTGAAGCAGCCAGATTTAAGTTCACTTACACAGATGGAAAGGGAGGCGCCCGCTCCCATGTTAGGCTGCAGCAGAGTGCCAGGGTTTCAGCTGTGCTGCTCCAAGACACCATCACCTTTCTTCCCCTACACAGAGCCGTGCAGCCTGGCCACAGCTCACTGCAGCCATGGGGCTGTTCCTCTGCAATTAACTCATCATAGCATAATTGCTAGGCATCACCTTAATCAGTGGTTTCCCTCCAGAGCCGGTGGAAGGTAGAAATTAACTCCTAGTAAAAGAGGACTCCTTGCAGCCAGCACTTCCCTGTGGAGGCACCTTGCACAAGCTGAGGGCTGAGTTACCACCAGGAGATGTTTCCATGGCACCTACCACACACAATGCCACAGCTTTCCAAGCCACACTGATCCTGGGCCTGATATTTGCTCTTGAGTGGGTTTCTGCAGTGCAGGTTTGCAGATATTCCTACTGCCCTGCTGTCCCTCCTGCCTGCTACAGCAGCATGGAAAATACTATGAGGTAGCCCTCTATATACACACTAAAGCCACTTTTTTATATAACACATACACAATCATTTTGGCCAACACATGGGCAAGGACCCATCCAATTATTTTAAAATATGAAGATGCAATTAAGCCTAACACCCTTTATAATTTTTTCAGATACAAAGCCTTGTCCTGGGAAATAAGTCATAAAGAAACAGTGTTGCAGTAAAATCTAGCTGGGGGAGATTTTTACACAAACTTGGTAGGTACACATGAAACAAAAGCAGAACACACAAGGCACAAAACAGTAGAGGTGCTGAGCAAGACCCCCTCGGTGGAGCACTGGAAAAGCAGGAGTTACTCCAACACCACACTAGTACAGCACAGACAGCAAAGATAGTCCCCCCCCCACCTTAGCAGAAAGAATACCACTTAAAAACTAGTGCAGAATTTTAGCCCACTTACCTCTCCACAAGATCCCTTATAGATAAGGTTTGAAAAGTGCTGTGGCTTAGGGCTTCCTTCCTCTACCTATGGAGCTGGCCCCAGAAAAATCCACATCCTCCTCACCACTCCTCAGCCTGACGGGTCTCTGCAAACAAGCTCCACCTGTGCCCATCACCACACCTGTGGCTATTTATCCTGTTAAAAAATGCTGTGCCCACCACCACAGCTGAAGCCATTTAGCCTGTTAAACTTTCTGTTTCCATCACCACAGCTGTGGCCATTTAGCCTATTAAAAATTCTGTGCCCATCACCTCAGCTGTGGCCATTTAGCCTGTTAGAAACGCTGTGCCTACCACCACAGCTGAAGCCATTTAGCCTGTTAAACTTTCTGTGCCCATCACCACAGCTGTGGCTGCTCAGCCTGTTCAAGCTGCTGGGCCCACAGGAGGTCCTGGTGCTGATGGTGCTGTACCCCAACACTGCTAAACACGAGTGACAGAAGAGAGAAGCAAGTGTGAGTGCCCTGTCACAGCAGTGTGATGCTCTGTGCTCATGGCTGAGGGCACGGGGGCATTTTGGTGTGACATCCCCTCCCTGCTGCACTCAGCTCCTCTGCCCTGCAGCCTCCCTGCCCTCAAACCCTTAATTGCTGTTTGCAGGAGCACCAGCAGCTCCCCCACTTTCGCTGGATCCCTTTGGGACAGACCAAAGCACTCAGAGTCACCTTAGCCACGCCTGTGAGCCTGCAGAGAACTGCACTCTGCAGAGAAACACATCACAAAGAGGCCTGTGCAAAGCCTACAAAATGAAACAAAAAATGTTCAACTCTCTAACTCTTTGCTACCTGCCCCACACTACATATTTCTAATTCACATTCTGATTTTCCATCTCACTAGGTGCCACACGAGCCATCCTGCTGACATGTCACTCCTCCCTGCTTCAGCTCAGCGTGTAAACTGCAGGCAAACACCTTTCAAACAACAAATTCTCCACCTGAGCAGCAAACACAAAATTTATCTGTTGACTCATAACAAGGCAGCAGCCACTGCCACCATCCCCTTGGTCTCGGCTGCTCCTGTGACTCCAGCTATTGAAGAATTCGCTTCCAAGTGCTGCCTGCCAGCTCGGGCAGGGCTCCCGGAGCATGCAGCAGCTAGAGGGCACACGAGCCTTGCAGAGAGGGGGTCCTGCAAGCCCCACTGCAGGCAGGCAAGGAGCCCGACCCTGGGCAGGGTTTTCCTTTCACACCAAGCAGCTCCGAGCATCCCTCCGGATGATTTCTCCTCGCATCGCAGCTGTACAAAAGAGGAGGAGGCTGCAGGCAGCGCAAATTAAGCATATAACTGCTCACAGTGTGTAGCTGAAATTCCAACCCTTCCTCCACAACCTCTGGATCAAAGTCAGCCCCTGCAGGACTTCAGATGTATGAAAAGGATGTGTGGTGCTTTGAGGAGCCACCCTGACTTCAAGGGGCACGTCTAAATGAAAATCAAAGCTTTTGGTCTCGCAGCACCCTGCTGCCCAGGGGAAGGCTTGTGAGGAAAGGCAGTGCCCCAGCCTGGCTGTGTGAGGGGCTGGCCGAGCACCAGGGGCTGCCTTTGTACTCTCTCCGCTGGGGCCACTCCTCCAGCTGCTGAATGGGCCACTTGTGAGGGTTGCTGGTGTTTCAAAAGGATAGAGAAAGGATAAACACGAAAGGAAAACAGAAAAGTTTAGTTTTGCTCCTCAGAGAACCAGGTTTTTACAGCAGCGTTTGGAACAGCAGGATCCCTGTGGGAGAGGGCAGAGGTAAATCCACTGTCAGCAGCAGTAAAAAACAATAGCAGCAAGAAAAATAATTAACCGAGGCTTCATGGTTCATTGAAGTTTTCCTTCAAAGCTGCAAGCAGCCTGCTCTGTAACTTGGTGATCTGTGTCTCAGCTTCAGGAGTCTCCAAGCATCCAGGCAAGGAGGAAAGCAAGCCCAGGAGCTGGGCAGGGAGTGCGTGCCCCCAGGGATGTGGTGTGGACAGTCCTGCACGGCCCACACCCAGCTGGAGAGGCTCTGCTGGCTCTGGATTGGCAGCAAACACTGGGGCAAGCAGCGCTGCTGATGGCAGCTGCAGGCTTTGGGGAGGCACTCTCATGCTGTGAACATCAGTTGCACCACCTCAGCCTTGAGAACCCTTGGGAGCTAAGCCCATAAAAGCATCCCTGAATTATCACGAAGAACAGTCTGGGATGATACACATGGAGATTCTGTCAGACAAACCTGTATTACTGGCTTTCAAAGCAGGTTTTCATCTCACACACAGCATTTGTATATTTTATCCCAATCCACCAGGAGCCACTGTAAACAGTAAACGTGGTAAATCCTGGAAATTTGCACATTTTATGGACCTGATAGATAAACTATAGGGCTTCTCAAGCAAAAGGCAAAAATAGAAATAAGAGCTACAACCAAGACAGAAAGTAGACATGGAAAAATGCATTTCATATTAGGTAATCATTGGCAAGAAATGAGGCATCTCTCTCTCTTGATTACTACAGTATCAATATAAGTTTTCCTACATTTTAGCTGGTAAAAGTCATAGCAGAGACGTAAGGACTGGTTGCCACACATCCTTCATCACAACAATCTGATTGCCAACCGTGCCTGCTCGCCAAGTTAAATTATCAGCAAGGAAGAGTTGCTGTCCTGACAAGAAAGCAGCTCTCCCCTGCTGCTACTTGCACTGCTTTTTGCTGTGCCCATGGTAAGGGCACACAGGCCACAACACCTCCTGCCAGGCGAGCCCTTGTCAGCCCAGCAGCGTCCCCTCCGGCTTGATTCCTGCTCATGGCTGCTCGGGTGGCCTTCTCTGGAAATGCCAGAAGACAGAGAAGGGTGTGCCTGCCGAGCCAGGGCCAGCCAGGCATGGGGGAGCTGCCCCTTCTCCACCACCAGGCACACACGAGTGCAGAGCTGTGCCTGAGCACATATCCCTGAGTCACAGCAAGGCTCCTTCCACTGGAGACACTGCACCTGGCAGCCTGGGAGCTGCTTCTCTCTATCTGAGCCCATCTCTGGCAGGGGGTGTGTTGGTGTCCCGAGGTGGCTCAGCTGAGCTGGTTTCCAGGCAGCTGAACTACAGGCATGTGGAGAACTGCCCAATGAAACAGTGGGAGGCAAATGCTCAGACTGCTTGCTGGCCCTATTTTCTTTTTTTTTTTTTTTTTTTTTTTTGTCTTCCCAGCCCATTAAACCTTCTAGCATCATCTTTTTTTTTTAAAAGGCTTTTGAAAAGCCTGCAGAAAGCTGCACAATTCCTTGGCAGTTTTGTGGAACTGAAAGTGACTGGCAGGCGACAGATCAATAAAAGCCAATATTCCTCTCTTGGAGTGAAATGTCATGAAGGTTGTTTTGGAGCCTGCCTCTCTCTGCTTCCTGTTTTGAATCTCATTTTCTTCCTCTAATCTCCACCTGGCACTTAAACCTCTTCATTTTCTTGATGCTGTTCCAGGGAAAACAAGTCAGCATTCAAAGTGCAGTATTGCTTCATTATCTAAAGGCGCTATCATGCTGTTGCTGCTAAAGAGCAGAACACCAGCAAAAATAGCCACAAGCTGAAAACTATTGTAGTGAGGCAAGTAGAGCTCTTTTGCAGCCCCTGCAAATTATTTGAACTCTGTGTTTCTATTATATTTCTGTCTATATCATGAAATTGGCTGATTCCAGGTTAATTCCTCCAAGAAACAGAAAGATGAAAAACGCAAAGGAACACAGAATTTTTGCAATCATGGTTTGCTCCTTGCTCCTTGACAATTTGATGGCAGCAAATTGTCTGCTCATTTTCAAAGGGAATTTGAAATGTTGGATTAGTTTCAGCAAAAGTTGCAAGCACCAGGCCAGTTTCTGCATCCCAAATCATCCTCCCAGGAAAGCAGACCTCCCAGAGGCTCCATCCACAAACTGCTGCTGGTTTCTGACAGCTCCCCACAGCTGAAGGGAGACTCAGCTTCCAGCTTCAGCTCCAGACAGCTCATGGGGTATTAATCTCTTGCTAAAGCAATTATCTCTGGCACCATATGCCACCATTTTTCATAAATAATACAGTTTCAACACAAAATTGCCTCTTTGAAGGGCTGTAAAGAAGTAAGACAGGATTAGTCCTTGCCTCCTCTCTGGCTCTAGCTTGCACAGCACCTGAGGTGGGGATTAAAAAAAAGAAAATAAAAAGGAGGAGTACACTCAGCAAAGGCATCCTCTTGCACCATGGACACTGCCCTAGCCCATATAAAAGTCAGGCATAGGCAGTTTTTCCTTTGTAGTTCTCCAATGGCATAGAACCACTCCTTACTGGTTCATTTCAAGAGTTGCTCCTATTATGTTCAATAAACTCTGCTTTATGCAGTCTTGTGATACTACTTCTTGAACAAAATTAGAGAAAACTCAAAGAAAGACTCTCAAAATGCAGACCTTTCCCCCCCAGAGGAGCTGAGATGCCAGCAGCATCTCCATCAATCTTCCCAGTTTCAGATATGATAAAACCCTAGCTAAAATTCCTACACCCAGAAGAGTGACTTCCTAATCATTTCATATCATGGATACACCAGGGAGGAACCAGATTGTCAAACCTACTCTCACAAATATATTTTTTGTTCCCTACTTGTTCCCAGTACCTCCACATGACTCTGTTTAACTTGAAGCAAATGTTATTTAATTAAGCATTTTTCTGATCTCTTGCACAACCTTGTACAAAGCATTTATTGTAATTCACAGAATCTGAGAATATTACTACAGATGATTTCAGTTATCCCAATTTGGGAAGATGGTCCCCCAAGTAATGCAAAGCAGGGAAACAGCCACTCCAACCCAGGGACATTTTAATTAAAAAGCAAAGTAATTGGATTCCAATGAAAGGCAGCATGACCTAATCCAACCTGATATGTCTCTCCCATATCAAAATTTAAAGTTAGAACCACAAAAACCCACACAATTTAGATACAATCTGTAAATACAGAGTTGGTCAGAGCACTGGCCATTTCCAGAACAGGGTGTAGGTATTCATCTTGTTACTCAGCTGCATCTAGTCTCTGCTGTTAATCACTGAAAACGTGTTTACTTTTCAACATGAGCTCTGTGTGACACAGGAAAGGAGAAAAGAGGTTAGGCAGATAATTTTGCAGCCTGCAACGAGAGGAACAAGGGAGGAAAAGACATTAATTTGAATTAAGTGGAATTGAGTTTGCAAGTTTAACTGTGACCAGGTAAGATTAAGGTTGGAGCCAAAGGCAGAGGAGAGGAGCATTTGCTGCAGTTCCACTGCACAGGGCCACGGCTGCACAGCAGCTCCCACAGGAGCTGCCCTGAGTCCTTCCCAGCCATGCAGCACACTGCAGCATGGTGTGCCAGCAGTTACACCTGAGCTCACACCACAGAAACATCCAGCTGCTCTTGGGGAAATAAAAGAAAAAAGCATTTTCAGAGGTGCTGTGGGTGCATCTACAGCAACGCGCCCACAATAACGCAGCTGGATGCCTTAAGCAAGCACTTTGACTGGCAGGAAACACAAAACTATGGCCTGGAAAGCCACTCTACCCAACCCCTGTACAGCAGCATGGGGACTCAGTCAGGAATGGGCTCAGGGCTCACTGAGGCACACAGTGAGCCCCTGAGCATTCCGTGGTGCTCCTTGCTGCACACCAAGTGAGCAGACTGGAGTGGGCTGCATGTTCAGCTTCACACTCCAGCCATGTGCTCTCCTCCCCCTAAAAACTGCAGCAAACACAGCACAACACCTGCACATGACACAGGAGAGCCAGGAGAAGAAAGCACAGCAGGGAGAGCTGCAGGATCTGCCCTGTCTCAGCTCCTCTTCATCAGACATGCATAAGACTCCTTTTCCTCAGCAGATGACGCCTTGAGCATCTGCAGAGTAGAGAAATCTGTGTACATACCAGTCATATTTTATTCTCTTTATATAGCTCTGGCCAAGAATTTCAGCAAGTCGCTCATTTCAGATATCTGGGCCTCTAGTTTCTGAAAACATGAAATGGCACCAGGGCTAATAAAATCTGCTTGGACTGATGTGACTATTTAACACTAATGAAAAATGCCCAAGCAAGCAAGTACTACACACACTGAACACAGCTGGTTAAAGCTGACCAATAAAGTTGTTGTAAGAAGCTATGGACACTAAAGAAAACCAACATAAGATGCTATTATAGAAAATGTGAGGACATCCCAAATGAGGACATAGAAGAAAGGAGTCAAGCATTCCCCACAGAGTCATGGGAGTGACAACAAACCAGGAACAGCAGCTACTCTGAGAAACTTGAAATCACTGTTGTGGTAGTGAGCCTAAACTAGAGGATCTTTAAAGGTCCCTTTCAGGTAAAATCATTCTCTGATTTAGTTCCTGCAACAAAATCATTGCATGATAGAGAACAGTTTAAGTTGAGCATGTGTGTATCACCTCTGAACTGTTTTGATTGCTTAAAAGCAAACATTTAAAAGAACAAATGTCTTCATCCAAAACCAGAAAAAATAATTTTGTAATTTGAGAGCATATTGACATACCTCTAAAGACTGTTTCTTATATAAAGACTGACAAGTCTTTAACTTCACTCTTCAACTTAATTGAGTCTACAGCAAAGCATCACTGAAATGAGTCCTCTGAGTTTAAGTAATTCTCTTTCATATGAAATCAACTTTTTCTACTTTCTCTGTCCTGTTCAACTGGATTTCTGTATAATTTCTAATTTTGCCACTTTTAATCTGACTGGTATTATGCTCAGCTAAACATATTCACCATATATGTATGTGAAAGGCCCTGCTGAATGATCTGAAGTGAAACATCTCTCCAATAAAAAAATACCTCCATGTCAGTTTAATGCTATGCAAACATCTCCATCAATTTTTATAGCCCTCACTCAGCACATTGTTCAATGTCAGGGCTGGATGCAGGAATCCAGGATCAGCATGATGTAGACAAATTAACAGCCACCAAAGGAATGTAATCTCTTTCTACAGCTAATGATAAAGCCCATCAATTCAGCAAGGCACAGAGTACACTCTAAATCTAATAATATTTCACAGTTTCATTTGTCTTGTGTTTCAGCAACTATGATAAACTTTCATAGGATCTGCAAAGAGGTAGATAAATGTTCTATTCATGACTGACTCCACAGTAACTGAATAATTTATGCAATAAACAATAACTTTATCTTGTACAATAAAGAGTAATTACTTAAGTATCTGATTCCATCTGTTCCAGATCAATTTGTCAGGGACTATAAAAATCAAGATGGCAGAACTCTTTACCTACCTCTACCTACTCCTATCACTCTGTCAATGCTGATTACCTACTTTTCAAGCAAATAAGGCACAGATTATCACATTGTACCTGTCCTGCCACCTTCTAAAATACATTTAACCCTATGGGTTCATTATTTGAACGAAGCATGAAGACAGAAGGAAAGGCTCTCAGATAAAATGCAAGTTCCAGCATCTCTGGAAATATCTTCTTGGAAAGGAGCCCTGCAAAACTAGAACAGGAAAACCAAAACATTAAAATCTTGGGTCCTGTTTACCAGTTAAAGACAAGATAAATAAAAGCACAGTGCTCAGCTGGCTGGGGCAAGGAGTCCTAGCACATATTGCTTGCAGTGGCAAATAAAATTCTTTAACAGTCAGGGCTCTTTCCTCACTGCTGGGTAGGGTTACATCAGGAAACTGTTACAGATCACTAGTCAGATTTCCACACATATCAGGCTGCCTAATAATAGACTCCATTTCCATTGCAAGAGTGTGCTACATACCACCTAATCATTTGCATTAATTCCAGCTGCATTTTTTCAGACCAACCACTAATTCAACATCAGTTTCGTATTTAAAGGACTCAGAAAGTATTGTTGGCAGGAAGTGAGCTTTTAAAAGAAGAATCTGAAGGCATACATGCCCTGATCATACCCAGGATATCCCCACAGTTTCTTTAAGATGTGTAAAACATGGTATTACTTTTATATACATGTGATGAAATATGACTACAGCTGCCATAAGAGCATATAAAATGGGTGAAAATCCAAATCAGATACCCAGGACTCCAATTTAGGACTGGAGTTGCATTTATAGCCATCCAGAATACTCAATATTCTTTCTACATGCATTGAATAAGCAAATCAGGAGGAAATCAGGGTACAGGTACCCACATGGTACGCTCAGCTGACAAATGGAAGGAAAAAAAAAAATAAAGTGACAAACTAACAGCATCTTTGTCATGTTTTAATACAAACAAACATAAGTGAATCCCAGAAAGTCAGCAAAAACTGTTTGAAGCCAAGCTGGATTTTCCTGCCTTGGACCAGAGGAGGGACCATTTCTGCACGTAGGTCTGCCCCACTCAGATGTTGCATCCCTCTTGCCTAATGAGGTGTGCAAACACAGTAACTCTGCACAGCACTTCAACCCCACACATTGCTCCTTACATGCCTGGCTTTTACCTTGAGAATTATTAATGAGCCAGAATCACATCACACACTTGAAGCCCACAGCACTGCTGAGAACTACTGGGGCATTTGCAGGCTGTAGGTCAGGGCTCAGAGCTTCCACCTCACCCGAGCCTTGCAACACTCTCCGCAAAACGTCAAGGCTGCAGCGAGAAGCCAGAGCGCACAGGACGTGCCACCCGTGGAGAGATTTGTCACTGCTGTGCAGACACAGCCTTGGCACGAGAGCAGCTCTGTGAGCAAAAGCCACTGCACAGGGCACACGGGGCAGGGCAGAGCCAGCAGAGTCACCCTGCCTGTGCTGGAGCGCCTGCCTGGCTCAGAAAGGCTTCATCATCACACGGCGTTCCCCAGCCACGCCAGCCAAACCCAGCAGCACGCAGGGCTGGCCTGCAGCTACAGAGACAAGAGGTTCTGAGGGCTCTCTCTCACTGACTCATTTGGTGCTCAGGTGTTGCAACTCTTTCCCCATCAGCTTTCTCTGAACGTCTTCTGCTAGCCCTCCCCCATGCTTTTTCTTGCTCTCTGGTACTGCCTTTTCTCCTTGCTATATCCGTTCCAAAAAAGGACAGCTGAGACAACATTGCCGTCACAATTTCCCCTTTTTAATCAGGTCTGCCTTGTTAACACCCTACAAGCCCTAATAAGCTTTCTGCAGCTGCATCAATCCACTCAGCTGTGGTTGTGCAACAAGAGAGGCCCCCAGGACCAGCAGAATTTGGGTGCCTTGCTTAGGAACACTCACCTGTGGTCTTCAGTGAGCGTCTCTCCAACCCTGATAAAAAGATTATGAGCTTGCATAACCAAGTCAGCATTTCCTTTCACGGTTTCAACAATCACATTTATTCCTTGGTTTTAAAAGGTTTTGGTTCAACAGTTTTATAAACAGGCTTCACAAAATGTGCAGTATTTATAAACATGGTTCTTAGTCGCAGTGGTAATAAGAATCTTTACTTTCGTCATAATGTTCATTTCAGTTTTACAACACAAGGTTGATTGTTTCCCCTCTTCTCCCTCCCACAATTGGCACTTAATCATAAATTGGAGAAACTTTAAAAAGACAAAAAAGTTAATCTAAGCATGAAGTTAAAAGCACCTTGCCACAGTATTACATTTTAATAAGGCAAATTCTTGTTTTGTAAAGCCTAATTGTGCAACTTGGAGACCTATGGAAGGAGGCAGAAATGCCAGCCTTCTCTTATAAAGAACAGGCCTTCATTTTTGCTTTGAAGTGTTCACCCCTCCATACCAACCCCCCTTAAAAAAAGTACAGCTGATAATACAGCAGGAACACCCCCTTTACAGGGTGAAAGGAAATTACAGTAGACAAAGGCTGAAAACATGGTGCATAGTACACAAAATAAGACTGTTTTTAAAAATAACATTAAAAAAAAAAAAGAAATAGAAGAAGAAAAAGAAACTGAACAACAAGCAACAATGGAATTTTTCTAGTGGAAAGAGGATTTGTGGGCTTCATAAATAAGTGGAAAATTACTAAAATACTTTGCTATATAATATAAAAAGGCGCAAAGTGTTTTCCAGTTGTCACCTAAGCGTTAGATGCAACTTTGTAGGAGTAAGTATTTGGAGGCAGCTTGGAGCTCTGATTGGTGCAGGCATTCCAGCAGGGCAGTGCTGCCAAGAGCAGGAGAAATCCCCCCAGCAGGACACAAAAGCCACTGAAGTAGAAAGCAGTGTTGTACTCCTGCGTCCAGTCGTAAAACCAGCCTGGGAGTGGAATAAGAGAGAAGCTCATCAGTGAAATGCAACACAGCACTGGCAACATAGAAAAACAACAATTAAAAACCACTCAAACAACAAAATAAAATTTAAATTACATAGGTTGAATCTAAAATGCTGTTTGACCTCTTAGACATGGAATGTGTTTTCTCCCAAAGACAAATCATGAACATAATCAGCTAAACAGCTTTTATTTTTTGTTGCAGATTTTGATTTCATCTTTCCATTACTATTAGACATGCAAAATTCTGTCTGGTTGTGACAAGCTCATGTTCAGTTTATATCCACACCTTGCCCTTACCTACAATTGGTGGTCCGAGGCTGTTCCCAAGTCCAGCAAAGAACATCAATATCCCATAGGCATGAGTCAGTTTCTCAATCCCCACAGTCTTTGTTGTTACATATGGAAAAATTGACCAGTTCCCAGTCAGAAAACCCAAAATCCCAGAAAGCATCGCTAATGTAAGGTAACTTTTGGCGAATGGAATTGCAAACAAGGCCACTCCTGTCATTATTAAGGTAGTTACATAGAGATATAAAGTGTTAACCCACTTAAAATCTGCCAGTATTCCTAAAATAAGTTTGCCAACAGTCGTCATAATGCCAATAATGGAAATAAGGGGCATGTAATAGTCATCTTCACTAATGTTTGCACTTCTTGCTACATCTTCCATGAGCAGAGAAGGGGGAAATCCACCAATATCAAAGAGCAAGATGGCAACAAAGAGAGCTGAAAATACTTTGTTCTTGAAAAGAACCATGGTCTCCTTCCAGTAGGTCAAATAGAGCTGCCACTTCCTCTTGGCGAGTTGCTTGCAGAAGTTTGTCTGTTCTACAACCTTCTTTTTGTAAGTGTCTTTCTCATTTACGTTTATTGAGCTCAATGTGTTCTTATTCAAAATGCTATCCTGTTTGCAGTCAGGCACATTGTTCACAGATTTTTCATCAATATAGCCCTTTTCAAGGATGCTAATGTTTTCTTCTACAGTCTTTTCCTTTTCATGGTAAACAAAATATTGATCTGGGACTTTGTCTACAAACATTTTCTCTGGTGGAGGAGAACTGGATGATTCCAAAGGTCTCATTAGGCTGCCACAGGCTAATATATTTAGAGACAGGGCACCAACTATTAGCAGACACCCATCCAGTCCATACAGCTCAATAAGCTCTCTTTGCAGTGCTGCATATATAAAGAGTCCAACACTTGAGCCTATAAAAGAAAAATAAGTTTGGTTTAAACTGAAGAACCAAGACCATTCCTCAACTCTAACAAAATTCCACAATTCAGCAGCTATGAATACAGTGCCACAGGAATGGTAATTCATTTGTGCTCCTCTCTCCCAAGTTTAATGAACCAGTAAATCATCATTCCTCCTGATGTTACAGTTCCTTTGTTGAGTAGCAACAGCACAAAAAAAATCTCCCAAAATATCTGAACACTTTGTGACAAATAACACTAGCAGACGCTTCATAAACAAGTAGGATCAATACTATATCTGATTAAAAACTTCAAAGAACTGTTAAGCCACTCTTCTGCCCTGCTCTCATATACATGTATCCCTTCAGGTACCATTTTGAGTTAGCGCAGTTAGAATTTCCCACTCCAACATTTTTCCCTTTCTCCTCCCAGGCAGAAATGGACCAGGAGTTCGCCAAGACCCCTCCTAGAAGCAGCCCTTGACTGCCTGGTATTTAGGGGCAGGGTTTGCCAGGTGGAAGTTTATCCCAAAGGCATTTCTGAAGCTCTACAGGACTAGGTATGCACATGTGGCCATTCAGAAGAAAACACTGAAGAGCGAGAAATTACTAGGAGCACAAGCATTTAATGCAATCCCAGTAATTTAAAGAAAAGGCTCTTTGTTGAAGTGAGGACATATCCATTTTAACTAGTGGGTGTCCTCTCACAGACACAGAACATTGGTTTTCAAGTCAATTTATATGACCAACTTTAAAATTATTTGCTGAAGACTGTCTGGTGCTAAACAGAGGAAAAATCAATTACAAAATCTATGCTTGTTTTGCCTTCCAGGTTCTGAAATTAACCAGGGCACAATAAGATCAGGCTTTAAGGCAACCCACCTGGAATGCAAAACAAAGCCACTGGAAATGATCCCAAGGAACATTTCTCTAGAAGCTCCTCTTCACTCAGCTTGTGTGGATGTGGTATTAGTATCTCACACCACTGACTACACTGATCCTGTGTCTCCTCACTGACAGCTGCTCGAGCAAAGAGGTCAGAGCAGGCGCCCCATGGCACACAGAAAGCAAGGCATGGCACAGGAGCCATCTGTAACCATTCCTACTCGGGCCACTAAAAACTGTAGAGGTACAGCTAATGTGAGGTAGTGGTGATGCAGCATTTGTATCCTGCATCTCCAATCTCTTTCTCACCTCTGATCCTGGGTAAGAACAAAGAGGAAAAAGAGGATCTATGGAATGTTTCCCCTTAAGATCTGGGGCACACAGCCCAAGCTACCTGAGTCTGTTTTCAGTGAATATCCTTTCCTCATCTATATTGATGGCCCATACATAAACTTGCAAGTGTAGTTACTATTGTATCTGAAGCCTCAGTTTTTCCCTTCATTGCTACTGATATTTTTATTTAAGAAAGTAGTAACTTTCTTAAGTTACTGAGAAAAACATAATCTTCTGGTTTTTATTGCCAGGGTAAGGATGGCTGCATCAGAGCTGACAAGCTGGAGAGAATGACAATTGAAGTCCTACCTGTTGAAATCAGCCCAAGTGCGAGGCCTCTGCGTTTGTCAAAATACTGGCACGTGATGGTGACTGTTGCAGTGTACAAAAGGCCACATCCAAGACCTGCATAAAAGGAGGGAGATATAAAACATGCTGCATCCTCTAGGAATGGATGCCCTTTGTTATCCCCCAGGTGATGCCATGGTGTGCCCTGGGTACTGAGGTACCTTTAACCCTGCTCAGCACTGTCCCACCTCCCCATCCCTGCTGCTGAGCAGGGTGCGGCAGGCTGGCCTTGAGGAGCTCCAGCTGAGCCCTGTGCTCTGTGGAAGGGCCCCAGGGCTCTGAGCCCAGGGCTGGGCGGAGCTGCCTGCCCGTGGCACGGTGCCCTGCTGGCCACAGAGGTGCCCAAGTGCCTGACACAGTTAACTTGATCAGCCACCCACGGCAGCACAGAGGGCAGGTCACCACCTGCTCTCGTGCCTCCAGCGCAGCATTTTGTGCTCAATCCAGTTCTGGGCAGAGCAGCACTGCTCCCTAATGATCCCTAATTTATCAAATTAGAATGAGTATGTGACAGAATTCCAGAAGAGATATTATTCCCTTAAGATTGGCATTTCATGCCAGCAGAAGACTTGTTCGATTCCAGCCCTTCGGTAAAACCTCAGCTTCTCCATCTCTAACAATTGTGTCAACAGAGGATAAACTGTTTTTAAACCCTCATGAACATTTACATTGTTTTTATCTTTTTTCATGGTAACAGCCTGCCCAAAAGTAAAGCATTCCTTGATAAATAAAGTCCCAGACTACCACTGCCTCTATGAATCAGTTTCCCATTTCATATTCATTAACCATCACTCAAAATAATGAACACTAATTCTCAAAATGAAGGGAAGGTATTTCTGGAACAGGCTGTTACCATGTTTTTATCATGGTAACAGCCTGCCCATGCAACATCCCTCCCTGCCCAAAAATGAAGTATTCCTTTGTCTACCATTGTCTCCGTGAATCATTTTCCCATTTCATATTCATAAACCAACACTCAAAATAATGAAGACTAAATGAAGGGAAGGTGTTTCTTACCAACAACTATCCCATATGAAACATAGAGGAAGTATATGTTAGGTGCAAAACTGCTCATCATGAGGCCCCCAGCCACCATAAAGCCACTGAAGATAGCTACAGGTCTTGCTCCAAAAGATGATACACATATACTGCAGACAGGACCTAGAGGAAAAAAACAGGAAAAAGCATTCCAAGTAAACACCAGCACCAGGAAGAACTTCTAAAAAAATATCAATCTGTGGAAATGTTTCTTATGATAACTATTTACATGTATAATTATATTAGATAACAATTCAGAGTACTCATTTTCACAGGGTTCTCTAAAGCAGTTATAAAAATATTCATGGTCAGGCTAGCAAAATTTTTCTCAAGGAGAAACCGAACATCAAGGCCATGAAAGGGTCATTGGGCTGGGAGGGAAAGAGCAAGGGAAACATTCCTTACACATAGGGAGATCCAAAATTGGACTGTCACTGTGGACTGTCACCACAGAACTTAGGTGCACAAAGTTTCTGAAAAGAATCTTCATCTTGAAACACAAAACCAAGGCAGACCATCAGCCAGGCCTTAAGCAAGCAGGTATTTTTTGCCAGAGCACAAAACCTGTGTTTCAGAAACACAGTATCTGTATTCATCTTGGTATGTGATGTATGAAACTGGAAAGGAAAGGCAGTCACTGGGCATCATGGTCACAGCAAGAATGCCACCTGGTGCTTACACAGAGGGAATCTCTGCTGGCATCCCAGGCAAGGATAAGCACCATTCTTCCCTGATTTTTGAGGGAATTAAACAGAACCTGTTACTACCTATCTCTGCTCCTCCTGTGAAATTACAGAAAATAAAAGTCACTTATGGGGAGCAGCCATAACAACATTCAAGTTCACTCCCCAATACTTCTCAGTTCTTAGCTCTCAGCTCTTCAAAGCAAGAACAAAAGTGAGGCAGAATTCACACCCTGCCTCCATTCAGCCAGTTCTCTCCTCACAGAAGTTGTAGAACAAGCATTTATTCTCAGCTGTGTGACCTGGAATACACCTTTTAGTCTTAAGTAGCGTGCAAGTTTGGTGCCCTGCATAAAGAATCAACCAGCAAGGGACTTGGCTTGCAAAGACAATTTATCTGAAACTCAAACCTTCACACATAAACTCAGATGTTAGCCTCATTTCTAAACTCAGCAACTTTGAGATTAGAAGTTAGATGCACAGATGAATGCCATCATTTAACACAAACAAACAAAACCACCTTACAACATCTGCACCTCATGTGAAGGGATGCACACACACACGCCATGGTCGATTCAATCTGCACAAGCAGCAATTTTGGAGTCTGCCATTTGCCAAGGTTAGTGCTCCCTGAGTCACGGGACAGATTCCCAGCAGATGGGAGGTGAGCCCAGAAAGGTGATACGAGGTAAACACTTGGAGCCTGGGGATGGTGCTTGCCTAGGTTTGTAGACAGAAGAGAGCAGCTGGGAATGCAGGAAAGGTTTTCCTGTGGTTGCCAGCCATGGGACAAGCAGTTCAGGCAGGCAGGAGCAGGGATTTGTCAGCAGGTGAAATGATCCTCACAGACAAGGCAGGCCAGAACTTTTGCCCTACATTAGAGCTATCTGCCCAGGGAACATAAAGGGGGCTGAGTCTGAGCTGGGGCTTATCCAGGCAACCAGAGTTACAGAGGAATCAAGAAAATATTCCAGGAAAGAAAGGATTAATTGGATTTTGGAAGCAATGAAAAAGGAAGATCTAAGCACTTACTGCTTCTCAAGAGTCAGCACACTGTGGGAACGAAAGCTGGCCAGCATAACCTGGGCAGGGTAACATGCTGAGAACAAAGGCTAAGAGCATTGCTGATTCTTAGAATTAATTACTAGAACTGGCAAATTAAGATTGGTATGTTTCCTAAAACCACGGGATTTAAAAAAGAACAAAGGATTGACTCTGTATTGTATAAAGAATTCTTCTACACTAAAAGAAAATAAAGTAGTGTGAACATAATACAATTAAGCAGAGGAATTTGCACTCTTTCTATTCTTTATTTCTGACCTACTACCTTGCTAAAACAAACAGCACTTCCCTTCCACCTGCTCTCTATATTTGGACACAGCTACTCTCAGAAGGTCCCTGTCCAGTCTGGGGTGGTGGTGCTGGTACAGACATCACTGACCCCTGCTAGAGCATCCCAGGTGAAACTGGACCCTCTGACCCCAAGCCAGAACAAGACACAGAGCTGAAGGATGTGGCTTCATAACCTGACAAGGACATCTCCACTGGAGCATGAACAAAAGCATCCCTGACAAGGCCCAAGGAGATGCTCTTCCAGCCTCTCTGCTTACAAAATCTAATCCCAAAGGAGAACAAAGAGCACAAAGACATCTTTTCACTCTGACATGGAAAACAACCTGCACAAAAGTGAAGAACCTGCTCCAGAGAGCTCAGCATTAATCTGCCATCTCGCACAGCAAGACATCTGGCAACTCAGCAACAGCCCTGTTTATAAGAAGGAGCGCCACTGTAAACATTAAAAAAATTATTTTAGGTCCCCAAGTTGAGCAGAGAACAGCTCCATCTTCCCATTCACACTAGGCACAACTTTCACACTCATCACACTGCTAGAAAATCAGTCACAAAAGAAAATCCCCTGGATTTTCAAATGCTGCATCAAAGCCAGCATCTTTGTCCTTTCCTGCCTCCTTGCATTGCTTCCCCTTCCCTGTTTCCCATAGCACTGGCATCTTCTTTTCCACCAGGCACAGCACCTTCAGTTATCACCACAGTATTTGCACAAGAATTGACTGTACACAAACTTGTCATTCTTTACAAATATTTGAACCACAATGGGTTCAAGGCAGTAAATTCTAGTAAAGATCCAACTTTCACAGAGTGGGACTGAGACCTGCCCTGTGGATTTTGCTCAAAGTGGGCATTCTGAAGAATGCAGGATGCATACAGCCACATAGGAAACAGATCTTCAGGCAGCATAAGGGTTTTCATTAGCTGACTCTCACCATAATATGAACAACATAAAAAAATCCCAGTGGCAATCCTCAATAGTAAGCATGAAAAATAGCTTTTAAGCCAGCATTTTGTTCAGTTTGCCAGCAGCTCCAGGGGTTAGCACTGGAACTAGTACAATATCTTATGACATTGATAAATATTTACCTCTTTTACAAATAAAATCCCTAGGGCTTTTTCCTTTCCAAATGATGTATCTTAAAACTAGACCAAACTCAATCAAAAAGAGATAGCAGCACAGTTTACTGGAATGACAGCTAACTCTAGGAAGAGAGACAGCACAGGAACAGACACTGCTCTTCTGCACACAACCTGTCACAGCTCGCAGTCAGCAGCACAATTATCAGGGGAGCAGTCAACAAAATGGGAAGCAGAAGGAAGATTGGTTTTCACAGGAGATCTTCATACAGGGGGACCAAAGAGGAAGAACGCCTAGGAGGGATCATTTGTACATTAGTATTTTTATTAAAATTATTTTGAATTAAGTACTTTACCCTCAATGAGACCAGGATGTGTCTGTGAGTCCTTCCTGAGACATGAAAACAAGGCAACTGCTGCACTTAGGAACTTAAACCTGCAGAAATGTGCTGACCTCCTGACAAGCACAAAGTTGGTTTTTTTAATGGACATCCAGAAGTAACAAGCTCAAAATATTGAGCTTTCTTCCTCAATATTTTCACATAAAGCAAAAAAAAAAAAACCCTGCAAAACAACATTCTCTCCCTCCACTCCACTCACTAATCTCAAGGATCCTCCTTCCTTCACCTCATACACAAAACATTTTGCTAAACAAACTGTATTGGACAACTGAGTTCCTTTTCTTATCGTCGGCATTAATCTGACCCACCCTACCTGGGCATCTGTCCGAGCCTGTTGAAACTGTAGAGTAGAAAAAATGGTCACAGACTGCATTAAAATCCACTGGACAGAATACAAGAAAATGTTCTGCATATTAAGTGCATTTCTACAACCTGGTTATAATAAATATAATATTCTCCAAATGCCTGTACTTTGGATATGAGTATAGATCTGAAAAAAAGCCTTTTACACTGGGCAGTAACCCACTCCCAACTGATTGGAAAGACATTTCCTTTCTAGAAAAATGTTGTTATATGAACTGGGCTTTTTTTCAGAGGAATCTTGGGGACACCCTTCTCCCCTATGCATAAGTTATTTACAGCATCCATACTTTACAGTGGGGGCTATGGCTGTATGAGGTTTGTGTTCAAAAATATGTAGATGCTGCAAAATAGAGTGGTATAATGGATGTCATGGGGTAGTAAAAGTTATAGAGTAGTAAAATTGTTGCTTGAAAACACAAAATTAAGCTTTTTAAACACCTATCACTGCATGCCTCAGATCAGCAGAAACACCCCATCAAATTATCAAGGCGTGCCTTTCAAGAGAGAATCCTCCCTTTGCTCTCCCTCCATTAAAGAAGGGAAGTAGGAACGGAGACATTGATGTCTCTTCCTATGCCAAGGACTGTGAAGTCAACCCTTACTATAAACAGCTGTGGTGCCAATTACAGGCGCCAAGGTCTTTGTTTTGCTTTTAACAAGTGGAACATGGATTAAATTTAATTTCAGGCTCCAAATGGATGCAAAATTAAGAACATTTGGTGCAGAAGAAGCACATGATGTTCAAGAATATATATAAATATCCTCCTCTGGCCTGTTTTAGTAAGGGAAACCTACTAAGCTTTTTCAATTTCTTCCTGTCGAACAAGCCCTGGAGCCCTGTGTCCCATCTGCCATAGCCTGACCACTGTCATAACACTAACTCTGCAGGGCAGCTCTCACCTCTGCCTCCCACAGCAGCACTGATGCTTGTCTGTCACTCCTCTAGGCACATTTCCTGCACTGCTCTGCAAGGTTTCCTCACAGAAAGTCACAACCCAAGCCATCCTGCGAGGAGGAGCCCACAGGATCCCAGCCCCATTCCCTTCTCCAGCTCAGGCTGGACACTGGCCCCAGCAGCACCGTCTGTGCTGCGAGCAAAAGGACAGAAATCGAACACCAGGTGCCCAGGAAATGGATCCAAATAAACAAGGTGCTGTTCTGGGTTTCTATGTCTCCAGTCTAAGTTTAGCTCTCACAGAAGTCAGAAGTAAACATTTTAGAAAGGATACCAATGCAGCAAACATGAAAGTTTGCTTTGCAGCATCAGCTGCTTGAAAAGAAATTTCAGATTACAAGATTACACGAGCAGAAGGAAGGGGAGAAGACAGAGAACCTTTTTCTGTGCCAGATATATATATCTTCTTGAGTTTGGTGAAATTACAGTACTAATACAGCAGAGTCACTGGTCCCAACTTTCTCTGTTAGAGAAGCTGGTGAATGTCATTGCCAGTGCTATCAATGAGAAAGGTCTTCCTAAGAAAATGGACTCTGATTTATTTCCTGGCTGTGGCTGCTAATCTACCATAATTGTCATTCCTTTTCCAGTCTGGTATCTACAGCTTCAGAAAGGTGATGTTAAGTTGAATAAAGCCCACAGAAGAGTCTAAATGGCTCTCCAGTAGAGCCTTAATTAAAAGTGTGGGAGTATTGGCAAAAAGACTGTATCAAGTTACAGGCTTTAAAGAAAATTTAGAAGTAATTTGATGACATTTTCTAGACATCCATCACACTAATCAAGGGGCACTTCAAAATATACCACTTGAAGTTAACACTATTCATCAGCTGAAAACTAAAACTAAACGACTTGTACCATAAAATTGCATACTTTTAAGGAGGAAATTCAGTAGATTTATCATTAGGGTCAGAACCCAGCTTGACAAGCAGTGGGAACTTCCATTTTAGGTAAAGCTGGGAACATAGACTTTGTTTTCAGTCAACTCTGATAACATCGATGTAATTAAAGGACCCTCCCTGCACTTTCTTTTGAAGGCATAAAGGGTAGGAATGATTATTAAGCTTCTGAATGCCAAACTGAAAGAATAAAATCACATGGACAGACAGCACTCCTCCTAACCTGTCAAACCTACATTTATTCATTCCATACCAAAATCAGTCACAAGAGCACCTTTGATTTGAATTACTCATCATTGATTTGTATTATTCATCATTATTATAGCTGCTGTCATGGTTTAACCTCTACCACAACCAGGCCCACGCAGCCACAATCTCACTCCCCCACCAGCAGGAAAGAAGAGACTCAGAAAGGTAAAAGCTGGAAAACTCCTGGGCTGACACAAAGGCAGTTTAATAGGGAAAGCAAAGCACACTTTGCATGCAGGCAAAGCAAACCAAGGAATTCCTTCACTGCTCCCCATGGCAGGGCAAGTTCAGCCATCTCCAGGGCAGCAGGGCCCCATCACATGTGATGGTGACTCGGGAAGACAAATGCCATCTCTCAGAAGATCCCCCCTTTCCTCCATCTCCCCCCAGTTTATTTACTGAGCATGATGTCACATGGCATAGAACATCCCTGTGGTCACTTGGGGTCACCTGTCCTGGGTGTTTCTCTTCCTGACCTCCTGTGCACCCCCAGTGTCCTCACCAGACTGGCAGCAGGAACAGCAGGAACGACCTTGGCTCTGTTAGCCCTGCTCACCAGTAAGAAAAACATCTCTACATTATCAACCCTGCATCCAGCACATTTCCAAAACACAGCCACTGAGAAGAAAATGAACTCTACCCCAGCCAAAAACCAGCCAGCTACAAAGCACAGTGCTGAGAATTGCCCACAGCAGCAAGTCAGAGGGCACTAACATCTGGAAACAAGCACAATGTTGACATAAGGGAAAGGGGACTGCGGCTCTTAACAGAGACCTCTGGTCTCCTAAAAGGGTGTTCTCTTGAATTTCCTTCTGCCTAGTTTTTCCTTCAGCAATTACCTTGTTTATCATTATTTTCCCCCACTTCACTCTTTCACTCAAGTATTTTGAGGTCTTGATGAATAGCAGGAGTTAATACCCATGACACAGGAAAATTAAAAAAGGAAGATGGAAGAGCAATCTCCAGTCCTTTATCCAATAACACCCTCAGACTAAATAGAGTCTTTTTGTGCTCAGTGATCCACCTGCCTTTGCCCATTTCTCTTCTGCCTGGTGGCAAAAAAACCCTAACACAGGAGTGACACCAGTACTTGATCAGTTCTGGGGCCATACAAAGCAGTGCTCTTTATTCAGGTCTGTATTGCTATTGGAACATCAATGTTCTTTTGAGGAGATTTTCCTCAGGATCCTGAGCTGCATTTTGTCCATTAAACCACATTATTGCTTTTGCCTGTAGCAGCTCCCCTGCTGACTAGAAATTTTTTCCAGATCCAGCAAATAGATAATAGTTCCCATGGTAAATCTTTGAAAAACAGAAGTTAGTGATATGACCCAGTAAATACCCGTGCCTGATCTTAAAACAACAACCTAGGAATTGTCAAGGTGGGGTTTTATTTCCCTAAAATTCTGCTGTTACTCTCCAAGTGACAATGTCTTACTACAGAAAAGTTTCTAGGAAAGTTGCTTCATTTAATGCTACTGTTACCCATAACTTTCCAGCCTTCAAAGGGAATTTTTTCTCAAATAAAGAATGAAAAGGGGCCCTCACCCACCCTCACTGGTAGGTTTGCTGCTAGAGCTGAAAAATTAGTAACTCATTCATTGACTTTTTTCATAAAGCACTTGAACCATTTTGGACTAACAGCTTGCTCTGATTTTAAGACAATAATATAAATGTTAGTCTTAAAGTCTCATTAAAAAAAATGCATCAACAAAATTACTGTTCAGCTTATAGAGTGTGACTTTTCTAGTTTAGAAAATTCAAAATGATTGTATTTGAATAAAGGGAATATTTTTCTTGCTCTTTTAACATTATATTCCTCTGGCTTATGCATAAATGTAAGTATAAAGGAAACTATAAATGTAATATAAAACTAAAAGAAAAACGCAGCACCCTCATTTGCAGCTGTCTTTGATACGATTCCAAGAGCACACACACACAGACGAAAGCATCGATTGGAGACATTTCAATTTAGGACAGCTACTGCTTCTGCACTTACTGGCAAGCAATCCAATTCCATTGGCTAGCGATCCAACCCAAGCAGTCTTGCCTTTCCCCTCTCCAAAGGCATCCAGCCACTCCAGGTACAGCACTCCCACCGCCAGCGGTGACCCGTAGCACAGGAACTGGGCGAAGAAGGAAACCACCACGATCACCCAGCCCCAGCCTCCGTCCGGCGGCTTCCGAAACGCCATCCTGGCAGCTGGGGGCAGAGGCAGGGCAGCACCTGTGCAGACAAAACCCAGAGGGAGCAGGGTCAGACACCTGCCTGAGCACAGGGCAGCTGTGCAGAGGCGGCAGGTTCAGCCAGGGGCTGGTTCAGCCATCCTGCAGGAGCAGCTGCAGCACACAGGCTGTGGGAGCTGGAAATGCCACACTGCATGAAACAGTGCAGCACACGGCAGGGGAAATTGGAACTGCTGGGTAACAGAACAGCAGCACCTAAAGCATCATACATAGAGTTGGACATACACCAGAGCTGCATGAAAGAGAAGCATTTCATTTGCTGAGTGCTAAATAAGCTCTCTGAAAACTTCAGGCATTCATATCTGCCATGGTTCAGCAGAAGAGCCCATGGTCACCTGCTGTTAAAGCCATGAATATTAAAAAAGGAGGAAAAAAATCTATACTCAGTTCCACTCTCAGCGCAGTATCTTTCCATTTATTAAGGTGTTTGCCACCAGATAGTGCACTCTGAGAGGGGCAGATCAAGGGGAAGACTGACACTTTGGCAGTAGTAATAGTTAGGTACTCTGTTCTGTCAACAAAGCGATGTGCAGAGAGCTGCATCCAAAAATCACTTTGAGTATATTAGTGAAGTGAGCTCTAAGACTGTGTACAGGTGTGGCTGCATGACAGCAACAAACATGCATACAAAAATCTGCTATAACCTGTAAAAGTGTCTGCCCTCTGCACACATCAGCCTTCCCCAAAGTGGCACTCACTGCCTGGACTCAAGAAGCACCACCTTGCTCCTGGGCATGGCCCAACCCATCACCTGTGTATCTATGGCTTAAAATAACCCACCACCCTCACATCTTCTCAAGACTAGAGTGTGAATGTAGGGATCAGTACTTCTAAAACCTGGCAAATGTAGAGGTTTTCCAGGCTACATTGCTCTGAAATCTCCCTGTGCACACAGCCAGCCTGCCCTCCCTCCCTACAGGGAGCAATCTGATGAATAAAATTTGATGAATACAAAACACATGCTCTGCTCCTGGCTCTGCCACTAACCAGATATGTAATTCTCAATAGTTTTATTTCCTTCACCCTGGAAGATAGAAAGAGGTAAGATCTCACCCTGTTTTCTTCATGGAATATTCTCAAGGACCACCTCCACACTGCAGCTCAAGCATTAAGACTGCTGCAGTAACAGCTCTGCTCTGGGAGACTCCCAAGAGACAAAGCAGAAAAGTAAATGCATTGCACTGCCTTTTTGACTTAGGAACCCAGAGGAAATGGAAAAAAAAATTACTGCTGTATGAAAGCAAAGGGGAAAACAAGCAGACAATAACAGAATTCCCATTTGAGACCCTCACACCCTTTTCTCGGGCAATTTTTAAGAATTTGCATGGAAAACTTAAAAAAAGCTCTATAGTATAAAATTTTGAGGAATTGTATAGAGACATGAAAAAGGCCAGTTCTAGTTTGCAAATGCACTTAGATGTGACTTTGAGGGTAAATACTCACAGATGATGGCAAAAATCTGTCAGCTTCCTATAAATGTACCTTCATGTGACAACCACCTGCAAAAAGACAACAAAGCAAGTTTTCAGCCAACATATCACTGCAACAGTTAACACAGCTCTGAAAAAATGGAGGCTTCACATGAAATTTCTTCTTTTTAAAATCTTCCTAGAGGAACTTCAAAAGCAAACAAGTTATCTCAGTGGAGAAGTACTGATCTCCTGCAATTAATTAACATCCGACAGCAGCCTTGAGCCCTCAAATAACAAAAACATCGCCCACTAATGTGAAATACATTTCGACATCCTGGGTCCTTTGGGAGTGATTTACAATTTTAATATACTGACTGTCCTTGAAGATACACCATTCCCAGTTACAAATGCTACAAACTTATTTGTTTCAGCTAATAAATGTAAATTCTGACTCACTCCAATGCCTGGTGAGTGTCCCTTGATCCTGTGAGATGCAAGGGTGGCAGCTGGGATAGCCAGAAGTCATAGGCACTTTCCTATAACAATGCCTTTTACACAAAAAGGGATCTCTGCATTTCCACACAAAATATTTATCTGAAAACAGTCCCCAAGAGCTGACCCATGCATCTGTCCATGAATTAAGTAATTTTCACTTGGCTTGTTTTGTCCCTGCCTAGAGGAAAACATAGTGGAAATAAGTAACAGCTTTAAAAGCAGACAATGAGACAAAGCAAGGAAGTTTTCAGAAAAACCCTACAATAATGGAGGTAGACAGTGAATAGCCCCAACTCATATTTATTTAAAAATAAACTTTAGAAAACAAACACATTTTAGCTGTTACCTTGATTTCCATTATATTGGTGCCCTAAAATTTAGCACAAAGACAACTCTTGAGTTCAGTTCTGCTATTCTAAATATTTCATGGGAAGGAAGCAAGGACTGGGCAGGAGAGGAAAAAAGTTTTTGCAGTCTTAGGTCACGTAGTCTCCTCTAATAGAAAGACTAAAAACCTCTGGATTAGTTTGTCATCTGTTGCAATGCTGCAGAGTATAACTGAATTTAACCAACTGTACCCAATTTACAGCAGTAAAAGTGCTAACTTTCTACATGCTGACAACTCCTATTTTGCATCATAGATCTCTTTTGCATCTTTTAGTTAAATAACAAAATTTTAGGTATCAACCATCTCTATTCTCTGAATGCTCCAAGCCATTTATAGTCCACAACTGTTGGGCAAAAAGTAAAAAAAAAAAAAAAAAAAAAAAAACAAAAACAAACATAATTTCCCCAGAAATCATCCTCTGGGGTATAACAGATCTATAAAATCCCAGGGTCATTTTTGAATGTCCTGGCTTTCCCTTCCCTTCTCCTCCTGTTTTTGCAGGTTATTCCTTCACCTCACCCTGCTGTGTGCCTGATACCTAAACTGAGGTATTTCCTAACTCCCCTGAAAAGAGGGGGAGAGAGCAGGGAGCTGCACGAGGAGCCTGTTCCCCAGAGCCCTCTGCTATCATAGTTAAGGATGCCCTGCACAACAAAGCCACTGCTGGGACCATGGATATCAACTTTCCATTGGCACATTATTTAATGCTTCTCCGAAAGGGAAGGTTGTACTGTAATAGCTTGGTAGCAGGGAAAAGAACTGACAGTGAGAATTAAACCTTCATTTGCATGGACACCAAACCTGTGCATCCACCTGGGAGGGATCCAAAGTGCCTTTCACTGTTTTCTGTCTGTGTAGAAAGAGGACGCAAACTGTAAAGATAAATGTGGGCACTAAAAAATGAAGACACAGAAGCCCACACAGAGGGAAGTGAGGGGAGTCAATAGTTGTGGGTTTTTTTCTCAGAACCAACCAGGAAGACACTTGTGTAATCCTGGTAACAGATAAACAACTGTTCAAGATTCAGGATTCAGGTGGGAACAGTTTCACAAACCCTTCTGTTCACTAAGCCTAGGGATACTGCTTCAGGCTCCAGGAAACCAAATTAAATTAAAAATACTGAAAAAGAGACATGAAGCATAAAGAATTGAACAGTAACTTGAAATTTGGTGAGAAAAAGCTTTTCAGTGAGTTGTACTCACTGCGAATAAGAATCAGAGGAAGAGAGCTGCTCGATGAAAGCCTTTACCAACCACAACAAAAAGAAACTCTAGAGAACAAACTGAACAACAGCTTCAATGTGGAAAGAGAGAAGTGTCTGGCTGCAACTATTTGCTTTGCTCTGAGCACCATTATCACAACACTGAACTCCCTTCCTATAAATCTTAGAATTTGGCTTAAAGATGACAGATGAGCACAAAAAAAGAACATGAGCACCACTGAAACATTAGCCCTCAGCACAGCAACTTGTATTAATCTGTGGCAAAGGGAATCTTGAGAAAGACAGTAGCAGTGTGATTGTTTCCAGTTCGTTCTTTGCGCAGCCAGAGCCCAGGGAAGTGTGGTGCTTTCTGTGAGCAGCACATGGCTGCAGAGAGAGCTGATGTCAGCACACACACTGCGTGATTAACACTGGGCTCCTCGAGTTTTGCAAGGCTCTGCTACGAAGCAAGACGGTACCAGCCAGAAAAGTAACATCCCTCGTTATAAGCTGAATCAGACTTCTCGTAAATTTCTGTTTATTTTTCAGGCAAGTCCTTGCAATTATCATCTGAAATTTCTGCTACCCTTAGCTTGAAAGTAACACCTAGAGCATGAGACTGCTGCATCATAGGTGCTTTTAACATGCTCATCATATCCAACACCTGCACGTGTAGTGACAAAACAGCACAAGCATTGTATTAAATTCACTGCAAGTTGCATCTCTACTTCCACGATATCTGACTTTAACTGGTATTCTATAGTACAGTAGCTTCCTGTGTGACACTGAACACATATATGTATTTCCCTTCTAGTTCTCAATATTCAGATCTGCCTATTTGTCACATTTCTCTACTTGCCCTTCTGTCAGTTGAATAAGAGAGTTGTCAATATCAATGTTTCCTCCTGTTTCACATGGATGACGGAAGTGTGAAATTTTAAACAAAACAAAACACCAGAACGAAAACAAAATAATGTTTTTCTATAGTGCAAAATTAGTTTACATGAAGAAGCATCAGTGGGGCAGCACATAAACCAGTCAGCTTTGTACAAATCTGTCAGCTCAGCAGAACCAGTCCTACCTGTTCCCAGAGCCTCCCTGCTCCAGAGCGGATGGAAACCCCCCGAATGAAAAACTTTAGTGCCTGTCGGTCACTAGCACGCATCCATGCGGGCAGATATGAGCCAGCGCTGCTAGAAACCACGAGCCAACATGATTTACCAGAGATGTGCTCTGCAAACCGAGAGCACGATGCGCGACGCCTCACGCATCCCAACCTGCGAGGCTTCCCTTCAGCATCCGCTCGCCCGGTCCGTGCGCACCCTTGGCAGGATCTCCGTGGGGATGCACGGCCTCTTATAGCCCCCTGCTCGCCTCGCCTCTCCCCACGCCCTCGGGGCCAGCCCACAGCCCCGCGTTACACATTGACGCCTTCCAGCTGCGGGCCGGTCCCCACGGGGAGCGCTCACCGAGCCGGGACTGAAGCGCTCCGGGAGGGGACTGAAGGTCGCCCTGGCCGTGCCGATGGCAACGCGGCCGAGCCACAGTGCCCTGCTCCGGGGCAGCCGCCGGGGTGACACGGGGAGCCCGCAATGGGCACTCAGGGGTCGGTGGGCTCCCGCAGTGGGCACACAAACACCGATGGCGATGGGCACCCGCTGCCATGTGCCCGCGGCAGGTGCCGATGTCGCACACCGCCCAGTGCCCATCAGATAAACAGGGCACACCAGGAGGCACCGCAGCCACACCGAGGGGTGCTCGTCTATGGGCACCGCAAGGGATGCGCTCGCCCCGGGCCGGCGGCACGATCCGCTCCGGCTCCTGGAGCCGCTCCCCCAGACCGCGCAGAGCCGCCCCCCGCCCCAGCTCCCGGGGCAGCTCCCGCCGCAGAGCGGGGCCGGGCCGGGCCGGGCCAAACCGGGGGCAGCGGCCCCTGCGGGGGGGGTCTGTCCGTCCGTCCGTCCGTCCGCCCCCGCCCCCGCCCCGCTGTCCCCCCGCCCGAATCGCGGGTCCCGGCCCCGTTACCTGCCGGAGGGCGGCCCGTGGGGCGGGGGCCCGGAGCCGCCCCCGGGGAGCCGGGGTAGCCCCGCATCGCGGCGGGCGGGCCGCGGCCGGCACGAACCGGTTGTAACTCGGGCGGGGGAGGAGCTGCCGGGGGCCGGGGCCGCCTCCGCCCGCAGCCCCGGCGCGGGGGGACCGCCCCGACCCCCGCCCCTCCGGGCAGGCGGGGCCGCTCGGCTCGGGCTCGGGCTCGGGCTCACCTCCGCCGCCCAACGCTGCCCTGCCCCGCTCCACCCCCTGTCCCGCGGGCACAGGCGGGCCGAGGGTCGCCCCCAGCCCGGGGCCGTGCGGGAGCCGCCCCCGAGCCCCGGGAGCGGCGCTCACCGCGGGGTCCCTGCCCGCCGGGTGCCCGTCCGCAGCGCTGCCCCCATTGTCAGCAGCCCGGGGCACGGGGACCCCCAGCGCCACCCCCGCTCCTCGCCCCAAGGCAGCCGCAGGCCGCGCTCCCCCGGCACCGTGCGGGTCCCCGGGGCGGCGGAGCGGCCGCAGCACGGGCACGGGCGCTGGCTCCCGCACCAGCCGTGCCAAAACCCGCAAAGTTGCGCTGCAGACAGCGATGCAGGCAGCGCACATGCGGCACTGCTACCCCAGCCTGTCCGCTCCGGGGAGAGACAACTCACTCGTGTGTCAGCGCACCCACTGCCTTCAGGGGCCGCCTCATGGGAGCCCCGGGCCGGGTCCGTGTGCGTGGCACGTCCAGCGCTGTCACACGGGCGGCAGGGCGGCCGGCAAGTTCAGCACCTGCGATGCTCACCCTCCAGGCTGCAAAGGCTGCCGCAGAAGCTGCTGAACACCCAGCGAGTATCAGCCCCCACCTCGGGCGTGCTCAGGGTGACAGCTCTGCTGCTGCCTCTACCCAATTAGAGCTCAGGTAACCACACACTGCAGGTGGAAAGATAAACATTCCCTGAGCTGAGTGAAATTTTGAGAGCTGAAGTATTCCTAGACCTGAAATTCTGATGCAACCTCAGATGTTCACAGCCTCTGCAGTTCCGGCACCATTCTCCTTTTCAGTCTTGCATTCCAGACTTACTCCTTCATGCAATATTTACAAAGGCTTGTTAACTTCAAATGTCTTTGAAAGTCTCTTGATCCACGCCTCACAGTATTCAGGTAAATATCAAAATCAATACTTGCTGCTGGAAGGACTGACAGAAGAATGACATAAACTCAAGCCTCACTTCTAAGACATCCCAGCTGGTGTTGGGTTCTGCTGTGTATCTCATGTCGAAAAGGGCAGCCAGCTGAAGGGGGGTGGGGGGGAAGAAAGGAGAACAGGGACTCCGAGAGCTCTAGAAAGCTGTTCCAGGGAGGAGAACTGAAATAAATGGCATTTAACCTAGACAGAAGGAACAGGAAAACATCATAGAACTTCAAGAACTGTAAGAGGTTGCTGTGAAGCAAAAGGAATGAACTGTTCTGCATATGCATTAGACCAATAAAAGAGGTGAGTAGGCTTAAATTCCATGCCCAGGTAACTGCTACAGATATTAGGAAAAGCTAGGCTAGCTTGTGCTTGCACAGATTTCTTTGGGAAGCACAGCATTTTGGGAACATGTGCACTGGAGCTGCTGAAACAAATGACTGAAGACAGCTGCCCAGACAGTAAACAGCCACTGTTTACTTTGATTGCTTCTTGGGCTTCAGGACACAGGCTGAAATTGAAAGGGTAAGTGAAATCTTCCCATAGCCACACAAGAGATGGCTGGGAAACAACAATTCTGAATTAACTGTCCAAGATGTGCTCTTTCTTACACTTTAATACAAAACCTTCTTGCAAACAAATGCATCTAAAGCTCCAGTTCCCATTACAGATACAGAAATATCTGTGCTTGATACAGAAGCTTAAAAAACAATCTTGTAAAATTAAATACTTCATTCTAGCAAAATTGGTCATGAGCATCTGAAAAAAATTAGTGTATTCACAAGTTCACAATGGTTTAGCTGTACAAGAATAGTTAAGGCACATGAAAAAGAGTTAAGGCACATCAGTGGCAGGAGTACATTGGCACTCCCTGGATCCTTATGCAGAGGAAGCAAGTCCAGTCAGGTGTAAACCAAACCAAGTTCAGATCACAGGAAGCTTTGGACCTGAACAAGAAACCCCACTTGAGAATAACTATGCACTTCAAGTGAATACATATTGACCCTAATTGCTTACTCTAATTTCTCTGGATGTCCCCCTAATGACAAGTCCCCTGTTTCAATTAAACCCGTTCTTAATATGAACATGTCAGTCAAGTGCATACCATAATTTTGAGAGGCCAGCCTTGCTGGCAAGGAACTGAACTGGGAAAACAAGCTACAGAAAACAAGGTTAGAGGAAACAGTCCCTCCTCCATGTCTCCTTTGTCCCTGGTTTCATAATAAGCAATGCAGCTCTGTTCAACTCTAGGTTTCTGCTCACTTGGCCTACAGTATTTTGGCAACTGCCATTCGGCTTAGATTTCACATCACTGGTTAATCTTCTCATTTCTTCCCTTCAGGAACCCTTCCTACACGGCCTTCCAAGGCCCAGTGAATTGTAACAGTGCTATAACTGCACCATTCACAACCACACTTTCATCCCACACATCACCAGAATTCTTAAATCCTCATTTAAAATAGAAAATAAAGTAAAACACTGAATAATTTCTACAAGCCACTTTTCCCCTCAGCCTGTGGGGTGTAAGATTCCAAAGGATAAAGGTACTTGTGTAGCATGACCAGGGATGAGAGCAGCAGCTAGTTAAATTTTACCTGATTTTTGGTACACCATGGTTGCAGGATGTGCTGTTCTGGGTCACTCACAGCTGTACCAGCGAACAGATGATCGAGGAATGTTCTCTACTTCACAGCCAGTGCTCTAGCAGCAGCTCCTGGAGGTACAGAGAGGAAAATTAGAGGGTATTCAAACAGCCGGCTTGGAAGGGGTCCTTCCCAGCAAGGAATGTAGCTAGTGCTGCACACTCTAAATCTGATCAAAAGGATTATCACCCTGGGTCAAGAGGCAGAAGGTCTGGGGGGTTTTGGTTGGGGTTTTTCTGTTTGTTTTTTTGCTTGTTTGATTTTAAAGAAGGTCCAGATTCTACAGCGCAGGAAAATCTCAAAACATAACCTAATTCTAAACATTTGATCAACTATTCTCCTTTAAATTGTGGTCCAGGCTGGGGAGCATCCTTTTCTATCTTTTCAGTCCTTATGCAATCAGCATGGGAGGACAGGGTCTGCAGTGAAAGGGTAAGGCCAGCATGTGCAAAGGCCACTGTAGGTGTTTTGTTAACTTGCTTGTGGAAAATGTCCATTAATGATTGAAGGGGGAGCAAGGTGAGGAGAATAATCAGTAGTTTGACTGGAGTTTAATTTAAGCAGGCACATTAAATATTGATGCACTCACAGAGTCTAAAGGACACTCATTTATCTCCAGCAGCCGCAGCAGACAACGCTTCCGAAGTTATAAATTAACCCTTCATGTGGGAGGTGAGAAGCGTGAGGTTTCTCAAGTGCTATTTGACCACTTCAAGCAGGGTCACTACACCTTCTCTCAGATCTGTGTGAAAGGCGACAAGACTGTTTCAGCTGCAAAGAACATAGATTACCCAGGAGATGCCAATAAAGTACCACAAAGCTCCCTGGTGCCATCACAGCTACGCTGACAGGGAATATTGCCTACTTTGTCTGGGAAGATGCAGATACAGTGGCAGAATTGTCCCTCCCACAGTCTGGCTGTCACTGATAACACTAAATCCAAGGTTTCCACACCATCATCCTCTGCAGAGCCCCTCTAACATGGACAAGGCCTGAATTGTGTGCTCAGATTGTGTCCCCAGTGTAACCACGTCTGACAAACCGGCCAGCAGCACACAGGAGAGATGGACAGGGATTTTGTACAGGAGCATGTGGGGACAAGACAAGGGGGAATGACTTAAAACTGAAAGAGGGGAATAAATAATATCTATAATAAATAGATAAGAGGGAAAAAGCCTTTACTGTGAGGGCGGTGAGGCCCCGGCACAGGTTGCCCTGGGAAGTTGTGGATGCTCATCCCTGGAAGTGTTCAAGGCCAGGCTGGATGGAGCCCTGAAAAGCCTGGTGTGGTGGAAGGTGTCCATGCCCATAGCAGCGGAGCTGGAACTAGATGATTTACAAGGTTCCTTCCAATCCAAACCAACCTATGATTCATTTGCTGCTTTGTAAATCAATTTCCCATGTTACAAGTCTACATATATGCAAAACAAACACCACATGCAAACCTGCAAAGCTTGTAACAAAAGAAAAGCAGCAGCCATCTAGCTTTAAAAAACTGTAGTCTATAATTTCTGTGCTGTTTCTTTACTTTTACATGACTGAATGGGTAAGGGGCTTTTCAGGTTCTTACACCACCCATGTAGGTAACAAGGACATCACCTGTATGTCCTCATGAGGGTATTACCAAATGAGGGAAAAGCCATTTAATCAAAGTAATTTTAACTTCCTTATCACTTCAATGCTCTTGCTACACAACACAACCAACCAGTGCAGCTGCAAGGAGTGTTCTTTGAAGATGTCTCAGGTACAGTTTCTTAGTAAAAGTTCTTTGTAACAAACTAGAGAATCGTGACAATATTTACGCAACATAATCTTCTAAATCTGTTGCATATATTTGCATCCCCTAAACTGATAAAGGGACTATTTGAGTTTGGCAAATAATGAAGTTTTCCATATTTAGAACATTATTTTATTTATTATTTATTTTAAAGCTATTTTAAAAATCACATAGACTTCAACTAAAATATAAAAGTGCACCATGTAACGACAAGTAAGTGCTGACAGCATGAACCACATCTGCTCAGAATGTAAAATGGAAATAAATTTAGCCCTGTATCTCTAAGCAAAGGGATTTATCAGTTCTGTTTTCTTCCAGGAAATATCTAGCAGGATATTTTTATTATGGCAGAGGTCCCTCATGACCTTCAGGTTTGCCATAAATTCACAAAGATAAATGCCAGTACAAACCACAAATGCTATTTCTACTGAGATACAAAGTTTGTGCTGTTCAACCCCAACTTCCCTTTCCTGATCCTGTTACATGCCCCTCACAGTAAAGCTAATCCCCATTTAGGGTGGTGCATTATCACACTGGGAGAGTTCAAGAAAGCATTCACTGTTTTAGTAAAAAGGTTCCATTTTCTTTAGAGATCAGAATATTCCTTACAGAGAAAGGCAAAAGTCAGAGCTGTCTCTTACAGCAGCAAATCTTGTATAGATGAGCATGTGTGGTTACATTAGAGAATCAGATGACAGTGAAAATACCAGGATATTAAAGAAATCACAATACATAAATAAATCACTTTTTCAGAAAACAACTCAGTAACTTATCCTTTGCACCCATCACTGTCCTTTCTGAGCTACTGTATTTAGGGCACATAAAGGGCTTGTTTAACTAGAGGGGGGCAGACTGGTTTATGCTATTTCTGCATTTTTGTTCTTAATCTGGAATATCAAATCTCCTTTCTAAATTCTATTTCTAGCTCCATGCTTTAATGGGCTAGAATGACCACCTCTATGGAAGAATATGATCTAAAACGGTTAAACATATTTTCACTTTCAGCAGTGGATGGACAGAAAATAGACAACAGGTCCTTAGCACTGCTGAAAAGCATTGTGATCAGGAACAAGGCAAATCCCAAATGTCCCAAACTCCAGTGAAGGCTGCAGTAATCAGAGCTGTGGCAGAGGGCACGGTGAGGTGGCTGAAAGGCATTAAAGAACGTCCTAGAGGAAAATAATGACTCGTTTGTTCTGCACAGAATTTTCTGCAGGCTCTCCCTGCTGGCACATGGCAAGGAGGGGGCTGTTACCAACATCACACGCTGCTGCTCCAGTGGGACTCAAACCATTCACTGCTCTGACAGTCAGGTGCTCCAGAAATCCTCAGTTCTCCCCCCATGGGTGGCTTTTACTCTTTGCAAAGACTGTACAAAAAAAGACTTTGCCATCTTTTTGCTCTGGAGCTGAAGTAATCTGTTTGGCCCAGGTTTGCAACCTCAACGAATCAAAGGCAAGTGTTTCTGTTGAGGTGGTCACCAGGTAGAGCATCAGTCCTCGAGACGGCTCCTCAGAAGCAGTGTTTGCTCATTCCCTGTGGAAAATTCGTCTGTTCTTGCCAAGAGAGGGTACTGAAGTTTAATGGCACACATTTACCAGGGCAGGAAGCAGCACAATGCATTCCTGTGACACTCTGCAGAGTACAGACATGCTCTTTTCATCTTGCTCGAGTACTAAGTTCATTTAATAGACCTGAGTAAGCTTTTCCCTCTCTTATTTAACCATACTAAAGTATCAAGGAAGGCTTTCATTTTCTGTCAATTAAATGGAGAGGATAATAGCAGCAGTATGAAACAGCCAGAAACCTAAATTCATTTCATTGCTATCTCTTTTCAATGCAAAGGCTCTCAGGTTTTTTTCTGCATAATGCAGTCTTGCTACTTCAGATGTAGCATTATTTCTAATGCTGCCCTTAGCCTAGTGTTGGGTCCTCACAGGCTGAGACCAGCATCCCAAATTACACTCAGTTTTTCTGGTTATGTTCATGCATTGATCTGTTGGCAATACAGCACATGCTGAAATAGTTCACAATTAATCACTCCAAATGTCTGTAAAAAGCTCTCAAAAAAACCCCACATCCTTTAATTTTGATTGCCAAGACAAACTTGGTGAGTGCAGAGACCAAAGGGAAAGCAAGATCCCACAATAGGGGAAGGTTATTTTAAGCTTATGTCAAGCTGACACCCAGGGCTTGTCTAAATATAGATTTGTCCACTGTAAACACCCTTAGTCTGCATTTAGTGCAGACACAAGCAGAGTTACTCAGCAATGACAGACAAGATTTGCATCCACACCCAGGCCCACAAAAGCACTCAATCATAACCAAATAACCAATTCCTGAAAAATTAGAGTGGAAGTGGGTTTCTGCATCAAAAGAGAAGCATTAATCAAGAAAAGCTTATCTCCTGCTGTTGGCAGCACACTTTTGCCATCTGAGCTTTCAAGAAGAGAAGCAAGCTCAGCAACGGGCTGCAGCTTTCAGGCTCAGCTCTTTTCCTTACCATGGTTTGCTGTGCAGACACGTTCCCAGAGCCTCTGCAGTGGCTCACGTGTGACAATGTAGGAAACAGCCTGTGCTGGGCAGGTGTGGGGCATTGTTCTGCCACTCAGAAATCCTGGCTTCCACACCGTGGCTTCCTGCCTATTCCTGTCCTCCCCTTGCTCATGCTTGCTCTGCTTCTGAGCTGTCAGTCCTTTTATTCTGCAGCATAAACACTGTGCTGTGCTGGACCCTCTGTCCCAAGGTCTGGGAAGCTCACTGCATTTGCAAAGAGCTTGGACAGCTTACAATCAATAAATTGGCTGAAAGCCTGCTTGATCTGACAACTACAATGTAAACACAGCCAGTGTGTCCTGCCACTGCAATGTGATGCTCTCTCCAAGTTCATGTGAATCATATCCCCAGTGACTGTGAAGAGAACTGGAAACCATTGTCTGTTTACTGGTTATTGGAGCTTCCTTACCAAGAAAGTACAAACAAAAAAAAATGTGTTTTCACTGAAACAACTTGGGAATTCCTCTGTAACTTTACTGTAAACCAGACATAAATGTTTAACTGTACCTGTGTTAAACTTTCTTTGGATTTTGGGCTCTCTAGTTGAAGATCTTATGGCAAAGACTGACAGAAGAAAGGCTCAGAATGCTGTTTTACAGTAGGTTTGCAGCCCAAGTGTCTTTGCTGTGCTCCTGTGCTGGTCCAGAGGCAGAGTTGTGCAGGGTCAGCATCTGGGATGGTTCCAAATCTCAGGGTAATAGCTGAACCTAGAGGAGCTTTCAACTCTGACATACAGCCTCCACCAACTACCTTATGCAACAAGACCTATCTTCAAAACCCTTGAAATCTACTTCAATATGAAGTATTCCAGCTTGTCCAATAATCATTATAACAAGTAATGGAACAACTAGAAAAACCAGAAAACCAAATGTTCAGTAGGTAAAGGTGTGTTACATCCCTGACCTGAAAACAGGACAAGGAATGTTCCTTATTCTCACATGACACTTCTAATGCCACATATCCACACAGCAGGTCATGCACAAGGCCCTGCAGAGCTCCTCTACCATTTTGTGAGCATCAGGATTTACTTCTGATTGCCACTGTCTGTGGCTTTTTCCCTATTTGAGGAAGACTCCAGAAACTTGTCACAAATAACACTCCTGACCCAACATGGCCATGGCATTTTAACAGTCTTGCAGAGCACAAATCAGGCATCAGGTGTATCCTGCTAGCAAAGCTAGAGTCATGCAGGAGCACCATGGTCATTAGCATGAATAGCTCCTCACAACTGCTGACAATATTCAGAAACATTAATTCAACATTTGAACAAGGCAGAAAGAGTTTCTGTACAGCATTTGAGCCTTGGACAGATGGTGTTATCCTTATTTCACAAGGGATGCTCATTACACTTCCCAGTACAACAGGCCAAAAATATGTATAAGGCAAGGAGAACACTCCTCTTCTGCCAAGTGCACCTATTGTGCACTGGTTTCCTTTAACCCACAGAATTCCTGGGTCAGAAACAGAGGATGAAAAGGTCTGTGCATCACAGATTCAAGCAAGACAGCAAATGGCAGATTCCTAGCAGTATGTTTCAGTCCATGCAATCCCACCTTGGAATCATGAAATCATTAAGGCTGGAAAAGACATCCACAGCTGAGTCCAAGCTTTGACCAAACAACACCATGTCAACCACAGCACTAAGTGCCACATCCAGTCATTTTTTGAGCACTGCCATGGATGGCAGCTCTAACACATCCCTGGTCAGCCCAGGGTTCCAGTGCTTAACCATCATTTCAGTGTAGAAATCCCTCCTGATACTGAACCTGGATCGGCCCTGGCACAGTTTATGTTCTCTCATCCTATTGCTGGTTGGAGAAGGGGCTGATCCCCACCTGGCTACATCCTCCTTTCAGCACGTCAGAGCAATGAGGTCTTTCCCAAGCCTCCTTTTCTCCAGGCTAAAAAACACCCCATGACAGCAAGAGCAGGAGAGGCTGAACCACCAGCCCAGTGACTTCAGTCTGAAAAAACCCAGCGCTCTCTCACACATAAACAGAGCCCCAAGTCACTGATTTAGATGGCATCCAGTGTCACTGGAGAACTTGCAAGTGGCTCACTCTAATAGGCACAGACAGGTCTGCTTCAGAAATTTTGTAGCATGTTCATGTCCAGTCTAAACTCATTTGGACAGTTTCTAGCTAGGGGTTGCATCGATCCTCTTGCCCCTTACAACAGCTGAACCTCAAAAACTTTTGCTTTTTGGTTAGCAATTTGCCCACTTACCACATCTAACGTAGAGTAAAGCCTTGTCCGTGGATTCACAAGGCTTTGGAGAAGCTACTGTTGTTATAGCTGCTTGCTGTGGTTCCTTCCCCAGGCTGACTCATGCATTAAAGACTGACCGCTCTGAGCAGGAATACAGGGTGCTTCCTGAAAGGAAGCAGTCCTGCCTTGAACTGTGGGATTGCACAAGTCAGACAGTGACACGAGACCAAAGGCCAAGGCTCAGCAATGGAGTGGGATTTTTGGAGGGTTAAGGCAGGGCTTGGACTGAGCTTTTCAGATTCTTCTCCTAGGGATGAGCCTGCCCCAGAGAAAGGTTATTCCCTCACTGACTCATGGAGATTACTTTTGCGTAATGGAAAGTCCCTCAAATGAGGATTAGGATCTGCAAGGACATTAAAATGATCTGAGAGTCTTTGAGGCAAAGAAAACAATGTTCATTTAACCAAAAAAAGAGAGAACCTTCCTTACTTGATGATACTTACCTGCACATTTCATAAACAGTGAAACACTAGAGAAAGTTTGTTTTAAATATCTCTACACAGGCCTGCAATTTATTTTTAACACACAAAGCATTCCTATACAGTTAATACTTGTGTAAACTGACACCTTAATTTCCTCTTCCATTCTCTTATTGCTGTTTTCTCTTTTCCCACCTCCCCATATGGTCATTAAAGGAAGTCACTAGAATTTGACCAAGAATCCAACTGGCACAAACTTCATATGCAGTAAGATGGCATCCTAAACATCAGGTTAAGGTTTCATAGTAAATGTCATTGCTTCAAGTTGCACAAATATTTTTTCTTAAGTATTATTTTATATATCCACCACTAAGGAGAATAATCTTAGAGGAGATGTACCCCAGTTAACAGAGTTGAAGTAAAACAGATTTAAAAAGATGAATTGCAAATTTGAATATGTCAACAGTGAATTAAAGCTGCATTTGCAAAAGATAATTATTTTCCTCCAAGGGAAGTTTTCTTCTTTAGGCTGACAAACCACCTTAAGTTTCTACAGTGCAGAGATCCTTAAAACATCCTTAATGGCTTCCGCTAACCTATCTTTGAAATCCTGCAGTAATTATGTAACTGCTCTGGAAACAGGAGAGCAGCAGCCAGGAGCCCTGCCTCTGAGCAGAGCACTTGGGAGGGGAAAAACAAACAACAAAAGTCTTTGCTGAGTCCTTGCTCTTTGTTGAGACTTCCCCCACCTCAGCCTTAGGCCAACTTGGATTACAAAGCTGTAGCAAGTGCCAGGCTTTCAGGGACTGTTCTATTTTTGGGGATTTGTTGTGGAAGAAGAAAGCGCAGCCTGAGCGCCATGAGAGCAACTTTAACATGAGGGCATTAACTGCCAGGAAAAGTTCCCTGGCTCCTTCTGCCCCTCTGGGAATAAGGAGCTGTGCCTTTCATTGAACTCTGAGATCTGAGGCTTGGAGGAAGCATTCACTTTAGAAACCACTGTGACATTTTCAAAAAGGTGTGGATGCCATAGCTAATTTCACAGCCCACTCATCCATTTGGAATCTGCAGCCAAACTCAGTCCTCATTTCTGCCCTTCTAAGTCCAAAACAACTTCACTGCAGATACTTCATCCATGAGAACAAGAACAACAGCTGACCCACAATGTCTAGGTAAGTGCCAATTTCAGCCCTCAACAAATCCAAGTGTTTTTGGAAAACTTACCAAAGGCTGACTGATGTTTGCTGAATCACATCATAACAGATCCCTTGCAATAATAAATTTTAAGTAAGATCAGGTGACAATTCACAAATGCAAGTGGCAGTGCTGTTAAAAAATAAAAACATTACAAGTTGTTTTTTTTTTTTTTTTTTTTTTTTTTTTTTTTTTTTTTTTTCCCAGAACAGGTTTTAAACCAGGAATTTGGAAGAAAGGAAATAGTTGAAAATATGGAAGTTGTACTGTCAGCAGCAGATGACAGTAGAAGTTCATTATCATCTGTAAATTAGAGGATGTTTGTCCCATTGCAGTTAAAACTGTAAAATGTAGTTCTGCACTGGTGAAGGGAAGATTTAACAACATTGCTAAAATGCAGTAAGGACCAAAGAACAAGATTTGTAAGAGAAGCAAGTAGTAAGAAAATAAAACAGGCAGCACGTTAGCAAAAAAGCCCAAACAACCAAAACCCACCAAAAAAACCCCCAGCTGCCCCAATGAAACATCCAAATTAAATAATGAAGGCAAGAGGATCAAATATATTTTCATGCCAGTGTAAACTGTTCAAGATGTGAATTCTGTAGCCTGAAAGACTATCTCAGTCATAACCAGTCCTAACAGTGTACTTTATTCAACATTTAATGACTTGACCTTGTAAATCTTTATCAAATCTTGAGCAAACATTTCACTATCATGACACACCCTGACTCTAATCAATTAAACATTAGCACTTTGGGGGGAAGAAACTGGTTTCCTCTAAAGCTGCCTCCCAAAAGGTAACCTGGGATAACAGAAACCTTTTTATGATTAACAGAAACACGAAACTGAGAAATAGATTCAGAATCAGGATGAGAGTTTTGTAATGACTGAGTAAAGTGAAAGTATTTGGAAAACCCCAAGCTCTGTAACTGCAGCAAAAGTTGTATGATCTGGCCCATTTTCTGTTAGAAAACCAGCTGAGTTTCCCTCTCACTCTAGGCCATGCAAAGACAAGTGTTCTGCCACTGTGTGTTCTCCTCACCCTTGCAATCCCTCTGGTGCACACCAACCGTCTTCACGTATTGCCACAATGATCCATTTCATTATTTGAATTAACTGGTAGGACATTAATGGCATTTCTAACCCCATTGCACATGCATGTAGGCTTCCCTAGGGGGAAAAAAATCCCTAGGGGAAAAAATAAGACTGTGCTCCAGACAAGCTTAGCAAGGTTATTGCTGTCAAGAGACTGTGCTCCCATGAATTTGGTAAGATTTGAGCTAGAATTATAGTTAGCATAAATTTTAATGCAAAGAGCCACCATTTCAGTTAGGTGGATTCCTAAAATACACCATAAAAGAGAAGCCAAAGCTTTATGGTGCAATCTTGATTCACACAAACTCGTCTTGCAATAAATTGTCCTTTAAATCAGGGAGACTGCTAGAAAAAGGGCACAGCATTCCTGGGAGTATCTCTGGAAAGTTCTTGGAATGTTTAATCTAAAATGATAGGTTCCCCCCTGAATTCAGACATTAATTTCAATTGCATGGTGTCTATATATATATATGTGTGTGTGTGTGTGTCTATATATATATATGTATAATAGCATGGGATGCTTTAGTCCAGACAAAATTTTTGAAAATAAACTGTCTTTTTAAAATATAAAAGAGTTAACTTGAAACCCCTCAATTACCTTCACAAACTAACAGCATAAAAAATGTATTTAATGAATACTCAAGACAACAACCAGACTAATCTTAGAGTGCCTTAATAGTGTGAGGAATGCAGTAATTTTTAACAGGTTCAATTCACTGGTATGTTGTCACAGCTAACACTTGTTCTGGACAGAAAACCCAGGAAAATAACTTAAATAAAACTTGGGACTCTTGCTGGTTTCTAAGACTGCTGTATAAATATCTGTGTGCAGGGAAGGTGACCAAACAATTTAAAAATTATGCAGAACTATGTCCTGATGACCAAAAGCAACACAAAGTACATTAAGTTTAAAAGCCTTAATCCCTTTAATCATTCACCCACAGAAACTCATTTTATCTACAGTTTCTGTGGAAATACAGATTTTTCAAATATATACCACTGCAGCTGGGGATTTCATCATACTCAGGAACTTTAATTTCTCTTTTGCCAAGTCTGCTCCAGTTCCCACTTACCCCCACTCAGCACCAAGGGTGGATGGAGGAGGGCCCAAGGACACAGCTCCCCCAGATCCCACAGCCTGGGATCCATCAAGGGCCCAGGAGGCCCCGAGGGTTCCTGGGGGCACCTGAGCCTGGGGCCATCACCCAGGGCAGGCAGGTACCCTGGAAGGGCAACACCCAGGGGGCAGTTATTAAAAATACATAAATAAATTAGAATCACAGGATATTCTGAGTTGGAAGGGACCCACAAGCATCATCAAATCCAACTCCAAGCCCTGCACCCCAGAAATCACACCCTGTGCCTGAGAGGTGTCCAAATGCTCCTTGAGCTGTCAGCCTTGGGGCTGTGACCCCTGCCCTGTTCAGTGCCCAGCCACCCTGTGGATGAAGAGCCTTTTCCTGATATTCAGCCTAAACCTGCCCTGGCACATCTCCAGGCCCCTCCCTCGGCTCCTGTCACTGTCACACAGAGCAGAGATGAGTGCCTGCCCCTCCTCTGCCCCTCAGGAGGAAGCTGTGACTGCACTGAGGTCTCCCCTCAGCCTCCTCCTCTCCAGGCTGAGCTGACCAAGCAACGTGAGCCCTGCTCCTGGCACGGCCTCCCCTCTGGGACCACCTCCACATCCCTCTCTTGGACACCTTCCAATAGGTTTTGTATCTTTTCAAAATCCATCCAATGTTTTTCATACCAAAACAACTGCAAAAATTCACATACAAGTGATCCAAAACAATCTGCCTAATTTGGTGATGCAGATGAGCAATCAGCATATTCCAAAGTCAGGTACCAATCCCAGCTGAACTGAAAACTGCTTCATGTTATTTGCCTTAATTCTTTCCCCTGCTAGAAAATAAGCAGAAGTAGGTAGCAGTGTTGAACAGGTACAGAAAAATCAGGTTGATTTTAGGAAGTGTGGGGAAAAAAAAAAAGTCACAGCAGATCTAAAATTCCCATCTCAAGGAGGAAAGATAGAAGCATTTATTCTTGACCTCTTCTACATTTATTATTTGCTGTTGACAGCCAAGATAGTGTTAAAATTCACTAGCAAAGTAGTGAATTTTACACCCTGTTTCATTCAGCCCTGTCAAAAAGCACCCAGATGCAGCATGGCAAGAGCCCAGCTCACAACACTGCTTTTCACAGCAGCTCGAGGGGGCCCTCAGTGACAGGAGGGAGGGCAGTGTGCCTACAGGGACTGGGGGGAAAGGAGGCAGCAGTGTACAATTCTAAAGTTCAGCCCCAAAAATGCCAGATGGTCACACCACAGACACCTGAGACTCCCACAGATCACTGTTCTGGTTTCATTAAATTCACACACCAGCCTATGTTCAAGGCTTAAGAGAATAAAACTACAGGACATGGTGTAGAGCATTTTCACTGATACACAGAATTTGGAACACAGATGACTCTCATCAACAGCCCTGAGGCTCAAAAGCCTCAAGGTTCCCATCTCAGACCTTCCAATTGTACTTACTGTTTTCTGCATCCAAGTGAACCAATAGTCTTTAATAATCTTTATACATACCTTCAGTGTCCATCTGGGAAATGCAGGCCTGACCTCCACCTCTTCTTGCTGCTGTAGGATGGCTGTGTGTGTACTTGGAAAGGTACAGAACAGTCTCAGAAGCACGTGAAACAGATTGATACCCAAGCCAGCACCTTTACATTCAGCAAGGATTAGGCTTATTAAAATTGCTTGCTGTGCAATGCATCATTCTTTCACTCTCAGCAGCTACCAGGATTTCTAAGTTAACCCCTGCAATGCTGGGAACTTGCTTTCCTTTATAAAGGGGTACAAGCACTGGAAGAAATAAAAAGAACCATCTAAAGGGGTGATCACCTGGATGAGGCAACCTGAACTTAAACCAGCAACGTGTCATCTCTCCCTTTTTTCTGCTATTCTGAAAGTGCTCAAGTGGCTCATTTCTGTTCAGACAAATGCCAGAAAACAAAGGACACGCACAAAGAGAGCATCAGTCCATTCCCCCAGTCCCCGGACCCAGCAGCCATGGCAGTCAAGGACAGGCAGAACTGCTTGCTCAGCATGTGCAGCAGGGCCCTGAGGGGAATAAAGGCCTTTAAACACTGCCTGTGCTCCAAGGGCAGAGTAACACGGATCAGCCAGGTTAGCATTGGCTGAAATGCACCCATGGCCTGGTGCCCAGCAACCTGCAGCCATCAGAACCCAAGGATTTCACTGGTCAGGATGAAGAGCACACTCCCATTGCAGGCACAGTGCGCTGACTTGAGCAGAGCAGCAGTCACAGAGAGGCCAGAGCAGCAGCTGAGCAGGACAGACACAAGTGGATTCAACCAACAAGTTTAGCAACACTCAAGACACCGAACACAAGATAAGGTTAAGCAGCTCTGAGACTTTCAGATCAAAACCCAGAATCTTGGCAAAACACCCAGACACAGCAAGTAATCCTTAGACAAGCTACTGAGCATGCCACAGATGACCTCTGTGCAAAGCTGACAAATGAATGCACACAATAAAAAAGAAACATCAGAAATATCAGAAATCAGAAACATCAAAAGAGATGGCACAACAAAGTACTCACAGAATTTACACAAATACATACATTCTACGGTTTACACTGGCTCATGCTCTAAAATCATTAAATATAATAACTGATTAAAGTTTTAGTAAGAAAATACATCAAAACAGCAAAAATGATGGTGGATTCCTAGGACAGATCTCCACTAGAAAATAACTGAATCCATCAATCACAGAATGACTTAATTGAACAATCAGGTGTGACTACAAAACAATCAAGAAAAGCTGGAAGATAGCACCTGATACCATGACCTTTACCACAAAGCAATAGCAAAAGCACTCTTTTCTGAGCTACAGAATACACAGCACAACCCTAGCATAGGCAAGGAAACATTTCTTGCCTTCTCTCCTTCTCACAGTTGGTATCAGATTGATATTAGAGAAATAGCTGTCCTGCCATGTACAGCTTTTGACTCAGAGCATGGAAGATGTTCTTCTGTAACTTTGTACAAATATACTTCTCTGTTCCAATGAACTGAGAAAAAATGGTAAAATGAAACTAATATTTTCCTATTCCACTCCACCCTCCCAAGGAAAAGTACTCTCAAGGTAAGGAGGTCAACTAAGACCAAAAATAGTGCAGCTTCTGCTGTGGCAAAAAAAAGTCTGAAGTACCATGGAAGGCAGCTGTGAGAAGTTAAACAGACATGTTTAATTCAGAAAGGTACTCTAGAATTTCCCCACAATAATAACTCAAGAAATACAGCTGCATTCTTTCAAGACAGAAGCAAAACTGATGGAGTCAAGCATGCTTTGTACTTTGAACATCCACCTAATGCAAAGTGAGGAGCACCTCCTATGCAAACTTTATTATGTGCACAGGTTATTCCCCAGGTTACACACTCAGACATTTAACACAAGGAATGGCCCAACTAGAATCAAAGACAGCAAAAACAAAGAAACATGCAACTTTCTCTGACCCCTAGTTCTCATTTTTCTTCCTCTTTTTCCCAGTGATGACAAGCTGACAGAGAAGGAAATATACATCCACCCAGTAGTCTTCCATACAAGTAAATACAAAAAAATCAAGTGTTTATTGGAAGTCTGCATGAAGGCACAGATGAGCTTGGTTACAGACACATTGTAACAGTTACAAGTATATGTAAACACCTTGAGATATACAAAAAAGCAATAATACAGCTAGTACAGGAACAGAATGTAACCTGCTAAAAAACCAAAACTTCTTTATATCTGAGGTTCTTACAATAAGCTCTGATCCACACCAACACAGTGAATGCTCTCAAAGTCACCACTTGGATTCAAGCTCAACAAATCTGCACTTTGGCCATTGTTTGACCCAAATTCCAACAGGCTTCCTTCACTGTGATCAGAAAAACATAGGAACAACCAGCTAGACACCCAACCAACCTATAATGAGGCTTCATTGATTCTCTAACTATACAAGAGCAATCACCAAGGTACTGAAATTAAATATAAGCTTCAGAAAAGCTCAAGGATGCTTGTTCCACTGGCATTTGAGGAAATTGCTGTATTTCTGCAGGAAAGGAACAGTCTACAGCTGTCAGGTGATTTTTTTCTTCCTCCACAGGAGGCTTAGATTTCATCTGAAACACCTGCCAAAACAAAAGTCAGCAATCACAAACTAAAGTGCCTTGGACAGCTTAAGTTTTACCACTAGAGTAAAACATCTCAGTTTATAGACACAGAATTATGTTTTATCATGAGAAAACCCACCTCTTCACACAGAAGACTACTTCCAATATTTCTGGGGAATTGCTTTTTGTGACTTTTTTTTTTTTAGTTGCTGCTTTTCAATTAGATACCAACACCATGAACTTGAAGAACTGCAACACAGAATTTTTTCAATGGAAATCACAAAAAATGCCCCCCACCCCCCAAAATATTTTTAATACAGGCAATCTCCAGGCCTAGAAAAAGAGCACTCTGAGCAGCAATTTTACTACAGGGACACAATTTTCACAAAGTCAACCTTCAACCATCTGTCTTAACTCTTCACTCCTCCTCTACAAAAGCTTCACAAGCTCTGGAGCCCCATTCCAGTGAGGAAAGACTCCCATCCAGGTAACACATGCAGAACAAAACCTAACAGAGCTGCAGCATTTCTGCTGGCCCTGTGGCCACATCATCCCAGCTGAAAGATGAGGTAGTACTTTTCTTTGGAGCCCAGCTAGCAGAACAGGCACAAGCACTCTTCTCCCTAAAGTAGCAGCAGCTGCCTGTAATGCAGTGCCCAACTCCACAGTTTATCTCCTCTTCAGAACACACCTAAAATCCAAAAGCAGTTGCTTAGAAAAATAAATCATTATATGAGCACACACTCCCACTTTTACTGCACCATGAAGGCCACAGTCTGCCATATTCAGTGACTTCCTCCTGTCCACACAGAGGCATTGACTCAAACTCTGCTTGTACTGGGACTCATGGTTGTTACCCACAATTAACATGAAAGTATCCTGAGTACTTATTATACTGAGACGTGGACCTTAAAATAATTTAAAATTCTAAGAACCATGATTCAAGTAAAAAAAAAAAAAAAAAAAGAAAGGCTGGGAGAGGAATTCAGCTCCTCAGGGAACTGAGGAAATCAGATTGTCTCTATGCATACAGTCCATTTGATATTCAGGGGCTCTGTTTGCTCTCTTCAGGAGGAGAGACCTTTCCTCTCAAGGAGGTTGTTGTAACATATGCATGTATTATAATTTTATAGCTTACACTCATAAACCTTCTGGTTTCTTATGAGATGGCTTGAACTGGAGAAATATGCTCTGCATAGTCCATGCTCTGTAGACTCCCAAGGATCAAAAAGAAATAGACTGCCATGACTGAAAAAAAGGAAATATCAGAAAGAGTTGAACAGTATTAGAATTTGTACTGCTTGTAAAACTAAGCATTAGGATCAGGAAAAACACTGTAAAGCTCAATCAAGGTCCCTGGCTGCATCCTCTTAGCAGAGCAATAACTGACACTGAGGATGAGAGACTGTGTTTCTTTGATTGATAAACAATTCAAGGTTCTTTTATTTGTCTCCATAATCAGTTTCCATTTTTATTTAACAGAGTCCATATACTCTCCTGTCAGCAGTGCAAAACTTGCACACATCCCAGGAATCTTTCTCATTTTCATTGCTTCCAAGACTGCATTTTTCATTCAGCTGAAGTGCACAGGGATTCCACCCAGGCAGCTGGATTCCTAAATGAAAACATTTTAACAGGAAAGGAATCCTGTTCTGCTCAGCTTCAGAACAGCAATTGCCAATAGAACACCACTAATACTTTCTGGAAAAAACTCTGATGTACTTTCTGCCCTTGGGAATATGCTCTTAAAAGAGTACATGTAATTAAAACAGTCTTATCTGGCTTTTAGTTGAAGACTACCTCCAAACAGTCCCACCTCTTCTTCCAAAGAACTTCTGTGGAACAAATCGTGGATAAAATAAACTCTTAATGCTCTACAGAGCATCAGCTGCATTCCAGTGTCCAAGCCAGATCCCTTGAGAGAAAATACAAAAAGAATTGTATTGTATGCTTGATTGTCAGAGAGGAAAGCACTGCTGAAACAGCTGAAAAGTAGATTTTATTTTTTGCAATCTTTAGCTGTGAAGGGGTATGCTCACGAAATGCTCCACACAGCTAGAAATTGCTTCTGTGGACTTACACAGCTAGTGACAATGCAGTGTGCAACTGAGAGGCATTAGTGATGAAAAGAATGTCAGAAAATCACCCAGGTGCTTCTGAGAGAAACAAAGCACTTAAGCCCTCGTAGTGAGCTGGACCTCACTGTCAGGTGAGTTTCTCCAGTCTACAGATCTGATAAAATCACAGCTGCAGAATCATAATTCATGACTATAATTCACAAGGAAAACTGAAAATCCATTTACATTTATTAGGAGATGGTTGTGCACAATTTCTCATCTTATTCAAAAAGTCTACAAATAGAGTTTAACACTTCTGATTGCAAGCAAATGTTTGTTCAACGTTCTTAGTTCGATAAGGCCAATTTAGTGCCTTTTTACACTTTCAAGGTTTAGTATACATTTGTCAGTTCTTTACTTTCTTCTGGTAACAGTCCCACTGGAACAGTAAGGAAAGTTCACTAAGACACTTTATAACAGCAGCTGAACTTGGGTTACACCAATTCAGTTTTGGAATATGCTTCAAATGTAAATTATACTAGGCAATTTTCCATTTTGAGATCTTAAAACACCATCAAAGGCTCTTCCTTTTCCACCCACATTTGTGCTACCACCACCATGAGATTGCCCTCCACAGAGCCATACATCCAAGGATCTCAAAGCACTTCAGAAAGGAGGGCACCATTTCAAATTCTGGGATACTTGAGCTGGAATCCTACTTCATAAAGAGTATATTTTTTCTTCGTCTTATGTTTACAAAAGGACAAGCGTCAAACTAAGCTGATCCTGTCTTGACTTTAGTCCCACCTCTGACTATCTGTCACCTTCTCCCATTCAATCCTATCACTTATTCAGCTCTGATTAATTATAATGCTCAGAGCTGAGTTTCCTCTATGGAAAGCTGAGCATCTGCTATGGTCAATAATTTTCAGGTGGAAGCAGTGGTCAAATTTTAGGTCTGCCACAATCTTGAGAATTGTCTGACTGGAGAGTAACTACCATAATAATGTAATGTAATTTGATAATGCACTTGATCCCATATTGGTTTAAGAAGTGTAATAGACTATATATGCATTTCTCTAAATTCTCTCAGAGCTGAAACTACATAGCTACGGTGAAGAAATTCTAATTTTGCCTTAAGCGGAACATTTTACAACATTATTTTAACTTACAACTTTGATTTAGAGCACTATTCTCATAAGGATTTTCAGTTTGCAATTCTGACTGAAGAGGTGAGTGGCAAACATGACATTATATGTACAAGTGTTAGTATACTACCAGAATGCTGTACTTCCTTCTTAAAAATGTCCTTAATAAAGCATTAAGCATGTCAAACAAACTTTTGTAAACAAAAGATAAATTACTCATGTTCTGCTCTGATTATAGCCAGATACATATTCTCATAAAATAAACATTCTCTTGTCATTTTCCATGGCCCACATATCCATATATATGAGGTAAACCATTTAAAATTATCAATAATATATAAACCCCAGTACTCAACAAGAACCTCAGGAAAAATGTAACCGAGTAGGATGTCAATATCAAGAAGTGACACTTTGTTCCACTGCAAAGTGAAACCAATTTATTTGTGCTAAATGAATGGAAAGAATGTATTTGGAATACATTTCTTTGTACATTGTACCGGCTTAGGCTGCTAAATAAGCATTCATTAGTGCCATGTTGTGCTACTTTCTTGTACTCTGTTTCTACCAAGCAATACAAAGTTTTGGCTGTTAAGCCAATATATTCCTCTATGATGATCTCGTTTTCTAACAGACTTTTGAACATTTAAAATACCTGTTCAACCTTTGCTTCAGGGGAATCACAATGACTATATTTTAACAAGAAAGAAATTATCATCAGCTGTTCTCTACAATCACATCGCCTTCTGCAGCAAAAAAATCCAAGAGCACACACTTGAATCAGCTCTCAGTAACCTGTGGGCAGGACCACACTCCCCTGCAGTCACTGTGACAGGGCACACGGTATGGGCAGCTTACAGGTTAGCAGAAATGTCAAGTGACATCATCAACTCTTAAGGTCCACAAATTGTACATTCCACAGACTCCAACAAGCCAGTTCCCTCAGTGTAAAGGTCTGACTGTACCATGTGTTTGAGGTGCTTTTAAACAGGAGAAGGATGGATGTGTCCTCTGTGAATTAAGCTTATTTGCTAGGAAATACCAGAGAGCTTGTGTCTTGGGCACTGATTAGGGTGTCTGACTCACTTTTGCACTAGAAGCTGATAAATGACTGAAACATAGTGCTGATCTTCCATAAGCTTGGTAAACACTGTAATATTTCAGAATTTATCACGTAGCCCATCATGCCTTTCATTTTCTGCAAATTGTCATGAAAAAATATAAAAAGGTATCCCTTTAATTTTACAAACCTAAAAGCCAGGAAAATGAAGCTTTGGAGCCAAGCAAAACGACATAATGCCGTATTACCAAACAGAGTAGCAAATGTTCCAGCCAGAGAATGGACATACATGTAGTTCAAGTAAACACTGATGGAAAACTTTGTTAAGTTAGTGTTGTAGACCCACAACACTGGCTGCATTTTATACAAACGTTTACAACACAATTAACAGTGAAGCCTATATAACCTCAGTGCAAATAAGTCAAATCCAAATATGCCAAGTAAGCCTTTGGCTTTTAGTAAACTGCTCCGTGTTATGAGTCCACTTCTGACATAGAGACTGCAGAGCACATGCACTAAGGCTGAGAGGAGGGATGCACTGAATGCTGGAAATTGGCTGCCTGCGACGCCGCGCCCTGGCCCGGAGCTTGCACGGGAGGCGGAGGTGGAGGCGGAGGTGGCTGCACTGGGGTCTGCGTGTTTGGAGAAGGAGGAGGAGTGGGACGTTTAAATTTGTCGGGGCTGTTACTTCTTCGTGGTGAAGGCCTCTGCAGAACAAATATTGAAATCATGTTTAACACACTCCTGAGCAATGTTAGGTGCAAGTCCTCTAAGCTTGGCAAAGGAAAAACAAAAAACAATCGCACAAAGAAGTCTGAACAATTATGTGGGAAGAAGAAATTTCAAAACATTGCAGGAGTCACAATACAACTTTTACATAAAATAAATGTTCTTCTGAAAATGGAGTAGCAAAGGAAAGGGGAAGTACTCTTGACATCAAAGGGAACATGCATTCCTTCCTGTCAGCTTGCAGGAAATGAACCCAAGACATGTCCTGCAGATATGTTTACCCATGATGACCAGCAACCTAAAAAGAAACGAGATGCTGCAGGCACAGCCCCTCCCAGCTGTGCCTGCCCGAGCAGCAGGTGCTGAGGAAGCCCTGACTTCCTGCTGCTGGCACTGGGGTACCAGGATGTGGTACCTGAGCGTGGGTGGGAAAGCTCTGAGCAGCAGAGTCTGCCCACAATCTCCAGCTCTCTGAAAGACTCTTAGCCCACACAATGGAGCAAAACCAAAGCACAATACAAATTGCTTTTCGGAGAACAAAAAGATATTACAATGCCTTGAGCTGCAGGAGTGAAGCAGTTGTTAGAGAGACCCCCTCAACAGAAACCACAGATTTTCAACAAGTGGTACATTTAAACAAAGACTGAAACCCCACTTCATCTTTACAATCTGAGGGGCAGGAGAGAAAGGATAATCTTTAATGTCAGCAATGCAAAAATGTAAATTACACTCCACAACACTAACTTCTGCACTTTTGAAACAAAAATGCTCATTACTTACCAATCTGGTTAGCATTAATCAACAACCTCATGGCATGACAAACCACCTACCCATAATTACTAAACAACCACAGGTGGTCAGCTCTGGGGAGAAGCATGATTACAGTTCTATATCAAATGTACTACCAAATGTAAAGTCAAATTTATTTTGTAATGGAAATAAAAAAATGAAGAGTCAAGAAACTGAAGTTTAGTCAAATCAAATATATCGTATCTATTTTTCTGCACAACTATGTACAATAGATTAAAATTATATGTGAAACCCAAGAGATTCTTGAAAACTGACTGATGCCTCTGAAACACTTAATATCATTTATTACATTTGCATACATATAAGGGGATCTGGTATCAGTATTGAGACAAAGCCATGAGCTGTTTGTCAACACCTTTCTCTGAACAATTAGTATTTTGTCCTCAAGATGATCTTTCTCACAGTGACTCAATTCATTTAGAGTTTCAGAAAAAGTAGTATTTCAGAGACTGAACAGAGCAAGTTCCTTGACAAACTCATTTATAAAATTAGTTTCCATGTTTTCCAGAAGCATAAAGATCTTCCTGTGACTAACTCATGAGCCCCAACCAGAATTCTTCTTTCCTGCTGAGCTCCAGGTTCCTTTCTGTTCTACCTACCACTGCAGCGTTCCCACCCACCTTAGCTCAGTGAAATTCTGACAATTACCTTTGCACACCCTCCTAAACCAGAAGCAGCCATATTTTAGCATTGTACTAAAAATTCTATTAAAATACGTTTTCACATCTGAGAATGACAAGCATAAGCAAAACCTTGATGAGTATTTACATACTACCATACCTGCTGAGAAAAATCAAAATGGTCTTGATACAACAACGAGAAGGTATTTTACCATATGGTTAATATTTAGGCTTTTTTTGCTCATTAAACTCCACAAATATTTAGAAGAAACACAATGAAGCAGAAATGCATCAAACATCGCAGGTAAAAAGGAAATAAATTCCGTTGAAAGATATGAGAAATTGCCCTAACAAATGTTTATATTAACTTTCTTCTTTGCCAGTGACAATAGAAAATAAGAGTTAACTGCCTGTTACAGTGACATGATGGTAGCATTGTGTGTCATCCTGAAGAAAACCTGAGCTTGAAGCAACCTCAGATGACTCATCCGTCAGATGGTGGAGACTAGGAGAAAAATGAAAGCAATGTTTTTACTTCCTGGGATAGGCTTAGTAGCTTAGAACATCACTTTTCACACCCTGCCTGCTGATCCATAAGATGATACCTATTACTGTCCTTAAGATGATAATATATCCTATTCTTTTGCAGAAAACAAGGTTCTCCAAAAAGAATCAGTTTCTGAGGGGTGAAGAGGAAAATCAGGGTTGAAGAAAGCAGCAATAAGTGTCTTGGAGTAAGGAGACAAAAACAAACATTTACAAAAATGTTTTGTGAAAAAGCTTAAGGACAACCAATCATAACTTCCAAAAACCAAACTATATTGGTAACAAGTATTTACTAATTTCAATACTTACTGTAATACCATGGGATGGTCCCATATGTTGCACATGAAGGCCTGGGGAATTGTAGTAAGACATTCCAGCTCTAGTCAGTGAAGTTGGTGGGGTGAAACCAACTGTGTGACTTGCATATGACAGACCTAAAATTGTTAAAACAAGGTAACATCAACATTCTTGTTTGATATTAAAAACTTAAGTGTAAGGGTTTTTAAAAATTTTTTGGTTTTGAATCAATTATAGCCTAAAAACTGTTAAGTGCTACAGATTAGCCATCTAGAAAACACTAATTGTACTGAGAAGTGTGATGCAAATTTATTTTCTTTTCCTGTAGCATACTATCACATGTTTTAAACATACACTATACAATGTTAAACATAACTTTTCACTTAAGATAAATGGTGTAAGACTCCCATAGTAACTTAGTTCTAGTCCCTAAGTATTTCCATTTCTCCATGGAGGAAATGGCTCCCTGAACAACATACAGGCTGAAGAAGCAGAAAGGTTGTGCCTGGAGAAGCCATCTAGCACTGGGTCACAATGAGGTTCCACAAAAAAACTGGATGTAGGTGGTTTCCCCAAGGCACATCAGATCTGCACTGAGGCTTCCTTCTCTTCTGCCTCAGCATTTTAAAGACCTTTGGGACAAGGAAATAAAAACATGCTGGGAAATGTTACTAGCTGGACTAGGCTAGCAACTGACATTTAAAATTGCAACTTGTTTTACCTACATTAAAGAAAGCCTAGTATCTAATTCTTTCATCCAAATATTTCCTTTTTGTGAGAACTCAATTATAAAAATGCAGAGTTCCTGTATAGGTCTATTTAACCAAGGGAAAACAGAAACAGCAACTGCCAAATGCTAGAAGTTCACACCTAAAAAGTTCTGAACAGCTTGAGTTTCTCAAAAGAGCACATTTTCCAAAACCTTTTGCTCCTTTCTGCTTTCTGACAAAAATATCATAAGGAAGGAGACAAGACTTTTCTCAGCTGTTTACAATTAGACTCAAACAACTGCTTTGGAGAATAATGACCAGAAAACATTTCTGAAGGCCTATTAAACTTTTATAACACCACACTGGATTTAACAGTTTTCACACTTCAACACTGAACCAATACACAACAATGTCCCTGCAGCAATACCCAGCACCATCCCTGTCTGCATGCACCTGTGTGTTTCTAACTACAAGAGATGAGGCAAGATCTGGATGAGAAAACAGAACAAGCCTCAGATCAATAATGAAGTTATATAAATAAAACTGCCTGTGCTTCCTTCAATTCTGTTTGATTCTGTTACATTGTCAATGTACGTCTGGTGCAAATTACAAATTACTCCCATGGAATCCCTGCCTCTACAGAGTAACAACAAAATTAATCTGCCTTTTCACTACAAAATCTGATTATCTGTAGAGCACATGTGTTATATTTAAGTGCTTTTGTAAGCAGCAAGGATAGAAACAAGTCAATGTTCATGGAGGTGACAAGGCAGCCAGTCAGAGGCAAGAGGCCAGAAATAATGGGCAAAACAGAGCCACCTTTGTAACATTGCAATTCTGAACTGCTTTGGAATAATCCAGCTCCACAAGCTCGACAAATGCAAGTCTACATGGCAGCCAAAGAAACAAAACCAGAGCAGTGCACATACATTCAGCACAGTTCATCTCTGCAGCCCCACACATCTATCTAGCAGCAAAGCACAGAACAGTAACTACAATGAAGACTAACTGATAATTAGAACAACTAATCCCCAGCTGCCTAGGAACAGTAGTAATTACACTATCTTCAAAGTTCTAGAAGATTTCTAGCACATATCACAGTGCTAGAAATCTCAGCAGTATCTCAGCTTCAAAGAATTTTCAAAAGTAGTATCCCAAGCCATACAGGCTCAAAAGACTCTGGGATTCAGAAGCCAGAATGCAATCCATTCAATCAGCTATCCACATGAAATTACAGCATTTCTAACTGGTTACAAATTCTGCTTCCACATATTCAGGGCACGTCATTTCCCAAATGAAATATGCCAAGTCATACAAATACTTGATGCAACATACAGCTGCTTTATTATTCTGTGCTGATACTTCTGGCATAATCTTACTGTACTACTTTAGATACAAAATACTCTCAAAACCTATTTGTTTTCATCCATTACTGCATTAATTTATCCCAGACAGCTCTACAAAATTCCCAATTGATCTCATTAGTTCTCTAACAAACTGCAGCTTCTATTTTTCTGAAGTCTGACACTTCCCAACTGCTGATATTAATTTATCAGATGAAAAGGAGATTAATGCAGCTGCCTGCGCAGACAAGCTGGCCTGGAACATTTACCACACCAAAATTTCCAAACTCCTAAACTCTGTTAGAAATAATAATTTTAGCTGTGCTTCAGAGTGTGTTTCAGCATCCTCTGTCTGTGGGATAAAATTTTCAGTTTTGTATCAACTACTGATGGGAAATCAAGTTCACAGGGAACAAGGAATGCACTTCAGTCTCAGTGTAGGAATAAACTGACAGAGTTCTCCTGCACTGACACATCAGCACTAAACAGGGAGCACTGCTAAATAATGTAAGTTAGCAGGTAATCTGTCTCACACAGAGCTGTAATTTCTGTGTGACTGCAGATCCAACCTGCATCTGGAGACTGTACTGCTATAAATGCTGCACACAGAGATCCATGAATGGAGCTGTTCCTCCAGAGCAGCGGCTGGCACAACTACACTTCTGTACATCCAGTTACAGAAAAGGGGTAAGAAAACATGAATCATTTTCTTGGTAACACACCTTGACACCTTGGAAGTCAGGTCATTTGGCTCATTTCAGAAATGCAAAAACCTTCTGAAAACTCACAGTCACACTGCTCATCTCTAACACCATAACACGGCTTACGGCCATAGCTGGTCTTCACACATGCAACACCTGGATGAAAACTATTTATAGTCCTTTGAGAAACCTTGAAAATTCAAGGATCTAAAGACATTCATATGTTCTAGCAGACCTGTGTAATAAAATGTCTCATTCCCATCCTGTGTCAACACAGAGCACATCCCATCTGCCTGGCAGGCTCTAGAGGTGAACGTGGGAAAGCCAGGCATGCAAATTCACTTCTTTATGTACAAGGTGTTTGTGAGCACCATGTAATACCCACTGCCAACAGCTTGTAATCAATGTCTAAGTGCAATTTTAAGGGATTTTAAATTTCAGTCAGTAAATGTATTAGTAACACAAATGCATTTCACTTGACTTAAAATATATCCAGTAATTAGAAACTCATACAATGTTTGTTTGCTTCAGTTATACAAAATATGTGAAATAGGAATTATTAATTTTACAGTTATTGATTAATAACAAAATAGCAGAAGTACAAAAGCCATTTCTCTACTGAAGAGAAATGAAAATTGACTTTTTTTCCAACATGTTTAAAATTAAACTTCTCTAAGAAGTTCTGATTCAGAGCACAATATCAATCTCATTAGTAGTTCTTCATCAGACTCTAGAAATCCATTTGATTTATGTGTCCTGTTGAGCAACTTGTGTGGGAAGGGAGGAGGAATAAAAAGACAGCAAGAGAGAAAAAAAGAGCAAAAAAGAAATAAAGTTCAAGTGATAGCTACTTAACTGATTTTCATTATCTGTCCACAGATCTGAAATATAGAATATCTGGTCACCATCCAAGAACATGCTGTACTAGAAGACACCTAAGGCAAAACTATTCTTGCATTTATGATGCAGGATTTTTCTCCAAACTAGCTTTGAAAGGCTACTGACCTAAATATATTAATAGGGCACGTTACTATGTGATGCATACAATAATTTTAGAAACTGGGTTAAATATTTACCAGGTGATATAGGTCTGCTAGAACTTGGTGAGGGTGTATAAGGGATAGGACTGGACACAGTGCGAGGTCTTAATCCTTGTGCAGACATCTCATTAAAATATCTAACAAAAAAAGGCAAAGAATAATTAGATCAAACCTTTTCAAATGTGCCATGTTTTAAATGTTTCACTGTGATTTTTTCAATTCCCATAAGAATCACATTAGGAAGTCATGACAGGAACTCTTGTCATTGCTGACACTGGCTTAACTTTCCATGGAAACAGCTGGACTTCTCTTAGGAATTTGCAGTTAAAACCATGTAAGTTGTATATGATTAAATAGTATCTATTAAGGTCAGAGATGTAAACCATGTCATCCAATCTGACCCATTCTACATTCTTGCACTTCACACATCATTTCTACATTGAACTCAAAAGCTTGGTTGGCTGGAGTGTATCTTCCAGAAAGGCATTCAGCACTAATCTGAAATTGTGAAAAAGGGTGAAGAAATCATTAAAGTACTAACAATTTATTCCAACAGCTGATCAGCCACAGCATTAAAAACATGTCCTGTTTCCTACTTGAATCCCTCTGGTCCCAACATTTAAACATTTGCTCATCCCATCTTCTGCCACTGGAGGACAGAGACACTTTGAACCCAGGACCATCCCACTAAAGGTACTTCCAGGCTGTGTTGCAAGACACATCCCACACTTAACTATGATAAACTGAACAGATCAGAATGTGAGGCAAGGCATTTTTCCCTGGCCGCAATAATTTTAGTGATAATCACTTGTCCTTTATTCACTGACTGCAGTGAAGCTTCTTCACAGATATCAAGTGCTATATGAAAGAATAAAAATAACACAGATTGCTCCTACTTGTGACTCACTGTTTTTACCTCAAGAGATTTTGTGGAGTTTACCTCCACAGCACTAGGCTGGCAGTCTCAGGTTGAGTTGCTTAGGCACTCTACACTTAGATTTTTCAGTCACTCTCTAGATTAGATGCCCCCCTGCTCACCTTCTCCAGGTGGATGTAAGGCAGTGCACATGGGATTCTATTACTAGATTCAGCTGTGCTTCTTTACTGCACACAGCAGAGCAGCAGGCCAAATTTGCTACCTAACAGCCCTTTGACTTACTTGTCCCCTCTTCCACCTGTGTGTTCTCAGGAATTCTTAGTAAATGCACTTATTTCTCCATCATAATAAAAAAACCCAGTAACATGGAACAGCATTAAAATTACTCCTATTTGATGGAACTCACAATGACTACTTTGAGGTCTGTCCATAGACTATTAGAAACATATTTTGGTACTGCATCTTGCTGGTTTTTAACCAGGACATTCAGAGTTAACAAGCCACATGCCCTAGCACAGGCAGTACACTGTAGTGATACCAAAGTTGGTTTGAATTTGGGTAGACCTGGCAATAAAAGTAGCTGCAATAGAGAACAACAGAAAACTAACAAACTAATAAATGAGGGTTTAATTAAATATTCAAATTTTTAAAAGAGCTACTAGTAGCAAGGTCAGTGAAACTGAACTAAGCTACCTCTGCAACACACAGCAGGCTCCAATGCAGACCAGTGTGTGAGTTCCAGCAAGGCAGCATCTCTGATTTAATCCCCTTGCATTCTACACAAACAGAGTTTCCTCAAAGTCATCCCACTTCCTGCCTCAGGTGATGTGGAACAGCAGCAGCCCACTAACATGTGTCCTAGTTTCAGGTACTACCCTGCTACTCCAAAGAACAGGATGGAGGATTAAGACAAAGCTATTGCTGGTCTGGAGAAAGAGGCTTTGGGAGAGCTGTGTCCTTTACATTCAGGAAAGGATCTCCATTTACAAGCAATAATGCTAATTACATCAGCTAGTTATTATTGCTAATTTCAAGCTAATTATCATCAGCTAACAGAATGCAACTGAAAGAGATGGATAGCTGACCCATCACCACCATCATTTTTAGGAAGATATAAACTGACAAAAACTGACATTTTAAAATCCTGATTGTACATAGTCCTGCAAGTATTTTATCTTCTCAGGCTAACTACTAATGCCTGCTTTGTCCCTCACTTTGCTTTCTATTACTTACACTGCAAATACCAGACTTGGAGTTATTCTGTCAGGCCTTTGTAGTACCAAAAAAAATCAAACATGACAATTTCTTAAAAGCACAGAATAGTTAATCAAATTTGCCTGCATCTTCCTGGTTACCACTACTTACAAGTGGGCAATAAAAAAATTATTAGGTACTCTCCAATTTTGGATTAATCCTGGTAATTCTCATAGATTTAGATTTTGACTGTACTTCTATGACACTGTAAATAGTGGAAGAAAAGATAAGCCTAATAAGAAAAAATTCCAACCTCAGAATCTCCTATTTCTAACAATTAAATTTATGTAGCATTTGCTACATCTTAATACCAGATGCTAATGCAATATAGGTCAAGTTGCCTTGGTGTTTCATCAGAATGAACACACTACTTTGACCTTTAAGGGTAGTCCTTACCAAAAAATATCTGGTACTTTGTTTCTGATAAATTACATCTTATAACAAATATATTAAGGACCCAAGAGGTAAAAGAAATCTCTCAGTATCAGAAAAAATACAAAGCACAAAGTAACTTTTAAATTTATTCTTAAGGACTACCATAAATCCAAAATAATATACAACAATACAACCAAATAATGAGCATTTGATAAGAACTGAGAATGTTTTACTCAAAATGTACTTAAAATCCTCTTTCAAGATATAACACTGTCATGTTTCTATGATATGAGAGAACACTAAAAAGCACAATATAAACCATGAAAGGTTCAAGACTATCTGTAAGGTCAAGGCAAGCAAAGCAGCTTGCAAAAAAGACAAAAAAATCAAGGATGTTATGGTTTGGACATCAAGGACAACCCAACAGTTCTGGAAATGCTTCCTCTCTCAAAGGTTTTAGACAGTATCCCTTTGTATTTGGCTAAGCAGATTTCACTTTCTGCAAAAGACAAATCAGGCCCCACTAAAGAAGCTGTCCCTACCTCACAGAACTCCTTGCAGTTACCAATCTGGGGGCAAAACAAAAGTGTTGTGATCAAATGATCCTGATTTTCAACTTCACAGCTGTATTTATTTCAATAAATATTATCAAACCCCAAAACAATCTTCAGATATAAATATTTTCTTACTCACTGTTAAAACTAATGCAAATTCTGTCTGATACAATTGATACATTTCCTGGACTATGCTGGAATTTCATATGCATATTAAACCCATATACAAGTTACTTCTAAAATTATTCCATAATATTCAAAAAGTAGTATAAATACTGATAAAGAAGTCCAACATATCTGGATGGCCAAAAGAACACAAACCTTTCATCATCCATTTCTAAGCTGGATTCACTTTCTGACAGTTGTCTGCAGAGAGCTTCCCTACGTTCCATTTCCCTCTGTAACTTTCTTTGAAGTCTCAAGTTTTCTTCTCTCATATGTCGCTCCTCTTCTAAGTATTGTGCCATCTTCTCTGAATCTGAAATTCATAGTTTTGTCAAAAGTTTATTAAAATTCAATTTCTCAGGCAGCCAAGTATGTTGTGCCTGATTTTACTCCAACACTTCAAGATCAAGGTGTAGAAAATGCTCAGGATAGATCACTGAAAATTTTCACCTCTAAGTCATTAGTTCAAAGCCTAATTCAGAATAGCAACTATTAAAATAAATATTGTTTGACATCAAGTTTGAAAATAAAATGTAAGAAAAACAAACAAAACTCACTACCATGAACCAAAAGTATTTTTTTTTTAAAAATTTGAAAAGAAAGAAAAATTTTATTAGGAAAACATAACTAAAACCATTAAGAAAAAACACTGATTCCTGCTCCATTAAAATAATGCTATTCCACATTTACCAAGATTTTCCTGCCACACACTGAAGAAATTATTTTCAAGGTATACTTTCATTTTGAAGGAGGAAGGACAACACAAGTTCTGAAACTCCAAACTCAAACTTGTATTAAAATTGCTACTTTATATATACACTACAGCACTCTTTCAATTACACTCTTTCAATTTCTATCTTATCATAGAAACTCTCCAACAGAACATTTGCCAATATTAAAATACTACTAATAAAACTGTATTCAATTTTAATATTAAAAGCCAACAAGAGGTCTGCTTGGGGCAATTTGAGTTGTCAGTTCTAAACAAGCTCAGCAAACATCACTTAAATGGTCTGGTACCACAGATTATTTAAGGTGACAAAGTCAAATTATGAAAAGCTACAAAGCTTTGTGACAGATTACTTAAATAAAACGCAATATGTGATGAAGACTTATGAGAAACACAATGTATTTTGTGAGATTGTGCAACATTTAAGCAAGCTTGCAGTTAAATCCCTGACATTAAGAAAACCCAAAACAACTCATCATGCTTTGTCATCACTCCTTTATGCAACAACCTTCATGGTAAAGAATATTCCTCTTTTAGAGACCTGCTCCCAAACTATTAACAACATGTGATTTATCTCTCTTCTGTGGAAATATTGCCTTTAAGTGTCACTTCCTGAACACTATTATCATACCACACCAGTTCCTAGAAGTGTTTCAGAAATAAAAAATGTAATACAAGTATCAGAATTTCATCAGCAGATTTCATTAGGTACTTAAGAAGAATACTAGAGGTTCTCTAATGACCATGTATTACAAACACCAATCTGAAAACTGCATTTCAGTTTCATCTTCTGCTTGCAGGCTGGCACATCCACCATTCCTACCAGCTCTGCTATTTGCATTGCAGTTCTGTTTAACCTGTTCACAAAGGGAGAGACTCCTTTTAAACCAAGCTCTTATTTTCAATGTAAATTTGACATTAATGCTTTCAATTTTTTACTCTAAATCACAGTAGTTCAAAAAGAAACCACTTAAAAAATAGAGGATACTTGAAATGAAATTAATTAGGCTGGATTTGCACAAAGAGTACTTTTAATCTAAGGCCTTGCTCTTGTTCTGAACTTCAGTCAGTGAAGGCTGCAGTGCAGAATTTGCAAGTACAAAGATTAGCTGTCCTCATCTTCTTTTAACACCACAAATTATTAATGCCACAAACTTGTGCACAAGGTCTCTGCAAAAGAGCACTCTTGATCCATCATCACTGTCCTGAAGGAAGACTTCTGCCTTCAGTAATCTCCTTTTCTAAATGGAGGTCGAAATATTCCAGCTGGCCTGGTTGGCCAGAGAGGGCTGATCCTGACTTGTTCTGCATTTGCCCAGATTTTTCTGGCCGTGTGCTGAGGTATCTCCCCACTCACCAATTGCACTGCAATGCCACTGACTCAGAACCAGGCAAAAGTGCTGCCTCCCAGACAGGAACTGCAGATCCAGCAGGAGGGAATGAAGGACTGGCACTGCAAAGTGCAAGGGAAGGTGCCAGCAGCCTCCTGGCAGCTGTGCTCAGTGCTCAGTCCCCTCCTGGGCAGGCAGGGCAAAATGCAGCTCCCACTGCTGGCCAAGGGGCCCCAGCCTGCACCACAGGAACCTGTCATGGAACAGCTCTTTATGCTTCAGAGCCATCTCACACAGGAAAGGACACAGCAAATTAATGCTGCTATACCGTGCAACAGCTGCCTCAGGTTGCCACAATCATTAACAAGTTAAATTCTTACATACAGCTGACCTTTATTTCACTAGCTGTTAATTCTTTTGGGTAATTCTTAATTTGCAACATGACCCCTACAAAGTAGGCCATAAATATGTTTTGAAAAATTTGTATATTGAAATACTGCCAAGTTTCCGGAAAAAAAGATAGATACATATTTTTCTGGCACAAAATAGTTGAGGATTGTTTTTTTATTCTTTCAGACATCCTTTTATCAAAGCTAAAGAACCCTCTAAACTACAGCATAAATACATCAAAAAGCAATAACACTGCAAATACGAAAATGCTGTAATCTGAACCTGCCCCATGTTTTTCCACTTCTACCTTCAATTCAAACTTAAGAAAGTACACATAAAAATCTTACAATGCAAAAACTTGAGAAGATTTGAAACAAGCTGTTTACTCACGCTGTAACTGTGCAGCTCTCAGTTGTTTCTTTAACCTCTCCACTTCATTCTTTAAAAACCTGATATGTCTCATCATATTTTCAGGAGAGTCTATCTCCATTGATATGTCTCTGGGTGATGGTGGAGCAGATACTGGCTGGTCTAATTTCTCCTGCAAAATTCTGTATGAAAAAGAGTGCAAACTTTACCTTCCATTCTAATGAAAACCTCTTGCACCCCAGAAAGCCATTGCAAGGATTCTGAAAGGTATGCAGGGTTTATTTTAACTACTGTCTGAGGGGAGATACCTTGGGGAGGAGTTAGAAAGTTTAGTTTTTAACTCAAAATAAAAAAGGTAAAAAATATTGTCCTAATAAACTACAAAACCTGCAGTTCACTCAGGCTCAGGTGTTTTCTGAGGCCCCAGCCAAGATTCAGAGGGTCACATTAACATAACAATAGACACATAAAAATATCAGGTATTAATAACCATTAATCATTATTCTCTCCTATTTCCTCCTCAAACTGAGTTCTTGTTATTATAACATTTAAGAGATGGTTGCTTTCATATGTAATTTTAATTTCAGCTGTTCCAATAATATAAAGAGTCACTGTCTTAACGTCTACTAAAGAAGCATTGGGAAGTCTCAATGACATGAGTGCAAACCACTGAGAAAAAGCTCAAGTTTTCTTTAAGCAGATAGGGAAAAAACAAGAGCTTCTCATATCACAAACACAGCACAACACCATGAATTTAAAGCTGACTACAAACCAGAAGCTTTAAAAGGAGGCTATCAGCAGTAGAAAAAAAATCAATAAATTCCTTCAAGCTTTCCTAGGTAATTTCTTATACTAGTTAGTTTTATCTACTTTAAGCAATCAATAATGTGGCATCATGCTAACAAGGAACTTTTCAACTGCTTCATCTTCCAGATTTTCACAGATCAGACAACTCTTGTGGGACAGAGATGAACATATTTAATTCAGACATGATGTATTAAAAAGTATTGTATTTGCTGGGAATTCCCTGACAAAGGCAGGAATGATGCATCTGACTCCATGTTTTCAGAAGGCTAATTTATTAATTTATAATACTATATTATGCTAATGAATACTATACTATAGTAAAGAATACAGAGGGGATACTTACTAAATGCTGAAAAGATAATAATGAAAACTCGTGACTCTCTCCAGAGTCTCAACACAGCTTGGCCAAACTGGCCAATGAGCCAAAACAACTCACAGAAGAATCCAATGAAACAATCACCTGTGGGTAAACAATCTCCAAACACATTCCACATGTGAGCACAACAGAGGAGAGGCAAATGAGGTAAGAATTGTTTTCCTTTTTCCCTGAGGCCTCTCAGCTTCCCAGGAGAAAAACCCTGGGCAAAAGGATTTTTTCAGAGAATGTGAATGCCACAAAAATCCTCTCCCACAGTAACAAGAGCACTGTAACACCACAAACCGTTTTTCTGCTTCAAGCTTATCCATCCTCTTCCAGAGACGGTTCACTAGTGCTTCTTGTTCCTGCTCCAAAGTGTTCTCAAGGTCAATCTTCTCACGTCTTAGCTGCAGAGGAAAAACAATTACTGAAAATGATGGGCATGGATTTTTTGCAAGGAACTGCCATTAGGAAAGCTCCAACACCATTTTATGTAATGCTTCACAGGAGCAAGGAGAGGGGGAAGAGGAGACACAATTCAGGTACAATGCACTGGAAAAATCGAGATTGCACAGTTGTTATCTCCTTAACACAAGTTCTTCTCAGAAAACTTGTCCCTGGCCAATAAGCAAGAACATAAGACCTGGATATGCAGGCACTGATGACTTATCAACCCTATTTAAAGACCTCTCCTATACCATGAATCTGTGAAATTCAAACTGAATTTACTGTTCAGTACAGCAATGTTTAATATTTTGAAAAGTTGTAGATGTTTTTTGTGGAAGAACCACAGTTAAGTAATCCAGAAATAGAAGAAAAGCCATGTTTGCCTTGTGCGCCTAGTGTTAGGTAAAGGACATAATATTAAAGAAAAAGTTACATGAGCTGCCTTAGGTGTTACTGTATCAATCCTTGCTAGCAAAACAAATGTAATTCTATCTAAGCAAAGGTTTTATAAAATTAAAAGTTTAACTTGACATTAATCACGTTCACTTACTGTGTGAACAAGCATTCTTAATTCTACTACAAGTTAATAAAACATATAATGCAAAACCTTATACTCTGAAGTTAATAAAAGAAGATATAATGTAGACTCACACAGGAAGATACCTACTATTAGTGTTTAAGTAGAAATACAATGCAAGTATTACTAAGAAGAGAATATTAAGAGGCACAGCTGATCTTACTCTGTAGCAATACAGCTGAACTCAAGAAGTTGTCAATAACAAATATTTGAGAACAGATCAACACCTTTACAGGTGGAAAACAGCATGGAAGCATTTTTCCAAGCCAAGCTTAGTTAACACCACTTTTCTGCTGGTCAAATTATTTTACATTAGAAAATGGAAAGACTGAAAACAGACATAAGCATTTGCCATTTATTACATCACTGGCTGAAGGGCTGTTGCAGTATCTAAATCTGTAAACTATTAGTGCTAACCACTAAATTAATGGTGAGAAACCCAAACAAAATATAAACTTACACACTTCAGGTACCAGTGCAAGTTTAATGGATGTACAACTTTCTCCTTTAAAGGTTAGAGGAATTAGTTACTGTGAGCAGAAGCAGACATATGTTGATGAGTAATAGGGAACATACTTAGAAACACTGTCTGGCAAATCTTTCCATGTTTGAGTTTCCAGATGTACACTAACAGCTCAGGGAACCTACATCTCAATAAAAGAGAAGTCAGGAGCAACATGCCTCAGCCTCGCCACGAGGATGAGAATTTGGATCCTGAGCTACACTTTGTTCCCCACATGGCTGAGGTGGAGTGGTAGAAGAGCAAAGGGCTCAGCCCCAGGAGCACAGGGCACTCTGCCTCAGGGCTCCCCAGACAGTCTGGCCAATGCCTGGGGCTGGGAATGTGCAGAGGAAAGAAACCACAGAAAATGTCCTGGCAATCTGCACACTGTGCTTCTACATTAGCAAAACCCAGATCTCCCCTACATTGCAGTTAGCTAGATAATCACATGATGAAAAAAGTGTTAGTGCATAATAATGTTATGATCTCTCCAGCAATGGCTTTTGCATTATTTCAATACAGCATGGCTTAGATTCACCTGCTCTTAGTCTTTTTACAACTATGTTTTGATCTAGCAACAAACAAACCCACAAGAACATACAGGTGAAAAGAAATCCGTATCTTTTAATGGTAGGAAGAAGAGCACACTGGAATTTAAAGACAGAGTGAATTATTTATAAGCCTGGATTTGAAAAATCTCAGATTACATTTAGTATTATAGCAACCATCACCAAGGCAGTAGAGTCCATTAATTATAAATCTGCTTGTAGGTGAGTGTGCACAATGGCAAAGTCAAACCATCAGCAACAATACCCAAATACGCCTTGTGTTGTGCTCTGAAGCTGCTCTGACAAAGCACCAAAGAAACCAGGTGAAACAGGTCTAGAATATCCAGCAATATGAAAACACACTGGAAACAAGGACCATGACAACTGGCACAACACTTATGACAAGTTTCTCCCACTGTCAGGATTTTAAAGTTTGGAGGAGGAACACCTTGAATGGCACCTACAGCAGAAGCAAGTGGAGCATCCTGTTGAGAGCTGGGAATTCAAAGAATTGGTGTATTTGGCTTGGTACTCAATAGTTTCAGGTGAACTTTGAAATGTACTGCAGTCAATGACTTTTTTAGCAATGTGGTAATATTCTGAAATAAAATGAGCAGGATGGGATTATGCTCAGGACTAAGTCAGTAGCTCTGTCATACTAGGGTCACTCTACAGAAGTTCAGTGCTAGATTCTAATCAAGCATCACCCGATTTTGATCACTGAAACAAAGAAGCATTGCTTGCTTTTCAGACCATCTCTTCAGAGGAAAAGTAAAATTCCTTTTAACTTTCCTCACCACCCACTTGTGTTTCTTCTTACTCTCTCTCTCACATGCACTTACTTTACTTCAAAATGCAGCTAAAATATCCATTTAATGTGTATTTCTGTATTATTGATTTGTCAACTGTCTTGCCAACTTATTAAAGAGCACAATTGTTCCCTCCTGAAATGAAGGTTTTCCAAATCAAAGTTGAATTTGCTCATCTCTGCCTAAGCCCACTATCCCAAATTTTACTTCTCTGCTTCTCATCTCCACCTTGCCCTTTGCAGCTTTAATTCTCTGCTGCTTTCCAAGAAAATATTTCCCCAAGATTTTTCCATCTCATGTTTCTTCTCCTTTCAAAGTAGACACAGGAGATGATTATTAGCAGTTTAGCTGTTATTTCTCATCTCCTAGCTGCACCAATTCTAGTTTCTCACTGCACTGTATGAAATAGAAAAGCAATTAAAAATAGTAACAGCAAAGTACACACACTTGGCCTCTGCAGGGCAATCCTGACAGCTATTTATTTCCTATCAAACCACTGAACTGGAACACAGAACATTATTGCTCGTTTTAACTGAGTCATTCAGTTAATGAAATAGTCACATGTTGTAAATTTCTTCACCATTTGCCTTCAGAGAAGAATGCTCCGCTGACTTAAAGCTGACTTAAGAAATTATTTCAGGTCACATTTGAAACCTAAGATCCAATTTAGCTTTTATTAAGGAATACTGTTCTATGCAACCAGAAATCAGCTACCTCCTGATCACCTGTGGTATAAGCAGTTCAGATGAAAAAAAGGAAAGGAGAAACAAAGAACACAAAGCACAGATAATTCACTCTCTCTATTTTAGAAACAACATTTTAGTGAACATATGCTGTAATTATCTGCTCACTGACTAGTGACAGATCTCAATGTAGCCCAGTTTAAAGCACTGGAGTTCTCCTTCCAAGCCCTGTTTAACAGGTGTTCTGATGGTTGTGCTGCAGATTGTCACAATCTCTCTTCCTTAATTCTCTCTATGTGCAATGAAGGCAACCTGAGTCTCCTCACAATTTTGGGTTGTTTCTTGCTAGGTACAGCACATGCCCCAAGGCTGCTGCTTCAGCTGGTTAATTAGCACAATCAGCACTTTTAATTAGTGTGAGGAAAGAAAGGGTACTGAAGCCCTAACTAACCTGATATTTACTCTACCTTACTGTGAGAGAAAACAAAGGCATACAGTGAATTACACTAAAATTCACATGGAATTTCTAAGCAAGACTGACAGGTAAATTTTACCATCTTCACAAAGTTTTCAAAGCCAGGTACTAAAGACCTTTGTGGATCTATGCTTTTTGAACAGTGTATCACTGACATTTAGATGCAGCAACAAGTTTCAAATTTTATGATTTCACAAGTCAGTCTGTCCAGAATGAGACAAAAATAATACCATGAAGATTTCAGCCGTGGCTCATGCTAACATTTCAAAGACTGCCACAGCTTAGTATGTTAAGCTTACTTTGCATTTTGATTAAGTGGCAGCCACCACCACCTTGTGGCTAAGAGAGTTATTTCAACCTCATGCTAATTTCCATGCTGGGTAAGGATTTGTTGGTAACTATATATTCCTACCTTTTATTTTTCAGTTTGTTCCATAGGTCTCTCCATATAAATGTTACCATGAGAATCAAGATCACTTGATCATTTAGATAGCCATTAACTAATTTATCCATGCCAACAGAAAAAGGAGACTCATACAAAACTGGCAACAATTCAGATTACCAGCAACCAAAAAAGCTCCACAGCAGAAGAAATCACAGAGATAACACACTATATTTACATCACCTGAATTATTGGACCTGCACATGCCAGAAAATGTAGAGTCCTTTAACAAGCCTAAAGGTTTCACCAGTTTGCCATTTAAGTCAAAAGGTCTCCTACTGACACCACTGAGATGCTTTGATGCAGATGCCTAAAATCAGACATGAGCACTCCCAATGTCTAAACATCCTGTGGAAACACAGCCAAACAAGGGGTGTTTTATCTCTGCAATCTTCATGACTGCCTGGGGAGAAAGGGAGCTGGATGCAGTCTCACTTCAAGGCTTCTGAAGGATACACACAGCTGACAACTCACAGAAAGCTGTGCTATCCAAGCTGCCACCAAAAGGTGACCTAGAGCACAGCCAGACCACAAACAGATCATTTACTACTGTGCTTAGCACCACCAGAAGTGACAGTCTTTTCTCACCAGCAGCATGAGTGGGAGATGATGAACAGCAACAGGCAGCATTATTTACAAAACCGCTGCATTTGCAAAAGTCACTGCTGTCCAGCAGACATGAAGGCCCACACAAAGGCTACTGTAACAAATGTACTATACATACTCAGATATAATGGCCATGAAAAAAACTATTCCAAGTTTCTCACAATAAACTATGTTACTTTTCTATTGCTTTGGAAGCTGAACTGACTTTTCTACATTCTCAATACTGCCCAGTTTCTTACATGCTTAAAACATTAAGTCAAATCTAAGACAAAAGAAAGACTCGGGTTTTTTTCAGTCATATAATCGTGCAATGAAAGAGTTACCTGCTCCAGGGTGAGCTGCTTCGAAATTGTATCATTTTCCAGTTTTTTAATCTTCTTCATCAGTTTGTTCACTTGGAATTCCTGTTCCTGTTCTAAATGCTGCTCCAGTTCAGCTTTCTCATGTTGCAGCTAAAAATTCAGGAGACATGTAAATATTTTAAACAAATAAAAGCATGAACTTATGCACCTTTTATATATTTATTCACACATTTATTCCTCCTCCATGTTAAATTCTCTACTGATGCTTCTCAAAAAACTTCAAAATGCACAACCCACCTAACAGCTCTTCAAAAAAGGGCATTTTAAACTGTGCTGCATATTTACAATGCACAGAAAAGTAATTTCCAACAATTGAATTCAGTCAAATTAAAATAGATTATTTTATATACTATATATAATGTATTATAGACATTTCCAAAGTAAAAATCTATCATAATGTTCAGAAAAGCATTAATTTCAATCTAAATGCATCATCTCAAAAACACCCAAAGCACAAAATGCAGGTCTGAGCACTTCCTTCTCCAGGCAGCTGAAAGCTGAAAATTGTGACCGAAATCATACTAATGGAATTGCTGTGCAACTAGTTTATGAACCACAAAAAAAATTTCTAATTTATATTCCTATGCTATTAAAATCAAACTGTCCTGATGACATAAAATTACTGGTTATTTCAAATCAATGTTGTATGTTTTCTTAATATTGAAAGGGTTTTTTTCATTTAATATGTCCAATGGAGAAGAAAAATTTAACTCTCAAGCAGATGGACTCAAAAAATCCCCCTCATTTTAACATAAAGTACGGCTTGGAGTAGAGTCCCTCTGAGACAGGGATCCAAGTCTTCCTGTGGATAGAACAGTGTGACTGGCACCATGGTACAAACACGTGAACCTGCCTCAGGAAAAAGCAAATGTCACCAACACACAATGGTGTCACTACATTGTGTTCTGACCATCCACTGACAATTGCAAGCACCTTTTTCCACCTGCTTATTTTGTCTATGCCAGTTCTTCTGGCCAGCACATAACAATCTGTAAGATCACAGTGTTAAATGTGTGAGGAAAAGCTGAGGAAATGGAGACACCTTGGAGTCATGGACACAAATCAAGGTTGCTGGATAGACACAGGGAAGGAATAGACTTGGATTTTGAAACAAGCTAAAATTGCTCATTTGTTAATTCAGCTCCTTTTGCTCCTATTTAGAGACAAAATGGTCTGTGAAGTGCAGCCTGGCAGAGAGGTCAAGGCAAAAGGCACAGAGAGGAAGAAGAGCAACAGGCAGACAGCAACTACTTGGCAATATACATATGGGAAAAGTTTGGGGTTTGTGTTTTCAGGGCTTGTCAATGCTGAGATCTGTTTTTTCACAATTTAAAACAAATACCAGAACAGCAAACTCATAATAGAAAATATTTACTTCATTTTACAAGGAAAGAGAAAAATATTATTTACACCTCCAAAATATATGAGTGATGTCTGTCACTTATACAGGGTAAAATAATTTTTCCCTTTTATTTTCTTTGATGACAAAACCAAACCAAAACAATAAAAATTCAGTTATTGATGAAACCTTAATGCTGAAGAATAGAATTGCTAACAATAAGAAAATATTCCCTGGTACAATACAGGTGGATAGTGTCTATTTCACTTAGTAAAGTAAAAGAGTTTTTCCCAACTGCTTTAAATTATATGCAATTATAGTAACAACAGTCTACAGATAACACCTGCCAGCTATAGAGAAGGAAAAATGTGTTGCAAAGTGTCACCTTGATGCCAATGTCTTACAGACGTTGAATTACATATGAAAACAGAAGGAGAATTTTCAGCTCTGTAAGATTAGAGATGGGTTTGGTGCAAGAGAGACAGTGACTAGTCTGAAGTGAGAATGGGGCTACCCAACACAAAGCTTAGCAGCAGGACTGTGTGCCTCAGCTCACTTAAGTTCTAAACAACTACAGCAATACTTTCTCTCTGCTGAAACAAGTGTCCTCATACAATGCAGGGCCATGTTTGCCTTCCTTCCTTCCTGTACTGGCTTACTTCTGGGATAGTGGGAAGTGTTTTTATGAAGTAATGGAGCCAATGGATGAAGTTCCCCTTAGAAAATGAACCCTCATTTATCCCCCAGACTACGACCTTGCACAATCTATTTTTAGGCAATCCAGGCTCTCAAAAGTTGTCCACTTCTTCCCTCACTGCATCCTGAAAGTCCTATTTATTAACAATTTAGTATCAGCAGTTTGCCTCCTCTTTATGTCCAGATGTTCATCAAATAACTGATAGATGAGCTGGCTCTGTTTATTCAGCACAATCCCATTAGCATCCTTGAGTTGATGCATGGTATTTTGGGAGCAGGAAGAGTAATAGCTTATGTTTACAGGCTCACAATTTTTTAAAGAATTGTCAAGAATGAGACTTACATAAGAAACATTTCTGTACAGACATCCAATTATTTACCTTGCCTGACTACACATGCTGTTATCCTGGTATGTTTTAATACCTTTCTTTCAAGGACAACTACTTGGACCAATCTGCACTTCAAAAATATAAGGGTGTTGAAAGAAAATCTGAATTTGATTTTGAAAAGGACTGGTCTCCAATTTAAAGCAACTGACTTTGTAAGATTAAACGATATTAAAAATAAATTCTTCTTTGGAGCAGCCTTGTTTCACAAGTGGTAAATTTTCAAGATTTACTACTTTAAGTTTCAAAACAGTAACTCAACAGGTCCATGTCCACCACTGCAAGAACTGAGCCTGCATCAAAACACTTCTCACAATATTCTGCAATATACTGCTACCATTCTATAACGACTAGCAATTGAGGATGCTATAAAAAACATTTTCCATGCTTTTTTAGAGACTTCATCAGGTAAACAAAAATATAACTACATGAAGTACATAGGAAAATATCATAAATATTTATAAGGCTTATAAGAACTTTATCAGGGATGCATGTGATAAAAATCTTCTGTTTACTCTAAGATCTCTGTTGAGATGCATGTGCTCCTTCATTTCTGCAACACTCAAACTAGACAATTAATAATTGTGCAAAACAAAGGAAATCTATCTAATAAAATTGTACATTCATTCATTTGGCTTGTAGAGACAGTGAACGTTAGAGTTATAAGAAGATATTTTTAAGCAATGCCATGGCACCAGAAAGACAGTGTTATTCCAGTGGAAACACCTTCTTTTATTGCTACCATGCCTGTTTAAATTCAGTCTAGCATATAGTAAAGGGTTTCAAAATTAATTTCTGATATTGCAAACCTGATGGCAGCCTGTGATTTATAACAGTAATGCATTGAGGGGGGATTGGGGGGTTCTTGCTGGCTGTCAGGAGGAGCACTGCAGCTCTGGCAGGCAGCTCCCACATTCAAAATGTTTTAATGTTCTGGGAGCTCATTCCAGAGGCCAGGCCGAATGAGAGGCATAAACCCCTGCAACTGTGACAAACAAAGGTCTGACAAAGCAACAAATACACAGGCACTGTGAAAAAAGTCCCTCTGCTAGGTGCCTTTCAGCAGAGTAATACAGCAGTAATTTTGAAACAGGCACAGAGCTGCAAATACTTGAAAAAGAATACTCTCACTTGGGAGAGTGCAAATCATATGCAGTTTAGCAGAAGTACCTCTCCTCGGTTCCAAAATGCAAAGTTTTAGACAAAACAACAGATTTATATGCAATTATGCAATTTTTTCCCTTACTCATACAAAAAGCAGGAAGCCATTTGATGTACAACGTCTGACAGCATGAATGCTCTAAGTCTAGTGCCAGGTCAGACCAACACTGCCTGGCAAACCCAGAGATTATGAGTTAATCCCAAAGAACAGTGGAGCAACCAACTGGAGACTCCTGTATTCCTGGGTCAGTCATTATTCAAAGTCTGCATCTAATTTAGCTAGAATTCCCTGCAGAGCAAAGATGCCAAAAATGGAAATGGGCATTTATGAGTTCATTATTCTCCTAATAAGATAGAATTGCTACACTCTAGTGAGTAATGGTAAGTATTGGCACCCATACATTTCAGGAAATTAAAAAAAAAAGGAAATTATAATTATCTTACCTTCCTGGTCTAAGAAATCATTAGTCAAGAATGTAGCCCTACATCTGTATGATGGGAAGACTATTCAATTACAGAAAAGATGCTCTAATAAACTCTAAACTGACCATGTGATATGTGCCAATAATACCCTCTTTGCAAACAATGAGTTTGTTTAGCTTCTCTTCTCCAATTTTTAACCTGTTGTTCTATGTGGGTATAATTTCCAGGGTCCAACACTTAAGAATCAACAAATAATCTTCAGACAACAGATAATCTTTCAGAAAACAAAAAACATCAAGTACTATTTTCAGCTGTTTGCTGTTTAAAAAAGTTGCCTGCAACTCATCAATATTCTAATGTCAATTTACTAAATCCATGATCTCTGAAGAATTGAAAAATTACTTCCATGGAAACAAACAGTAATATTGAAATGTTCCCTAAATCTACAGGTAAGCAAGCTCTTTAGTGGAAGGAACAATTTCTTCTGTATCATTTATAAGCTGCTAACCACATTACTGATGTTTAGGAGACTAGATTGATATCCTGGTTTTGTATTTCACAGCAATTTTATCACATCAAAGACATAATCAAGCCATGAAATGAGATCTGCATTCAGCATACACACAAACAGAAAAACAGCTTTAATATTAAACTGTTTGCTTTAAAACAAGTTCTCCACCTGTACTGCAAGTCTTGAGCCACTGTAAAGGTATGAAAAGTCATCCAGAAGTATGGAAAACAGAATCTGCTGACCAGTGAAGGGAAGGGTTAATAACACCTTAGCATATGCCATAAACAGGAACACCACTGGTGCCTAGGCACAAGCCACAAAAGTTCCAGCTCTGGCCTTGTGGAGGAGCATTGATATAATCCTTATCTCCTCTGGGCACTGAAGTTTTCAGGTGAACCTCTAAGCAAGAAATTCCATGCCACTCACCCCTCACAGGCAAACCACCAACACCACCAGGATGCTGACAGCTGCTCTCTTTTTCTCTTTTACCTGGATTATTATTCAGACAGGACAAACTCACAATTTACTCTCAAATATTGCTACCTAATGGTGCTGAGAGAAATCACACAGCTTCAGGATGAACAATTTGGAACACAGCTGCATTTATGAACTGCTGTATTTTGAAACCTTCTGGTTGACATAACCATATTTATCAAAGGCTTACAGCAAGGCCACATGGAATGAAATCCAAGGCTGCAGGTGGGGATCAGAATTTTACCTCCATACTCTTGTAGGTATGGCTATACAGCTTTTTCTTTCAGCACAAGCCTGCAGCTTGCCTGCTGAAAGCTGGGCAGTATTTGTGGGATGATGTTGAATCCACAACTGAGGATTTTCTCCAGATGCTGCACAAAAGGTGAGAATAACTCCAGCTTTATTTTTGCATTCTGTTTCAGATGCTTCTCTGCATTTTTCTCTCACCAATGAGAATGAAGTTGCACCCATTAAGGGTTTCCAACAGACAAATAGCACAATCCCCTTGCCTTGTTTCATACATAACAAGCCAAGCATCCCTTGGCCATTTTGAGAACAGTAGAACGTTTCCTTTTTCTTTAACTTGGGGCAAAAGTCAAAGGATAGTTTCTGAATGCCCGTAACAAAAAAAAAAAAAAAAAAGAAAAAGAAAAAAAAAAGTACTTTTAGGTTGACAAGAAGTTTATATTTCTCTTTGCAAACCTATTTTGCATAATTTTAGCAATTTAAGAATGCTACTAAAGATAGTTTAAAAAAAAACTGTTAAAACAATCTCATTCTAGGGAAAAGGGTAAGCATATTTGAAGCAATTACTCGATACAACAATTTACTTGCTGTAGAACTTTGTGGCACAAATTTGTGTCCAAGGTCATGATATGACTTCAAAACCTTTCAAACAAATCAGGTGTAATCCATGCTTTTACATTTAAAGTAAGTTTTGGTTTCCTCTTTATAATGTATACTACAGTCCCACATAACCTGGTTCTGTAACAGATTTCTACATCTCCCTTTCAATTAAACAACATTGTTCAGTGTACCATTTCTCCCTTTACTGCAAGAGACTTCAGTAGAAAGCTTTTTCTATAGTGATATCCACATCTTACTTCAATTAGAAAAGAACAGTTGATACCCCTATTTTACTGCCATCTGCTTCTCGGTTTTTAATGAAAATGTATGGCTTAGAAATCAAACATGTCTCTTACTCAGAAACATCCTTGTCACTCCTCAAGAACAGCAAGGGGAAATAGTAATACCAAGTAAGGGATATTTTATCCTGCTACTGAGCTTCCTGTGTGATAACAGGCACCAAAGAGACAAAGTGAGAGAAGGCCCAGTTTTCAGTGACAAAAGCACCAGATGGGATTAGCTCTGCTGGTGTTTCCAAATACTGCATTTCCTAACATGCCTTCAGTCTCCAGCTGCAGAACACAGCAATGCTTACAACATACAAATTAGCTCCTTTTGAAGTGCCTGGTTTTTCATGACAAAGCTTAGAACTGATGGCATGAAAAAAGCTCAGGCAGATCACATTAAACACTCCCCTAACTCAGCACCCTGTCTCCTACAGGAGCCAACAGCAGGTATTCAGGCAAGACTGCGAGAACAGAGCAACCATGTAGAACACTTCCAACAAATACTGAACCACTTTCTAAAAATTAGCAACTTGGGTAATGGAAAGAGGTTTCTCTGCCACAATTGGCCCAGCATCTCCAACTTTTTACTTTTACCATCAAACTGATGTGTTTTAATTCAATGGGAGCAAGGGTTTTGTTACAAGTACGGACAAATTTGCATTAAAAGTTCCCTTTAAGCATTGCTGCACATTCTTGTATATAAAGTTTAATCTTTTAGGACTTGTGTTAAGAATCAAATACTCCAGAAAAGAAAGTGTCTTTCACTAACATTTTAAATTAATCAGTAACTCTTGTCTGGAAGGCAGATGACATTTACTGCAAGCTATACCTATTTTTGCATCATTACACAAACTTTCAGGTTCTCAAAGTTGAGTTCACAGACGCAAACTTCAAAGCAACACATTAAAAAGAAAGGTCACTCACTACACTTCTTGTACTTTGCTTTTATCAAGTGTCAGCTTTCCAACCTGCCCACTTCCCTCAGAGTGCAGACACAAACACAAAAGTTCAGTCACCAGTCAGTCCTGAGGCTCCTGGAAAAAACATCAGTAAAGGCACCAATTACCTGCATCAGTTTTCTTGAGAGCTCATTAGTGAGAAATTCCTCTTCCTTTTCATAGTTTACTGCAAGTGTTTCTTTTTCTTTCTGCAGAGCTTGAATCTTCTTAAATAGAGTATTACTGATGAATTCTTCTTCCTGCTCTGCCCTTGCTTGCTGTGAAACAAAAACATAGTTTTGAGAAAAAAGGGAGCAAGTTTCCTTTCAAAACAGCTGCAATTATTCAATTCCCCTTTAAATGCCTATCATCCTAGAGGCCTGTAGGCTGGACCTAAGTGCTCTTACCAACCCCTTCTATAAGGTTTAGCACCTTTTTTCATTTTTTGTTTTCAACCTTTTGACTTGAGAAACTGCACTGGTGCTTTAAAGTAGCCTCCTCCCAACCAAACGCACAAAACTCCTCAACCTTACAAACTTTATAAAAGCATTATAGACTCAGGCAACTATTTTTACCTACTCTATGCCTGAAAAGGAGCTCCTGTCTAAATGTTCTCCATTACAAGCTCAGCACAGCTCAGACTGCTGCATGCATCACTGTGCCCCCTTTTCAGACCCCTTAGACTGAGCTCTGCTTTACAGGAGTCAAATAATGCTCCTCTTCTTTCACCCCGATATGCAGAGCCACAGGCAGCACAGCTCCTCTCACAGGAATTCCTACCCCACCACCAGGAAAACAGCTGTGATTCCTCCACTGCTAATCCAATACATGCAACAGCAACTCACAAAAATGCCATGGGGCTTTAGCTTTACTCCAAGCTACTCTGGAAATCTTCTCCATGCAGAATTACTACAAGTGACAATTTCCATTTCAGCTTACTGCACCCTGCACTGCTCCACAGAAAGCCAGCTTGGGACACTGCTCTCTTGCATTCCCTACAGTTTACATGTTTGTATGGTTTTAAGCATAAAGGTGATAAATGGAACATAAAAAGGATCTTTTGAAAGCCTGCTCTGAAAGGCCATGAAGGGTACTTCAAATGGGCAAATGAATGATCACAGCTACAAATTGGTACAGTCAACTCTTAATGCCACAGTTCAAAGCCTAGAACAACCAAATGACAGAAATACTGCATTAAACCAATGAGGCAAGTTAGTGCTAGGAGTGATTTTATTCCCTGCAATAAAACCCATGACTTGAACTGCACATATGTGATTTGCCCTGATTCTAATAAAATTACACCAGCTTATAGCTTATGCAAACATTCTGCAAGCTTTATTTCAGTAAACTTAGAGGAAAATTTAAGAACAGAAACAGACACATTACTGAAAGCTTATCTTCCATAATCCTCTGCCCAAAATGTGCCAAAATAACAATCTCTTTATACTTATTGCACACTGGAAAATGCTTGAAAGATTTCATTATGTCAGTGATCTTTTAACTGGAATGATACATTCCCTAGTGGTCCAAGAGCCAATTACTTAGACACCTTCAACATCTAGGAGAAAAATTAATTAAAGAACATAAATCTCTTTCAATCTGGTGAAACAATATGACAATTACAAATTTTCCTCGTGGTATCACCAATATCATAAAATCTAAAGCAGTGGTTTGGAAACTTCCCAGTTGAGTCCTCATTCCATCAAGTCCTTCTCTTCACATCTTTGTCTGTGCTTTCTTGCGTCTTCTCCCATCTCTACTTCTTTCTTCACATGGCTCGTTCCTACAATCTCTCTGCCACAGCTCCCTTCTCCCTGTCACCACCAGAGCTGGTACAAACCCAACCAGAAAAAAAAAAAAACAAAAAAAGAAAGAAAAGCAAAAAAAAGCCAGGTCAGGTAGAGTTTGCTGGCTTAGCAGTTTAGGTCCTGCACAACATCTCCTCTCTAATGTACTGCATCTCCACAGCAGAGAACAGCTACTCCAGCATGTTCAGCAGTGGTATTACTGTCACATCAAGAAAATAGAGATTTGTCCAAGAGGTCTGAGGAAATGTTACACTGTCAGCTCACATCTCAATGGATTAAAACTCCTGGAATCAAACTGATCTGAATAACATCATCTATCAGCTTCTAAATGTGGCTTTACTTAGAGCTACTAACCATCTTATGTCTTCAGAGACATTCCAGAACAGAGTAAACAAGTCAAATTGCAAGGGCTCATTGTCCTCAAATCATTAAAATTCATGCATACTGTTCCAAAATCAACTCCTCCACTGCCTTCACTACATAGGATTTCTACTTGTGTCTGGTTTTCAATGCTTCAGACAACAGAAGACAGTAACACAGACCAAGCTTACCTAAAATTAAACTAGAAAGCACTTGGTTCTGAAAAACAAAAGAATGAGGGTGTTTCTGCTTTGATTTCTATTGTGTGTAACTTGCCCAGATTTGTTCTGTTCATGCTTTGCACCAGTCAAAAGCTCTAAAATCACATTATTACAGGACTGAGCCTGCACAAGACTCTCTGCCAGCTCCCGGTGTCACATTAACGCTGATGCTCAGGCCAACAGGAGCACAAGCTGCCAAGCTCCCTGGGCTGGCCAATGCCCCTCTGGAGCTCAGGCAGCAGGCCAGCCAGGCTGAGGAGACACCCAGGAACCAGCCTTGCCCTCGCTCCTCTCTCCTTCCCTGCAGCTGCCTCCCCAGCTGGCGGGGCACACACAGCGCGGTGCTGGCACAACAGCAGCGAGAGCAGCCCTGTGCCCACAGCACGCAGGAGGCTCTGGGAAGGGTGGGCAGGGTAAATCTGCCTCCCTCACACAAAGAATGCATTTCTCAACTGAACAGCACCAACCCTACACATCTGCACACAAACTGCACACTGAACACAATGAATGTCCAGTTAATTACCCAAGGTCAGCACTTTCAACACAAACATTTCAGCTGAAAAACATCAGACAGTTATTTAGACTAGGTACAAACCACATAACTCATTACCACATTTCTTCTCAATTTCATACTGAAACTTGCCCTTTATCTTGTTACTCATTAATTGGTGAGAGTTAAATTATCTCAAGTAATAGGATAATTCATGTTTACCTTAATATTGCCTAAAGTCTTGAAATCTGTTACTCATTTAGCCAATAATCAAACTGATTTTTCTGGATGTGAATACACTGTTTTTCTAAAGGGATAACCTGTCTTTTAATTAAGTATCTGTGTTTGAAAAGAGGTCTGATATCATCAGCAAAAAAAAAAAAAAAAGAGAAACAAAATATAGAAATCAGAAATGCTAGGTCTTCCACAAGGGTATAGAATTCTTGGTTTTCCTCTATTATCATATCACACTCCACATACAAAAATACTAACAGCCATTTACTCTGTTCTGTGTATCATATTACAAAATAAATTGCTAAGGCACTGAGTGATACAAAATGATAACACCTGATCAGTCAGTCTCTGGAAACCTGAAACAAGCAATCTACTTTCACCACAGATTTTCTGCATAACAACAGACATATCCACCTGTCTCCCTTGTCTCAAAACTCCATGCACAGCTAAGCTGGAGCATTCCGTAGATGCATCCTCTAAGGAAAATCTCTAATTACTGTGGTCAAGACTATAAATGCAAGGGCTATCATATTACTTTGCAGGAAATCAAGAATAAAGAGGGAGATAAAAAGCACCTCATGCATATAAACCACAAAAAACCTCTTATACTTTTGAGGAAAAAAAATCCTATTATTTTTATTGCAGAAGCTTGTGAAATCCTAATCACTAGTAGAGCTGATGCACGAAGTGTCATAAAAATCTGTCCTTGTGAGCTCAAATTTCAAGTAATTTTAAAAGAACTAAGAAACATATTTTCCTAAACTTTACGTAGCAACCAAGTATCATATTAGGAAGTGAGCTGCACTAAAGTACTTTTTTCACATGCTGTATATACTACCATAAATTGGAAGGTTTGCCATTAAAATACTTTCCTTCTCTCAGTTCCTCTTGCAAATACACCTTTAGCAGGCCAGGTTCACACTGCTGAATTTCTTGGTTCTAGCACCAGCTTCTATTTCTGGTGGGATGCTCTTTCTGTATCACACTGACCACATTGCTCTAGTGGCACTGTATTCTATGAAGCATGGAAACAGCCTACCAAGCATTGTTTTGATCTAATCCACCCTTGGAGGTCTTTCATCTTTATGTCAAGGGCTACCATGACCTCTTTACCTCTCATCCAACTTTTCCTGGTGCAGTTGGTAACCCTGTAGATGGAGCTGAAGAGCAGTTTAATCTGCCACAAGAAATTCAATCTTTGCTACTGAATATAGACTGAAGGGTCGGGACAGCTTTGGGAAGAGATGATCTCAGTTGCTGCACATGTTACACTGAACTAAAGCTGGCACTGCAGAAAGCAGCCCTCCCAAAAGTTCTGCTTAATAGGATGAGGTAAACAGGGTGACAAGTGCAGGCTGCTACAATGACATGAATTTTGAATATGCAGTTCTTGCATAAAATAAAACCTAAGCTTCCCAAATCTCCTGAAGTACACACTCCTCCTCTCTCAGTACTAACTCAAGTGACTGCTCTGGCCATACTTTCTGGCACCAGGTTAAAATGACACAGAAAACTACAAATGCAATAAACATTCCAGCGAGCTGATACTGTTCTCCTACAAAAGAAACTTTTACAATGCAGTTTTTTTGTTTTTCCTACAAACCTTCCAGCTGCATCTGAGATGACCACAGCGCATGCAATGTGCCTTACAGACAGTGAGAAACATGAACCACCACAAGAACAGAAGTCAACAGCAACTCAGAGAACTCCCACTACTGCCAAACTGCAGCGAGTGCCCAGCAGCACATTCCTGCCTGGAAGGGCTGAAGGACAAGGAATTCCCACCCAAGCCCAGAAATGACGTGGGCACAGCTTTCCCCTCACCCAAGGAAAGGTATTTCTTTCAGCTGGGTGGCCTGTCTGAGAGAAAAGAGCGAAGGCTCTTGTGGTTGACGTGGTGAGCTGGAATTCAAGTTCTGGGGTCAATTTGTAGTGTGATTTCCTGTCTAATCTGTGACAAACCCCCAGGGTAATTTCCTCTGTTCTGACATAAAAGTACCTTTTTCTTCTCCCTTCTGTAAGGTGAGTTTTCAGGAGTAAGAGAGCAATAGAAAGAATCATGCATTTTTATCTTTGGGCACACAGTATTTCCTAGAAGCCCCAAACAAGCACTAATACCTTTGAATGGTTCATTCAGGACCCCAAGCTGCAGGGCTGATTTTTTTTTAACACAGACCTGGAAGTGTAGGAGCAAAGCATTTTTTTGGTTGGTTGGCTTCTAAAAACAAACAAATAAACAGACACCACCCTCCATCAGAAAAATCACAAACTTCCAGGCTCACCAAAAGTTATTTTCCAAATACACCAAGGAAGAAAGAAATTCATTATTGAAATTCATCCTGAGAACTTAAACTACTCTAAACATTGCCTATTGTGTAACATTAAAGCCACTGAAACAGAATTGCTTCAAAGCGTAAGTCCTATTATATTACAGCTATTTAGTAGATGAGTTCTGCTGCAAGAGGAGACAAAAAATATATCTGTTTTTTATTATAATAATAATACAATTTATCATTGTAATACTAAAGGAATAACTCTGTGATAAGCTACCATTTAAAGTATTAAAATACAGCTCCTTCTAATCTCCATTTATAGTAGGAATTTCTCTGTCCCCTTCATCCCCCACCCCTCTCCTCTGTAAAAGGTCAATCAGGTTTTGGCCAGACATGTCAAACGCCTCTGCCACAGCCCTGCTGCTGCCAGCTCCAGGCACAGCAAGCTCTTCCCTCGATGCCCAGCAAGTGATCCAACACATGGCCACACAAATCCACAGCAGATGCACACTGAGTGGAGAAATGAGCTGACTCAAACTACATAAGAAATGCATTCTTCTCCCAAGTCAGTCTGAGCCACAGTCAAATGTTTTCAGCTCATGCAGCCTGGTGGGATCTTCTCTCAAAAACTCAGGTGCACACATCTTGTGGTTTGGGAGGAGCACTTAAGAACAACCCTCAGAAGCAACCAGCTTCCTAAACACAAAAGTCACTGGTACTCTTTCATGCTGAATAATCTCAGCATCAGCACTGAAGTAAATTGTTTGATGGTATGCAATCCCATTGCATACACTTTTTTCTCTGCATTTTGATGATGACCTGAAACCCTTGCACAACTGAAACACACAAGTGGTAAAAATGAAATAAGCAAGTTATGAAAACAAGCTCATTTGACAAGCATAAATATTTATAAAATGAATGCATTTGGCTAATTACAAACTAAGTGTAACAAGCTATATGAATTTCATAATTAATACAATCAATTCCTGAATTTACTTACATAATTGAAAAATAATTAAAACAGATTTCTTCAAAACAGAAAAAAAATAGTATACTCCCTTCAAGAGCTTTTATTATATCAAAATACTGGTAGATTAAGTAGTTAATAAAAATGCAGCATGTGAAAAAGCCACACTCTCTGCGACTAACAAAATGTCAAGACAGAGCTTAGAAAAATGTATCAATAACTTTTACTGAGCACTTTAACCATGACCACATATTGCTATGCAATCTTAATGTAACTAAAGATTATATAGTAATAAGGCACCATAAAGGCAAAAGTATCAGGGTTGTACAAGCACATGCTAAACACTTCTTATTCTGAACACTCAACATGGCAACCTTAAGAATCTGACTGTTCATTAGACATATGCTTTATAGCTCTTATTTTTCATTCACTTAAACATCCTCATGTAGAACAAGCTCCCAGACTGTTATCAGGGCTGGAGTCTCTGCTTCCAGCACACAAGAGCTGTAACCTGAGCCAAGAGAAGTCACAGGCCAAGGCAGGAATGACCCAGCAGGAAAATTAAATCTAGCCTGCAGACCTTTCCAAATGGCTCTGTTTCATGAGGCCCTTGCTCGGTCCCGTGGCTGCACAGGCAGCACACATTTCCTACACCTGCTGCACTCGCAGCAGCACTGGTTTCCAGAGCATGGGTTAAATAAGTATCATGTATATAAGCACAAAGAAACCCACTGCCCCTAAGTCCTCAAGTTCATTGCTTACAAGCAAATACTACTTCAAAATGCACATGAAATGTTCCTCAGATGAGCTGTAATGCCTGCACATGCAATCACTGCCAGGAAGGCACCGAGAATGGGATCTGTGAGACACCTCCATCCGCCCAGCACAGGCAAGGGACCATTCCCAGCACAAAGCATCAGCAGCACATCCCTTCCAGAAGATGGTGCTTTGCCAGGGACCTCCCCATCTTTGCTAGCTTGCACCCAGCTGAAGACTTGCATTGACAAACTCAGCCAATATGGAAAATACAGCTACACTGCCATATCAAACTCTGAACCAAAGTTTGAAATACCTCTCTCTATTAATCCTTTACTGATGACTACTAGAAAGACATTTTTGCTTTACTATTTGACTTCTAACTGCACAGCTGTTTTACTGCTGGATTTTTTGCACTGGAAAGTTTGCTAGTTAATTAACAGTGTAAAACAAATGGGAAACAAGTATGTGGAACAGGTTTTGCTTTTGCTCAACCTCAATATAAAAAATGCTGAAAAACATTACAAAGATGCACATGTACACAGCAAGATTTGTACTTTTATGTTCAGTTTGTCTGAATTTTCAAATGCTCAGACTTGTCAATGTGAAAGAAAAAGGATCATTTTGTTCTAATCTTGTAGCATACACTGTTTTGGAGGTGGTGTGCATTAATAATTTTCCACAGCCTATGTGATCATTGGAATAACCACACATCTTAAAATGCTGTGGTTTATTTGACCTGCATCTACAATGCTCAAATTTAATGAAATCTGGTTGTTAAGTTTCTAAGAAACTAGTAACAACAACTTAAATCTCAGTAACACCACCATTAGTGCTAGGACCTACAAGGAATGTAGCACCCCAGTACAAATTATTCTGATATCAGATGTCTAATGCATAAACACTTTTAAAATTAACATATTTTAAATGTTTTGTGGTTTATTTTCTGACCACTGATAAATCAACGTTTATCTTCAATGTAACCACACATTAACCAATTCATTTTGCTGAACTGACCAATTAGGAAACTCAAAACTGCCCACTCCCAGCATTTCAGAGCAGGAACAGCAAAAGATTTAGCAGCAGAGTAGACTATTAGGTGACTAACTTAATGCCCAGCTTCTGTTCAGAGGTATATTCAGCTAACAGGTACTGAGCTGCTCTAAAATAACACTTCTGCTCAAGATGCAACCACAGCAAACTCCTGTTACAAGCAGCTCTGCACCCACAGCTGTTTCTCTACTCAAAGGCAAAAGAGCACAAGTGAAAGCACTGAACAGAGATTTAACAGTCACCCCCCACAAATAACCTCCATGAAAATCCTACTTCACTTCATGTGGTCCAGGTAACTCACTGCAAGCATGTAAATATGAAAACCATGTTTTTCTTCATTGGAGTACATAATGAGAAACTGAAGTGTAATTCTGTTATCCCCAGTTTTTTCCAGGTGCATGGCATGTGCCAAGGAGTGCCACCTGCATACCACAGGTATCAGCAGTGACTGTCCCTGCTCCCAGGCAGAAAACTGCACATTTTCTCACTTCGACTGGGTCCTGAGCACCCACTGCCTGTGTATTCACCATCCTTCCCTTCTAGGTAAAAGTGGCTTTCAGCACTTGTAGATCCTTCTTTCAAGTGTTTATAACCTCTGGTATATCTACATCAATCAACCTGTTCTCCTTATCTAAAACTAAGGATAAAGACCACCAGATAAAGATCCATTTATGGGGCTTCCAAACTGTAGATGCTCACCATGTAATTTCTTAACTGTCTTTAAAACTCTTAAACCCTTTTTATTTGCTGGTGGAGAGGCAGGAAATGGGACTGTTGTTGGGATTTTGTTTGTTTGTTTTATATGACAAATTCAAAGATAGCTTAGGTAATCATTAGGGATGGCAATGTTTTTCCCCAAAGTAGCAAGGTGTCCTTAGCCACTCAACACAAACAACCTCTTGAGAGGGTTAAAATCTCTCCCAATTTCCTCTTACACAAACTGAATTTCCAGAGAAACACTTTCACAGTGATTAACAAGAGCTGGAGAGGAAACTTGTTATTAATTATAATCATACCTTTTCCTAAACCAAACCAAGATATTCACAAAGTGAACACAACACTGTCCAACCCACTGTTAAGGCACATTAGCTCCAGCTCCATTACAGAAAAAGAAATGTTTCTACTTACCTCACCTAGGAGTCAATGAGTCTTTTTTTTGTGTATTTTTTCCTTCTCTACAGTTTGGATATCTTATAGTACCTATCACAGTATTCCAAAGAGCAATCTCTTTCCAGGCTTTTGAGGCAAGAAACAAGTTTATCAATGTGTACTGTATGAAAATATGATGAGGAATATGAAGAAATAAATCCTTGGCCTTTGTATTCTCTGTCTCTGGCCCCTACAAACAGAGATTTGCAGGATGTGGGGGAATGCAATCATCCTTGAATATTCCTCCTATACAGAAGTGAGGAAGTAGGTCTGACACAGAGAAAGCTTTAGGAAATGCCTACCCACCTTTCCACTCACAGAGCAAGGACCATCCAGTTACATGTATCAATAATCAGAGAAAAGGGATTTTCTGCATATCTAAATTTCAGGTTAAATTTACTCTGTGAAACTGACTTTGGGAGTGTCCCTTTTCTTGACCCAACCAGGATTTCATGGCCTGTGAGGACAGAGATTTTGCCTAGTTAATAATTCCTGGCAACGCGAGCTATGACAAAATGTCTAGAGTTCATTTTTAACAGATATGAGAAACACATACCCTTTAAAGCTCCTGCAAACGTGGTGGTTGAAACCTTACATTTTGCAAATTTGGTAACAGTGGCTTTTGCTGTTTATTTGAAAATGAAGCAAAACAAAGTGGCAATCTCACCACCTGGTGAAAGTAGAAATTCAACCGTAAGTCACAGAAAGAAGCATAACTTCATATTGTGGCATGCTAAACATTGCTGGGTTTTATCATGTCTGACTTGTTAAGAAACATTTATACTTTCACTCAGGACCAAAGCATATCATGGTGGGAATTATTTATATATGTGGTAGGAGTTTTAAGTATGATTAGCACCACCACCAAGGGAACTAAAAAGGCCTTAGCTTTACAGTAATAAGCAGAAACATCACATTTTAGGCAGTTAAAAAAATTAAAGCATTTGAGGAAAACTTTACAGACAGCTGGAACACTGCTAGGCTGTTTCCATCTACTGCAGGGCTGAACAGATGCTCATCCACCTCACTAGGCCCTCCCCAAACTAAGACCAGACTGCATGTAATAATAGAAATTTCAAACTTAGTAAAATTCAGAGGTGAGAGAGGAAGAGAAGTCTTATCTGAAGAGTTTCTCCATCAGTTAGACTATCAGCTGAGCAAATACCTACTTTTCCAGGAAAAAAACAGCTGCAAGGGAATGCATGAAGGGATAGAGCACTCTCAGGAGCTGAAAGGATCGTCCCCATAGACACCAATTAGCCTACAATGCCTGTATTTTAACTGAATAATTGAAATAATTACAACTCAAGTGCCAGGATTAGAAACTGCTTCAGTATTTCTATAAAAATTGCTTCAGCTTTTATCAAGTAACCCTTGCACCCCACAGAGAGAGATGTGTAATCCACATACCTGTAATTCAGAGTTCCCCACTTAAGATACATTTTTACTGTGGAATACTTCACCTCAACTGTCTTGCCTGTCATTTTCACTTTGTTCTCCATCCCATACATTGAAATGGGACACTAACAGACTACCTAATTAAAGGTCAAGACACATCTTCAGTCAGACAGAAGGACCTGACTGGAGAACAGGAACTTGAGATGTTCCCTTCTGGCCATCCCCAGGCTGCTGCGTTGGAAGCAAGACATCACAAGAATATTTCCTGTTACACATCCAGGGGAGCTTGCTTTATACTGTATTTTTTGCCTCTCTTCTAGAGCATGTCTTTGTCTCTTTTCCATTCATTCTGTTTGAACCCCAAACCCTGTGCATAATTCAATTTGTACATTTTGTCCCTATTCTCCTACTTCATCTTCATCTGTTTTTTTTTTTTTTTCTTTAAGAAGACTGAAAGAATTCACCTCTTGATCTCCTGCTAAATTCAGCAACTTCCTCCTACCCCCCTGCCCAAAAAAGAGCAGCAAAGCAACTGTTTCTCTCACTGTTTTTACAAGGCTATGCTGAGATACATGAGATGTCTACTGCTGACCATCCTCATTCCTGTGAAGGACAGCACTGTCTCATTTCTTTGTTTCAATCACTTTTCAAGGTCTGTTTGTGAGACGCTGGCATTCCACTGTCCTGCAGCACCCCCACAAGCCCAGCTGCCTGATCATCTTGTTTGCAGCTGCCACAGAGTCACCATTTCAGTGGCTTGCAATGCTTCCAGTCCCCACCTGGGATCCCCCCAAGCACACTTTATGAGGGGCAGTGGGAAGAAAATCTTTTGTGAAGTCTCCAGCAGAAGCATAAGCTTGCTCACCACAGGTCAGTATTATTTGCTCAATTACTACAAGGAGCTTTGGCACTAAGAGTGTGTAGCTGAAAATACACCCCATGTATACCAACACTTGAAACCAACAACTTGGAAAACAGCAGCTTCAACATTAAAGTCAGTATCAGCAGCAGGAGGAAACAAGCAATGAGAACAAGTAAACAGAATTAATAAGTGCAAGAAAACCACAGACGACCACCTACCTACCCTGGAAAAAAAAAAAAAGAGTTTAATAAAGTGAAATAATTTTCCTTCATCCTTTGAAATCAGTATTAAAATTCAAGCTCCATTCAAGTCAAAACCACAACTAAAATGAAATACAGAACTTCCAGGATTTGGAAGCTATGCTAAAATCTGGTCCATACTAGCTTTCTAATACTGGGATCAGCAACAGCACTAAAAGCCCTAAAAACCTCAATACTGATTACTAAAGCAGCTGATGGGAATAATGCAAAACCCAACAGTCAGTTGGGCAGGTGACTAAAAAGGAGGTTAAAAATGTCTGGCAGATATACAGCAGGAGCACATATGACTATTTTTTCTTCAACTGAAAGCAAACCTGTTGTTAGGTGTAAAATACAGTAAAAATCAAAGCAACCTCTCTTTCAAAATGTTTTTAAGTCACTGGAGATACACCAAGGAAGAATGGGCCTTAGTAAATGTTCAAACCTGAAAATAAAGACTATTCTTAAAATAAAAGCTGATTAGAAACAGAATTCTAACACAGAATTCATGATACAACCTCAGTGAGAAAGTTCATTAAGAAGTAAAATTACTTTCTATGCAGAATAGTAAGCCCACAGAAATACCAAGAACTTTGCCTTATTAAAATTTCCCAGATGCACTCTACAATTTCAGTTCTTTATTTCACTTTCATCCCCAAAGTAATTCAGAGCAATATACCAGTATGCCTACTGACTGAAGACATTCCACCATTATTAAATATGGGAACATCACATAAAGTAACTGATGAAAAAGTATAGTTGTTGTATAATATTTAAAGGCAAGCAAAACTAGGTGGTTATCAGAGTTTGGTATCAACCCAATGGCAATACTGCAAACAAATTAATTTACAGTATAAAGGACAGAAACATTAAACAGGTCATTCAGCATGGTTTTATAGAGAACAAGTTGTGGCAGATAAGCAAATCTTCATCTTTCAGCCAAGGACTATTTGTAATAAAGATAACCACAAAGGTGTAGGGTGTGTATAAGACACCCATATGAGTTTTTGATTTAGTAATACATGCCAAACGTTATTTTAAACTGGCTATAAAATAAAGTATACATCAGGATTTCCAAAGTGGCTTGCTGACCTCAAGAATACTCATCAATGGGAAGTCCCATTTCACCACCATGTACTAAGCAGGATGTTGTTTAAAATATTCCCTACACAATTAATTAATTCTCTGCTCTAAACCAAGTGCTTCTGGACAACCCAGCAGTACAAATCAGACCTGAACAAGGCACAGGTGTGCAACTCTATTTCTGCCACAATAGCCAAAGCACCCAGCAGCAAGCTCATTACAGAAAACTGACCACACTGGATGAGAAAAAACAAAATAAGTAAAGTTCCAAATGAAGATATCAGAAACATTTGTGGAAATTTGAAGCAGGAAAGGATGTTTGGACTAGACCAGTGCATCGTATATAATTCAACACTTTGGATTTCCAGCACCTCAGAGCCTGAGAGCTTAGCTTAGTTTGTCAATGTAAACTAAAGCTGCTTGTTACAGCCTGTATCTTCATAAGAAGAAAGCAGAGGATTCAGAACACTCATTAACCCAGCCAAAAGGCACAGCAGGAACCAACAGCTCAACCTTGAAACTGATGGGAAGAACGGGAGGCAGGACACCAAAGCCTTTCCAAGCACAGTGATTCTTCAAGAGTCTTCAAATTAAAACTGGATACACTTCTCAAAGACACATTTCAAGGTTAGTTACAAGGTTCAGTGCGGAAAAACTCACAAAACCATGTGACAAAAATTTAAGCAGATGATTACATAAACCTCTGAAGCCTTAAACTCCCTTAAAGCACAAGCATTCCTGTTGATTAATATTTGAATTACGTTCAGAAACATGGACTTTTTCTGTGGGTTTTGTTTGTATTTTAAACAGCACTCAGGAAGGCCTACAACACACCCCAGTGACATTCTGTTAATAGCACATGGATGATGTTTTTGTCTGGGAACTGGATACGCCAGGGGCTGTGTGTAACTACCAAAGGGAAGCAGATGCTATTACACCTTCCTACTACAGGCTCTCCAGCCATGCAGCAAAAGCAGCAGGGCTCTGACCATGCCACCCCAAGGGCCAAGGCAGATAACACCAAAGGGCATTACTGAACTTAATTTACAGACATTTGTAGAAGTTCAACAGAACCTTCTTGAGAATCAGAAGGGAATGTAAAACTGAAATACTAGACAGTCATTTCCTACATGCCTGCTCTTGGAAAAAACATACCTGAAAAATTTCAGATGGACTTCCACGGTGGGCGGATTTGCTAATCTTAGCAAAAGCAGGTAAGCAAAGCATTTCTGAAATAAGTTATTTTTGAGCTACTTTCAGCTTAGTCCAGCTACAAACTGGAGTGATAAATGACACAGCAGGATACAAAAGCCCCAAGCAGGTTTCTTACACCTACAAAAGACATCACAGAACTGAGAGTATTTTTCACATGAGCAAGACCTACTTTAAAATCAAAAGTAAATAACAGATTCACAGATACATTCTGTAAAAATATTTTTGCTTTCTTTGTTTGCTTTTTACCTCTCTCTGCTACTAATTGATTTCGTGCCCTTATCAGCACCTTTTAAAGGTTCCTATTTCAGTTCAGATAGACTATCCTGCCCTTTTTCTTCTACTATTAAAAGACACATTCTGTACTGGAACAGGTGTTCTGCCTTGAAATTCTGGTGCAAACTCCAGAAAAGAAAAAAGCATTTTTGCAGGAGATTTTTGACAAAACAGCACACCCATTCATTTCCCCAAACTATCTGTCTAGGCTGACATTTTTCATGAAGACCCACAATAGCAGATCTCATGCACACACACAGATCCCTCTGCACACTTCATTGAGAACAAAATGCAAAATTCTAATTATTTCCAGCATCCAAATCTGGTTGTCATTGGGAAAACTCGAACAGGCCACAATAGCACACAGGATTTTTCTGATCACAAAGCCTGTTTGCTTTCAGGAGATGGCTGTTATTGAAAGCAACAACTTTGTTCAGGCTTTAAGTAGGGGGTGAGGAAATAGGAGCTGAGTAAGGCTTTTTTTTCTATTGTTCCTCTCAACAGGTGGGAGGCTGTTCACACAGCTCTGCAGAATGGCAGAGGAGGCCAAAAAGCCAGGAACTGCAACCGCCCTCTGCCAGCACTCCAGGAATGACAAGAGTTAAGCTGGGAGCGCAGAGCTCAGGTTTAGCTACAGGAACAAGGGCAGCAGAGGTCCCACAGTAAAATACCGCCACTCACAACCCGCAGCAGTCCTGTGTCCCAGTGCTCCCGGGCAGAAGGTGCTGCAAGAGGCACCACAGACAGTGAGAACTCACGGCAAGCTCACAAAAGCCAGCATATGCCATCAGCACTTCAGGTCAGACTGCCTCATCCGAACCGATGATCCTGTTGGGGATCCACACAGCACCACAAATTCTAGGATAATTCTCATCCCTACACAGCAAAATCAGGGAAAATTAAAGAAATATGTTCTTGTAAATTGTTAGAATGCACTAAAACTGCTACACCAGGCATTTTGGAGTGGGAACATTTTAAAATTAACGCTTCTCAAAGACTTTATCTTCACCTCAGTTAAAAAACTAAGTAACAGAATAAGGTTTACTATATTTTAATTTTCTAACTCCAAAGAAAATGTCTCAGTATAGTAGGTCAATTTACATGAGATAAATTACCAAATCTAACATTCTAGAGAAAGTATGTAGCAGTCGGGGACTAAAATTCCTCTTGTTCCTAGAAGCATTCCCTTCATATGATGCCTGCCAGTTCAAAGCAATAAGAAAGAACACCAAAATGATTCCAGTATCAGCTAAAGGTTACATGGCTTTCACTGATTTAGGATGGCTTGGTTACATTAAATACAGAAGAGCAGGAAAAAAGGAGCTAAAAATCCAAATTCTACCAACTTCAAAAGAAACTTCCTGACCAATACATACCTACCCTCAACTGAAGTATTTCAGCTTTTGTCACATGCAGCAATTCATTCTTTTGAAAAGCAGTCACCCCACCACCCAGGTTTGAAGGTACTCTTATTTAACTAGAGAAGTTGTGCTGTCCCAGGCTTAGCCCATTAAATATGACATTTCCTTGGCAGACCTTTTTCACCAAAGAACTAAGCAAATTCACACAGGAAATCCACTTCTGGTAGTGCACACTATAAGCAAAACTCACTGCTTCTCATCCCAAACACACAGCATCTCAGATCTTCAGGCGCCTGCTTCTTCCCAACCTAGGCACCAGCCGTTCCATTTCCTAAAAAAGACCTTGCAGAAATACACCATGAGATCATACAACTGAGGTTGCTAAATACATATAAATGAACCCTCTGCAAATGGCTCGAGTGATCTTAGTCATTTCTGCAATTTCTCCTTAATATCCGATCTGAAACTGCACCTTCTGATGTAATGCACTGCCAGAGAGCATTTGAAATACCCCCCAGCCTTCTCCCTGCTTTGCTCCCTCTCTCACCGTTTGTTACCAATAATAGCAGGTGAGATAAAGTTATCACATGTATTTACTTACTTTCGCAGTCTTGCACATGAACAGCAGCATAACTTCATTTGCATTTCAGGCTACTGGAAGCAGTACAGCTCGCACATATTTTTGGGTGTACGCTTAGTCCAAGCTGGCTTCACCAATTTCAGCTTGAAAGCAGCATTTGTTTTCACATGTTTTAGATGGGAGTGCATATGAAGCTAGTGAGCACACAAGCCTGCCAAGCCAACACCTTTCTCAGTCAGTTTTCCAAGTGCAACTACTTAATGTAGGTCTCCTGTGCTTAATTAACACTTTATTTTCAACCCTATGACACAAGGGTGAACTACAAATACAACTAATAAGATCCTATGTGGCAAGCAATTTAGGTAATTCCTAAACTGACTATATCCACGCTGACACCAACAATACTGCAAGCACAGAGAGATGCCATATTAACACTTACACCAGCACGGACACAAGAGGTAGGAGGAAGACCATCACTGGCAAACTTTAAAGGGAAAATATTCAAAATCATTAGAGACAATGGTGGGAACTGCAGAAAGCAGAGTCGCTGTGGCCTTGCACAAAAAACTCAAATAGCACCAGTGAAAGGTTTGCAGATGAAGAGCTGTGTGGTTCAAGGAGTCACCTTCACCTACAGCACACAGGTTTAGTCATTCACCTGCTATTTTGGCTACCTGTCAGGTCCATTTGTGCTTCACAGCTTGTCCTCAACTCTTGATAAAAATCAAAGCTGATCTGTGTCATTACAATGCCCGCAACAGGAAACACACAAAGCGCCCATCTGTCAGCACAGCAACGCTGCGAGGAGCTGGAGGGTGGAGGAGCAAACTGAAAAGGGTTTAGAAGCACAGGGCAGACAATCAGAAAATTTTCTATTCCTCTGACATGTGAATGGAACATATTTCAACACTCCAATAAAGCTCATCTCCAGTCACCTACATGCTAGAGCCACACCACAAAGTATTCTGACTGCAAAAGTGTTTACATTATGGACTAAGTAAATCACAGCACAAGGTCTCACTGGCCTGAAAAAAAGTTATGTTTTGCATTCATTTTTTCGCTGCTTGCTGAATTAGAAGTGGTTTACTCAGTCGTGTACACAGTTTAGCACACCAAAGCCACAGCATCAGCTAAAGATGTCGGTTTTCCAGACAGCCTACAGGTTGCCATTAAAGTCTAACACTCTCTCTTTATCCAAGATGTCAAAAACAGGCAGAGTTTCAGATTTAAGGAAAATACCTCCTTTTTATAAATTAAAATCTGATGAAAATGTAAGCTGATCAGTCCCTAGAGACACTGCCAGAACTGTAATGCACACAAGCATTTTTTCCAAGTTGTTTACAAACAAAACACCTACCAGGGGTTCAGAAAGATGCTGTGCCTTCCTAACAGGCAGAGAGAAAATGTCTGACTGACAAGGCGCCTTAGCCCCTTTCAACATTAGAAGGCACTCCGCCGCTACCTAATTAAGGCACATTCTCTTCTCGTAAAGTATTAACAAAGCACACATTTCCCCGACTAGCACTATATTTGTCATCCTTGAATAAATTACTTCTGTATTGTATTTCATGCACTCTTCCGGCCCACATCCTGCTAGACACTGAACGCTTACTACTAGGAGCAGATGAGAGGTATGCCTAGGCAAGCTCCATTTCTTGGCTAGATGGACTGACAATGGAAAAGCTGAGTATCAATAAAATAGACATTAGGCTCAGAGGAAAGCATCCCCTGTGAAAAATCACGAGATGAGAGTGCACACACATAGGTGGGATTGGTCCCGCCTAAAACATCTCCACCTGCACTGGCAAGGATGTTCGGGACAGTATCAGAGTTACCTTTAACAGGTCTTTGGCAAGTTACCTACTCTGCATGCACGCCATGACCAACAATACCTAAACAACCCCTTTAGCCACTGAATAACCAAAAATTCCTAGAACTTGAACTCCTAACTCCCAATCTCATAGAGAAGAACAGAACAATATTTTTGTAGTGTTTTGATATGCGCTTTTCTGATGATTCCTGCCTAACAGCATCACATAAAATGGTGTTAAACTCCAAGCTATCCTCACAGTGCTCATAAACCAGGAGCTGAGCTCTTGCCGGGACAGAGTGCTGCTCTACTCGCACTGTTTTTAAGACTCTTATTTATATGAGTTTTCAAATACCCTGAAATGCAGCACTTAACAAAACATTACAAACAAACCAAACACTTCCTCATGAGCAAGACGCTATTCCTGCAGCTCACCGCCTCTGCACAGTGGCCGAAGAGGTGACGGCTGAAGAGATAATCCGTAATCTCCGCAGATTACTTAAACTCCGTGGAAATCTCTACTTTGAGAAACTTCAGGGGAGCGGAGAGCATCGCCCTTCCCGTGCCCGGCCCCTCCCGAGCCGCGGCCGCTCGGACCCCGGGCAGGGCGGGCCGGCGGGGCCGCCTCCCCGCGGGGAGCCGGGCGGCCACGCGGGTCCGGCCGGGGGAACCGCCTCGGCTCCTCGCCGGTTCCGCCGCCGCTGCCCTCCCGGCGCCGGAGGGGGCGCGAAGGGCGCGGGGCGACCCCACCTGTGCGCGTCCCCCGCGGCCGGGCCGCGGTGACAGCCGGGCCCGCCCGGGGTGCCCGGTCCCGGCGAGCCGGCGGGCAGCCGGGGGCCGGCGGGGAGGCCGCGGCCGGGGCCGGGCCCGCCCTGCGCGGACACCCCGCGGCGGGGACACCCCCGCTCCCCGCCCGCCGGGCCCGGCGCGGCGCCGCCCGCACTCACGATGGTGACGCTGGCCTTGCGCAGGTCGCGGTTCTCCTCCTGCAGCGCCTTGCACTTGAGCTTGTAGGTCTCCAGCTCGATCTTCAGCACCTTGTTCTCCTGCTGCAGCGAGGCCAGGCGGTTCGTCAGCTCCTCCAGCCGGAACGGCGAGATCACGATCCCGCCCGCTTTGCCGCCCCCCGAGGAGCCGCCGCCGCCGCCCGCAGCGCCGCAGCCGGGCCCCGCGCCCGGGCCGCCCCCCGACAGCGGCCCCGCGGTGCCGCCGCTGCCGCCGCCGCCGTCGGTGTCGCTCTCGCTGGCGCTGTCCGCCATCGCCCCGCGCGCGCCGCCGCCGCCGCCGCCCGAGCAGGGGGCGGCGCCCGCCGCGCGCCGGCGCCGAGACGGGCCGCGCGCCCGCCCACAGCGCCGCCTGGCGGCCCGCGCCGGCACCGCGCCGGCCCGGACACAGCGGGAGCGGGAATCCGGGAGGCGCCGGGACACGGTGGGATGTACCGGGATCCGGGACACACCGGGATGTGCCAGGAGCGGGTATCCGGCACACACCGGGACACACCGGCACGTGCCGGGATCCGGGACACACTGGAACCCACTGGGATGTGCCAGGAGCGGGGATCCGGGACACTCCGAGCCCGGGACCGGAATGTGCCAGGATACGGGATCCCGGACACACAGAACTCGGGATATTCCCCGTGGGGAATCCCTACACACCGAATCCTGTTCCCGGGACGTGCCCGGAGCATCTCTCCCACACGGAGCCCGATATCGGGATGTGCCCGGGGGGATTTAATGCACACCGGGAGCTCCGGGCGAACAGCCCATTCGCGGGACTCACCTCATCGTACCGCTAAACCCGTGCGTGGCACCACACCACCCAAAGTGCCCCAAACCTTGTTTTATTTAAGGATTTTTGTACCAAAGCGGCTCACGGCGCTGCCCGGGCTGCACCCCCGGCCCGGGCCCTTTCCCCAGGGCAGCTCGGAGCAGAAGGAGCGGGGATCCCCATCCGCCGAGCCCCGGGATCGAGGGAGCAGCCCCGGCCGCCAGCCCTGCTCCCCTCACAGCACACAGACCAACTGGCATCTTAATGCAGCCCTCCAAACATCAGCAAAACCGCCTTGAATTGAGATATATGGACACCCATCTCTCATTGCTGATAGTGCATTTCCTGATTAATAAGTACATTAGTTTCTTTCTTTTTTTTCTCCTTTTTCTTTCTCTCTTTCTTTTTTTTACTATTTCTTTGCAGAGCAGCAGCGAGCTATAGCAGAGAACTCGTGCCACTTATTCCATGGCAAAACATGGTCTGCATTGCTCCTGGATAAATTAGTCCCCAAGACTGTATAATTGGTTTCTCAATTATTTATGAAGGGGTCTTTAACAACAGTAATTCTTCCATTAGTGGCAAGCAAGGATTTCATTATCTCTAACTGCACTACCTTTTTGTTCCGTGCCATAGTAAATTTCAAATTTTACTCTTTTTAATGGCTCTAATATATGGAGGAATTCCATCTCTGTAAAGTAATTATTCTTTTCACCTGCCTGGGAATATAAGTGCAGGTCGTTTTATTTTTGGTCTCTTAATCACAAGAAAAGGGCTGTTCCTAGTTCTGAGCTTTGGAAACTGTTTCCTCTGATCTCCGTCCGTGTGTCTGTCCCTGGCACACAACGCTGCCCCAAACAGGGCTCAGAATGGAGAGGGGGGCAAGTGGGAGTCCCCATCCCAGCAGAGACCCAGAGCTCTTCCTCAGCCCCATCAGGAGGCATCAATTCAGGGCTCTTCAGGCTAGAAAAGGTCCTGCATCCCCTTGCCAGTCCTGTGGAAGCTGAGGCACACTCCAGCATTCCATTGCCTCCACACTGATCCTGGCGATGACATTAACATGTAATAAAGCCACTAAGCCTCATGACCACCCTGGCTGCCCCTCAGCTGGATTTCCCATCTCTGGGCTTAGTTAGGCTGGGATTTCTTCCAAACACAAGAGCATTGTCCTCAAGAGATGTTGCCGCAGATGCACAGAGCAGCTGAGGATGTCTGTGAGGTCTCATGAGACCTTTCTCAGTGCTGTCCTAAGATGTCCCTGCAGCAACCCTGGCTCTGCAGGGGCACACAAGCCTGACCACCTGGGCAGCTGCCACCTCCATGCCCAGGCTGAGCCTTTCCACCAGCAAGGGCTGTGGAATAAAACCCTTGAGGCATCAAAATAGGATCCAAAAAATAGCAAGCGCTGTTTTGGACAGGTAGTTGCATTTCACCAGAATTGCTTTCAAATAGGTGTGCTGATATTTGGGAAGCTGGCTGGACACCACGGGGTCATGAGGAAATGTTACTTCATGCACAACCTCCACAGCATAGGCAAGAGCTGCAAAGCTGGTTTGTCTCTGTGCACATCCTCAAATGAAACTAATTTCTAAACTAGCAGGTTTATACCTCAATGTTCTCACTCCATCCTTCTGCCCAGCTCTGATCAGCCAGTTTTCTCCACTGCTTTCAGCAGGACTGCTCACATTTGAGCATTCAGTCTTGCTGAATCAAGGCCTAAATATTTTGAAGGCCTGAATCAGCAGAACACACATCTGCTACAGGCTAATCTTACCCAGCAAGCCCCACAGCGTGCTTAACCTTAAGCCACTCTTCAGACCTATCCATGTTAATCTTAAGTGCTTTGCTGATTTGGAGCACTATAATTTTTCAGAGGACGTGTCCTCTGCTCCTTCAGACACTAAAATTAGCCTGAAAACAGACAGGGAGGTGCAGGCAGCATCCTCAGCCCAGCAGCTGGGCTGGATAGGCTCAGATAGGGGCTGCATCCCTGGGATCACACCAGGCAGATCTGGTGCAGAGCACTTCTGGGGTGCTGCAGACAGCAGCTGCAGAGATGAGGGATCTTGAGGCAAAAGGGGAGCTTTCCTCCAGCCACTTTTGCTGTCCCTCTCTCTCTGCTGGGCTGGCATCAGAGGTCTCACTCCCAGCCAGCACGCTGACTTTCATAACAGTGAATGATAACTTGGCACTTCTGTGGCTCTCTCTAGTTCAAAGCCATGCTGAAACATTATCTAATTAATTCACACAATAGCCCTGGAAGGCAAGGAAGGGAGGTAGGAAGCTGAGTTACTTGCCCAATGACAAACACTGAGTCAGTGCAGGAGTGGGAGGAAAACTCAAGGGCCCTGGATGTTTAGATCTGAGATGGCATCCTTCTTGTTGCAACAGCAGTTCTGTCATTTAAAAAATAGCACCTGTATATTTAATTACAATTACAGCCAACTACTCCTAATTAATACATTAAACAGGGACAGAAAATGTTATCCTAATTAGCACCCCCCCAAAATTAAAAATCACATGCTTTTCACTTCTGTAGGATGTTAACCAAATCAATTAAAAAGTGTAAATATGTGCTATGAGCAAAATTAGCCAAACCCCCTTTTGAAGACACGTACAGCAGAGGCTGCCCCACTGACAGGGCTGCTCAGGTGCCCCTGCTCCTGGTCCCCACTGCAGGCTGTGAGGGGCTTGGCATCACAGGAAAAGCCACCATAACCAGCCTGCCACCACCACAGCACCTGCAGGACAAGGTCCCCACCCTCCTTGCCTCAGTACCTTTTTATTGCATAAAAAATAAACGCAGAACTGTAAGGGGGAAAGGAAAGGTGTTTGTAGAAATAAAGACTATGAAAATGTCACCAGCACTGTTATAGCAGGAGAGCAGACCAATCAAGAAAAACAAATAATAAAACAGGGATTTATTCACAGAAACTATCCTTACAGGAGGTAATGGGCAATTAGAAACAGTGTTCCATAAACTCACATCAACAGTAGAAATATTGTATAAAACACATTTCTAGGTGTGAGGGGTTAGAAGAGGTATATTCAGAGATTTAATGTAATCCTTAATGTAATTCCAGAGGTCCATTAATCGGCTGGAAGACCTTCTATAGGAATACAATTTCATTAAAATATTCAGTAGTTATAGACTGAAGAGGAAAAGGCCAACTGCAGCTAATTAACCTAAGGGAAAAAAGTCTGCACCGTACTCAGAGTACCTGACTGAAATGGGGGGGGGTGGAGGGGAAAGAAGGAATGGAAAGACAAAGTTGTAGAAAAATGCAATTAATGAAATATACTGCTAGGAAAATAAACTGAAGCAGCATTAAAAAGAACATGAACTGTACACAAGGGAATATTGAAAGGGGGAAATGGAGTGCATATGTGGAGAGGTTGTAGAAGGGGAGAAAGCTTGGTTTGAAAGATATTTATATGAGCAGAAAAACCCCAAATTGTGGATTAAGACATCTATTGATGCAAGTTAAAACATGTTTTCTAACAAGCAATTTAGATTAAAATAATGTCATGCTGCTTTGCTTTTCTGACCAGCAATTATTTAATCAGAAAGCTGTATTAGGAAAGAAGTCTCTTAGTAGGATGGAGTATCTGACTATGAAAATGTGCTGTGTGGTAGCCAGCCAGTAGCTAATGCATCTTCAGCTCTGGGGCTTTGATTTTGTATCCCTGTTCTCCCCAGGGAATTTGTTCAGAGTTCATACCAGGTTGGTTCTGTTGGTCTGGCCATGTGATGATGATACCCATCCCCTGGAAGCCTTCCAAGGAAGTTGGTGAACAGGGGATTGCTGTACTTTGCTGTTTTATAGCCCAAATGGCTCTCAATAATTGAACATTAGTGTGGTGGGAAAAGTACCAACAAAACTTTTATGATAAATCTTCACCATTGTCCAGGACTCCGGGTCAAATAAATAAAGACATGCACAATTTGCATGCTGTTTTTAGCATCAGCAGTTATGAAAAATGTGGCACATACATAGATTTTCCTTGAGCAGCTCATTTTTCTGTCCTTTACTAACCTTTTCCTCTCCCAGTAATGGACTATTTTTTACATCAAGCATTTTGTAGCAGGCTGAGGCTAAAGGGTCCACATCTCCATCAGAAAACTGCTGTACTTTCAACCAAGCAAGAGTATTTTCTTGTGCACTAGGAGACCATTTTTCCCTCCCTTGCTCACTTGGGGGCTGGAGGCAAGCTGAACCAGGAGCTCCTCCTCCTCCAGCCCCAGTTTGGCAGGATCTGCTCTGAAAACAGAGGTTCTGTTTGCATTCCCCACACACGACCCCGAGGCCAAGAATGCAATGGATCAGCAACAGCTTTTCCATACATCATGCACGTGGCTCGGACAACAACCAAGCCCTTTGCCAACACCCTGCCCAGCATCACTGAGCTTGTATAAAAATTTGATAAAATTGCCACTGATGGGCTTCATGAAGTTTCACCAAATGTTATCGACTTGGTCCTGCTAAACTCCTCCTCTAGAGGGCATGGAGAGGTTTTTGGGAGCATGTGCCCCACATCCCAGGCTGCAGTGGCCTCCCCAGCAGAGCACCTCGATTTCCTGCACAGTGTGTGCTACAGACAAAGCCAGTGTTAAACAAACCCTCAGGAAATTAGCATTAATTAGCAAGGTGCTGCAATCCTGCAAGTGACTGCCACTTATCCCACTAATGTTGGCTCCACACTACGGGAGCTCTTAGAATTTCTGACATTAAAATTGTTACTGGCCACAAATAAAATGTAATTGATATTCTTTCAGAAATGGGAAAAGTACGGTAGGATACTCTGCAGCATTATTAATTAGTGCTAAATCAAATATCAAAGGATGAAAATAACATTCTATTTAGCAATCAAGTTTATTTTAATAGATGCAATCAGAGTCCCATGACTTACAATTTTGCCTCTAAGGGGAATGTTCCCACTGAGGAAAACATGAAGGAAAAAAAAAAAGACAAAATTGCACATTTAGGTAGGGTCCTCTCTCACTCCAGAGCTGTCTGTGCCATTTGCTAGTTCTGGCAAGATTTCTGTTTTCCTTCTCATATGACCACTTACACTTTAACCTTGTTTTTTCCCAAATATCCTCAGCTACTGTTGGAACCACTCAGTGCAAAACAAAACCAACACCCTGAAAATCCTGTTTGTGCAGCATTTAGTATGAAATTGTAAACTCTGTGAATTTAGCTGCAGATTTCCTGTTCTCTGTTGTCTCTTTGTATTTAAGGGAGAAGCAAACTGTGACACAGGTGTGCCCGTGCAGCAGCAGCTGGGGACTGGCACCTGCCGCAGCGGGACCTGTCAGTGCCGGCCCAGGAGAGGCTGTTGTGGTCACAGCTTGCTCACTGTGACAGGGCTGGGCTGCAGGAGCACCCTCAGAGCCCTGAGCTGAGCCGGCAGCTCCTGAGTGTGCTGTGACAGGTGAGAGCACGGAGCTGCCACACAAAGCACGGGCAGGAGAGCTGTGAGACTCACCTGCACACTGCTACCTGCACAGGCAGCCTGGCTTCTCTGTCTGCACAAGGAGCGCCTCTGCCTGCCAGAGCTGCCATTCCGGGGACAGGCACAGCTTCTTTCCACACCAGCACCTGGCACTGACAGGGAACCAGGCAGAGGAAGAGATGAGTCAAACAAAACGCTGCCTTTTGGATGCTGTTATTGATTGGAGAGAGGCTCTTCTGCAGTACAGCTCCTGCCTTCCTGCTGGTTGTCACCACGGCCTTTACCTGTACAATCACGGTATATTATATCTATACATTTCACAGCATTTCCTGAAAACACTCTTTCTCATTCAGCTGGTCAGGATGCTGGAGGGGAGGGAAGGAGGTGTCTGGATGGCGAGGCTGCAGGATGATCGCTGCTGTCGGACTGTGAACTGCAGGAAGATGCACTTGTTCTCTGTGGCGTAAGTGGCATTTGTCCTCCAAACTTTGGCATAAGGACCTGAACCACCAGCACTGCACCAGCACCAGCAGTGTCCTGACCTAGGCAAAACATACATTACAACACAGACTGGCTGCTCAAACGATGAAAACTTCATTTACCATCACTGCTTCAAAAGCCAGTGGCCCTAATAACTCAGAGACACTGACGAACCAACCTGTTACATTCTCCAAGTGCTGCTGTTCATCACAGTCAGAAGAGCTTTGCTGACTGACCCAGGTGAGACCAGGTCCCTGTGGAGATCACCAGATAACAACAAGCAGACTGAGGTGGATCTGTAGAAGAGGAGCTTCCTCAGGTGCCAAAGCTGGGGTGAAGTACCTCATCTTCACGCTGCCTTAAAAGCCAGGTAAAACAAATCCTTGCATAATAAACTGTATTTACTGCACCTGAGCAGAAGCTTGCAGTTCAGAGCAGTGTGTGTACTGATGCTGCCTACAAATCTCTATTTTAGCCATTCTTTATACAGTGGTCTATCACCCATAATACACAGGAAGTGCATGCAATATACAGGAGATGCACATTTTAATGTCCTCATGGGCTGTGGGTCTGTTATTGATTTGACTGATACTGGGGAGAAAATTGCTTTTGGTAGTGCTTTTCCTGGTTCTTGACAGGGCAAAAGAATTCACAGGAGGTGCAGAGCTCGCATGTGCTGGAGAAAGGGCTGCACACACCCCTGCTGCACAGGCCCTTTCCCCAAATCTCCAATGCAGGAGTGGGTTTTCCTTGGCCTTGCTGGGCGTGTGCTGCTGGCTGCTGTATTTTCCTCCTGCTGCCCCGACCTGGGGAGAGCCTGCCAAGTGATGGCCTGTCACACTGGGAAGATGAAGAGGTGGATTAGACAAAAGAAACAGAGAGGAAAAGCAGCTGAAAGCCAGGGGCAGATATCTGCTGGCCTTGCGAAGCCTCACATCTGTGGGGTACAAGAACACTGCCAAATACACGTTATCCAAGAGTTTTAACACAATTTATTTTATGCTTAAATAATCAACTAGATCATCCAGTGTTTGTTGTTTTCATACATATGTAATTAGAGCTATTATCAATGAATGCTGTTTCCATATGAATATAATCAACAAATTAAAGTATTTCACCAAAAACCAAATAAAAATGCCCTTTAAAACACAGCAGCCTTAACAACCTAATATTACACTGCTAGGATGATTACAGATGATTGGCTTACTGAAAGATTCTACATCTTATAGCCAGTACACAATACAGTAATAATTTTACAGCGTGCTGCCAGTCTATTAGCTAATAATTTCTCTTCAGTTCATTTAAAAATATCCCAAACTTGTGCTCCTTAGAGCACCAACCCACTTCTAAAGCTGCAAGCATTACCCCCATTATAAAGCAAGAACAGATAGCACCCCCCTCCCCATAATGCAACTACTGTATATGTTATGGGTCTTAGGTAATTTCATTGAAAAATTGGCAACAGCAACAAATATTAGATGAAGGGCTTTGTGTTTACAGATAAAATCTTATTTTTCATGTTGCGGAATAGTGTTTGCAAAACTGGAAAAGATTTAATCAAAATAAGGTGAAACACATGCATCAAAATATTAGTACTCTGAAGAAAAATTTTCACAGAACTACAGAATTCCTCATTTTGGGAATCATTTAAATTTGCAGCAGATTTTAAAGATTTTTTTAAAATCAAGCTAGCGATTTTGCATATACAAACATTATAATTGCTAATATACAAGAATCTGTGAAGATACACCCAGAATATCCCTGTAGGTGCAGCCATTTGAGACACCTAGCCTGCTCAATGCATTTGCAATATTCTGTTTGTGATCGAAAAGGCAGTGCCTTATCAACACTTATTCTATTTTGTTAGAATTTATACAGTGTTATTTATTTACAGCAAAACTATTGATGTTTAAAAAAGAAACAAATAGTGTTTTATACCCTGACAGTTTGGGTCCAAGAAAAATAAGGCGAGCTGTTGTGGATTTTAGTATTTTTAGTGTCTTTCCATGGTTCAACCATTTCGTCTTCGCACATCCTCTCTGGCCACAGGAATTTATTTCTTTTGAGATGACATCAAACTGCTTGAGAGAAGCTGTTAACAGCATGGCATCTTGTATGTACACTGCATTGGTAACTGAGCACCCTCCAATCTTGTGAATGAACGTGAATTTCCATGCTCTGTAAATTGGCTCATGCTAAATTAATTTTTTTGTTTGGGATTTTTTTTGTATGTTTTTTTTTTTCTTTTTGCATAAAAACCATGCGGTTAATGTGGGGAAGCAGCAAACACACGCACACTTTTATAGGTGAATGTTTTAATTCCTGTTGATTTTTCTTCCGTGAGTGTCCCTCTAGAATACTGGCAGTAAAAGCACACTGTGGAGAGAAAACAAAGAACAAATCATTTCAGAAATATCTTGTTAGAATCAGTTTCATGCCTTTCCCTGACTAAACAGAAATGTAATTGGAATTCTGCAATAGGCTAAATCATACAGCTTCTAGGTAGGCAATGGCATTAGCTGAGCTCCAGCGTGAGGGGAAAATGCAGCTGCAGATGGATGTCCACACTGCTCATTAACTGATTTATAATTATGTTTGCAGCAGACTGCATTTCATCATCCCAGACATGCCACCAGCTCATCTGATCCGCTGATGACAAGGAATAGGTTCTTTTGTTGTGGAAGGAACAGCATCATCTCCAGACAGAAAGAGCTGCTGCTTCCACAGCACGTTTTGCTTCATTGTGTGCAAGCATCCCCACAGTGATGGAAAACCTGCTCTCCTTGCACATCCACCTCTGCCAGTTGCTCAGGGAACATTCCTGCAGAGGCAGGAATGCAGCACCCAGCCTTTAGGAGGCTTGGTGAAGGACAAAAGCAGGGACAAGGAGCAGCGCCATCCATCTCCCTCCCGCCTGGCTTGCATGAGCGGCACAAGGAGAGACAGTCCAGCTCCTGCTCTCTCACCCCTCCAACAGAGCCATGCACATAAGGACAGCAAGTTTGTGACATGTGTTGCACAACAGCAGCAGAGAGGGCAGACAGCAGAAGCACAAACACAGCAGAGGGCAGGAGTGGAAGCCCTGCAGCTCTCGGGCACCTGGGCACAGCGCGGCCGGCAGGGCTCAGGCTGGCACGGACATGCCTGCTCACTAATCAGGTCACAGGTCCACACACATCCCCCAGGAGTGCTCACAGTCTCCTTCTACGCTACAGCAATCTGTCCTTGCCCACATCTACAGTTGCCATAAATCTGTCCTGCTGCTGAGAGCCGCCTGTTCCCACTGCAGCAGTCACGGCAGCTCACACCGCGCTGTCCTGCGGAACTGCACGCACGAGTTCTCGGCTTCTCCTTTCAACCTATGCCTCGCTGTGGGCTTATCTGCAGTGGTGACAGGGACATTTCCACAGCAAAACCTAGCTAACATCGTGATTATTTTCAAACACTTCACCTCTGCCTGCCCAACAGGATTTTTTTTGTCTTTTGTGATTACAAAACAAATAGTTTTTCTATAGAATGCCCTGCCTCTAAAAACACATCCACTTCTGCCTCCAAATGAAATGTTTTTAATGGGCTCTTGACCAGACTCACAATTACGTAGTGCTCATTTGGCCATGCTTATCATATCAAAGTTTGGAGCACAGAGATTCATCTTACAGGACAAAGTTCCCCCCAGAGCAAAGGTTCATTATCTAAGGCAGACTCCCTGAGTTCCTCAGGGGCTCCAGCATGGAAGACCTGCCTACTGGAAATCACAGGAGAAATGCATCAGCAGTCATGGAAGCAGGTCTGATTCTGAGGAGCTCAGACTCTGGCCTCCTGAAGGTCACACTGTTTCATACATTAGGCAAAGACTGCCTAATTTATGTAATGTTATTTTAAAAATAAATGCTTATCCCTGGTGTCTTTTGCATCAAACTAGTACGCTGGCAGGCTCTTCAGCTGCATTGCTTATGGGGTTCAATGCTTGAATTTATGGGGTTCAATTGCCTTCAATGCCTGAATTTACACATTTCTGCTGCTCTGCCCCTGCAGATTGACAGTGGAAGCAGCATGGGACCCAACATGGGACACAATTTCATATAAACAGTGCCATTGCTTTGGCTTGCTTTACTCCCACATGCTTGAGCTCCATAAAGGGGAAAGCTGTATCAAAAGAATCACCTCCTCTTTCCAAACAATAAATATTTTATGAGTATGTTGAGCACCAAGTCACGAGAAGCTGTATTATTCTATCAGCACACACAGGAGGACTCTCAGTAAAAGCAGGAATTCAGTTGGATGCAGTAGGTGCTTACCAGATACTGAAATCACACCAGCCACCTCACAGAACTTGCTCCTTGGGGCTTGATCCCCTAAATCCCTCAGCTAGATCCCACACACTGAGTGCTGTTTGTCCAAATGGCTCTGCTCACATGCACAGAGCACCTGTAGGGCCAGGGGGCTGTAGGGGCTACCTTACATTGCATCAGTTAGAAGGGACTGGTGACTCCAGAGAGACTCTGCTTCTGTCTGTCCTTTCCTCACTATCTGGTCTATTTGCCAGGTCCTGTTTATTCTGTTCTTACAGTCAATCCTATACCATATGTACAGTAAAAGGATAATACACAGTCTTGCACTTCATAAACTCTTCCTCTGTCCAATTCCTGAAACCCAGCAAAGCCAAGAGAGAAGAGCAGAAAAAAGACACATCCATGCTAAACCTACACACTTGGAGCCACGACTGATGGACCAGCACTGAAAGACACACAGGCACATCTCTGTGTGCAGCTGTGTCAGTGAGAGAAAGCAGCCTCTGGCTTCTTTTCTTCACATCTGTACAGAGTGCCCTGCTAGGGTGTCTCAGTCTGTGCATTTGGGTTTAGCTTGGGAAGCCCTTAAACCATCAGCTGCTGCCTTGCTACGATCGTTAAGGCTGGATCAATAAAATTCACAAGGAACAGTTGGTAGGGACTATTTGTTGATAAATATTGAGACACTTCACTTACAAGGACTTTGACTTGCATAACTGCCCTCAGATCACATGTCTGACAGTGGAAGAAACATTTCACTCCTAGTTTATTTGTGTGCAGCTCCTTTACTATTTGTGTTTGTTTTTAGGGCTAGATAGTTCTATGTATTACAAACACTGTAAAATTCCGAGAAATCTTACACATGCCTGAGTATCGCTTTGTTTTATTTTCCAAGAAGTGGAATATAGATATATAAAGATTAATTTTTATATGTGAACACAAGGTCATTTTCTGCTTACAAGATCAAGGGCCAGCTATTCAGGTGTGCAGCTGGAAAGCAAAGTCAGGGCAGCAGAGGCAAGCCTTTGTGCAGCCCAGTGCTGTTCCCCATGCTGGCAAAAGCTTTCAACAAGGGAAGAAAATTGATCACACTCACCGTTCAGTGGTTGGCTTTCAGCTTTCATGAGTAACTCTTCTTCTCCACGTGTCTGACTTCTTTCTTTGTCTTAACCTTATAAGCTTCTCCCTGCTTTAAAGGAAAAGTATAAACATTAACACAGTCTGCAGAGAGCCCTCGTAATTGTAAACCAGCTTCCAAAAACAGGATACACATTTTGCTGTAACAGGATAAGTAAAAAGCAGTTAAATCACATTAACACTTCATTTCAAAGATACACACAATCTATTTACCCACTCTGCTGAGCTGCAAAAGCACAGGTCTGAAATATCATCTTCAAGTAGAAAACACAGCTCTACAGTTTCGGCCTGACCCCTGGGCTGGAGTGCCCGGCTGGCAGTGGGTCCTTGGCACAGCCCCTGCTGCCAACTGCACGGGGGCCAGTGCCACTGACAGGGAAAAAATCCCCTTCCCAGCTGTCCTCCTGCTCAGCCAAGCTGGTGGGCACTCCCACAGCAGAGCCTGTGCCTGCTCTTGTGATGTTTCACAACGTCTGTGCTTCAAAGTGAGCAGGTTAGTAACACAATAAAGGCAAGAGGAAGAAAGCCAGCAAAAACCACCACTGAAGCAGCACAGAAGTAAAACCAATGACAGTGACAAGCAGAGCAGGTTTCAGTGTCTTTAAAACAGCAAACCCCAAAATAAAGTTCATCTTTGCTCATTAAAAGTAGCTCAATAATCATCTAAAAATAAATTCTCCAGTAATCACAAGCCTCATTCACATCAGAGAAAGGCATCTGTTTATGTGTGGCTATGGGCAGAATTTACCCCTCAGGTGATCTGCATTGATGTATTTGTAACTATTTGTAGTTTCCAACTAATCTAATCTAGTGCAGCAAATTGAAAATGTTTACCCCTTGCTGGGCAGGATTTTTTTTTTCCTTCGTGAACAACTAGGAAAGAGGGAATGAAAATAAGTTTGTTTCCATTCTCTTATTTCTGTGACTTTTTTCCTTTTTCTTTATTTTAATTGCCAGAAAAGAAAGGGTATTTGTTATCTTCCTTTCTGAATCTGTTTTCACTCAGGCAAGAATTTCATTAGCCCCAGTGACAGTTTTACTTGAGCAGAGATGTCTGAGGGCCATGTGCTGGGGAAGAAGGCACGAGCTCCTCTGAAGCCATTTGTTTTCAGAGGCAGTGCCCATTCCCCCAAGGCCCCCAGGGGACAGATGACAGCTGAGGCACAGCCTGCCCACTGCTGCCCCTGTCACTGCAGCCCTTCCCAAGAGGGGCTGGGGTGTGCTGGCACACAATAGTCCTACTCTTCCCGCTGTCAGGGTGATAAAGCTGGGCATCGTCCAGGCCTGCAGAAGCCTTCCAATTTTGATCCCCAGGGACAAAATCCTGTCTTGGTGCTTGCTTGTGAAGGATACCAGTGCTTGGGTATGTTCTCATTGACCTGAATCCTGCAAACCTCAGTCACCAGCACCAGGGGTATCACACCAAGGTGAGCGAGAGGCCACTGGGATCAGACTTCAGCTCATTCCTCTGGGTCGGTGGAAAAGCCACACAATCCACCTACAGCTGCAAGGCACAGATTCTGCAAGGGCTGAACCAAACACACAGACACTGCTCAACCTGATGGCACAAAGCAGGCCCCAAACACACAGCTCAGACCTGCTGCCTGTTTTACAGAACAGACCTGGATGCCCTGAGCTGACAGAATTCAGCCGGGCACCCCAATGCTGCCCCTGTCCCATGATCCCAACACACAACTTGCCAGTAACTGCAAGCACTGCACTTTTTGCCAAGGCTTCTTGTTAAATGCAAACCTCCAGCCCTTTAGCAGCACTTTCTAGCAGTCAACACAACCCTCTGAGCCTACTGTTACTTGCTGGTAGTCCCCGTGGCATTACCATTTCACCAACTTTCCTCTCATGGGGGATAACAACACGTCTCACCACCTTCCGGGTGATCTGTGGGAAGCAATACACGAAAAGCATCGATTTTTATTTTTTTCCTAGATTCTAAAGTGAAAAAGTATGTTAAAAGAAGTTACTTGAAAGCAAAGACTCAGAGCAGTGATGTAATTCATGATTACTTTTCTCGTGATGACGTTGCCTTCTTCATCGGTAAACTGTTCCTCTGTTACAGATTCACCAGGAATGTTTTTTGCTTCCTCACCCTAAAGAATGTGTTATAAGATTAGCAATAGAGCCTATATTCTGTCAAACCCACACAAATTTCCACACCAAACCAAGCAACAAGCACATGCTAGCTTCAACTTTATGTAACAGTTTGCTTTATGCCACACGAACTGTTGGAAAGCCTCGTTCATTTAGCAATGCCATACCTGTGCATTCGTCCTACAAGATGTTTCCTTAAAGCCTGTAGGGAGCTCCTAGCACACTATTTATTAACTAATTAACACACACTCTTATTAACTAATGCATGTCAGGAACTCTCTGGGTAACAAAATCGAGTGGTCAGTCTGAGCCCTGTGAGACACCCCTTAGCTTTTCACAGCTTCTCAGTGAAACTCAGCAGCGTTTCTGCTTTGGCACATGGAGAAACACGGTCTAACAAAGGGGAAATTTGGGACTTAAAAAGACAGCTCTGCCTCTAGCTTGCTAAACACGAGGTTTTAAACACAAACACAGAAGACAGACAGGGCTTCTCAGCACTTACACGATGAAAGAAGCTGTCTTACGTGACACTTTGCCCGGCACGGTGCCACCGTGGCGAGGCACCTGGGCAGCCCGGTCCATGACTTACTGAGATCAGCAGCACTCCAGCCATCGCTTCTTGTAGCACCAGCAATTTATAGCACCAGTGTAAATAAATGTAAAAGCAGTTTCCTAGCTGCTATGCCAGTGACTTAATTCCACTTAAAGGAATCATTGCTTAAATCATAAATAAATGACATTAGTTTAGAGTCTGAGCCCAGCTGGCAGTCATGAACTTATGTTCCAAAAGAGCTTTGCTAACTTTACCTCACAAAGTCCTATTTCCAAACCTGGGTGCTTTTGATGCTTCAAAAATATCAATTTTTTGTGCTTATATCTTTCATATAAGAAAAGCAAACATAATGATACTGTAGCTGCCCTACATATGAAAAATGTCCACTTGTAAATTAATAACCCAAAAAACAATAAAAAATTCCTTAAAACTTTTCTTCTCCCCTCACTCTCAACCCACTATGGAAAAATTACAAGTAGAGGGAGGAAGCAGAAAGAAAACATGGCATAAAACTAATTGTAACAATATTAACTACAAAACAATATCTGAAAGGAGACTATTACAGCTTTTGTAATGCTTCAATGTACTGAACAGCACAGGGAAAATATATTTTCTATTTACTATGGTCTATACACTACATAGTTGTCTGCATAAGCTCCTAGCACTGCTTTATAATAAACAAATACAGTGATGCCACGTGTATTTTTTAAAAACAGTATTCCCTACTAAAGCAGCTTTTTCAAGACGTACAATGTAACATTGGGATTGCATGCTGTTTCTAAGCTCTAAGCAAAACAAACCTTTCCTTTTGTTTACAAGCCATTTGTGGTCTTTTCTAGCCAAGCTTTTCCATTTTCCTTGCCTGGGGACAAGGGCAGCAGGCAGGAGCCAGGGGGGAGTACTGCAGAGAAGAGCCCCTGGCCATGTTTGTCCTGCTTCACAAGTACAGAATTTCTGCTGGTTTCGCATGAAAGCTGTACTGAATTCACTGCTTAAGCAAGGGAATTCAGATATTTTACACATCTTTTTCCCCAGGCTTTCACAGGCTGTTTAGCAAGCTGTACAACCTGCTGAACTTTGGTGCTTCAGGAAGCACTGCCAAGAGAAGGACAAGCTCCACAGCCAGGAGGATTCCAGTGCACAGGGACATAGGGATGAGGTCCTGGTGCTTCAGGAAGCACTGCCAAGAGAAGGACAGGCTCCACGGCGAGGTGGATTTCAGTGCACAAGGACACATAAGGATGAGGAGCTGTGCCTGAGAACACCTACATGTGGTGCCTGGGCCAGGGAATGCTGGCATCCCTAAAAAGCACACAACAAACAGCTACTGAAGCCTTCAGATGGAGCCTGAAAAACTCATTCCCCAGAAGAAGTGGCACAGGTGCCCAGGCAGGGCCCCAGGCTCTGTGCAGCAGGAGGAGGGAAGTGTGAGGCTGGTCCCTGGGCGAGCGGGGCCCCAGCGGCAGCCGGCTGCTTCCTTTCTCACCAGACAGGGATGGACTGCTGCCAGGCAGGGCCAGCCACTGGGCAAAGGGTTTGGGAACTGAAACCTGCAGGCTTTCCTGCTCACAGAGACATGGCAAGGGGAAAGACTGATTCTGGAGGCTTCACACTCTAATCAGATGAGAGCAGATGGGGAACTGATGCACAGTTTCTTTCCTGGCCTTTCACGCATGGCTCCAACACAGTACCCCAAGGAGCAGGAGAGAACCCTGGCACAGACATCCCATGGAGCACAGAGGAATGGAAAGGTTCCCTCTCATGAGTAGGAACCAAAGCCACTACAATAAAACCCATGAAAACCAGAAATAAAACAGCATGGCCAGTAGCAAGACTGCTACTAGTCACCAGATTACTCGGCACACCAACACCACTTATAAGTACTGGTTCTTTCACTCCTTACTGAGTGAACAACCTTAAAACAACCTAGCAAGAATTACTGTGTTCTGCTTCAAATGAAGTGAAAAGTGTACTGCTGCACTGAAAGATGTCTCCTGGAAGAAAATGCAGTTTTAAAGGTGTGGTGAATCTTGGGTTTTAATTAGCTACATGCTCCTTCAAGCACAATTTAAGGATAAATGCTGTAAATACTCAGCAGTCAGCGTGCATGAAATCCAGCTTTCACAATTCTCTTGCTGGTGGGTAGTTAAACAAATTGCAGGAGGGCTCACAACTGAGCAGGAGGTAGATCTGACTTACTGACTTTTCTAATCCTATACAGTTAAAAAGATGGATGTTTGCTAGGGAAAAAAACCCTACCCACTGGCAGTTTTAGTTGCAAGAGCTCAGACCAACATTGGGTTAGAATGGCACATTAGATGACCTTGTCAACAAAAGCTGTTTTTAAACACAAAGCTGGTGCATCTGCGTCACAGCTAGAGAATAAAATTCTTCCCGCTGCATCATACTTATGTGGGCTTCATTTTACCCTTGACCAGTCAAAATCACTGTCACAATACCAAAAGCTTTAGAAAGGCAGGGAGAAAAGTTAATACCGTGATTACTGGAAGCCCAGTTATATCCCTGGGACTAAAGCATACAAAGGCTGCAGTCTGCAAGCCTCAGCTCCAGAACACGCCAGGAAGCTTTGCAAAGCAGAGTGCTTTAATGTCACCCTGCTCGCTGGAGTGTAGTCCTGCCAAAACCAGCTGGTATCCTCTCTCTGCTGCTCTCCAGGGCAGGAGAAGCAAAGAGCAGTTTCCTCAAAGTCTTCTGCCAGCTCCACTGATTTTCTTAACAGTTATTTGCAGATTATGGGTGTTCCCAGGGACCTTCAGATAAATGGAGTTATACAGTCAGTGCTGCAGTGCTGTGCCAAAGTTCACTGTAGATTTGTCAGAGCTCTGGTTTTCACTCGTGTTTGTTACTAGAGGGATAATAGTCCCTTTTATTCCTCCCATACATCTAGTGTTGTTGAAACAGCGGAGAAAAAAGGTGCAGCTGGATGCATCTTGCCAACATGGATAAAAAGGAATTTAAAAGCAGGAGGAAATAAGCAAGATGGAAAGATCCTAAATATTTAATTTTGCCAAAGACCAGAGGCGATGCCGCAGTGGGAACAGAAGCTGCACAGAGCGCTCAGACCTCTTCCCTCAGTGGCCTAAGCCAGCATCAGGGCATAATCCCCTCAGTCCTGAGATCACATTCTTGTAATGCATGAGCAGCAGCTGCGCCTCCGTCTCCTTGGGGTCTCGAGCCTCTGTGGCAGCAGCAGGAGAAACAAACATCTTTCATTAAGGTCATTTTCATTACCGAGTTCTGCCTACTCAGGGAGACCTTGTTAATCAGATGCCACAACTCTCTGCCTGCGCCCATGCTGAGTCTGTAGTTGCTTGTTTGCAGATGTATTGCTAAAGGCACAGGAGGGGGAGAAAAATCCCAACTAAAAATCCCAGGCAAGGCAAGGAGACCTGAGAGCCAGGGGTGCTGCAAATGGGGCAGAGTGTAGCCCACTGCTGGGAGCTGAGGCACAGGTCTGGTGCATGTGCCATGGAGAACACACCTCAGAACAGCATTTGCAGTCTGGGGTGTGATTTATTCCACGTTATCTTACTGAGGCCAGCAGCTCCAACTCCCATGGGGCAGGACAGGGAGAGGGCATTTACCTGCAGCTCTGCCAGCCAGCCAGAGACTGCACAGTGGAGACGCTGTGCCCAGCTGAATACACAAAAGGAAATGGTTCCCATTTTTCTCACTCAGGGCACAGGCACTTAATTCTTATCACCTACAGGATGGCCACATTTTATTTTCCATAAATAACTTCCCCTGAATAGCAAGACCATGGGAGCTGCTGGCTCTAGCTTTGGCTAACTGCTGCTCAGGCCACTTCTCCCATGCAGGCTGAACCAAGCCCTCCACAATCAGTAAAGGGGCATTTCAAGGGAAAAATGCACAGAAAGGGACAAATCTTCAATAAAAATTGTCAAGAAATAACAAAAGTACAAGACATTAAATTAACTCAGATTTTAATAACCACTGCTTAGAAATATATTTTTCTTTCCATTACATTCTACCATAAACCTTTTGGCAAGAATCTTACTAAAACAGCTTTAGCAAAAAAAATTTGTATCCATGAAAGATTTAACAATCTCTGAAAAAGCATGAAAAATTGGACACTGATTCCTGCCATGGCTGAATAACAGGACCTTTGGATCAGGCTCTGAATGTCCACATTGTGGCAGGCACTCTTATTTTCCCCTTGTGTGCTAATTGCTCGCATTCCTGCACTACCATAAACCCATTTCTTTTGCAATGCCCCATCCCATCAATCCACCATGTGAATACAAGAGGGAAAAGGAAGAAAAACAAAAACATCTGCACTACCTTGAGGTTAGAATAGGATCCTATTACATGTGGAAATGGGCATCAGTCCTTGCTTGTCTGGTTTTATGGGCTCAGCCCTCTGAAGTGCTAAATCCCATGGGAATGTGCTCTAGAGTACCGAGCACTTGACAGGACTCAGCTCCTGCACTGCTGGGAAAATACCTCCGTGGGAGAGAAAAGTCTTTCCCCATATTTGGGCCAGGACAGAGAATTGAGGTAGCAGTTAAAAGGAAGTAACAGTGTTAGCAATGCTGCAGGATGGCAAGGAAAGGAAAAACAAGTTGGGAAAGCAGAGCAAAGGTAATGAAGCAATTCAGCCCTGACTGTACCTGTGGTGGCCCACGGCAAAACCTTTTTTCCACAGGACTCAATTTATCCACAAGGTCTCAGTTCTAGCAGGCTTTATGCCTGTTGGCTGTGTGAGTACCTCTGTTGCTTTAAATACAACATGCAGGCAGTCATGAATACTAGGAAGAGCAATTAATATTAGGAAAAAATTCTTTAGTGTGAGAATGGTGAGACACTGGCACAGGTTGCCCAGAGAAGCTGTGGATGACCCACCTGTGGAATGTTCAAGGCCAGGCTGGAAGGGGCTCTGAGCATCCTGGTGAGTGTCCCTGCCCATGGCACGGGGTTAGAACTGGACAATCTTTAATGTCCCTTCCAACCCAAGCCATTCTATGATCCTGTTAATAAAGGCTACAGTAAAACAGCACAGTTCCCACATGTGGTTCTGCTCAGTGGAGGCTCTGAGCTCACCCTCATTCCCTGCCCACTGCTGCTGGACATGAGCTGGCTGTGGGCACAGCACCCACTGCGCCAGGCACTGAGGCACTGGCAGGGGAGAACCTGCTGTTCCTGGTCACTGCTCGGGCCCTGCAGCAGCAGAATGAGTTCTTTTCCCTCTGCAGGCTGTGAGCATTGCTCCAGGCCTCTGCGTCCTGAGAGCTCTTCCCTGAGGGAGGAGCTGTACCTCAGCTTGTGTGTGCTCTCACTGTCATTTCAGTTCACCCAAAGAGAACCTCTGCTCTTGGGAACATGCAGAAAAAAGTCCAGGTCCCAAAAAATGTTAAATCTTGATTTTTCCATTTCATACCACCATTTAATGAACTTTACATGCCCAAAATGGTTGCTTCCACGACCAAATTCTTTCTCTAAAAGGCCTGATGATTGTTGCTTTCAAACTTTCTCTTGTTCTCTTTTGAGCTTGTCTTAAGATGCAGAGTGGGGGATAAAAAAAGAAGCTATAAATGATCAGAAAATAACCAAAGAATCACATGTGTTTTCTAATCAAGAGACACAGGTACAGCTCCAATCCAGCTGAGATCAGACACGTTCCCAAGAGCCGCCTCCACTTGCCATGCACACCCTTCCCACCGGGTCTGCACCAGCTGAGATTCCAACACTAAATATGCTGCTTTGCCACGGCTCTGCTACAAGTTCTACCCCAAATTACACCACCACATTTAAAACCAATTTTCTGTGCCTTTTTCGGAACACAGGGGCTGTGAGAGAGAGGGAGAGCAAGAGAAAGCTGCCTTTGACACGCTTTCCTCTTTTCTACTCCAGCACTTCCTGACTGCAAACCAGCGGACACCAAAATAGTTCAGACATAAATTGGGTGGGGGCCCTTAGCCACAGGCCAACTATGCAGCCTTTGAATCTGCAGCACACTCACACTCTGTGTGTCAGCAGAGACTCCTGCAGCACAGGAGGGGCCTGCCCTGTTTGAAAACAGAAACCACATTCCTAAGCCTCAGCAGCCAGGGCTTATCTGCAGGGGAATTATTGAGGAAGGGTTATACCCCGACAGGCTCAGGCCTTTCAGGTTCTGCCTGGGGAGATGGGGGATCAGACAAAACATTCATTTCTGCTGAGCTCAGTTCTGCCATTCCTGTCCTGTCCCAAACGGGTATACTGAAGGAATTCATGGTGAAGGCAGCCAGAAAAGTCACCCTTCCTCTTCCAAAAGCATCTGCACCTTGGACTCTTTGGCAGCTGTGCAGAGCAGCCTATCTGCCACCCACATTACACAAAAGGTGCAGTGTCTTTTGTGCTGTGCAGACTCCTCTTGACAAAGCATGCAAGCAACAGTGATATAGATATGTGCAATTGAAATGTCACAATTTATTCCTTCCACAATTTATTCCACGTAACAATTACAGTTTAGGCAAACTGCACTGTGCTGTAACAGCACCAAAGTGCCCTGCTGTTTTTTGTCAGGGCTTGACTGCATGATTTTCTAATAAGAATCTAATAAATCCTGGGAGTTGCTGAGGAATTACATAATGATTTATGTTAGAGACTTCTTTTCTCATGCTCTATGCTGCAGGAAAATGATGTCATACTGTATGACCACACAAAAAATATTATAAGGGCAAATACAATTACTTATATGATTATAGCATTGTTAACAGTGTGTATAGTATATTGTGCTGTAAGTAAAGGTTATCTGTAAATAAATATACTAAATAGAGTCTAGTGAAGGCAATGCTAGGACTTTTATTAACTTCAGTAGATTTAAAATCAGGATCATCTGCTGCAGTGAGAAAGTTTTCCAGAACACATTAAGCGCTTAGGACCACAAGTTTCAACCAGAGTACATGCCTCATACTGTCCTATATCCCACTCATATACTCCTGCAAATGTTTAACTTGTAACTCAGAATTTTTTAAAAACAATAGGAAAAAAAAAAAAGGAAATATTGTTACCCATCTTTCTCAGTGGCTCATATTTGCTCTACAGAAGATCAACATGCTGCATCTAGCTGCAGCCTTTAAGATGCCATGCAGAGCAGTGGCAGTGAAGGACACAGCACTCCATGCAGCACAGCAGTTTTCCAACAGAAGACACCCACAACCCTGTGTTAAAAGCAAGGAAAGGCAACCTAGCACTGGGTTATCAATCCATACTGGCCATGGAAAGCACACTACCATAGGGGCTCCAGTATGCCAAAAGTGACATTCTGACATAGCAGACCAAACCCATGTTCATGCCAGCATCACCTCAAGAAAGCAAATCACAAAGTACCTTGAGAATCAACCGCCGCCGGTAAACCCTCGTGGTGATTCTCTGCTCTTCACCTGAGCTTGAGTCACTCTCAATCTCACTGTCACTACATTCCTAATAAATGCAGGTTTAGTACATTTGAACAGCACGTTTGCAAGACAGAACATGCTGATCAGGACTAGGAGAAGAAAACAGAGGTTATCACGGACAGTGTTTTCCCTGTTATGTTCATACTGACTCGCAGTTTCACTGCTGAGGTACATGATGGGAGGAGGCCTTTTTGCTCCTTGGCATGCTGTAAGCTGCTAATTACACCAGCTATGGAATATCTCAGCAGCTCTCAAGTCTCAGAAAATGCTATTTGGAATGCATCTGACCTGTGAAATTTCAAAACCTTATGTAATTCTTTTAAATTTTATGTAAAAAAAAACCCATAACCTTGTCATAGCTCATTGATTTTTTTTTCTCCTAAAAATTATCCTTTCAAACAAGTTTTATGGATTCACAAGGTATGTGAAGTGAATTTCCTAATACAAAAAAAGAAGACAGTCACACAGAAAGATTCAGTGGAGCACTTCCGCATAGAACATTACAAAAAGGCTTTCTGAAGAATTTCTCCATGTAAATGGCTTTCCTGCTCAGCATTTATCTGCTTTTATAAGGGGCAAAACTGCAGTGCGGAGCACAACCATCCTGCATTTTTCCAAGAAGGGGCTGTTAGAGCTCAGCTGGAGGGGCACAGCCCTGAGCTGGTCTCAGACAGGTATTGCAGCTACACCTGGGTGTTATTCTGTCCTGGCACCCTCTGCCAGTCCTGGTGCTTTCCCCTCCAAAAGGAAGGAGCTCAGCTTTGGGGCTGAGCAGCTCTGTGTGCACGTGCTGGACAAAGGGCTTCCCACCTCTGTGTGTGACAGACACAGGGCACAGACCCTCTTCCCATGATATTCAGCTGGACCAAGCCTTTCCTGAACAGAGAAATTTGAAATTTTCCTCTATGTTTTACTCAATGACAGCCCCAAACTGATTTTAGAATCATGGATAGTGGATATTGGGAACTGCATATCTATTTCTCCTTCTGAATATGGCCCAAGACATCCTAAACAAGAAGCAAATCTCAGAAATTATGTGCAAAATAAGAGTGGGCATAGGTGGGTGGAGGAGAAAAATAACTATTTAACAAAAAGCATTTAGGGCAGGATGACAGAATTCATCTGCAGTCCTCTGGCACTAGTCAAATATAGATACAAAAAATTGTAAGCCAATCCTCTCCTGAAGAAGTAACAAGAAAGCAGAAGATTTCCAGAGGGCAAGAAAGCTTTAGAGGAGGAGTTATTTTTAATAAACGGCTTTAAGTGGTTTATTTGTGATGGAATTCTGACACTGAGAGTCACCTTGACCATGTGCTGGACATCATCCTCTTTGGAACAACAGAGCAACTGTGCTGTGTTCTTCTCATTTAAAAAGATCACTGGAATCTGATGCTTGAGCATTTGTAGAGAATTATATGACCTACACCATTGCTGCAATGCTTTTGTAAATGTTTATGTGGACTTGGAATGAGGCCAAGGATTTGTTTCATCCACGTCACCAGGCGTCAGACCAGTACCAGTCTGAGTTCCATCTCCTGGTGCAAACTCTGTGCCAAAGCACTGCTGCAGCCCTTCTCCTGCAGATGGGTGACTATTGCTTCCTGCCTCTTTCCAAATGGGTCACAGACAAAAATATCTTACTTTGGCAAGTAGTTTTAGTTTGTTCCCACTTTCTCTCCACAGAAGTAAATCTGTTTCTTCCATACTTTTCTCTTTATGGAGCATTTCTGAAGAATGCCTTGCAGAAAGACATTAGAAATTTTCTGCAGTAGAAATTTTCTTTGTTTTCACGATAGCATGTGAAGCGTTTCACCATGACTTGGACTGCCTTAGTAATTAAACTTACTGAATTTAAATTAGATTAGAATGCATTATTGAAGAAATATCAACAAGATAATAGAAGCAGTTCATGTCATTCTAACAGATGCTAGTTTCCTACCCATTCAGGCTTTTTGAGAGACCCACATTTTGAAATGACATTATTTTCTGATACCAGTTTTTTCAAAGATCGTGCCTATAAAAGGACTTGTTATTTAGTAAATAGGATTATCAGCCTTCACCAATAAAGCAAAGAGCATGCCTAAGAAAAGCATTTGCTTATTCTTCTCAATCCAGATGGGATATCCACCAGTAAAGAGCACACTAAAGTGGGTGACAACTTCTCTTCCCACTGATGGGAATGCAGAGGGGGAAGTGCAGCATGTCAGCACATTGCAGCGTGCATCCACACTCACTCCTGCATTTCATCAGAGCACGGCACCACCAGCCTGAGCTCTGCCCCAAAGCCTACAGACACCGAGGAACGCTGCCATCTGCCTCTAGCTGCCTTTGCAGAAGGCAAAGGCTTTTACATTTTTAAAGTATTCCAGTAATTAGCAAACATTAGGAAAGATCTTACTGTGTCACGAACTAATAACAAGATAATAACAATCATATGCTGCATAACTGCTGAAACTGATTATGTTACCATCTAATAAAAGGATTCTTGGTTGTATAATCGAAAGAATAGCTTTAAACGAACTAATTTAAACCTGAGTGATTTACTGCAGCCCACCACAGCCAACATTTTTATTGTGCTACAATAAAAAAAAAAAAAAATCTATATCATGTAGAAGTAATTCGACTGAAATATCTTGCTTCCAAAAGTTATAATCTCCTTCTGTATTATATGCAAGAAAAGACAATCTCAGTAGAAGAAGCTCTGCAATTCCCCTTTTCAGCCTGGTTCCCTGCTGGCCCTGAGGTTTATTCTGTGGCAATCCTCCCACTGCTGGGGTGTGAGGTGCACGCAGCTACTGGACTACAAGCCATTCTTTGAGTCAACTTTCCTTCCAAGCTTCTGGTAAATAAATATAAGCAAGTGAGAAAGTTATCAAAATCTTTATTTTCAGAAAGTAACTTATAACTGGGGTTTTGCTTAAGGGTGTACGAGTCAGGCAAAATAGAAAGGAAGGGGAGCCCCTCGGCAGCATTTTAAGGAGAAAGAATCACCACCTGGAAAAATGCTTTACACATTTAGAAATCTTTTGATCTGTCTTGGCTGGATGGACTCTGAAGCTGGGATGAAAAAGGCCATGAAAAAAGAAATATAAGGAGGAGATTACATATCACCTCAAATAAATTTTTTTGCAAATCAACAGAGTGAAAAAAAATGCAGGTAGTTTTGGGGAAAAAGAGCTGGACAGAGCCTGAAGGGTCCCTATATTTCTTTGCTCCTATAATTTGCTTCAATGTCAATGTCACAGGAAGAGTGGGAAACCAGTGGCAACACCTCAGTGGGAGCAGATGGGGGACAGCTGAGCAGTTTGGCACTGCTTGCACAGGTGGTGTCATGGCAGGGAAGGGGCTCTTCCCCGGCCACGAGGGACAGTGCTCCCAGAAGCTGCTCCAGCCTCTTCCAGGGCTCGGGGCCAGGCAGGGAGGGGATCGTGCAGCCCTTCTTGGCTCCCCTGCCTATCCTGACTCCACCTCATTCTATTCACAACACAAATAAAAATTTCCAGTGTTTTTCCCAATTCCATTTTTCTCAATTCAGTAATAAACTGAAAAGGCATAAAAGAAGGATAGGGAAAAAATCCCCTAACCCTGTCACGAACAACACTGCAAGTCGCACAAAAAAATTTGTCAACCAATATGTCAAGCAACAGGGACTCCTCACGCTGTTAATTATTACAGGACATACTGTACCTTCTGTTCAGACATTACTGCTCCCTCCTCCTCTTGGATGCTTGTTCTTGGCTTGCCATCCTCAGAAGTACTCCAGCCCATCTTCTTCACACTGACAGGCACAGATGTTTTGCTGCCTTCTGTTGCTGGCTTGCTGGTCTCTTCCAAAGATTTCTGATATGCTGCTGATGATAATGTCTGCTCATCAGTACCAGTTGAGATCTGGGACTTTGTTTTCAGGGTTTCTTTGTCACCGTGTTTTCCCACATCATTTAAAGCTTCCTGGATGTAGGATTTAGTTTTTGCCTCTGATGTGGACTCGGATAGGCTTCCATTTGTTTCTGGCTTCCCTGCTTCTCCTTTGACGTATGAGGTAACAGAATCCCGACATTGGTCCGAACTACAGGAAAAAGAGGAAGGAATAGACAGCTGTTCAGGGCTTAAATCACAGGCAGAAGGGCAAAGCACCAAGCCTCTTACTGAGCCTTCAGTCTGGGCCCATACATTTCACGCAGAGAAAAGTAAAATTTTCGATTCCACTTGCAGACATCAATCTATTTAACAACCTTGTCTTCCGCATCATGGCATCGTTTCAGAAGCAATGAAAATACTGTGGACACTGGAAACAAGGCCTAATGTTTTATGTTAATTTCCTTCCACTTGGTGGAGGGGAGTAAAAAGAGAAAAAAAATACACAAAACCTACCAGTTCTCTTGTATAATCATGAGCTAAAGCCTCAAGGCACTTATTTTTAAACCACTCTCTAATCAAAGAGGTGATGAAAGTATCTGGTACTAAGCAATTACCAGTTATTTTCCCCCAAAAGTACAATATCTGAACTCCAGATGGGTCTTGCCTTTTAAAAAATCTGCAATTAAGACCTTAGATACTGCAGAGTCTCAATAATATGCAGAGACAAAGGCAAGGAAGATTACTAAAAGATAGAAAGCTGACCAGAATTTTGTGTCAGATTACCTATGGAGAGGTTTCACCTGCAGTTCTGATAAACAGCTTTATTTTCCTTTGTATTTTTGCTCACTTCATGTTAAAAACTACGACTGTGTAATGCTGACATCTGAAAATAGCCAGCTGTTTGCTGGCAAGACTCTTACAAAAGACAGCAAAGGGAATTCATCTAGCTAGAAATTGATATCTTCTTAAGGAAGCCCTTTTACTTCCAGAAGTGATCTATTTCTCTAATTTAACACAATATAAAATGCAGAAAAACAACACTTGCTTAATAACAGGAAGCATATCAGTAGTAGTTCAAGTGCTTTACAGTATTGAAAGACAATGAATTTGCTGAAATCAATGACCAAATTCCCACTAGACTTGAAAAAAGATTATCTAATGCTACCTTGAACCTTAAAACATCCTGAGCCAAAGATGCAGAGGATGTAAACTGCTGGCAGAGAAATGATCACTGCGCAGATAATCATTCTGTGCTGATTTACAGCTCCTGCAGACCTGGCTCCTCAATTAGTGATCACAGGAACCCCTTGCCCACTGGGCACCAGTAGGGCTGGACAGCACAACACACACTGTCAGTGCTGAAAGGGCAGGCTGGAAAAGCTCGTGCCAGGGAAATGCACTGAGGATAATTATACAGAAAGCGTCCCTCTCAGCAGGTCATTATGCTAAAGACAAGTGAAGACTGGGAGAGTGCAGCACATACATCCCCTCTCCTTCCTCTGCAGCCACTGCCGGGACACATCACACAGGACTAGGTGGGTTTGGTACCACCATCCTTACCTTCTTATGCCTTGTATCTTTTAAGAAGTCTAGTAAATTTGCATGACATAATATGCGTGAAGCAAGGGCTATAAAAAGTGACAATTAAAAAATTAGCTTATGGGAAAAGTAACAATTATCTGAGGGAAGGCAAAGAGATGCAAATGGAAGGATGACTGCTATAAAGGTGCTCAAAAATAAGAGTAATGTAGTATCCTGATTTCAGATGTTCTTGATTCCAGCTACATCTATGCACCACTGAGATGAATTAGAAATAGAAATACGCGAGATAAAGAACATGAAAAGAAATATTACCTGCCAAAGATAACACGAACTACTTCCCAAATGCCTATATCGAGAATGAAACCTGACTAATACACATTTTTAAAGCCAACTACACCTGAGGCCAAATCAAGTTTTTCTATTAAATGTATATATATACAAGCACACAGAGATGCTGTCAGGGAGCAGCAGCCCGTGCAGCGCTGCTGGTGGCAGGTGGGCAGCTGCTGAAGGCTCGCTGCGGCTCGGGGGCTCACCTCTCGTCCAGGCGATCCAGCAGGCTGCCGCCTATCCTGCGCCCCGACGTCGGCGCCTCGGAGACGCTGGAGGAGTCGGGCTGCCAACCTGCAATTGAAGACATTTCGCGTTCTGCTTGTTGAACACCTTTAAGAATTGACCATACTCTTTCTTCCGTCATCTCCTCAGACTCAGCTCCTTCTTCCAGATGAATGTCCTCAAACAGAGACTTAAACTTTTCTGCCGTCATCTCCTCATCAGTACCAGACTTTTCTCTCTCGGGCTGTTCAGTCCTCACTCCTCTTTCACTAGTCTCTTCACTCTGCCTTTGTTTAGCATCTTTGGATATCCCATAACTACCGAGATACCGCGGAAAATCTTTAAGGTCCACTTCCTCCAACTGGCTCTCGCCTAGGGAAATATCTTTAGGTGTTCCTTCTCTAGGCACTGAGAAATCAACTCTGCTGTCATCCAGTGACGTGTCCTCTTCAGTCACCACTGGCGGGGCTGCTGCTGTACCATCTACGTGTCCCTGGGAGGTCACTACCACGTCACTCAGCCTACTGGGAGTTCTAAGGGGTGACTCTAGGCTAGAGGTGTCGCTAAGGAAATCGTCCTGGTGCAAAGGGGTGGGCGGCACGAAGCGCAACCCAGTGGGAGTTTCCAGTTCCACTTGGATGGAGGGATAACCTAAGGAAGACAGCACATTTGGACTGACTGGGATGAAACGTGGAGCGACAAATAAGCAAATGCCAAATGATTCATGGGTTACATAAAGTATGAAACACACAAGGAGGTGCAGGTGTATAAGAACCAATGCAGTTCTGATAGGTTTTTGTTACTTTGTCCCAAAGAGATGGAACAAAGAATGAGTACTGCCAGAGAATTTTTACAGTGAAGCCAGTACTTCTGACTATTTTTTTAATAGTCTGCAAAGTTTTCAGCAATTGCTTGTGCAGCCATTTTAAACATTTTCAAGCTATAGCAGATTGTCTTATGGGCATGCAATAAATCAAATGTGGACAAGGGTGGTTGTCCCTTTACACACAAGACAATCTCTTGCAGTCATATTTTGTAAATCTTTATTTCCAAGATTTTATTTATTTATTTAAATTTGGTAGTTTAATGAACAGATTTTAAAGACAGCAGTAGATCAAAACATAGGACAGCCACATTTTTGTCAGTAGGTATTCTTTCTAAAACAGGTCCACATTTTTAATATGCTTGTATATAAAATACACAATACCAGAAATACAGTGTTACTAGCATATACCTCCAATTTAATCACAGTTACAAGAATGGACTAGTTGAGGAATGAAGAACAGAAATGGATCCTAATGAGGATACTAAAAGATAGTAGATCTAAATACACAGCAGGATAAAAAAACTAAAGCAAGGAAGTTAACAAGGGGATAAAAGAATAAACAAGGGAGAGCTATATGAATATTTCAGGTACAGTGAAGTTATTCGGGTGAGAGGACTGTGGTGAGTAAGGAGATCTTGGTGATCTTGAAGATTGAGGTGATCTTGGTGACATTGGTACAATCAGATACACTGATCAAATAAAGAGAAAAGAAAAATTGATGAAAACATAAAAAAGAAAAACCACACAAAAGGATTAAACTGAATATACACATAAAAAAATGGCAACAAAACCTTAAGTTCGCATTCTGGCAAATGAGGTTGGGCAACCTAGGAAAGGAAAAAACACATGCTGTGCGATTAACGGGCCATTGTGCTGCCTGCAAGGGGAGATGCATCAACAGGGACTGAGGCTTTGTTTCCTGAACCAGCCGAGAGAAAGGCAAAGGAGGTCTGGTCCTGGTGAGGAAAGGAAGCTTGAGGAAGGTTCAGAGAAGAGGAGAGACACAAAGCAGCTGCAGAGAAGCGCTTTTTTCATAAAAACATTGATGCTACTATTAAAAGGCTCAAGCAACATTTCAAGAGAGACTTTCTTAAAATGTCAACAGAAAACTATTTCTGTAGTGCAATGATTCAATGACCAGCAATGCTGCTCAGTAATGGAGGTACACTGAGCTCATATGCTCTGAAGAAAAAAAATCTTACTGAAATACAGAGAAAGCCAAAACATAATTGAACAAATTACAAAAACCAAAAGAAATGCTACTTACAAAAAAAATCTTATTAAAGGAGCTATTTATAATACAAGCAAATAAAATCACAGTAATAATCCAGTGCCTGTTACCTAACATTTGAAACAAGAAAAAGTCAACATTTAGCATCTTCAATATACTGATAAACAAAAAGCACTTCCATGGAAATTTTGTTTTACAAGAAGAATTTCATTTTTGCTTTTAATTTGACACAAATTTAACCTGCACAGTTCTGCTATCATTTGATACAGCTTTCATGAGGAAATTATTACACAATTTTACCCATTAGCAGGCTGAAAAATATATTCAGTCATGCACTAAAAACCCAGTTTGTTATTTTTCTACTGCCATTGGAGAAATGGTCCAAGTGAAAATCATAAAGCAATCGATGTTCACAGGTCTCAAAAGGCTTGGTAGTAAATTGCACATTAATTTGTTCCATGCAAATACTGTGCACTTTCCCCCCATTCTTCTTCCTTTTTTGTTCTCCTTTAAGAACTTTTACTACTATATATCTAGACAAGAAGCCAAAGAATACACATATTTCCAGGTAAATTCTCAAGCATTAAATACCAAGTACGTAAAAAAAATAGACATGGGCAAGCCTCAAAGGCCAAGTGTTGCAGGAGAAAAGCTTGGTCTTGTCAAGTGACCCTGAGGCTGGTGGGAACCAGTGTTCACTCAGGCACACATCTCTGGGACTCCGCACTTAGTGTTTGAGATATTAATGTGCAAGCTGCATATCCCCAAAAAATCACAACCTGGATGCAGGACTTGAAGGTGTACTAAGGAAGTTTGCTGATGATAGGAAACTGGACACAATTTCCACAGTTTCCACAGCAGCTGTGGACGCCTCCAAGGCAGGGAGGGCTGGGCAGTCAGCAGCCATACAAGTTTAACAAAAACAAGTGCTGGGTTCTGCACCTGGCATGGGCCAGCCCTGGCTGTGTGTACAGGCTGGAATGAGAGGCTGGAGAGCAGCCCCATGGAAAGGGACCTGGGGGCCCTGGTCAGTGGGAAGTTGACCATGAGCCAGCAGGAATCTGTGTCAGGGGAGGTTTAGGCTGGATGTTGGGAAGAGGATTTTCACCCAGAGGGTGGCCAGGCACTGGAACAGAGGAGTGGTCACAGCACCAAGCCAGCCAGAGTTCAATATGTGTTTGGACAATGCTCTCAGGCACACGGTGTGATTCTTGGGGCTGTCCTGTGCAGGGCCAGGAGCTGGACTTGATGATCTTCAGAGGTCCCTTCCAGATGAGGATATTCTATGATTCTAAACCCCTTTATACACTTTAAATTATTGTTCCTGTAGAACTTACAATCTTTCTTTAAAGTCTAGTTCATACAACATTACTGCATTATTGGACATGTCACTGAATTAAATATGACTACAGAATTCAATTACCATCAATGGGATCATGAAATACGTTATTTTCATCTGCAAAACTTCTGGTGCCTGAAATATTCCCATAATCAAATATTGGTCCTTCCAACAGGGTCACGATATCTATTCGATTAATTTTTGTCAATACAGAAGTTAAGGCATCAGCTGAAAAAAAGAAGTAAAACACATCAGAAAAAGGTTCAGCATTGCAGAACTGTGTGATCATTTTTCTCAATTACACTTACACTGCATTACTCACAAATTGCTGTCATGTCCCAATGCCTTTGGTTCTAGCAAAGCCCAGCATTCGTCTGAGCAGTCATTCAGCTGCCTACTTATTCAACATACACATCTATTATGAGTCTACACTTTCTCCAAGTATAATTACATTACAACACAAAAGGCACAAAGAATAAGGTCAGATAGTTTTAAAGAACGTATTTACTTACTACTGACACAAAATATTCTTTTACTGGAGTGTAAAGGGAGAGTAAAAATCATTTTACCATTCTGTTTTGAGGCAGAATATGCAGTCATGTAGGTAATAATGCATATAAGGCTATTCATGCAGTACATCATGAAATCTCATTTACAATAATCCTGTTGTGAGAACACAGTAATACTGGAAATCACTTCTACAGTGAAAGAGATCAAAGGAGACTCAAATGGTGTGTAGGAGTTGGTGGATCAGAGAAGGGTAACAAACACCATTCACACCTCACAAAAATCAACCCCTCTCTTTCAGTTTGAGCAATTCAAGTGAAATGTACAGATGATAAACTCATAATCATCAGCACAGAATCGGCGTCTCCAGCACTCCTCAAAGGAAGAAGTTTAAGTCTTTTCCTATGACCTGCAAATTACTGAGACTACCTAATTTTTCCAGGCAGTCATTTCCATGTTTCACATTCCTTGCTATTGGAAAGTTTTGCCTATTATTGTCTTTACTGGAGCTCAAGTTCATTACCTGTTCTATCAATTATGGATGTGGAGAACAGATCATTTCCTTCTGCATACATAGTGAATAAATATGACATATTTCTGACTCCTGGTAAAAATGTACCTGAAACTTATTTTTTCATTGATGGTTTGTGAAGGACATTGATAATGTTTTCTTCAACTTGGCAACAAATGAAACGGGCTATAACTTATAAACAACAAAAGTAACTACTTGAACTTACTTGTAGCATTTTTCCCATCTCTGGTAACCCATTTTTTTAATAACATGAAGCTTTGAGCAATAAGAGAATTCGGGTTTTCTACTCGGATTTGATTTATTTCATCCACAGAAAAATTCAGTTCTCTTGCCAGTTCTATAAAGACAAAAAAAAGGAAGCGAGAAAAAAAAAAAACAAACCCAAAAACACCAAAGAAAGAACAAATCCCTCAATTGTCTCGTCAAGCTTAAAAATACTAACTTTCATAAATCACAGAGACATCAACAAAACTCCCTGACACAAACTTTACAGATAACAATGAACACGGCATTATATCCCCACACTTTATTTTCCTAAGACATCATTTTGAATTTCAATCATCTCTGGGAGTGATTATCACACTTCTACTCAGTAAGCCACTTACACGTGATGAAAAAGCCCTCCCCTGGAGATTGCCCCATCACTGCTAATTTATAAACTCTGTTAATTTCCTCTGATTGTTGCTCCCCTGGGAGCACCCTGTGCAGCCCAGCACTGGTGCTGGGGTCACCCGAGCCCTGGCAGAGCTGTGGGCACAGGAAGGGCAGCTCTGCCCACCAACACAGGGGGCCAAGGTGGGCAGAGCCTCCAGCAGAGACCTGCCTGGTTCTGGGCTCCCTGCAACCAGGGCTTGGGGAAAACTGCAATGCAGGGACAGGAGACAGTCCAGGAGCAGCGCTGAGCCCAGGCAGGTAGGGCCTCTCGGCTCCTTGGGAGAACATCCCGAGAGGAAAGCCATTCAGCTGTTTTCTCTTTGATTTACTGAAAGATCAAGGAATAATTTCCTATTAGGCATCTTTGCCCAGCAACACACTGCACATTTTGGGAAGCTGTGAATTTGGGAGAGCCTGATGCAGTCTTGCTGCATCTTTTGGTAAAAGAATACCTCAACATGCAATAGCAAAGACTGAGTGCAATATCAAAGCAGAAAAACTTACCTGTCCAGCTAAGTCCTAGGTGATCAGCTACAATTGCCATCCTTATATCTGTCCGTTCACATGGACTCTGTGGACCTGTGATTTACAATTTCTCAATTAAAAAGGTTTTGCACAGAAAACCACAATACCGGATAACAGTTTATTATAAATAATAGCTTTAATTGACTAAGTTGACAGTGCTTATATTGTTTACTAGAATGGTTGTGTGACCTAATAACCTACAAAACAAAATTTTTTCACAGCTTTTATATTTTCACCTGTGTAAAGCCAAAATGTAAAACTACATGATGTCGTGTAATGAAACTGAACATGCTGACAATCTATCTGTTAGACTGTAGACAAGTTGTTCAATTACTGGTGAAAACCACCAAGGCCAGATTATTGTCTATTTTCTCTACTTTGACAGAACAAATATACTGTCACAAAAGACATCTTTCAATTTCTGAGTTACATCAATTTCTGAGTTACATGAATGTCTTTGGCATGCTTCACTAGCTTTCTACAGTACAGAATTTGTTTGAAGGAAGAAAAAAGAGAATAAGACAGCACATACAGATGACAATGACAGAATGAAAACTACAGTTAAGTCACTCCACAGGCAATCACAACAGTTCATGCACTAGGATCAACAAGTTGAAAGTTTTACAAACTAGGCTTGATCTCCACGAGGTGAGCCATGAGAGCTCCAGAAACCTGACTGCCTTCATTCTCACCAGTCCTCTTACTCCTCCTCCTCTCACTGTCGGCCTTTTCACTCTTTGATTTTATAGATGCTGCCTCTGTTCTCATGTCTCTAGCAGACTTCGGTGTAATGGAAGGCAGGTAAACTTGAGTAGCTTCTGATAAGGATGTGTTCCTTGATGTACTGTCTTCTTCATCATCAGAGACCTCTGACTGCATCTTTTTCTCTTCATCAGAAAGACGATCCACCAGCTTTAATGTCTCACCACTAATTCCCTTAAAATATTCAATAGAATGTTTACATACCTCCCTAAGCTGATTTTTCTTTACTTTAACTGTTGTCATGGTGACGGAGGTAGATCTTACCTTTACTGGTAATTTAGAAGGAAGTTGTTTTGGTTTTTCTTTCTCTACCTGCTCTTGTTTTGGCAGGGCTGGAGTTCTTCTAGCTAGATTACTCCTATGTGTGTTTTTTACAGGAATCCTAGACCTTGCTTCTAGACAGGGAGAAGAATTATTTTGCTTTGCTTTGTCAGGCTTACTAGCCTCTTTCGCTTTACTCCCTGTATTGCTTTGGAGATTATTTTGGGAAAAGACTTGTTTTACTGAGCTGGCCTTTACAGGAAGCTTTGATTTTCCTCTAGCTCCTACCAACTCTGTTGACTTTTGCTGCTCTCCGTGTGGCTTTTGCTTATCTCTTACTCTGTGTCCTTGTGTTGTCCCTGTACCTTTTCCTGAAGTGCTTTTCGCTTGATTAGCTTTCTGGAGGGAACATTTCGGTTCCAAATGTTCTTTTAGCACTACATTACAGGTAATATCATCTGTAGGGACAGCAGATGAATCCAAATTGTTGTTGTTATTAAAATTATCTTTTGGAAAATCAGTGTTTTCTGTTTGCCTACAGCTTGTCTGGCTAGAAGCTGAACTCGCAATCACTTCTACAGTTTCATTTTCTAATCCCTCACCACTTGGCATCACAGCTTCTATCTTATCTGTCACTTCTCCAGGGCCATCTTTCTTCAGAGTCATGGTGGAAGCAGAAATTCCCATTTTAATTGGTGTGCGCAATTTGGGATCAACTTTGGAAGCGTTTACTGCTGCCGATGATTTCTCCAGGGAGTTACTACCAAGTGTTTGTTCCATGCAATCTCCACTGGCCTGGATGCCGGGCATATTTTCAACTGCTGTTGTTTCTACTGGTCTCTCTAGGGTTGTTTCTACAGTGCTGTCCCCTGCCTGTGGCTGTGTGATGGCAGTGACTGTACTTTTATCCCCTTCCCCCTTGTCCCCTGACTTCCCTTCAGAAGTATGCTCACCAATCTGAAAAAATTGGAGTCTTTCTTCAACAAAATCCCTCTTGCTCATGTCAATTGCACCACTGCGAGTCATCTCAAACATCTTCCCCTCATGAAATGGGAAGGGGTTGGGCTCGCTAGTTGGCGTACTCTCATCTGTTGGAGTTCTGGCTGGTGTTGTGTCAGGTGTTGTTGCTTGAGATCTGTCTTCCACCGCCAGACCAAATGGCTTAGCCTCATCCTCCCTCGATTTAGTCTCAAACACTTCATCGTCACCTCGGTTATTCGACCACGGGTCAAAATCTAGACTCTTGGTGGCCACAGTTTTGAAAGGTGTTGCGAATTCTTCGTCTACTTTGTAACTGAAATACGAGTCAGGAAATACAGTCCTGTCAGGGTGTCTGCCTTCCAAAGAGAAAAACTGTGCCCCTGACTTCTTATCGCTCTTATCTCCAGCTTTGTCAGAAGATGGACCTTTGGAAGGTGTCTTGTCTTCTTCAGGGCCTACCTTGCCTTCCTCCTCAATGACTTCAAGCTTACTCTGGCTAAAGCAGCGATCAGTCTGCTTTAGAATGCCTTCTGTAGTCCATACGTCCTTTTTGGTTTCAACTGCCGGACCTGCAAGTTTAGAATCACTCTCAGTTAAACCATCATCTTCATCTTGCAAATCATAACCGTCCAGAGAGTCAATCTCTGTCGCATCGGTATCATGGGAGAATTCTGCAGTGGTTGCTATGGAACACTCTGTGACAGACTGGTCATTGTTACTCCCATTTTGCACTACATCATTCTGGGGTGACTCAACCCCATTGTCAAACTCATTGGGTTTCCCAGAAGTGGGATGTCCTAACTCTTTCTGTTTCTCAATCTTTTCAGGGGCTTTGGGTTTTGAGGTCTCTTTGTGGTCATCTTCCAGCTCTTTCAGTTTGAACGTATACTTTTTAAGCGGAACGGGCTGATAGAGGGATTCATCATCACTGGAGTCACTGACATCTGCTCCCGGTGGCACAGGAGAAGGTGGCTGCACTCTGATGACAGGTTCAGCCAGCTGGCACTTGTCGTGTTCATCTTGCAAGTTCACTTCAGTCATCTCCATCTCACTCTCAGTGGAATAATGAGGCTTCTTTTCTGATTCACCTTGATCTGCATCCAGTGGTGGAGGAGGAGGGAATTCAATATAGGCAACTCTGTTACCTTTGGGTCTTTTGTTAGAGTCCTTATTTATAAGATTAGGTAATGTTTTGTCAATCTGTGGTTCCTCAACCTCTGCCTGTTTCACAGATGTTGTCTTAGCCTCTGCTTCCTCCTCTGACTCCTCAGACACCTCAGGTATAGGGCTGGGCTTGCCTGGGATATAAGCTATTAGTGAGTCAGGTGTTTTAGATGTAAACTCGTAACTCACTTCCTCTGAACTCGGTGTTTCTGGTGTTAAAGGGCTTTTACCAGAGCTGTCTATAAAGGACACTTGTTCTAGCGTGTCATCCTCTGGACTACCTTGTGGAGAAGGAGGCTGTTTCTGCTGCCTAGCTGTGTAAAATGTCCCCCTTGTCTCTTGTACCGTCTTACTTTCCTGACTGACAATTTTTTTTATACTACCTTGTTGCACCTCTTTTTCATATTGCTTTCCTACTTGAACAAAACTGACGTAAACAGGTAAAGTCTTAATCTCTTTTACTCCCTCAGTGCTCACTAGCGGTGCAACTTTATTCAAGTAATCACTGGCACCGGGGTCAGCTATGTCACTTGAAGGAAATTCCTTTCCTGGGCTACATTCTAAAGAATCTGGTGATTTGCTAGGGGATAGCTCTGTTTCCTCAGCAGGAGGACTTAAACCTATTGAGCTCTGCTGCTTGGTAACCTTTCTGATTTCTGAATGCTTTATTTTTTCATCTTCCACATAATCAATCTGCCTTTCAACTTTCTCCTGAATCACAGCTGATTGGGATACTTTAGCTGAAAGTTCATAGACACCATCAAGCATGGCTCTCTTCTCCTCAACAATTCTGACTGGGATATGGGACACAGCAATTTCTTCTTTCCTTTTGGATACTTTATCAGCCACTTCACCATTACGCTCCCCCTCCCTGACAACAAATTCTCTGTATAAAACCCTTTTTGAGGGGGATTTTACAGTCAGTTCCTTCACTTCTTCCGAATGGATTCCATTTGAGGCCACTTTGTGCTCTGTCACAGTGATAAATTCACTTTTTTGGTCAGTTTTAGATTCAGCATGATCAACATGGTTTTCTTTTACTGTATCTGGAACCAGCACATGTGAAAGCTTTTCCTTCTGTGTTTTATGGTTAGAAGTTCCAGGACTTTCCCACGTCCTATAGATTTTTTTGTCCCAGTGTCCCTTCGCTGTTGAGTCTGAGCCATACGCCAGGTCTTTAGCCCGTGGTTCTGAAATGCATTCTGCCACGCCTTTCCTCATCTCAGTTCTTTGTGTGTCTGAAGCACGAGAGTCTTCCACAGCTTTCCCTTTACCTGGAACAAGGTCTTCCTGTATTTTCACCTCTTTCTGTAAAGCTGTGCTCCCATCAATGACCTCTATTTGCTTTGCGTGTTTCTCTCTTGAATAGGACTGATACACTGGTAACTTACTTTCTTGCAATTTTTTTACTGGAATTTTGGACTGACCATCCAGCTTTTTTTCTTCTTGAGTTACGTCCTTACTTCTGGGACTTATACCTTGCTCAAATTTAAGCCTAATGGAACTGAGCTTTGACTGCTTCAGCTGAAATCCAGTCTCAGGCACTCCAGTCTGCTGAGCGCTTCCTTTGTGTTCCATAGTTCGTTTAGAGTCCTCTGCAGGTTGCACATATATCCTTTTTTCAGGACTGCTGGGCAAACTGGATGCTTTCCTTTCATCCACCTTGGGAAAGCACTTCCCATCGTGTGCATACTGCTTCACCTTACTCCAATCATCCCCAGATGATGGCAATTCAGAGAGCAGAACCTTCTCGGGGCTGCTGCTGGCAGAGCTCTGGCTAGAATGTATTTCCTTGCCATTTTTTTTATGCTGCTTTTTCTCTGGAGACTGTAGCTCATCATTCAACTTCTCTGTTTTATCCCGAAAAAACTGGGATACTTCAGTCAGTTTTTCTTCTGCCTCTTTAACAGTCCTGTCCACCCTGTCTTCATATATCAACTTTTCTCTACCTCTGTCTAATCTGTCCTCAGTAAAGCGCATCCACATTGCATGTTTGTGACTACTAACATCTCCAGTGTAGTGTAACACTGTCACTTTATCATAATGATCCTCCTTAGACATTTTACCTACACCATTTTCAGATACATCTTTATAGATTTTGGAGATAATCTCTTTTTTGGGGGCAGTAGCTACTTTTTCTCTGCATCGTTTATCAGTCCCCTGTAACTCTACACTAAGGGGTAGAGCATGGTCAGTAACTGACTCCTCAGTATCAGAATGAGACACATCTAGCTTTTCTGAAAGAAGCATTTTCTCAGCAAACCTGTAAGACTCCCCTCTTAGTTCTGACAACTCATCATCATGGTATTCTACTGAGTGCTGACTCAAAAGCTTCAGTGTTTTGTAAGAGTCATCAGACATGAGTTGAGCAGAACTAGGGCGACTGTCTTCTTCCTGGGACACGGGAGTGTTAACTCTAGAGGATTCCAGATAAGAAGGAAGTGACTCTTCGGCCGTGAGCTCCTCTTCTTCTTGCTGACCTTGTTCGTCTGAACAAGGAAAAGCATCATGTTTTTCCAACTCTTTTAAGTTAATATCTCCCCGAGGTAAGTCTTTCTGATATACATACATTTCTTTTTCTGGATGCTTTTTTGTTTCTCTAATAATGACTTCAGTAGGTTCAGCCTGATTACCTTGTTCAATATGGACCTCTATTATTCGCTCCAGTTTGGGTTTCATTTTGCTGTCCTTCTCTGCATGTTGTGGTGAAGTTTCAGCAGACTTGCTAACATCAGACGTTACTGATGATTTATGTTCAAACAGACCTGCCAGTTCTTTGGAAGGGTCACGTCCAGACTGAAAGGCTTTCATTATGTCATGAACAGACATTGTTTCCTCAATTCTTTCAGAGGTGCTCTCTGTGCACGGAGGTTTATGATAAACCATCCTAGTTGTTGTAGTGATATGAGTTTCTTCTTTTACTCGGACACCTTTACCAAGGACGCACTTATGGTCGTCCTCTTCACTGCCACTGGCTTTCATTTGAAAAGCTTTAACCTTCTCTTTAATGGACCCAGAAGGTTTTTGCTCCAGCTCCATAAATGTAGGGGAAGGTTTTGAGGCTGGTAGCTCCTCTGCCTTCTGCTCTGGAATATCTTCCGAAGATGGTTCGTAGCTGCGGATGACGTGAACTACTTCAGTTCTTGTTTCTGTAATGACAGGAGGGATGGGCACATCGTGGAAAAGTGGTTTTGGCCCTGTGCTTTCAGCACTTTGTGGGGCAGAAGGTGTCTTTTCGCTCCTCGTTTCAAAGCCACTGTCAGACAAGGGACTTTTATCTTGATCATGTTGAGAAAAGTCATCTGGAGACTCCAAAATAGTGTCTGTTCCAAAAAAGGAGTCTGCAATTTTACATAACTCCTTTTCCGATGTTGAAGGCCTCATGGAGGCTGGAGGCATTTTAAGTTTATGTTCCTGCAAAGCGATGGCTGGTTTTAAAATGCGCTTTTGTCTCTCTTCACCTTCTTTTTTCCCCTCTTCAAACTTGTACTTTATGTTTGTTAATGAACTGCTACCGATATCATTCGCTAAGTAATCAATAACTTTTGACAAGCTATAATCCTTTTCCGACATGGTTTTAGTTTTAATTTGGACCTTCTCTGGAACAGATATAGGAGGGCTTGTCAAAGCTTGCTGTCTCGCTTCATCAATCTCCTCTGTACTGAACTCTACCCAGTCATCCTCAGACAGGTGTCCTTGATCACTTTTGGGTACTTTAGCCGACCCTTTACTTTCTAAACACACATCCTTTTTCAGAATCTCACTAACTTTTACTAAGTCCTCTTTTACTTTCTCAACAATTTTAAAGGGCTCTTCATCATCAATTCTACCCTCTTTTGGTATGTCAGGTTGGAACGGCTTCTCCTCTGCGACATCTGTCTGCAATATCGCAGTCATTCTTATCAGATCCTCTTTCATTTCAGCAACATCTTTCAGTATCTCCTGACTGGAGGATAAGGAAGATGGTGTGGACAGTTTGAGAGCAGAGGGTGCTAAAAACAAGGATGATTTTATTGGAGATGAAGTTCGAGTAAAGGTAGGCTGCGTGCGCGCCTCTGTAGTCAATGTTTTAATAGGTGACAGTAACGCAGCGGCTGATTTTGTAAGCGAAGACGACTCTGGGAGCTTCTTTAATGCTGGTTCAGACAAAACATTGACTACAGAATATACCGGCACTGTTATTGTTGATGAAGTTACTGATGAGGTAGTTGCAGATATTGACCCAAGGGCTGTGTACAAAGCACCTGCAGGAGGAGTTCTCATTGACTGGAAAGCTGATGGTGCTGAAGACACAAATGACCTGAGTGGAGAAAATGACATTGTTGTAGCTGTTGAAAACACTCTCTCAGCCGTGTCAGCAACTGCGTTAGCAGCACAAGTTGCAGAATGTGCAGCTGCAGAGATCTTGTCTTGAAAAACACCTGCAGCTTTGGATCCGTTTATTAAGTTGGCAGAGGATGGGTATTTCAGAGGTGACACAGACCCATTGAGCAATGGTACATCTGTGTGCCCAGCTACATGTTTTGCTGGCGACGAGAGAGACGAGGCCATCATGACTTTAGTGGATGAAACAGCATCAACTGCTGACTTAGCAGGTGACACCACTGACTTTAGAGGGGACGATAAAAGTGAGGATGCTGATGTGATGACCGATTTAAGTGGCAAGCTCGAAGAGTACATGTTAATGTTGGATTTGGGGGATGCTGGAGGCGTCATGGTTATGGATGATCTCTCCAAGAGAGATCCTGCTGTAGTCACTGGAGATGTCCGAGAGGGGAATGTGGTAGTGGAGGCCAGCCCTTTGAGACTGGCAGCTTCTGTGACTGCGGGAGCTCTGATGAAAGAGCCTGAAGTGACCTGCATGTTGTAGGGAGGCTGCGAGACCACAGTTTTTATTGGCGAAGAGATTGTCCGAAACGATCTAATCGGAGATGCTACATCACTAACAGATTTAACTGAAGACGTGGTAGAAGCTCCTAACGTGGATTTGATTGGAGAAGTAGAAGAAACAGACCATATTGATTTTAATGGGGAAGCTGTAGGAGTGTTAGAGGAAGAGCTTGATAAGGAAGTGAAGCCTGATTTGGTTTGCCCAGGCACTGTAATTGGAGCTGTTGTCCATGACTGATATGGCCGTGTTGAAAAGAATGGCTTGTATGAGTAAGTAGCAGGTAGGGATCTTGTTGCTCCTGCACTCCGTTCAACTGTTTCTTAAATTGTTAAATTAAAATCAAACATAAAAATCAACAAAAATGGTTGAAAAACAGAGAGACCAGAGAAGAAAATTGGTCAGTAAACGTTGTAATATTACAAAAAGCAAGTACAATTGTTTGCATGAGTTGGGATGGAAGAGGCAAAAGAAGATTTAAAAAAGGAAAGAAAAAATTAGGAACGAGCCATATACTGATAACTGGTCCGAACCAAAAAGCAACATGAAATGGAAGACGGAAAGCACATAGCAACCAAATCTGCAAACAATGGAGAACAGAAAACACACAAAAGGAATCCATAAGGTAAAAATAAAGCCACATCAAAATTTCTTCTCTTACTTCCTATTGACTTTCTGATGTGCTACTTCTGAAATACTCATATCAGCTTTATTTTGCCTGTTTAGGTATGTCTCTGCTTTGTGCAACTATTAGAATTATCCATTTAATAATTTCTATTGTTGTTCTGTTCAGATTTGATCCTATACAAAAATATAAACTTGCGTAAAATGACATTATGTAGCTAAAATATTTTTTTAAACCGCTTCAGAACTATTTCATGCAGAAACCAAAATTCCTTTAAGTGACAGGCAATTGATGTGCAAACTGTGAAGCAACTGGAATAAATTCAAATCTATATCTTCCATGCACAATTCGGATATGCTTCACACTCACAAAGCCAATAAGAGCAAGAGCTTTTCTGAGTCAATATTTAAAAAAAAAAAAAAAAAAAAAAAAAGAAAGGAACATATGCATTTGTTTCTCATGCAATATTCCTTTTGTCTGGTAAAAACGAAAGTAAAACTTTTCATGAAATGATTTTAAGAAGCATATGTTGTAAATGAAATGTGGCAAGTATGATGTATGATAGTTGTGAGCAGGCAAAGCAACTGAATCAGTTTTTATTCATGCACAAATGTCATGTCAGAACGAGCACACAGATTAACCCATTTCGTACGGTGTATTAAGCACAAATACATAAACCTTACAAAATTTCACAAGAGGTCATTAAAGAAGAGTACACTTTTTCTACAAGATGTAGTGTCTTGGTACCTTTTGAGGAGATTTCTTGTATCAGCTCAAAGACAGACCTGTTCAACTTTACAGTTCTCAAAAGGTAACATTAGAAAAGCAGTCAAAGGAAAATAGATTATGAAATAAATTCCTAGCAAGGACAAACCTGTTAAATGTTATCATCCCCCAGAACTCTCAGCTTATTCATAGGCATTTAAACAGAATTATCATCAACCACATTTTGCATCACAGGAGGCACTCATGTCAGAAAGTATTTCTGGGAATTGCATTACACAAACATATCCTCTGATACAGCAATAACATTCAGAGAGTTGACACTGAAAGCAACTTTGAGGAATTTTTGTTTTCCTTTAAAGTTGGAATTAGAAATGGAGCTAAAATATGCAAAGAACTTATTCAACATACCTTTCTCTAAAGTTACACTAATAATTTGTCAAACCTGCTTGATCTGTCTTATAGACAGACAGTAACTCACAGTGAAATAAGCTCAACAAGGCTAACACTGAACTGTTTCAGCACACACACTCCTATAGAATAGTGAATATTCAGTGCACCACAGGTCCATATCCTGCAAGGAGAAATGTGCTGGTCCTACAGAAGCCAATAAAAGCCCAGAAGTCAGTGTGGATGGCGGGTGACACTTCATAAAAACATTTATGTTGAAGAGAGCTTGAGTACTAGCCCTGACTGGCACAGACTGAATCAAGAAATGCCCACTTTTCGTACTACAATATTTTAAAGTGGAAATACACTTCTCTCTCCTCACCCGAACAAAAACCCCAAAATGTACTTAATCAAATCAACTATTATGAAGCTATTATAAATACTATTATTTATTCTGAAGATTTAATTAGCAGTAGCTGCTGACATCCACCAGAAGTTCATAGAGTCTTGAGTTCAAGAAACAAGCTCCAAAATGATTCTGAAAAGAGCTAATAACTTGTTCAGCAGTTAGTGTTAGGACGTGTCTTCACTGGAACCCCATTGCACCATCACGAGCTGGTCAGTCACAACTGACTAGGCTGTCAGGCTGCCCTCCTCACTCCTTTTTGCCTGTCAAATCACAGATTCAGAGACATTTAAGATGCCGCTTCTGTGCTCCTCTTTGCAGTTGAAGAGCAAAAACAATCTGACAATTTTTTGCGAATGAGACTTAATGGACCTTTGGTGAATAAATAAGACTTTTTTTCCCTCCCAGTGAGGGGGGAAAAATTTATTGTGAATGATATACAGTCATCAAGCTTCTTTCCAGCAATTTCATTTTCCCCCTCTCTCAGTTCCAATCAAGCCTGTGACAATACCTTAACAGTCCATCAAGATGTCTCAGCAGATCTGAGAGCTTCTTCAGATGTTATATGCTTGGAGTCTTCTTCCCGGCCTGAGAAGTGCAACATATTCTGGAGCACATCTGATCCAAAGAAGCCACAGATCTTATAGGATAATTAAGCAGCAGCCATCCAGTGGGAACTCCCAAGACCCGATGAAGTTTGTCTATGGATTTTATGGAATTATATCAAAGGGTCTGTGGCAGGGTAGCAACTGAGAAGTCAAAAGTGGGGGGAAAAAAAGGCAAGAAAAAGCCTGGAAATGGGAAACAATAGCAGTTGACCTTATAGAGGAGAAGTGAGGAAGAAAAGCTAAGCCAAATACATTATTGTATTTAACTGGGGAGGAAGAGAATGCCACAGGTCTGGTCAAGGGGAACACATGTTTAGGAAGAAGCAATGTGTGGTGCCAGGGAATAAAAAGCATCTGCAGGGAACAGAGGAAAAAGGGAAGGGGAGGAGAAAGAAGAGGGAAAATATAAAATATGAGAGACTCTATTTTGGCTAAACATCTAAACATTTAAGTACTTATCTGAGTGGCTGAATTTTTGTGTAATATTCCGTTCTACAGCATCTTTCTCTAATGCTTCAAAGAGGAGATGAAAAGACACTTTCGGAAAGCAATTTGCAATCCTCCTACTCTGGAACTACATTGAACTTTTCAAAACTATTATATTTTTACTTAACTAACACACATAATTTGCCAGTCAGGATTCCTCAAGCTCTCACAACACAAGAGTTCACAGTCCATCCAAGAGTTTTGTTTTAGACAGCTTTTTGTCTCCTTTTCTCCTTTTTTTTTTTTAATTTTTTTCCCCAGAATGACACCAAATACAACGTTTATAGAAAAAATGTCTCTTCTTATGAACAATCACATCTACATGGTTTAGTACTTTGGTAAGAGCAACTCACTCATTCCAGGCTCAGTCAGATAGCTGTAGCGCTTACGTAAAGCAAGGGAGACGAAGTTCTGGCGCCGGTCAGCCTTCTCCGTCTGCAACAAAACACAGCAGCACTTAGGGCTGGGGAACCACTGCCTCCATCTGAACAGAGCAGCAGGATGGGCTGCTTTTCGTGGCACACAACCCCTCGGGGGAGAAAGGGTGCTTCCATTCAGCTTCAGGACGGCATGCTGAAGCCGAATTTGGGCGAGCAGGCAGGGAGGGGGCAGAGGCAGCCTCTGCTCCTGGGTGCTGTGAGATGAGTGCCAGGCAGGGAGCACAGAAACCTGCTGTGAGTGACCACCCTTCTGCAGCAAGCAGGGAGGGACTGCAACCCTACTGTGAGCCCTCAGGTTCATTCCTCTGCTCATCAGGTAGAAGAACTGAGACAGCAGAAGCAGCTCATTATCCTGCCTTAAAGCATCTCCGTACTGTCTCATTGCATTATCACTTAATAAACTGCTTCACGCTAATAGAAATGGCGTGATTTTGTTCATTCTCTGTAAAATAAACCACCTTTGGCTAGAAACAGGAGGTGAACACAAAAGACTACAGGTACAGACAAAACATTCATAAGAGTGAGTGACCGATTGAGTATTGCCCCCAGATTAGCTTGTCCCGAAAGCACACACACCACGATGTACAACTGGCTTTAAAGTGAATACATTAAGGACAAAAAAAGGCATGGGAGGGGATTTTTTAATATGCACAAAATGCAAAGATGTGGATTAGAAAGCAGACTCCTCTTGTTAACTAATAAATTGCCTCATAAGTTGCTGCGTTCAGCGGGATAGGTGCTAGTGTGGTGTCTTTAATATTAGTAGTCCTTCAGAGATAAACTCGAATATGTGGCTAAAAATACAGTCTGTTTAGAAAGAGAACTATTATTATAGCCATATAATAGCTCATTGGGAAGAAGTTCTATGGAAGTAAAGTGATGTTTTTGCTATTATTATTTTTTAACATGTAAGGAATGCTTTGGGTTGCATTGTTTGGAGTTTTTTTAGCTACTCTAACCAGCAGGTGACAACTGCTATTTATTTGCCACCAGGAACAGAAAGAAATATTGCTGCTAGGCAAATTGGAAACACCTATGTTGTTTCTTCTACAAGATGATCTCATCTCTACCTACCTCTAATGAGTAAAACCCACTCAGTTTTCTGACAATCTAACATTGCAGTTTCCATGAAACAGTGGGTTTTAAGCTGCAAATATCTGAGGTTAATTTGAAAATAGACTTGAACACAATATTTAGAAATTGCTCTTGGCTGGTTTGCTTTTTTAGAAAGAATCCAGTTTATTTACAGAGGTGAGATATTAAAAGCCACTATTGTGGCCTCAGCAGTATCTTTTTCCTTCTCAAAAATACAAGTTACCATAGCAGTGTCAGTGTTACTCCAAGAGGTAAAATATTATCCACTAAACTCCTCCTGAGTTTTTGCCAAAATTTGACTACTTCTGATAGTCATAAATATATCCCTTTTCAAAAGAAAATTAGTTGCTTTTGTTCAGTGCTTGGTTTAATTTCATAATTTATAATCATGGGGTATCCCATATTTGAGCAGCTCTACTGTTTTACAGCAGCCTATCAGAAGCTGAGGATGTGGTTATTTTTCTGTAGGTATCATCTCAACACCACCATTAAAAATAGTTGTTTTTTTCTATAATATACTACTTTTCTTCACTAAATCTGAAGGAAATAAAAACAGAAGACAGTGTGTATATTACCTCATCATCTTGATCTGACTCTGTTTCCTTTTGGTCCCAAGATGCATTGCAGAGACAAGGAATATTATAATGGACAGCAGGGAAAAGAATATCAGGATATGAAAAGGACCAAATTGGGAGCACAAAATGCAAGCTGATTTATAAGGCAAAGCAAATCCAAAATGCCAACACAAAAGAAAAGAAAAAAAATCTTACATCCAATGCAAATAAACACGTGACATTACTGAAAGCATAAACCTATGACTTGCAGGCTGAAGCATGAGCTGTAAACAGAACTGTAAAAATTACAGGAACTTGACACCACAGTAACAAGAGACTTTAAAAGCGTTCTACATACAAGAAACCAATAAAACATACATTTTCAAAGCCTTTGTCATATTCCAAAGCATTCTCATTACTGACAGTTCACAAGGTTTCTTTATGACTAGCAGGAAATAAAAAAAAAAAAGAAAAAAAAAAAAAAAGAAAAAAAAAAAAAGAGAGAGACAAAAACCAAAGGAACAAAAACAAATCCAACCCAACCCTAAGAAAAATGTTTACTTTTCCAAACAAATACCTTTTTGTGTGCTGGCAGAGTGATATTCAAGTTGCAAACAGCTGTTTGGGGCAGTCCTTTTGTAGTCTTTGGTTCTTTCAAAAATGATAATCGACCACAGGGCTCCTGGCTGGTGTCTCTTACCTGGAAAAGAAATTTTGCTTTAGCATAGTAATATGTAGTAATTGAGGCATTAGTAAGATGTAGTAATAGTAATATAGTAGTAATAGTAATAAGTGGTAATTCAGAGTCCTAGAGGAGGTTTCTGGAACAGTTCTCAGAATTTCTTTCTACAAGGAGCTTTCTAGTGTGTAAACACTAATAATACCAAGCTGGAGCTCAGCCTGAGCTGCTGGAGGAGAAAATGTGTTACTGTGAAAGAGTTTTAGGTCAGCCTGAAGCTCCCTGATGGCAAATCCACGCAAGACAAGGTGCTGACTGAGTCCAACCTGAGAGTTTCATACTGGGGTGTTACTGACAGGCACCGTCTGCCCACTTCATTTCATTCTGCCATGTTTTGCCCTTGCGTTTACCAAAATGCTTAACAACCTCTCCAGCAGGGCAGCTGTGACAAGGCTAAGGAAAGTGAGCACCATTCCTGGCCTTTTAGAGATGAACAGTCCGCACACACCTTCTGCAGGCTGTTCTGAAGTACAGGATGTTATTGGATGCATCTCCTTTACTTAAACCCTCAGAAATTGTCACCTACTGGTATATATGTGGGGACTCCAGTTTGAGATATGGTTTTAGTAAAAGGCTGTCAATCCATATCATGGGTATTCTGCTCCCAGATGTGCCAGCAGTTCTGCTGTGGCTTCAAGCAAAGCACCCTCTCCATGTTATTCACATATTAAAGAACTACACTCACACCCTAGGGGCAAGTTAGTCCTGTAGGGCTGAAAAGGGGAAGTGGGACGGTGGGAAGGGAGGAAAGCAACAGGATCATTTATTTAGTTTGTTTTTCTTTTACCTTGATAGAGAATGGCAGTCTATTTTCTTTGAAAGCATAAAAATTAAAAACAAGCTGCTGTCCTCCTTTAGTCAAAGGGGCCAGATTTCCATAGCAATCAACATAAATAGGTTTTCCTTCAAGAACCTACCAAAGCAAGAACAAAATGTCAATAAAACCTCTTTTAATAGTAGATTCATATAAACATCATGATTTTCCCCAACATCATTCCTGAGTTTAACACAAGTCCCCACCTGGTTACATTCAACAACAAATTAGAATATCACTGTGCACTATGGCAAGGTGTTATGAGTACAGGCAGTTTGGAAAACCACGAGCCACCTGACTGGCTTTTCTAAAGTAACAGTGTGTAATTTACTTTGAGAAACAATAAGTTAGTGACTGTGATCTGACCACAAGCCAGTCCTACTCATGCCTGTGTGCCTGCAGGGCCAATGAGAAGGAATTCCCTCTGTCTGCAAAGCCCAGCCAGGGCCACCTGACAGCAGCGAGGGCAAATCCCACTGCAGACTGCACTGGGGCACCCACAAGTCCTCCTGCTCCTCCAGTCTCGCCCTGTTCTGTTCTTCCTTTGAGAATTCTCATGCCACAGCCTTGCTGTGAACCTTTGTTTAACAGGGCTTGTGTGGTTTTTGCAGGAGCTGCTGCTACTTGGAAAACACACAAGGAGGAAGCCAGCTGCAAGCAATGTACCTCAATGTCTTTGCTCCTGGCAACTTCCTCAAAGTTCTCTTGTTGCTCCAGGGTTTTGTCCACTTTGTCGTCAGTCATGCAGAAGCAGCGCAAATTGGATTCCACGGGGTCATTCATTTTGGCAAATATCACAAACTTTGCCATGTAAGGAACACATATTAATTCTCTGTAAAGCTGTGTTGCCAGCCCAACAGTCTCTAGTACTTGGTGGCAGTCTGCGAGCCAAAATCTGAGTGGGGAAAAGCAAACCATTCAATCAACTTTTCATTATGCTCCAACAATTCATTAAGGCTTAAAGAGAAACTGTGTTCTGTATCCTTGGTCATTTTGCATGTGTACTGTCCTTGCAGAATTGCCAGAGCTGTAATTATTCTTCTACTCTCAGCACAGCTTTAACAATCCAGAAATGGGAATACCTGTCAATGAAATGCTGACATACCTAGCTAACCCTTTTCAGACTGATATCTCATAAAACTATCAATCTGCAGGCTCATTTGAGCCAAAGTGAGGAAATTGAATTTCATGTGATCTTTAATATCCTGTAATGTGCTGATGCTTCACTATACATTTGATTTGCTAAAACAAACACATTTATAACATACTCAGCAAATCACATCTCCCATTCAGGCTGAACCAAACATGCCCACGGTGAAGTCTCCACAAACAGGTGCTACACTGTTATTTTCTCATCTTATGATTAAGAGTTTGAAGACAAGTATGATAAAAATAATTTATACCTTGTATCAGTCTTTCCTACAATATTTCAGCCCTGATCTATTTAGTTTTCCAGCAGTTCTCTCTCTTTTCATAAAAGGTTTTATAGTTGCAATGTCATTTACTGATTGATAAATGCTCTACATTCTATGTCATGAATTTTCTTCACTAGGATTTGTACGAATCCTGGTAAATGCCTCCATTTAGCATACAAGTCCATCAAGTCCATCAAGATTGATTTGAACTCACCATTTTTTGCAAAAGCTATTTTTGCGAGAGCAATTTAATACAATTTTCAACTAAAAAGCCCACAGCCAGAAATTAATAATCTTTAAATTTTTAAACAAATGCGTTGTTATGATCCCCAACCCCTTTTTTTTTTTTTTAACGGGATGAACATTTTGAGCTTTCTCTCTCTGTTGCCATTTACAGCAAAACCAAAGCCCTGTGTGGCATGGCAGCTTTCAGAGGAACAGGCTGTGTGCCAGCCAGAAGCCCCCGTCCCAGCCAGGGCAGAGCTCTGTGTGTGTGCAGCCCTGGGTGTGTGGGACGCTGATGGGCAGGGACACAGCAGCATCTGGGCCATCACCGCTCCACCAGCCTTGTGAGGGGCTTCCAGAAAGCCTGAACACAACCTGCCATCCAGGTGCTGGCCAAGGGAAGGCACTCCCGAGGGGCAGCTGGCAGGGTCTGCTCCCATACCTGGCAGAAACGTTGGTGGTGAAGGAGACGCAGTCGTTGGAGAACGTCAGCGGCGTGGTGCCCGTGATGTCCTCCCACTGCGCCGGCGACGTGCCTCCTGTGCAAACACACACCAGGCAGGTTTCCTCTCAAACACTAGCCACACACAGACTGCACAAAGAACATCTCTATCTCCACACACTGAAAGAGAGCCTAGACATTAATGTTCTCCAGCAGCTGAGCTCCGCGTTATCATGGAGCATCAACAACGCTACATAGCATCACACGCCACACAACAAAAAACAAAGATGTAAGCGAAGAACAAGTCAACAGCAACCTCCTCTTGATATCAGCTAGGACAGAATTACTGCTGCAAGCTACTTTTACTGACAAGCACATTTAAAAGCCAAGACTGAAATTTAACACGTGTTGGGAGAGTTCTTTTAAAATGGGACCAGATAAAAAGCTCATGGAACCAGTGGGAGCCTTGGAAATAACCTCAGCTGGTTTTGCTCAGGAGAGCTGATCATGCAGGTGTGATGAGAGTGGGCACAGAGCTGCTGCTGCCACAGCAGCCTTAGCAAAGAGCAGGGTTTTCTCTAACCTGTAATGCTACATAGGAGTCGAAGGCTGGGAGTCGTGTCTCCTTTGTACCCATTGGTCACTCCTTCTCCTGATGGAGGTGGCACAGGAATTGTCATGGTTATTGGCTTATGGAACTTCCTTCTTCTTGGCTCCACAGTGACAATGGGACTGAATGTTGCTTTGTTTCCAAGGATTTTTTTGACAATCTCTTCGGGAACTGGTTGAGCCTGTCAACATGGGGAACGTACATACTTAAACTAGAGCTACAAACTGTTTATAGAAATGCAGAATTATTTTCTAAATGATAATTCTATTTTCTTTTTATTTTCTGCAGATTTTTCCCCTGCCATGAAACCTTCTCAAGGTGATTACTAGTGAAATTCATGTTTAGTTTTTATTCCACAACTCACTCCTGAATTCCTAAAGGCTAAATGGTAGAGCTACACTATAAACCTCAGAAGGTTCCCTGCAGTATTTGCTGAGAGTTTTTCAGAGCATGTTTGGTTTTGCTCTTAGTGACATTACATACAATTTCAAAATGCAAAACCAGGCCTATTTTGCACTTGAGAAGTGAGGACTAGACACTGTCTCCTGGAGGTGACAGACAATTCTTACATCTCTGCCAAACACAGATTCATGCTCTTGAGGAACACTGCACCCCAGCTGACCTCTGTACTCAGTGCTTTCTGTGATTATTAGAAAGAAATACTTGTTTGGGTCAAAATCACAAAGAATGCATGAAGTTACAAAAGACTTACAGGTAAATTTCACATTTTCTACAGTCAAAAGGGACAGACATGCTAATGGGAGTCTGCATCTATTTGCCTTTTAATTTTAGTTTTTTTAAACTTTCAAGGCTGTTTCAATCAGGCTGACCCATGACTTGCTATAATTCAAATTGCAGAGTGCACTGATATGCAGAGACCATGCAGTTACACTGCAGTCACAGCACTGCATACAGAGCTGTCATACTCCCCTCACACTGGGGAGCTCTGGCAAGGCAACTGCATAACCAGAACAGCACAACTTCCATTTTCTCAAGATTAACCATCTGGAGATGTGAAATATCTTTAACAGAAATGTTTCAGCGTGAATTTCAAGCCCTGCAATTCAAATCAGCATCTCTTTTTCATGACTTGTCATACTATTAAGGGAATTCTAAGTGATAACTAACTGAACTCAAAGATGCCTCCCATTCCTATGGAATATTTCTCCACTTTCTGTGCAGTTAAAGTAGAATTTAAGCTACATGGTCTTCCCAGATTTCACCCCTAGATGAAGTCTTTCCAGATTTCACCCCTAGAAATGCCACTGGTGAATGTCCTAAGACACAGCAGATGTACATGGGAGGGTTTTGACCCAGTAGCAGCTGGCAAACAGCTGCATGTAATCCCCACCAAACCCATTCCCATGGCAGAGGGCAGCCCAGTGACCCTGCTCACAAGCTGCTGCTTTGCCACAGCAGACAGGGACTGCACAGGGGCTCTAGTGTTGACAGCTCCAGGTCTCTGCTTCCCTCTCTCCATTCCTGGGATGCTAAGCAATGACCATGGGGGCGATCCAAGGGCAGCTGGGCCTGTGCCACAGGGAGGAGAACTGTGCACCCCCCGTGCCTGAGGGACACTGAGCGTGCCCTGCAGACTTGTGCCAACTCAGAGCTCAGGTGTGAAGGAGCCCCACTGGCAGTGAGCAGTGTGAGCTCCGGGAAGCTCCGTGGTTTCCAGTCTCATGCACCCAGCCAGGTGCACTGAGAGAAGCTGAAGCTTTACCTGGAGCCCCACGCGGATCCTCTTGGTGAGAGCCCCCTCGGGGAAGGCGGCCTGCACCCGAGGCACCGTGGTGCTGCTCAGCACGCCGCCCTCGGGCCCGATCTGGTTGCTCTCCTGCTTGATGCGGGAAACCACGGCGAAGTACTGCGGGAAGTCCTTGGTGACGATCCGGCAGATCCGCTTCTTCTCCAGCTCCTCCGCGCTGTCCAGCTCTGCGGGCACAGACAGGCCAAACATTCAGGCATACCCTTCATCCCACACACTTCTGGGCCTTTGAATAAGCCTTAAAATGCCCAAGAAGGTTGGGAGGTTTATAATTATTTATTTGCTACAGCAGTAAAAAATAAGCCATTCAATGCTATCAGTTATCAAGCTTTGGTTTTTTTCTGTGAACTTTTGTATAAATCTTGATGATCAGGGCCAACAGCAATAGGCAAACGCACTTGCTAGGACACCTAAATAGTCAGGTATAGAATCCTTTGAACCCCTCAGGAAATCCCTAGATGTGACAGTCTCAGCAGCTGCCACAGAATGACAGGTTTGTCACACGGCACAGAAGTCCAAGGAGGGCTGAAGGACACGGTCAAGTTTCTTCTCTCTCTTATTTCTATCTGGTCTTCCAGAGCTTTATTCCCATCCTGTTTCCCCGTATAGTTCAGACATAAAGCAAACCACAGGAGACCACAGTCAGCCCATGGCCTATCTCCCTTCATGCCAGGTGTGCAATCCAGAGCTTGGCCACCTGAGCCACTTGAGACAGTTATTGCCCAGCCTGGCATCCAAAAAACCCCAACCAGACACCGAGCTCTCCATGAAACTGTGGGAGCAACAGAGCTGTCTCCCAGCACCACCAGTGAACCAAGAGCAAGCTTCCCTCCCCCATCAGCACTCCAGCCATTTGGTTATTTGTCCCAAAATAACTGCAGGGTGCTCCTCAGTTCCTAGAGAACCTTAGATTTCCTCAGATACAACTGAAACAGTCAGGTCATTGACCATTAGTGCTTTCAGTCACATTGCCAGTTTGTAGGGTCACCAGGGCTCAGAAGGTACATAGAGTACCTATTCCTATCAATTAGTTCAGTGTTATTGCAGTTGTTCAGCACATGACATAGTTTTTCCCATATATGCACTGGGGAAAACTCTGATACAACAAAAATATAATGACTTTTGCAACTGTGTGTGTGTGTGTGTGTGTGTATATATCTATATTTGCATTGGTGTCCCAAATGCTGTGGTGAAATCCCTGTGATATAAACACCATAAACAAATGGAGATAATTATGTAACTGCCATGCATTTCTCCTTGTAACTTCTAGCACTTGGCCTTTTTATCTATTGTAATTGGATTTCATTGCAGCACTCCACAAATTTCAGCACTTATTTTCCTCCTTAAAAAGGGACTTTCTAAGCCAAAGTTTGTTCCTCAAAAGATTCAGCAAGAGAAAGTAGGAAGACCAGAAATAATACTAAGACAAAAGACACTTGTAAAATACTCTTTGTGACTGGGGTATTTTCCTCCTCTAAACATGTAAGCTCAATTACAATTCAAAAATAATTATAATGCAAATTTGGTAAAATGTCAGTTTTCCATTTTAAAACATTCAGCAGATAGTTTGGATTAATCTCACAGTGTTGCTGTGGATCATATGTATCTACCAGAAGTGGATAATTTCTTATCATAATGTCAGCTTCCATTTACTTTGACTCAGAGATTGATATCTGAAGCCCTCTAATGAATTAGTCACTCTGCCTGCAGCCTCTGGTAGCAATGGCTTGTGCAGGATACAAACTGGATTCCTAAACTCCCAGGCAGGTATCATCTTGACTGCTAAATCCTCATCATCTCCTGTTTGTTGCTAGAGAAAATACCCACTGCAAAATGCTCACAGAGGTGAAGGATAATTAAAATTCTCCTGAAGTGGAAAAACAGTGATTTGTACAAGAACATTTCAAAGTCCTTTGAACCTGGCAGGCTCTCTCCTTCAGAGGAGGAGGATGGGAAGATAAGAGTGGCAGAGCAACAGTGAGGCATGGAGAGGAGTTGGACTATACATAGGGAGGTTATGTTTGGATAATATATATGTAAGCTACTATATGAAGTTGCCCTCTAACAGAAAAAAAAAGTAAAAAAGGATGATGAGCAATCAAACCATCTCTCTCACTGCCCTGAGAAATGCAGTGTTAGCATGACAGAATTAATGAAACAGGGAAAACTAGTCCTGGGAGAGGTCACGTTTCCCAAACACACCTCATGCCTTTTACAGAGGGAGATATCATCACTACTACTTCCCTCAGCTGCTGACACTTCATTCCTGGGCAGAGTGTCTCAATGATAAACCATGAACCATTTTTTGGTTAGATGGTTGGGTTTTGGAGAGAAGGGGGTTTTAGCCACAGAGCAGTATGCTGTGCACCCATCATGGAGATAGAGATAAAAAAGCATGGAGAGGCAAAGCAGAAAGGTCAGTGGCAGAACTGGGAAGAATCTCCCAATGAAACTGTCTCCCAGGCTTGTGTAACAGCCCAAGAACTCCTAGAGCCCCACTCAGCTCTAGTGAGTCAAGAGAAAGGTGCTGTGAATACCATGTGTGCACAAGTCTTCTCCTGCCACCCATGTGTGGGGTACACTTATCCTGCAATGGTTTGGGGCCTGATCTTCCACAGGAGTGATGGAGGAGACAGGAGACGGACAGAGGGGAAGGAGGCAGGAAAAGAACATCAGTGTGTGGTGCATGCTGCCACACAACCATTAAGGCTCCAGGACTGGAGGAGAGAAACACAGCCATGTCCTCCAAGGTCAAGAGGGACAGGACAGGCTGTCTCAGGTCAAGGAAAGCAATCACACCAGTTCTCTCTGGTGAGAGGCAGCTGTGGATCAAGTTCATCCACATCTAATACCTTTCTTTTTTTTACTGTCAGATAAGGTAACACAGGGCAAGAATCTTCTGACTCAAAATAGAACAAGACAAGTCACAGAACACCTGGCTGTTTCATGAGCTTCAAGGTGTCTTTGTGTGGATCTGGTTTCCCTTGCCAGGGCCTCAGAAGAATTTTGCTAGCACTGAAAAAGCAAATCTCACCTGACTGAACAGCTCTGTGAGCTGTGCAACTCTGCCCCAGTCCTGGCTGGAGCAGAGCTGACCCTGTCACAGTGCCCAGACTGCAGGCTGGGGTGAGCACAGGGTCCCAGATCCCCCCACACAGAGCTGCGCCCACTCAGGAATTGCTGCACTCAAAGCACAGCATGCAGGAGGCAGCTTCCACATGGACAAAAATGCAGGAGGGGGATGGAGGCAGGGAGAGCACATGGCAAGGGCAAGGAGAAACTGAGGGCAGGAAGGTGCTGGTAACCAGACCCACCCTCCCAGCCTCAGTGTTTCACACACACAGCCAGACACTCCCAGTGCCACAAAGATGCTTCGCCCTCAAAGAAGGCAAGGTCCTTTATGGCTATTTTTGTGTGGTCTTTTAACTTGCCATTCACAGCACACAGTTTAACAGCAATATGTTTAAAAACTTTTCTTGGAAAGGTGGCAAAATCACTGCAGAGTGATTTATGGTGGTATTTTAAACTTGAAGCATAAACAAGGTCACACTCTGGTTTGATCTGTCAATTCAGTTATGTAAAAACTCCTGCTTCCCATCTGAAACCACACTGTGCAGCTGCAAGCTTACTGCAGCCACAAGCATTTGCATTTCTTGGCTCACTCCCTAGTTTGCAAATAACTTTTAAAAGATTAGCTACCCCAGTGTGTGCATTTGTGCCCACAATTTGTCTCCAGGTACCTCTAAAGGGTGAAGGAATGTTAAAAGCAAACAGAAGTTATCTATAAAAGGAGCTTGTCTGAAAACATGATGTATTTGCCAATTACAAGGCAGAGAGATTCTTCCTAAAAAAAATACATATATTCCAAAAATACATAAATTTTATTTGATTAAAGTATAAATAAATGTAATATGGCCAAGAGCTGTGAACTGCTACCCTTGTGTTTGGAGCCACACTCCTCCTACTCCTAAAAATGCCAAGTTCCCTGCATTTGCCTAAGTACAGCACCATCCTTAAAATAAAACCTATTTAAGCAGAGACCTGACTGCACCAAAACCAACCAGGCTCTTTACATCACAGTTCACTGTTCTCTCATGCCAATAACCCAAAAGTCCTGCTGTTATTTGAAGGCGCACCAGCCCTGGAGCAATGCCTCCTGTCTGGGATTCTCTGGGGTCTAGGACGAGGTTTCCCAGCAGATGGTGCTGCTCCCAGCACAGAGCAGGCTTTTTATGACTGAGGCATGTCCTTGCTCTCATCTCTGCATGCAGAATTATTTCCTAAATGATAATTCTATTTTCTTTATATTTTCTGTAGGATTCCCCCCCCCCCCTCCCCAGGAAACCTTCTCAAGGGTGATTGCTAGCGAAATTCATGTTTAGTTTTTATTCCACAACTTACTCCTGATTACCTAAATGCTAAATGGTAGAGCTACACTATAAACCACATAAGGTCCCCTGCAATATTTGCTGAGAGTTTTTCAGAGCATGTTTGGTTTTGATCTTAAGGGGGAGAGCAAAGCAGGAACCACCACACAGAGCAGCAAACTGCACCACTAAAGCTCAGCCTGTTAAGGAGCTGCAATAAAGATCTGATTGACCTCCTGCGCTACAGGCTAGGAAAGGACTTGTGATCACAGCAGCTTTGACAGAAAAGCTGCCATTAACAGAAAATGGGCACTCCTGCAGCACCTCCTGGCTCCCAGAGATGATTATGCAGATGAGTTTTCTTGCAAAGACACACTAAATTTCTCTAAATGACTATGTGGCTGCTTTTTATTTAAATTAAAGCTTGCTTCTGCCTCCAGAGTTCATACCTGGAATAAAACTTCTCCCAAAGTTATGTCTTCTGAGATACAAGATACTCCCCCTGAGCGAAGTCTGACTGTGGTACTTTGTAACAAAACACCAAAACTCACTCAAGTCTACAAATTTGTAATTTTTTGGCCATTGCTTGGAAGACATTTTACATTGCAAAGGTGTCATTTAACTAGAGTGGAATTTTGTCAAAACCCTTGCACTATTTTAACGCACGGTGGGGTTTTCTTTTTTTTTAATATTTTGCTTTCCTAGCTAGAGAAGGATTGAGCTAAAACAAACGGAACAAATAATCACTACAGTGAATGTGTCTACAGTGTTTTTCTCCTTTTCCTCTCACAAATGATTGCCTGGATTTGTAGAAGCCATTCCTGAGGTTTGGCTTTTAAGGTGTCAAATATTTTCCCTCTAACAGAATAACGTCCATCATACTTTGTGTGATTATTTGGTTGCACTTACACCCACCAACCTCCAACAGCAGTTCCCCAGAAGGAAAGAGCCACCTGAAACCCTCAGTAGATCAGAAAGTTGTCCTGTGGCTCCATGTTGTGAAGTTTATTATTTTAGGCTCTAAGTACTGAGGGCTTCATGCTCACCTCTCTCAAAGTGTTTTTATTTGTTGAGCTCGTCTCTGTAAATTGTCAATTTATCCATGTGTGAGCTCCTCTGTAAGTCCTGCAAGCTGCAGCACTTCAGAACAACATTTCTGTGCCCAGATTTCCCATTTCCAAATCAAACTAAGCTCAGTTTGAGAAGCACATAAAGCAAATAAGCAAGCTGCTGATCAGTGCTGACCACCCCACCCCTGTCAAGGCACCACTGCTTCACCCAAACAGCAAATCATCACTTCTGATCCCATGCCAGTGTGCAGAGAAGGAGGGGCCGTGGTGAGATTTTTCTTTTTCAAGGGCTGAAACTACTGCATTCAATCCTGCAGCAATCATAATTCCCCAAGCCATACCATCCTGGACCATGTCTATCTCTTCCCTGTTCCACTGCTTTTAGGTACCCTTCACTGGTGAGGTTTAATTTATTTTTCCACATCCACTGGCAAAACATTTGCAGTGTTTCTGTCCTCCTGTCTGGTTGGTTCTATTACATTTATTTTGAAATAAATAGCTACAATAGATCCTCATGAAGCAAGCAGATCTTTGCTGTTGCTTTGTGTTTGTACAAGCTCAGGTGCAGTTCAAATACTTCAAAGTGAAGCCTTTCCTGTTGCCCCCATTCCCAGAAGATCAGGAAATCGATAAAAAATGCTGTATTTCAGATGCCCAGGGAGACCCTCACAGCAGCACAACTCCCACGCTCCCAAGGCATGCCTTTTGCTGAGGCTCATCAAACAGGGAGAGGCCAAAATCAAAGGCAGAGCTGCCCCACAGATACTCCCAGAGCTGCCATCCACAGCCTCATCCTTTCCTTCACCTGCTTGTGCTGATAATGAAAGGACTTTCCTGCAGCTGGTACCCACACTGTGACTTCCTGTAGGTTATCCAGGATAAACCCTTCCGCAAAACCAAAGCTCGCACCACAAACTGTTTCATCCACACTCAGATGCAAAGAGCTTGAGTAATGGTTTATCAGCACGAGTATTGAAAAATGATTGCTAGGAAAAGAAAGCAGTGGTGCCAAGGGATCACTGCAGCCCCATAGCCTGGCTTTGCCCATGATTTGTCTTCAGGGACCATCTCTGACAGCATCTTCTGATGGATTTGTACAGCTGGGTGCCCTCATCTTGAGGGACTCTCACACCAACAGCAATGCTCAAGCAAAACAAGGGAGCCAGACTCCCCAGATGGGCACCAGGAAGGCAGGCTGTGCACGTGTGGGAGGCAATCTCCAACACCACCATCTGAAATCAGAATGCTCTAGGGGCCAAGCTCTGTGTCCCTGGGAAGGCCCCACAGAGCTGCTATTTACACTTCATTGTTGGTTTGCAGTGACCTTCCCGTGGCCCTGCCTGAGCAGCACAGACACGTGTGCCTCCAGCTGGGTGCTATTCCCAAATTCATGCTGGAAAGCAACTGTGCAAACTCTGCTTAAGCTTGGCAGGACTTCAGACCAAAATTCACCACTCATTTCAGGATGTCTCCAGGCCACTGCAGAACAGCTTCTCCTTACACTCTTTCCATCAGTTTAATATGGAACACACACTGTATTCCCTGAAGTCAGACATCCCCTGCACTGTTTTATTTTAGTTTGCTTTAGTCAGCCCGTGTTAGCAAGCCTTCACAAAGGCAAGGCCAAAGCTTTGAGAAAATATTTACCTTCATCCATGCCATTAAGTATTTCAGTTAAGTCTTCATGTTTGCTGTCATACTGGTGCTCCTTCCACGTTTCACCGTTCTCGCTCCGGAGGACGATCAGCTCTCGCTCCTTGCCTCGCATTGATCCAAAATGAGGGATTTCCACTATCACAGGGCTAGGGAAAAAGGAACCATGTTATTTGTAACCCTACATTACCTCACTGCCCTCAATTTCCTATGGGTCCTTGAGAAAACTACAGTCATTTTTAATAGTAAACACTGTTACGGTAAAAATGCTTTTAAAATTGCCAAAGCTGCACAATCCTTTATGATTTAAACTATATTAATGGATAAATCAAAAATACTAATATATAGCTTGTTTTTAGTGCAAATCTTTTGAAATATCTGCCTCCATGAGAAAAATAGTGACAACTTTTAGTAAGGAGAGTCCTCCTTGCTCATTTATCTGAGGGTGTAGGTGATGCAACCTGCCTCCAGCACACACAGCACTGCTGACTTTTAACTGGCATTAGCACAGTCAAAGTTTGGATTTGGCTCAGAGAGTTTGAAGGGACAAAGTCAGTTCAGAAGCAGTCTGTCTATCCCAGGGCATGCAACAGCCACTGACTGTAACAGGAACCATGCATTTATGCAGATTTTGAACTTCAAACTAAGTCCCATAGTTTTCAAAGCTCTCCCTGGCTCTCTGTGGATGCAGCTCCTGTGAAATAAAAGAGACTGTTTTTCTTTAGCTCCACTTTCTGGTTCTCATGCCCAGCATCACAGCTGCAACCTCTGCACAGCAAACATCACAGGGGAATCGTTAGATCCTTTCAGAACGGACTTCTCTGGGTTGAACAACATCACAACCACATTGCTATTAGTTACTGTCAAACATTTTGGGGGGAATGAGAAGGTGGTTAATAATACACCTATGTCACCAGACAATGTACCTTCAACAGAGGACTGCAAGTGCATTACTGAACAGTTTGTATGAACAACCAACAGAAACCACCATTCACTTCATGTGCCATTCCTCAACAAAACAGACACTGTTGCCAAACACTTCACAGGCAGGATATGCATTTTAAAGTATGCTAAGACAAACCGACTGAAATCACACAGTAAGTGAACATTTATGGATTATGCAGCTTTAAGACATTTAAATAGACAGTATCATCATTTTCCTACAGAGGTTGTAAAGGGTTTAACTGCTTTGTAACAACTTGGTTAAAAGCAGCATCACATGATGGGAGAAGGGTGCAGCATTTCTGTGGTACTGTACATCTGCCACATGTTGGGTGCACTGACCAATCCATCACTTGAGCATGAAATCACAACAGCCATCATGGGGAAAAAACAAACTAGCCTGAGGCCCAGTTCGCACATTAAATTCCCAGGGAGAAGAGTTAGTCTTTTTTTCCCCATGAAAATAATAAAAATAGTTTAATTAATATATATTTTAGATGCTTTTAGGAACGCCCAGTCTATTTTTCAACTCTCAAGTCCTTTAACAAAAAAACAGGAATGTAGCTGCTCTCTCCCATTGTGCACAGTAAGAAAACACCAAAAATTCAAACACATTGCTTAAAATATTTAGTCTCTAGTTCAAAAAGAGCACAAGCTGAAAACTAAGGCTGTAGTACAATCTTTGCAGGCTAATATTTCAGATACTGTCTCTGTAAATATTTAGAAACTACACAATTTTGTGCATGACATTTAACAAGAATAATCAGTGAGAAGGTATTGAACAGGTTTGGAACACCAAACACTCACCAATATTTTGAAAACCTAATGCAATAAATTTCACAATGTGGTTTGAAAACAACAGTCAAAAACATACGGAAACATCCTTACATGTTTAGACTATACACAGCAGTCCCTTTGGGTAGCATACTTGGCTTTGTAAATTTATTTTAAAAAGATGCCTCTTGCAGGTTGCAAAGATTAGTATTTCTCCAATCTTGCTGAATCAATTCATTCATTTGATAACATTTTTTTCTGAATAATCTTTCATAAGTAATGAACTTTATGTGATCACATTTTACAAATGCTCTTCCCAAAACAGTCTCACTCGAGGCCTGTAAATACCTTCTCTACCACAGGGTTGAACTTAAAGGACTGCCACTGTGTATTAAAATGTATTTAATGCAGTAGAAACACTTCAAATTTAAAAAATTACAAAAGCACAGAAGTTATGAAAGCAGAATGCTGGCAGTGAATTTTACATGCCTATAAGCACAAGGTAGTAGCAGAGCTATATTAAATCAAGCCACTATGATTTTCTTTCAGTGACATAAATCAACTGAAAGTTTTAGGAAACTTAAAGAAAATAATGGGATTAACAAAAAATTGGAAACAAAAGAAAAACTGTAGACATTCTGTATCTTTTCCGTACATATCCTACCCAATAAATTTTGTTCCTTGTGGACCAAGCTGCAGGATTCGGCTAACCATGCTCTCACCCTCATTTAGAGGGGGAGGACTTTTAGGAAGATGCAGTTTACTGAATAACATCCATGCAGCAGGAAGAGAAACGAGAAGGGGAAATTAGGAACAAGCTGTCATTCCCGGCAGAACCAGCAGTTTATACCAGGGTGCCACTCACGGTAATGAACAAAATTTATAATTAGGAAAAAAATAGGCCACATCATAGTGGATTGTTTCCCCTGTTTTAAGCTTTAAAAACAGTCAGTTCCTAGCACTGGTACTACTTGTACCACCACTCCACAGCAGATCACTCCAAGTGGTTTTGCTCCACAGGACGGAGACAGGCAGCTCCCAACAACTCCAGAGGGAGCCGTGCACACGTTAGGAACAGAGCTCAGTATCTGGGTCCCTGTGGGTGTCTCCAGACAATTCTTTGTGGTAGTGCTGTTTCTCTAAATACTCTACAAGCAAGAGGGTCAAAACCTGCTCTGGGTTTTCAGTGTGTGACTCCTCCTGACCTCCAAGGCAGGGTTGCATGAGTAGACGGCGGTGGGACCTGGCATTCCCATGGCTTTCCTTACCTTCACCTCCATCCTGCCGTCATCAAAGAGGCAAAATTCTCCTTAAAATGCAAGGGTTCTTTACAGGAGGAATGGCAGGTTGGCATTTTTTAATGTTTTCAGTTAAGCAGCCTGTGCTAGATGTTAAGATGAGGCAGAGTCAACATTTAACTACTTAGATCCACAGGATAAAGGGAGCGAAAGGTGCGACATGAGCACAAACAATTGAACTCACAGAAGAACTCACCCTAAGAACTGTGCCCCTGCTGGCCCCATCTCTACAAGCCGACTTGCCAATCCTTCTCCTTCGACCATGGGCGGCGGGCTGGCCAGCTTGTGCCTCTTGACCAGGCGGCAGGTGATGCGCGTGGGCGCCGTGCACTTGCGCGGCGGGATGATGATCCGCATGCCGTGGTGCCGGCTGCCCCTCATGGAGCCCCCGCGGGCATCCACCATGAAACTCACCAGGAAACTGCGCCAAAATAAAGCAAACTCTTCAGTGAAAGGCCTCTCAAAACAAGCACAAGATCAGCAACAAGTCACAGACTTCAAAACGTTAGGAAAGTCATCCCGATCCCAGCTAAACTAAAAGGAACATGAAGATCCTTTTAAAACTTGTACTTGCATGTTAACTACTGGTTATCAAAAGCAGGAATTGCTAAAGCTCTAGCAACATCATGGTGAAATGACCATGTTCTACCGGGCAATTTGGATTAAAAGTGTACACAAGAAATGTATTAGTAGTGGTTTGTTAGAATTTTAAAACATCCCTTCGTTGCTGTTAGCTCTATTGTCCACAAATGAGAGCAATTAGCCTCACATGCATAAAGCAACCAGACAGTATAGAAAAAGGAGAATCAAAAATGCTTATTATTTTAGGAACCTCAGTCTTTAAAGCCTTCCCACTGTCTCAGTATTTGCAAATATTCTTGATGGCTGCCAGAGCAAGTGTCAGCACCATGGGTGAGAGTCCAGGCTACCAAGGGCTTCCACTGATGGGGAGGATAAGTGATGACTACCAAGTACATAACCCTTCAGGCTGTTGGCTCCCTGGAGGAAATCATGCCATCACTTCTCTTTGAAGATAAGATTCATTAGCAAAAAAAAGGGACATTAAAGAAAAATCGCACTTGCTAGTGTCATTCCAATGCATAATTTTCCATTTTTTCATAAGGCGGTAAGAAATCATATTTGTAAATGATGAGTGGTATATTTTTAAATAAAATTCTTTCTATTAGCATGGGAATAATTGCTATTAACAATTCATATTAGAATAGCTTCAGGTAGAAGATGCAATAACAGGCTGGTAACAAGAGGGATACAAGTTACCAGCTCAGTCTTGAAGTCAGTACAGATTTTGTTTGTTCCTTCTGTACGACAGACACTGACATAGCTGACACATCTGTCATGTGGCTTCACTATTTTCAAGGCTGTTGCCAAAACTTCCAGCTTTTAAGAACTGAACCTTCACATGACTAACAGGTGAATCCATTCAATTTCCTGGCTCCTGACAGCAAAGTGAACTAAGGGTGTCAGCCAGTAATCCAGGGGATTGTGATGGCTCTCGGAAAAAAGCCCCCAAGTGCTCTGAATTATGACTGGGAATTTGTGCAACACAGTTCCATTTGCTCTGAGACCAGCAGGGTATCAACAGCAGCAGCTGACAGGCACAGCAAATAAACTGTATTCAGAAGTCTGGCCAACATGGGTGAGAAAATCCTGCACAAAAGCAGGAGAGAAATCAGCATTTGGTATTTAGTGGTCTGCAGGAGAGAAGTGAGCAGGGACACCAGCTAGAAATAGCTGGAATATGGTGGAAATGTTGTCCAGCTGAATTCCAGATCAAGAAGTTGCTACATTGCTTTTCTTCAAATTAAAATCCATCAGTAAAGATGGGGAGGTAAAAACTGCTCTCTGAGATGACCCTAGCCCAAATTTACAATTTCGCATGTGCCAGCCTCTTTACAAAACTGAGGCATGATATTTCACAGTAGTTTTCATACAGAAAAACTGTATCTGCATTCCATGTTTCTCTCCTAGATAAATGCACTGTGCACTCCAACAAATCCAAACGTTGCCACTAGGGTATCCCAGCTCCTCACAAGAGGAATTGTTTCAGCAGGACAGGATCTTGGCTAACCAAACACTTTCCCTAAACATTGGGCCTGTGTCAGAACCAGTATGCTCAACCTTTAAATTACAGAGTATAAAAGTGATTATAGTCTTATTATTGATGGATGCTTAGCTGGCCTTTTGGAAAGGGGCATGGTTTCTGTGTGCAGAGGAGCTGGGGCCCTTCCAGCCTGGCAGTTTGCAGGGCGCAGGGATGGATGCCCGGCTGGAGCATCCCCTGGGCTGAAGCTGCAGCAGCTCCCGGGAGGCACAGCTGGCCAGAGCACCATGGAGGAGCCTCCTGGGGAGCCTGGCAAGGCTGGCTCGGCCTGAGGGCCCAGCACAAGGCAATGCTTTGGGGAGCTGCCTGTCATGTACATGGTTACTGGCTTGTTAAGCCACCTCAGAATTCATAATGAAAAGGAGGCTTTCTTCTCGTGCAAAAATGCCAAAACCTACACTCAAGTAAGATGCTGTCTTCTGTACCCAAACTATTTAAATGATGGAAAGAATGAAGTGCCAAAAATCTTCAGGCAACTAAACCAACGGTCTTAAATTCATAATAAAAAAAAAATCAATAGAAGTTAAAACTAAGTACCTACAAAAATCAGTCCCTGAGTTACCAGGGATGTTTAGGCTGTAGATTTTAAGGTCAGTCCAGCCTCAGCAACCAGGAGCTTTGCACTGTGAATAACCCTGGGCAGGAGGCTGTGGCCCAGGGCAGGAAGCAGCCCTTTCCAGCCTGGTGTCTGCACCAACTGCAGCCTCCAGCAGACCAGCCCTTGTGCACATTGCTCCAAGAAAAGGGCAATCACTGTCAGTAGCTTATTAATTAATTATTTCCTTCATTAATTTTCTGGTTAGTAACTTACCGTGTAAAACAGTAACAACTCCAAACAGTATTTCATGCATTTTCTAGCTAAAAACATTAGTAGCTGATGCTTACCTAAATTAATGTTGCACTAATAATGGAAACTACAGTATGACCTCTAAAACACAATGCTAAAGGCTAATGAGCATTTCTACTTGGATACATGGAAGGGATGAGGATGTGGTTGGATGCACTACAAACATCTACACACACTCTGTGGGAAAAAAAGTTTAAAAAAACAAAATAAAATGAGGATTCACAGAAAGCACTGAGTTATCACCTTGAATCATACTGGGGGAGTGGAGAGGAATAGCTGCAAAATAATTTAGAAAGCAAATGGGAAAATTAATGTAAGATAATTAGAGGCAAGCAACAGAAAATATCAATAATAAGTGCAAAGAAAAAGTAACAATCAGAAAAATAACAAAAGCAACATATTTGAAGGCCAGCTTTAGAAATTATTTGGCTTTTGCTTCACATATTGTGACACATGTCATATAAAATATGATACACATGGGAAAAAGTCTGAAAGGGAGGGTTCATTTAATTAGTCAGCACAACTCTGTAAGTTCTCTGGAAAATGCAGAAGCACAAGGAGAAAAGCATTTGCTGTTTACTCAGTCGGCAGAGAATTTATTGCAACACAATTTCTTCATTAAATTCCAAAAACATGCTCCTGTGTGCCATGGAAAACCAGTTCTTGCACTTTCCTAAAGCAGTTTGTTTTCCAGAGCATAATGTGCAAACATATGTGTGGCAGGATGCTTGAAAGGATTATCAGCCCATGCCATCAATTGCACTGCTGTCAAAAATGAGTTCTGTGTGTACAGCAGGCTGCAGTAAACTATATACAGTTAATTTAATTTAAACTGCATATAGTTAATATAATTTAAAATACAGAAAGCTATAAAGAATCTGATTTATTCCACTTTGCAAGACTGGATCCAGTATTTCTGAGTTTTTCACTATTGTTAGGTAATGTGGCACACTCATTTCTTTCAGCTAAGGAAATGAAGGAGTTAAAGGCAACACAAAGAGACAACACCCACATTTGACTTTGGGAAAGCTGCAGGAGTAAGCTCACATCTGACAGCTGAAGGTCATTTTGGTGAGGGTCTCTACCCTTCCAGAGGCCTCAAGATTCATGATGCATTTCAATGTACTGCTTACAATGGACCCTGTTCAAAACATATGCTGGCAAAACAACTTATCTGAACTCAAGAAGGAAAACATAAAACATTCTCTTGGCTTGAAAAAAGGAAAAACCAGAAGAGCTGAAATCACTGCCAACAATTTCTCCTCCTTTCACTGATACATTGCTGGATCTCCACATCCTGCTCCCAGCACTCCCCTTCTGCCTGGGTGAGGAAATGAGAGCAAACGTTGATGCCTTCTCCTGGCAGTGGGGAAACGGGGAACGAGTGACCTGAGGCAGCAGTGCCGCTCCTGGCACGGCACAAGGGGAGCCCTGGGATGGTGCAGATGGCCAAGAGCAGCGGGGTCAGAGCCTGGCCAAAGGGCCACCACAGCCCCTGCCCCAGCCACAGCCACAGACAGAACTGGGGACAAGGACAGGGATGAAGCACAAAGCACCCCAAACAAGCAGAAAAGGATGGGCTGTTTAGGAACAGACTGGCAGAAGAGATGTGAAAAGTCATGGTCCTCTGCATATCAGATGTGTGCACTGGAAGATTAGAAGGGAACATCTGTTGATTGCCTCTAGGTGAAGATAACCAGGAAAATCAAGCAGGATATTATAATATGGGGCCACAACTGAAAAGCAAATAAGCAACGAGTGGGATTTGGAGTTTTTTTTCCTTGACAAAGGAACTGGATCCTCAGAGTATCATTTCTGATTGATGTTCTATGTCAAATAAGAAATGTAGCGGGCCAGAAAAGCCTTAAATGTTTGGAGAATATTTTGGTTTATTCCCATTTGGAGAGGTATACATGTTTGGAGGATATCTGTCCCTCTCCCTGCCACAGTTTGCTCCCCTCTGGGCAGCAGCTTTGCCACCTCTGCATTTGAGAGGGCCCATGAACCAAGGGAGCAGATCTCATGTGGAAGCCCCCATATCCACAGAACATATGTTTTGGAGGGCTGGAATCACTGGTGAACATGCTGAAGACCTAAGGGCAGGCAAGTACTGTCCCAGAGGACTGGCAGGATGAAAACATCAGACCTATCTTCTATCAGGATGAAAAGAAACCAGAAAATTTTTAGACCAATCAGCCTAACCCAAATCACCAGGAAATATTCAGGAATAAATTATTTAATAATCACTCTATAACGGCCTAAAGGATCAAGGTAATTAATCAAGCTATTACACCTTTCCTACCACCAGGCTCAAAATAAAAACAAACCAAATATATAAGTGGCAAGAGCAATTAATGCCAAATGAATTTGGATTCCTTCTTTGATGTGTGGAAGTACTGCCTAGGTACCTCAGCAAGCAATGGAGGCACAGAACAGATAAGGTAAGTGCAGGATCACCTGAGCAGTTACCTCAAAAGAGATACCATCAGTGCTTTCCTGCTACACTGAAAGGCAACTTCAAGGGCATATCTCACCCTGCTGTCCGGGCACAGGTACCTGGCTAAACATCTTCACAATTTCAGCACAGCAAAAAGGTCTGAAAAGTCTTTGGAAAATTGGATCAGAATTAAAAGCTCTCTTGCTAAAAAATGGAAAAAGGGGCTGGAACCAGCAAACTGAAATAACCATAGAGACAAATGCAAACAGAGGGGAGAAACCAAACACTTAAACACAACAACACCAGTAAAAATTAACCAAGCTTCAGGATTTCAAGAGAGAGCCAAGAAATTCTAGCAGATCACAAACATTCACCAACAGAAACTGGAACTACCAAAGGGATAACTCTCATTGTGGGACTGCTTAAGTGTGCTATGTGTCAGACCAAGGAGGTGGAGATCATGGCTTACAAACAGGCTCCCATCAGAGAGGGAGAGCTGGGGCAGAGGCATGGGGAAAGCACCACCAAGGAGGGTCTGGGACATTTTGGTCTAAAATACAGGATTGCATGTCTTCAGACGTAGAAAACAATTGTTGAGAGACCAGTAAGATCTTGTTCTCCATGCCCACTAAGGACATGACAATGGATATCCAGCATGGGTAAGAAATAGGCTGAGTCTGCAGCAATGAAATGTTAAGCTGAGCATTAGGGGAAGTAATAGTAAAACAAAAGATAGTGGGCTCCTGAAGCTGGGGGCCTATAGAATCTCTTATTTTTAGCAATTATTAGGACATTAAGCGTCTTTCAGAAATAGCTTGGCTACATTTTATCCTACAGCAAAGGAAAGGGCTGGGCTACCAGCTCTCTGAAGTCCTCTGCCAAAGCACCATTCCATGATAACCAACAGTCTTCAGCTTTTAATACTGCAATTCTTGACATTTTACATCTAGCACTGATCACGTGCAGCGTTTTATCAGCTTGGGACCTAAAAATCCACTGCTGCATAGATCTGTTCTGCAGATGCAGGTGCAGATGTGCATTGTGGGACTGTAGCTTTAGGTTCGTGGGGCTTGCTGTATTGGAAATGAAATATTTTGGTATGTGCCACACTCATTTTTATGATAAGAATGTAATTAGTCACAAAATGGGGAAGTAAATTAAAGCGGATATGAGATTTTATGTCCTGATCTCAAAAATTAAGCAAATATTTACACTAGACAATCTAATAATATGCAAAGATTACTTACACATTCATTTTGCAAATTTTTACAATATGCATTCAGACATCACTACTACTGCATTTAAATCAAGTCTGTGTGGCACTGTCAAGAAGCACCTAAATTACAGTGATGACTCATGAGTAAACAAATAGCACCACCAAAATCAAACTACAGATATTGGAGACTAGGCAGGAGCTTGAAGTATAAATAAAATAAGAGCCCAAATTAAAGCCCCCTCATTTTTTCCTCTATGAAAGAACAGAAAACATAACTGATTTCATAGTCCAAATAATTTAACACAATGCAAACAAAATAATTTATGACACTGAAAGCAAAGCATAAGCAACAGAAAAAGCAAAACAGGGCTCTTAAAGAGAAGCCTGCAGGATTACAGTGTTTAGGCATTTGGAAAATTAAGTTCAGAAGCAAGTTTTTGGTTTGATATTCAGGAATTTAGACTGACTCCTGTTATTAAGCACCCTCCTTGAAGTCAGTGTGAATTTTGCCACTGGCTTCAAGTGGAGCAGGAACAGACATGTTACCAGCCATTACAGCAGGCTCTATTCTGCAGCTAACAATACAGTTCCACATCTACAGATAAAGGAAAACTGCTAAGTGACCTACCCAGAGTGGATGGGACTGGAAACAAGGTTAACATTGTCCAAGGTGTCTGCAGCCCAGCTGTAGTGCCTGAGAGAATCAGAATCAAACTCCCTTTGAAACGTCAGGTGCTTCAAAACAAAACAGATACATCGAAAATTAAAATTAACATTAGAAACACTTGCCTTAAATACAAGCTTGTTAACATAATTATGTTAAATTCAGATCTGGTCCTTTCCATTTAACAGTGCTGATAATTACTGGAAATCCTGCGACAGAAACATGAAATACACACACAAACCCTTGTCTCTTCAAACATTCTTTTTGCCCACTTTTTGCACTTCCTCCAGTTTCAAGAATGCCTCTCCCCAGTCTTTACTTACTTTAGTGTGCCAGGTTAAAAAGATTGGAAAGATTGGAAAAAAAAGGAATTACCATTTGTACTGCAGTCACACACCACACAGACAGGCAGTGTAACACCACCCCTCAGAGGGTGCCATTGGATAGATCCTTTTTCAAGCAGAACCTGGGAATAACTTCCCTGGGAGTTTCAGCGAGGCTGTGAAGGCAGGAGGAGGTTGGTTTCACACAACCAACATGGGCACTGTTTCGTGGAGTGCCACTGCCCCTACTCATGTGGCCAGAAATAGCTTTAACCCTGTGGGGCTATAATTAACTCCCTGAGGTGTGACTTGTTCCTCCTGCTGCCCACGCACACGGGCACTCACACATCCTGTGCCCCACAGCATCCCCCACACTGCAAACCCTCCCACTGGGCGCCAAAGCTATTCCAGCAAAACACTTGCCTCGCTTTGTCTTTCTTGTCTGAGGAAATTAAACCAACTAAACTTCAAATACTGCTTCCCCCTATTTCCAGGGTGATATGAAAGCCACTCCCCAGTTTAAGAAGCACCATCATAAATTACATTAATACAAGTAAGCGAAGAAGCAACACACGATATCCCCCAAGATGGTGTTAAAAATGTACTGACATTTCCTCTAAGTTTTCTCTAAGTAGGTTGTTTGCTGCTTAGAGGCAAATGCAGCTAGAGAGAGCAGCCTGTTTGCACTGAAACCTCACGGGCTGCTTTCAAATCAATTTCAATGGGTTCAAGTCAAACCAGAGCCAAGCACGCAATAATAAAATCTTATTATTCCCACCTGGGATTTTTTTTATATGTTGACACATGCCGGTAGTGGAAATTAATGATTTTGAATAGAAATATCAGCATTAGAAGTAAATCTGGCAAATTCAGTCATAAACACACAAAAGTTCTTCTCTTGAGAAGCGTCCACAAGATAAGCAGGCAGATAGCTGCTGTGTTGCTGGCCAGAACATGCAACACTCCCATCACTCTGGGGTTTCCAAAAATCTGCACTCTTTAGGCATTTCTTTCATTAGAAATGAGGTTTTCTTCCTAGGTTTCCTTCCAAAAACTATTGATACTGTAATTTAGTGCTCTTTGACAGAAACCCCTGCAGAGTGCAGCTTTGCTCTGTCACTCCTGGCTCGGTGCCTCCTCCCTTTCCTAGCTCAATGTTTCTATGAAGGATCTTTTGTTAAACTCTGGGCTCTAACAGATGTACTTGAGGCCTCACAGTTCAAGCACAGACAACAACAATAGAGGGCAAACTTGCATATGCTAAACAGAAAAATACACCATCAGACATAAAAGGTAAAATGAATGCTGTCAAAACAATGACAATTAAGCATCCAAAGCGGACTTAATTGGTGCCATTTGAAATATGTGTTGTAATTAATTTTAATGAAGACAGTTTTCTTAGTCTTTCCAATAAGACACTAGGGATTCTCCAACATTTCCTGGAGAGCCTGTGGTTCAGGCAGGAAAGCCAACACTGTGAGTTTCTGCTGTTCCAAGTGATTTGTATGAGCTCACACTGAGCACATTATTACTTTTGATACCAAACAGTGCAAGATTCAGACAGGTTGTCTCAGGCACTGTAAAAATTCAGATAAACAAAAATAAATGTGCTGTTTTGCTCAGTGATAAACTTTATCATCAAAAATAGGTCAAAGTAAAGAAACACAAGAGATGGGCCAAAAGGAACAAGAAAATTTGGTGTTGGTCCCTGAAAGGCCTGCTAAGCTGTACAGCATCACTGCACCAGGGTACAGGACACACATCAACAAATAAATGTGGGGTCAGGTGTCCTGTAAAAAGGATGATTTTTCACACAGATAAAAAATGCTTATGTTCCCTTAGCAGTGGGATATGGAAAACTAAACACAGAGCCATATAAATTCCAAGGAAATACCATCACTCCAAAATAATCTGTGCTAGACAGAGGTGCTTCTGCACCTGGATGTGCTCTAGGTTTGCCTCCACACCTGGATGGGTTCCTCAGTCCAGCTCCATGCCCTCAGACGTGGTCTGTACACCAGGTGACTGGGTTTTTATAAAACATTCCTTTCTGACCAAGTGCAATCAAACAGATCTTTTGGACATGTGCAGAGCAAGCAAAAGCCCAAAGTCTGCAGCTAATAATTTTGGTGGAGAAAGGGGGTAGGAAAAGCTGATAGTTGGACCCACTCATCTTACACACAGCACACATCTGTGAATCTCACTTTTTCAGCCTGTTGAGGTGCTGGATTTTCCATGCAGGCAAAAAAAAATTTAAAAAAAAATCTTCCTGTGTAAGTTGCAATATAAGCAGTCCAGAAGACACTACAGCGTCAGTGACATTAAATCACAGGATCCATTCTGTGTTTGGTCAGGTCCCAGTGTTCCCTCCTTGGACTGAGGGAGATTAAAAATGCATTGCTAAAGGGTGTGGCAGCCTTAGATGCAAATGTGTGTATAAAAATACTGAGGGTTCTGCTGGCGAGGATCCTGCTGCTTGCATAACTGAATATCCAGGCTGTGTAATATCAAAGTTCAGCAAACAGAAAAAATTATGCTTCCTCCCAGATGAATTTATCCAGACTGAAGTGATTCAGCAAGCTGCTATTTAATGGACAGCCCGAGTCATCCTGCCTTTGGCTGATTAAATTCAGAGGTTGATGTAAATTATTCCATGGAGAAGTCATTTGGATTTAGTCTGAGTGGCTGCATCCAAGGGAACACGCCAGAACACAGAAATTTTAACTTTGCTCCAGCCAGGTTATGAGGTACAGTGTGGCCTGGATTCAGAGCTCCCTGTGAACAGGGTCAGCAATAAACCACCAAATGCAAACAATGGAGAATATCATGACTTCTAAAGAATTATTAGAAACTCTTCTCTAACACTCCATGTGCTATGCTGGCAGTGAGGTTAAGTAAGAATGGTTTCAAATCTTCTTCATTTGACTCTTTCCAGTCTCCCAAGTCTACCAGGGATCCTGGGGAAAGGTGATGGGATCTGCTATCTTAACCAGACCAAGAGGCAGGCAAATGCTCCTTACTCTTTTACATACTGATGTCTGTGATAAAATTAATTCCCAATAATTGTCTTTGCTGCTGCCATGAACTCCAGACAGGTCTGAGCTGTACAAAAGGAGAGGAAATGGCATACAGAGACAGGCAATGGATCACCCTGTTTCAGAGCAGTGTGATTCCCAAAATAGCCTTAACTCCTCTCAGTTCCCAGACAGACTTTCAGAATATTGATTTCAAACCACAAAGATCTTTGCTCCTGTGAATCCCATTGGTGGAACACAAATTGGTGCTTTTTTTCCCCTGCTTTGTCCTGCCATAGCAGAGGTTATCTAGGAGCCCATCAATGTACAGAGGGATGAGAAAGAGGGGCAGGGATATTCTCCATCTCCCAAACACACTTCTCCTGTTTCAGCCAAAAGCTAGGGCAGGGCTGGGCAGGAAGCCACAGGAATTCCAGAGGATGGATATATTTTTGTCAGGACACGGAGGTTTGGAGGAGTCCTGGCAGAAAGTTTTACCTGGTCTCCCATTCTCATGAAGATAGTTTGTTGCTCTCACGTTTGTTTTGCAGAGAATCATGGCTTCTCTGACCTCTCAAGACAGGACTGATATTTTTTCCCAGTACCACATCCTTTGAGAGTTGTTAAGCACAGAGCTGGTTTTAAGCCTTGTTTTGTGCACCCTAGCTGCTCAATCCATGCCATCTGCTTTAATGGGAATCACAAACATGGCCAGAATCATAAAATGATGCAATATATTCTCAGACTGAAGAGTCTTCCTCTCCTCTGAAACTTCCGTTGTATCAAGAACATTTAATGAAGTCTTACTATTAAAAGGCATCAAAGCAGCTTTAGGTGCTCAGCCCTGATATAGAATTTCCAGCGCCAGTAGCTGCAGATTTTGTTTTATGACTTCAAACCAAACAAAACCACAAAATCACTGCTATGCAAGCTTTAGAAACTCTCCTTAGAAGGCTGTTGCAAATTAAGGTTATTGGAGGTTTACAGCATTTCACTTAAAAGTAACAATCTAATAGTAAACATTCTGTTGCTAAAGAGAACCCAATTTCTGCCATTCTCATAACACTACCAGAACTGTGTAAAAGCTGTAGTAAAACTGGACGTCTTATCCCACAATAGAATTTACAGACTAATACAATCAAGGTTTAAAATGTACAAGTCCTGTTTTGTGAACCCTTTTCCCCATCAAAATATCCTCTGAGATCAATAACCCCCCAGTGCAGGAATGCTCTGTGAAAACAGCAGCAGAAAAGCTCTGTTTCATTACAATCCACCTTATGCTCTTCCAGGGCATAAACAACAGTTCCACTCCACTCCAGTCCTTTCCAAGTAAGGATTTTAATGTGAATTTTCATCCAGCTTCCTAGCAGGTCTTTGACTTCTGTGTATCAAGAAACTCTTGAGTAATTCAGTTGGATTTGGAAATCTAAAGCAAGTCCACGAAGGAAAATGCTGGGGAACTCACAAACAAAGCATACTGTACTCAACCATCCCCAGCTTTTGGGAAGACTTTCCCACGCTATCATCAGGTCAAAAGATGCTGCTTTTGTTGCATTAGTCATTGCACAAGTGTTTGGAAGATATATAAACTGAAGAGTCTACACTAGCTTAATCTTTACAAGGCCAAATTCTTCGCAGGAGTGAAAAAACAAGGACAGCAGTTGGAGTCCCCTCCATGTGGACAGGGCAGGCAAAGTAATTCCCAGTGCGTGCAGTACAAAGGTTGCTCAGTGTCAAACTCATTGCTCCCAGCTTATCAAAGCACTCTGAAGACACACAGGAGCCTCACAGGAGCACCCACTGACCTCAGCCAATAACACTCAGAGACATAACTGGTCCCTTAAAGACTCTTTTGGTTTGAGCCCCCCACCACCTGCCCCTTGCAGGATCAAACCCAGAGAATGGCAACCCCACCGTCTCCCGTCCACAGCTCCTTTCCTGCCCCTCTTCCCAGCTGAGAGAGCAGCCAGAGCCTCTGGAAGCACGGCTGGGGCCTGCACACTGCACAAAGGAAGCACAGCTGCCCTGTGGCAGGGACACAGCACGTACCTGGTCCTTGGCTGGCACCAGCAGCTCCTCAATCATCATGCTGTCCCGGGCATAGGAGCTCCTGTTGAGCGTGTAGGACCTATCCGAACTGAAGGAGCGGAGGCTGTTGTATTTACCAGTTATCAGAGAAAGTGCGGGTGACAATGAGGTGAACAGAAAATAAAAACAAAAAAATTAATACATGCAACTTCCAGGGATAGCATCAAATGGCAAAATATAAACAATCTGTGAAATAAAAACAAGGAGGAAAATGGAGTAAGAACTATTTGACTATAGTTAAATATTCCCTACAATATGCATAAGCAAAATCTCAGCAGACGCTGACTGCTTTGGCAGTAATGTGGTGGCTTTAGAATAAATCTAGAGTGGTGTATTCAAGTATTTAGATGAGCTTTGATAAGTATCTCCGTGCCCTAATCCTGAAGGGGACCCACGAGGGCAGGTCCCAGGGGAGCTGGGGGAAATCACAATGCCTGCCCACAGAGCTCAGGTTGCTGAGGCAGGTTTAACTCAGAGCAAGGTTTATGTGATGTCACTCTCTTCGTGGCTAAACCACTTCTGACATTGTTACAAACACTGTAGTTACCCCTGTAGTTAGAAAGGAAAGGGTAATAAGTTTGAAATGAAAGGAGAAATAAATTTGCTTAATGACAACTAAGTACTGATTCTGATGTTTGGGAATTATTTTGTGCATGTTAAACTATTCAGAAGTACTCTTAACGTGTTGCAATTAACCCAACGTAGGTGTGTTTTACATTTAGCCCTGGAAGGTACATTATGGTATGTGCTAAAAACATGCTGCAGGCCTAGACATGCTTGCTACGTGACAAAAAATAAAGTAGTAAAAAACGTGAATTAATACAAAGCAACATCCACCAACATACTACACTTTTGAACTAGCAACACTTTTCACACTCAGAACTCTACAAGGTGTTTCATGCATTTAGTAGCTGCTAATTGAATTTCTCTAATTCCTTAGCACACGTTCCCTTCTTGTGCTGGAAGCAAAACTGGGATCTTAATTACACACTGTAGGCATATGTTAAGCAGAGTTTTACATGATAAAGGGCATAAAGAATTTAAGTTGTATTTGTTATAACAGAGGGATACTCTCTAGGGCTGAACCCCCTGCTCCCCAAAATAAAAGCATGTCACTTTCCAGTGCTAAATAAAATGAAGATGAGCAATGGCAGCAGCAGAAAGATGAGAGAGATGTAACACGATGCCATGCCTTCTTACCTGACTTTTGGACTAAAGCAATTTACATTGGAAAAGAAACAGGAGAAATAGAAAGCAAAGAATCAGACAAGAAAAGCAAGATGTTATGGCTGGATGGCTTATATATTTAATGTGTTCATTTCTTAATGTTACACTCAGAATCAGCAGTAAGATACATCCACAGAATACTTTTTTTTTTTGCTAAATTAAATACTTCACAGAAATAAAACACTGTATTTGTCTCCTCTGAGCATAACATGGGCAACGCAAAAAATGAGCTAGGCAGCAACAAATAGTAATGGCACTGCTAAAACCAGAAGCATGGGAATATCAGATTCCTCTCAAAGAAAAGGTAACGTGGGGCTGAACCTCAGATCTCCCTAACAGATGGTGACTGTGCAATCTGCTCTCCCACCTGCACAGCCTGTGCAAGCAGAGAGCTGCGAGGGGTGAAAGGGCTCAGGTAAATCAGTGTGGGCTCTGCACACAGAGATGCTCCCTCTGCATCCCCAGTGCCCTGCTCCCGCCCTGGGCACAGTGGCAGGGCTCTGTGATCACCCTGCTCACACCAGACTAGAAAGCAGCATGTCAACTCTGCTAATTCACTTTACTATGACACGAGATTCTCCCTTCAGATCTGATTTGCTGATTTTCTGGCTAATGGACTACTTAAAGCATCTTGGCACTTCTCATGAATGTACTATCTCATAAATACTTATTAACTTCCCTAAAAATTGTAAATCAAGCACAACATGGCCGGGTACTACTAAAGAGCAAATTTCCACTGCGTGCTTGCATTTTTAATGTGGCCATAAGAAACACAACTGAAGGGTAGACATCTAAGCTTTACCTTATGGGAGTTGCCATTTGCTGTTAGACAATGAACTCACTTTTTAAAACAGATCTTTAAATTACAGCATAGGAAAAAGCCCTCAGGGCTCCAGCTTATGAGGTTTAATTATTAGCTTCAGTACAATTCAACTGTCAGTAACTACACTGCAAATCCACAACTATGGAAGCAATCTCTGCTCACACAGTTTTAACTGTTTTGAGCAACGCACACTGAAGGCTCTAGCAACATTCAAAACTAAAATCTAAAATGTTGATCTGGAAATACCTGCATTGAAATTAACATGAGTCAGACAACACATTAAGTTACAATGTTTTATCAGGTTCACAGGAACTTTGGCCTGTTTTTAGCAACATGTAATCCATTCCCTGTCAAAATAAATCCGCCAACAAATTAAGGGGAAACTTGCCTTGCCCTTTTTTTCTTTTTTTTTTTAGGAGGGAGGAGCATTTTTTTTTAAATGTTGTCTTTCTCAGTTGGATTACTCACTAGCACCTTTAAAGAAATAAAAGCACCAAGTAGCAAAATGATTTGTCATTCAGTTTTTCTGGCATTTACATTCTTCAGCAAAACACACCCATTAAGGAGCCCTCTACTGTGAGCATCAGTCTGACCACTAGTAGCCAAAAGAAACCAGGCTGGATCAATTTCTAGAGCAGCTGCAGACTGCTAGCAAAGAGGTGCCTTGGAGATGTTCAGAGCAATGAACAGAGACCAGAAAAAGTGAATAGCTCAGTTTTATGTATCACTGCCATAAGAAGCCAACATGAATAAAGAATATGAAATAAAACTGCCATGAGCATATGCTTCAAAGGATGTACACCCCCTCTAGTTCACTTCAGAACAGACTGCAGAGCTGTGTGGAAGAGTAAAGACTCGCTCCTGGGGCGCACACGAACGCGAGAAGCAGCCAACACAGTACCTGGCGGAGCGCGCTCCCAGGCTGAAGCCCATGTATCCTTCAGCAGGCAGGGAGTCATCTCCCAGCTCTTTCAGATCCTGGGGTCCGAGGTACTTGTCTGTGTCGCCTGTCATTGCATCCTCACCTGACGGGACAAAAGCCAGGCTGGAATCAGAGCTACACGTAGGGCAGATGTTTGTGCGCTTACTAAGTCATAACGCCCTTCCCTGCTCGCCAATAAGGAATCAATCCAGTCACCCCCACTTTCCCTAAGGCTCTTTCCACGTTGGATGTTAATTATCCACCCTCTGAGTCTGCCTGAGAAAGTAATTTTACTGGGGGACGAACGAAAGAAGCAAGATTCCACCTTGACGTAAGCCCAATAAAGTTATACGAGCGATGACTTTTGCCCAATCGTCTCAGCAAGCTAAAGAGCTCCTCTGTACTTTGCATCGTTGCGCTCACTTTTGCTTTCCTTATGAAAAAAAAAGAAAAAAGCCCGAGCCGACAAAGTTGGATCACTCCGTGTGAAAGAAAAAAAACCCCAACAAAACAACAAACCAATCGACAAAACCAAACCAACCCCCAGCGTGTTTGCCACCAGTCCTGAAAAGTGCAGCAAGCTTGAATGGAGGCTGAGGAGGGGAGGAAGAGGCCCGCCTTCCACCTTGAGTATTTCTCAATGCCTTTTGGACGTCTGAATGCAAGACGTGACTTTTTAAAATTAATTAATTTGTTTTTAAATGAAGCGCTCCTCGCTGCCAGGCCGGTGTGCGAAGGCGAGCGCTGCCCGCACCCCGCTCTGCCCCATTCGCAGCCCCATCCCCGCGGTGGGGACACGGCCGGCACACGTGGGACACGGCCATCCGCACGGAAGGAGATGCTGAGCTGGTCTATCCAAAACAACGCCAAGAGGAAGCAAAGTTCGATGGAGGGAGCGGCGGGCAGGCGCCGCAAAGGGTTAACGGAGCAGCTGCCCGGCGGGGAGCATTTGCATGCCATTACATCACGCGAACCTGCATTCCTGCACTGACAGAGCACGGCCAAAATATGCCTTTTGCCGCGTTGGGTCCCCCCGCCCCGCTCCCACAACAGCACGGAGCAGAGAGAGATCCCCGCCAACTCACGGCTTGCCGACATCCACTCTGCCCCTTTGTCGGGAACCCTTTCAGGAGCGTTGGGTTTAAACTGCACAACAGAGAAGTTTAACAACAACGCGATCCCGAAGGTAAGCGACTCCCGAGCCCAGCCTCACGTTTCCCGCTTTCATTCAAGGAGTTTGGACTGGTTTCCATTCACTAAACTCAGGAAACCACAGGCGAGCTCCGGTTTTAAACTAACAATCAAGTCTAAAAATACCCCTTCAGCTACTGCTTCGCAAACGGCAAACAAACAGACCAACTTTCTCCTCCAGCCCAGCAACAACCAGCATTTTAAGCAGCAGATAAAAAGCTAAAATGTCCACAATACACCGTAAAGCATTCAAAAACCCGAAAAAGAAACACGATACATCAAGCGAAACTTTAAAAAGTCTTACTGTTTTGGAAAGCCATTTTCACCAGCCTGGTCTATAAGATTTTTTCCCCTGGTGTTTCCAAGAATTCCTATTAGTCCTATTAGTCCTTAAGCAGTGATTTGGGCTTAATCTCCAAACCAGCACAAGCAAACTAATCCCTGTGGGTCATATTCGCTTTCCACACAACAACTGAGATCTTCTTAACATCTTGATCTCTTCGCATGTATTTTAGGACATGTGCATCTTTGTCCTCTCAACTCAGATTAAAGTTCTTTGCAAATAAGAAACAAAACGAAAAGTACTAAGTTAAAAAAAAAAAAAAAATCCCTTTTTAATCACTCTGCAGACATCCCTTTAAAGCTTCTGCTGATTGGATTACAGCCTCCCTTGGCAAGCCTCTCGAATGGTGACATAAATGCAGGCACTCCAGTTATTTGTATGTAAATAGGGGTGCTGCGAGGGTGTAGTTTTTCTGTAACCCGATGCCGGGGCTGCGGGGAAGGCGCTGCCTCCGCCCTCCCTCCCTCCATGGCCGGGGCCGGGGGAGGGAGCCCGGCCGGGCACACCCCGGGGCTGGGGGATGGAGCCCACCCTGGGCACATCCCCTCCCTCGGTCTGGGGCTGCTGGACGGGGAGGGAACCGCACCGATGCTGGGAGGCGAGGAAGCGAGAGATCCGGGCGACTTTCAGCAACTACCAACTGAGCCACTGAATTTGGAAACTTCTGCCCCTGCAATACCTGGAGAAAAGCGCTACGCTACCGAGGAGGCATTTTCTTTAAGGGCATCGTTTGTCAGAGGCAGTGAGAACGAAGCCCCATTCAGTCGAGCCGTAAAACACATCAGATGTTATCCTGCTCCGCAGCTAATCCAGCCGGGGCAGGATTACTCTGATGAAATGCGCTCATCAAAGGAAAAGCTGCGCCTAGGAGTGGTGATTTCAAAGAATTCCACACATTGTTTGGTGATCGTGGGAGGCACACAGAATGGGTGGTGCACGTTTCAGCAATCCCACTCTGTTTAATTAGGTGCTGCAGCCTAATCCTCCGCGCTCCAGGTAACACTGAGCGCCGTGTTTGCTCTCGGCACACGGAATTCCTGCGGAGAAGGTCCCAGGGAAGAGTGAACACAAAACTCCGAACGCAAACACAGAGAAATGCCCAACAACGAGGCACCGATGAAAAGACACCAACAATGGGTGCGAAGACAGCACCAAGGATGGCAAACCGCACTGCTTTGCTGCCTTTGCCATCCTTCCCTTCCTAACAGGCCACACGTTGAGGAAAGGCGATGTCCCTGCTAATGGTTAAACACAGCTATCACAAGTAGAGGAAACAGCTCAAAGTCCAGGGAAAAACAGCAGCAGTAGTCAAAGCAAGGCCCATCAGTTCTAGTGCACCCTGTCTCAGACAGCAGCCACATCTCACAGCACAGCATGGGAACACGGACCAGCAGAAGGACTCCAGGACATTTTTCTAGCTGGCACTGGTTGGAGCACAGGTTTGCAAAACCTGAAAGAGGTTTGTATAGTCATGAACACGTTTTTGGGTGTTTTTTCCCCTTTTTAAATTCTTCCAGTTACACTTTGAACTCGTGTAGACGTTTTATGCTCCCCACACCAAGGACCCTTGCAAGAAGTCATAAAAGTCAACTACCTCCTGCAGGAGGAGCAGCCCTTTCAAGCTGGATCTGCCTCTTGTGGTTTCACTGGTGGCCCATATTTTTAGACTTCTGGAGAGCAGCAAGCACTGCTGCTCACTTTGCCACCCATTTTATGTTCCAGCCTATCCCTCACTCAATTTGTTTGGTCTTATTTTCTGGGATAGAAGGTTTAGAGGTGTTTTTAGTCTTTTCTCCCCAATAATATTTTTCTTACCTCTTATCATCTTTCTCATCCCAAGTTTTCCCTGTTTTCCTGGTCCCTCAGCATGTCTCCTACAGCTGGGAACTGCAGGAGCACAGGGTTAGGTGTTCTTTTTAGAGGCCAGCGAGAAACACAGGCTCTCTGGCAGCAGGAGAGAAGGCATCATGTGGCTTGGGAAAAGTCCCAGACAAAATTTAATCATAGGCTGGGATCCAGATGAGCATTTGTCGCTTGGCTCTGCTAAAGATACCTGAGGATTTCGCCACTCCTTCATCACAGCCTGTCCAGAGCTGTCCTGATGGCAGCAGAGGCAGAGCCACAGGGAAAAGGAGGATGTTTCAAGTTGTAGCCAAGGTTTTGGTTTCACAAAGTATGGAGAAAGGCCAGTACCAAACCACTGAAACTTTTATGAACCTGTGAAATTTTATGGAGCCAAAGAAACTCTGAAAACTGAGCTTCAAAAATATAATAAATCAACCACACCCAAAACGACCAGTAACAGATTTTTCATGCATGGTGATGTTCTGACCTGTCTTACACGCACTCAAACTGCTGTATCCCAGCACCTACTCAGGGATCAGGCAGTGTGCATTCATGTTCTGTTAGGACATCTGTCTAATCTTCCAGGGATTGATTAGCATGATACTTATTATCACTGAGGCAGGCATCTCCATTAAATGGGTTTAAAACTGTGTCCTGGTTTACACCCAAAAAGTTTGTTATCTCCTGAAGGCCAAATAAAAAATATAAATAAATTCAAAGCTCAAGCATAACTGGTTTTTGATAATGTCTAAACTCTCCACGCCTGATTTGGTTTATGGATGGAATTTTTTTTTTTTTTTTTTTTTTTTTTTTGCAGTGTAGCAGTTTCCCAACACTTAACCTCACTTGGGCTGACTTGCCAGAACAGTCTAGGAAAAAGAATAAAAAAAAAAAAAAATCTCTTCTCAACCAGTTTGACTCCAAACCAAACTGTCCTCAGCAGGGAAGAGAAATTACACAATTCCCATGTAAATACTTATTTAGTGGGCACAGCAAGACATAAAACACAAGGAAATGGTTTCCTGACATTTGTCCCTGAGCTCTGAGTCTCTACTTTCCAAATTTCTCTTATGAGAGAAACCTTGAGGGTTGTGGCTCATTGAGAAGCCATTCAACAAGTCTGTCTCACTGAAGAGTTTTGGCTGATGATATGAACACCAGCCAAGCCAGGGAGAGCTTGGATTTGTTTGCTAAATTTGTGCCTTTCTCCCGCTTGGAAATCAGCTCCCTGGCTCAGAGACTTGTCAGAGTGCCTCAGCATCTTGAACAGATTTGTTTCGACTGGTGTGAGTGGATGCTCTGTATATAAATACCCCACTAACACTGAGTGATGGGCGTCACCGAGTTGTCTTTACAGATCTGCAAATCAGGGAAGAGACACAGGCCAGTGGTTATCACCTCAAAGCCTGCAATTCATCACAAGCCTTGCAAAACCCTGTTATCTGATTTGTGAGCTCCCTTTCAGCCTGGGTTTGAAAAAGACCCTGTCATCTCAGCATCACAGAACAGCCTGGGTTGTGAGGAACCTTAAAGACATCTTGTTCCAACTCTGCTGCCACGGACAGGGACACCTTCCACCCGACCAGGTTGCTCAAAGCCACGTCCAGCCTGGCCTTGGACACTTTCAGGGATGGAGCACCCAAATCTTCGCTGGGAAACCTGCTTTAGCTTCTCACCACCCTCAAAGTGAAAAATTTCTTCCTAATTTTGAATATAAACCTACCCTCTTTCAGCTTAAATCCAGGGAACCAATTGTATTCCCCTTAAGGTACCAAGTACAATTGCACCAATTGTACTTGGTACCTTAAATCCAAGGAATCAATTGTACTCCCCTTGTCCTGTCAGAACATGCCCTTGTAAAAAGTCCCTCTCAAACTTCCCTATAGGTCCCATTTAGGTACTGGAAGGTGCTCTAAGGCCTGCCTGGAACCTTCTCCTGGATGAACAACCCCAAGTCCCTCAGCCTGGCTTCACAGGAGAGGTGCTCCAGCCCTCTGATCATCTTTGTGGCCTCTTCTGGACTTGCTCCAAGAGCTCCATGTCCTTCTCACATTGGGAACCCAAAGCTGGATGCAGCAATCCGGGTGGGGTCTGCTGAGAGCTGCCCATGGTGCTCTGGATGCTGCCCAGGACACAGTTGGACATTTCTGGGCTGCAAGTGCACATTGCCAGGTCATGTTGAGCTTCTCTTTCACCAACAGCCTCAAGTTCTTATCCTCAGGGCTGTTCCAAATCCATTCTCCACCCAGCCTGGATTTATGCTTGGGATTGCCCCCATCTGGATGCAGGACCTTGCACTTGGCCTTGCTGAGCATCATGAGTTTCACAGAGTCCCACCTCTCCAGCCTGTCCAGGTTCCTCTGGGTGGCATCCCTTCCCTCCAGCATGTCACCCACACCACAGAGCAAACCTGCAGAGGGTGCACTGATCCCACTGCCAACAAAACTGAAATGGCACCAGCTCCAACACCAGTCCCTGAGGAATAGCACAGATCACTGGTCTCCCCTTGGACACTGAGCCTTTGAGCACAACTCTGAGTGCCCCATCCAGCCAATTCCTCAGCCCCAGAGCTGTCCATGCATCAGATCTCCCTCTCCAGTTTAGACACAAGGATGCAGAGCAGGACTGTTTTGTATAAATGACTCTCTCAGCTCCCCTGGCAACAACATGGGTCCAGAACACAGTCTGCAACATGCAAGGAACCAATTGTACTACCTGCATTAGTCAGTGACGAGAATAAACCTCCCCAGACTTGGCTTTCAAAAGGATCCCCCAGGTTACAATTGACATTTTTAGCTCCAGCACCCAGGCTCCCCACAGGGCGTTTCTGGTCTGCACCTCTCTGTGCAGAGGGACACAGCAATTCCTGCCCTGCTCACCCACACTGCTATGCATCAGTGTTCCTGTCAGCTGGAACAATGCAGTGTTTGGAGCAGGACAATGGCCCGGGAGAGCTATTTGGGAAACATGTATGTATGGTAAGAACATGATCCTTTTGGAGCTGCACAATGACAGATGGGGAACAAACCAAAAGCCTCAATGCATGAATTAAACAAGAGCTGCACACAATGGACTGAAATATCTTTTACACCTTGCTGCTTGAATGCTATGAAAATTAGAAGTAAATACATCAATAGGGACGAGGAAAGAGAGGTTGACTAAAGGAAAACAAGAAAATTGAGCACAGTCATTTGTTTTTAAAAAAACCCAAGAACATTGTTGTTTTCACCATTAACTTCAACTATCAGCCATTTCTTCCAAAGTGTTTTGATATCTTACCCTCTTGTCCAGTATTTCATTTTTCAGTTCAAACAATAAAACATTTATTCACTTTAAAGAAGCATCAGCAAAATGATTATTCCAGGAAAGTGAAGGTAATTTGATCAAAAAATCATAAGAAATTCAGAAAAAATGTTAGAGGATTATCAGCAATAGCTCCAAGAATTTTTGAAAGCACTCTTAATTGTAAAGCAGAAGTTATTGTTAGTGGGATAATAAGAAAATTATCTGAAAGGATTAGTTTTCAGATAGATGAAATAAAGGGAAGAGGATTAAGTTAAATATCAGTGCAATACAAAAATGCACAAATACCTTCTTCAACATCAGACAAATATTCAGCATCACTGAGTATTTCAGGGGCATTGGCTTTACGCACTGCATGATTTAAATAAACAAAACAATTAAAGAAAAGCACATACTATTGATGTGTCAACAAAAATCAATGTACAACAATAACAGATGTGCAATGACCATATCCAGCAAATAATGTGTGTTAGTCTTGGGTTTTTTAAACAGACATTTCTTACAACCACAAAGAGTGGAAAAAAAATTAAAGTTTTGAATACCTTCATCATCAGACATATCAAGAACTTCATTCATAGTTTCTGGTACATTCATTTTGTGCTTTTCTGTAACAGTCTGTAATAGAAAAAAGCAATTTTAGAGTGCAAGCATATTTTTTCTTAAAATTCTAGTTATTTTTAAAATTAAATGCAAGATAAGGTTTTTATCTGCAGTTAGAAAAACAACACATTTTTTAGCTTCCTATTCACTTTCTATTTTAAAGACACATTGAACTATAAATTAAAAAGACTACAGAAATAGGCAATATTATATTTGTTTTTTAAATGATGTTCATATTGTCGTAGCAGAAAAAGCTCAAGCAGAAAGCTTAGATGATGATATCAAAAGAAGAATATAATATACTGAAATGAACTTCATTTTAGGGGGCTTAATAAGGACTCTAGGTAGTAATCTAAATTTTAAGAGAGTAGTATGTCATCTCTAATAAAACCAAACCTTCTGAGGAAAGTATTTCTCCTTGGACATCAGAAGAATTCCGCAATTTGGGAGCAGCTGAACCTATGTAAATTTTTTTCAGAGGTGCCTCAGCATGAATTGTGTGTTTTTCCCACAAATGAGAACAATTGTGACCACATGCAGGCTAAATGATACCCCTGAAGGGCTTTGTGCATGAAAGACACTCAGAAGTGGTTGCAGGGTTTTTATCCCTATGTTTATATTGATTCAGATTCAGAGACCAATATAAAGAAAAACAAAAGCAGAAAAATAAAGTTCTGAATGCACCTGAAATCTGTTCCTAGAATACCTGTATCCTGAGAATGACGTGCACATGTACTTTTTACTTTTCCAGCACAACAACCATGGGTAGAGGTCTGGGTCAGACCAGAACTTCTGCAGAGATATCATTCAAGGAGTGCAGTGGAATTAAAAACAAAACCAACCAAAACAAAACAAAACCACAAAAGAAAAACCCAAAAAAAAAAAAAAAACAAAAAAACAAAAAAACAAAAAAACCAAACAAAATAACCAACCAACCAACCAAAAAAAAAAAAAAAAATCACAAACAAACAAAAAAAAAACCAAAAAAAAAAAAAAACCCACCCACAAAAAAAAAAAAAAAGGGCAAAAAACAACCAAAAAACCCACCAAACCTAACCTCAAACAAAAAACCCACTCCCATCTTTATGGGGATTTCAGATTGTATTTTTTTTAACCACCATTACTTCTCATGCTTCATATGCAAATAAGAAATCATTAAGAAGTTGAGGATGGCAAAATAGCCTTTCCATTTTCACGTATTTTAAAAGATTTCAGTTTTTCTCTGGCCTTATGAGCACTCACTTGGCATTTCATGTTTCTTAGGCTACTGCCATCACTTGATATAGGCAGAAGAGCTCCTTCATGCTCAAACATTACAAAACCTACAGAAAATCCTAATGCAATTCATTTTGTGGGAATTGCAAAGATTTTAAAAACATTATTAAACCAGCAAAATCACGGGACTTTTTTCCAGGTCCTACTGGATTTTTTTTTAAATTGGTGTTTGAGTATAACTTATAGTAAAATTAGCTACATTAATCCCTGATGCCTTTAAATTTAGCTTTGGGAGTTGTTTAGCCACAAGCCTCAAAATATAAGTCTCAGCAGACAAACTGAATTTTTAAAACCCTCAACTGTAAATCAGATTTCACATCTAGATTTCCAAGATCAAAAATTACACACTGATAAGCAGAATATTCTGATTTTAATGGAAATTATTTCTGGGCTTCTCTTTAGAGTAGGTATTTGAGGTTGTATAGGTCTTTGAGCATCTAACATTTCCTCCAGCACAATTCAGAGCCTGATCCACCATCTCTCTACTCTTCATCCACAGAAGATAAATAGTCAGTCACTTTATGAGGACAAACATTCCCAGCATCTTGGTTTTGAAAGCCAAGAACAGCCTTGTGATATTGAGAGATTTTAGCACAAATATGTGGTTTTCCTGCAGCTACCTAACTGAATAGTAGGTAGTCATTCAAGTTTTGCTATCCTGTATAATATTCTCCATCAAATTTTTCTGTGTGGAAAAATGTTTTGTAATCTTTCTAAAGAGAAATTTATTCCTGAGAAAACAGAGAGAAAATGCGTAAGGAAAAAAAAAAATCAGCATTAATTTCTAGCATATTCCTTTATATTATCTTTTGTGTGGATTTTCTGTAAACTACTGAAACCATAGCCAGGAAGAAAAGGTTCATGCAGTAAGAGAACTAAAATCTGCCTGTCATCCCAAAAGCTCATCATATTGCAACCACCTGCTTGCAGAGAGACCACACAAAGGGGTGATGACAAAACATGGAACACACAAAGTAACTCTTTTCCACACCTGGTATGTCTAAAAACACATACACATTTTATCTTTTTAATCAGAAAAAGGAAAATAGTTGCTGAAAGCCAATATTCTGAATTTATGTTCTTCAGACCCAATTTGGGCTTTATTACTGTGGTAATGCATGGAGGTATCTTGCCTCAGAAAACTTCTTCAGAGAGCAATTTGGGAAAACATTAGTGAACAAAAGATCCTTCTGAGACATATTCTGGATTCTGTGAGTGTTCCTGACAGCAGGTAGTGTTTGACCACTGCTAGTCCCCTCAGTGTCTCCTGGCCAATGCTTCCTGAGAGGCAGGACACACAAGCTGGAGTTCTCATCCACATCAGGGAATGGGGATTTGGGGTTTCAGGGGCTGGCTGTGGCTGCTTGCAGAATACAGCCTCTCACCATCCCATGGAAGAGGCCAGAAACCACACAATGAGGAGCTTTCAAGCAAATTCCAACCATTTTTTAAATATTGGAATGGGTTCTCTTAGGTCAAATTCAAGCCATTAAGCATCAGATGGTTGGGAAATGCTCTCAAGCAGCTTCTGTTTACACAAGCCTGCAGGAGCATCTTTTCAGCAGCAAAATTGTTCCCTAAACAACAAGATGTGTGGACAAACATTGTATGGAGAAACGCTGCAGTTTTACCAGTCCTTTTTCTGCTCAGTTGGTGCTCTTTCTCTGCACATCCTCACAGTGCCTACTACCTTAAAAACAGACAGCTCATGTTTCACTTAATATCAACTTTATACTGCTAAAAAGAAATAGGTGACTGGAATCTTGGTAGTCATGTAACTACACAAAGTTTAGTCATAGTCATACTCTGGCTTTGGGAAAATTCTTCCATTCCCTACTGAAGTGAGCTGTACTTACAATTGTAGTCATGGTCTCCTCTGTCACCACCTTCAGCGTGTCAACAACTGAAATGTAGCCAAGTCGCTTAGCAATGGCCAGGGCAGTGTTTCCATTCTAGCAATTGAAACATTCGTAACACAAGTTGAACGTTAGCAAGGGGAGGTGTAGGAACTGCTGGTTAATTAGGGAAGATTGTAAAATAAAATAAAAATTGTTTATGTTTTCTGATGGAAGTAAATATTTGGGTAGCAGGATATATAAGTGGGATGAAATGGGATGAAAATGAAAAGGTTTTCAGATGTTTGTTCTCTCTCTCCCATCAAATCTCTGGGAGAGATGATGGAGCAGAGGATGTGGTGGTGATGGAAACAGGCTTCCCCTGCTCTTTTCCTGTCCCACCAGAGCCCTTTCCCAGGCCAGCACTTACCACAGTGAGCTCGTTGGGCGCGGCGCCGTGCTGGAGCAGGACGTTGATGATGTGCGTGTGCCCCTGCTGCGCCGCCTGGTGCAGCGGCGTGTACCCGTTCTGCAGGCACCAGGAGAGAAAGAAAGCAGCCCTGAGGTGGGCACAGCACTCACACGCAGCAGGGCAGCCCCCCCAGGGACAGCTGGGACACTCACCTTCGTTTTGGCGTTGACTTTTGCAGAATGCTGCAGGAGGAAGTTGACGATTTTTATGTTTCCGTAGTGGCAGCCAACGTGCAAAGGAGTGTATCCCATCTAGAATGAACAGCAGCAGTTAGTAGAGGGGGATATCACACACGTGCACTGATTTAAAACAAAAAAAAGTTAAAAAAAGCAAACAGGCATGAAACAGGAAAAATCCCATTAAGCTTTAGTTCTTTGGACTATGTGAAAAATCCTCCAGCCTTGAAAAAAACCACACTTCTCATGAAAGTCAATTAAAGTGCTCAGTGAGTAAGTCCACCAGCTCCCTCAGTGCCTTCAAGTGGATCCCATCTGAACCCATAGACGTGTGTGTGTGTCTCTAGGTGGTGTTGCAGGTTGCTAACCACTTCCCTTGGACTATGGAGTGGTTCACACAAGGTTACCTAATTTCAGTTGTATTAACACAGGCTAGGAGATGGTAGCTGTGAAAGTTACTTTACATTTGTGTGTGCCATTCATTTCCAGTTAATGATATACCCTTTGCCATCTAAAGAAACCACTAACTTTGACAACCAGGATGAGTTAATCAGTGCCAGAAACAGCACTGAACTGAAATTCCATTGGCATCAGCAGAATGAAACTTTCTGCTGACTTATGTGAACATTGCATCAGATGCCAAATGACTACAAGGAACTTTCCCTGCACAGAATAATGGCCCACAGTGGTAAGAACTGGAGCAGTAGCTTAAACGTCATCGTGAACTGTACACATGGAGCTCATCTTACAGATATTGTTAGTCTAGGGTTGGCCAAATGACTTCCTGTTCCTAGGAGTGCCTGGAGTCTGACTCTGACAGGGCTCCCTGGGCTGCCCAGAGCCTTGATTCCCCAGCAGAGTGATGACTCACAGTCATGTACCTCAAACACAGCTTCTACAGCCCCTGCCTCTACACGGGCCAAAGATAAACTCAGATTAAAGGATGGCCAAGCTATCCAAACAGTTCAAAAAGCAAAAAAAAAAAATAAGGCTGTGAGACCTTGTCCTACAAAATCTTAATTCCCTTCTCCCTCTTCAAAATACAGGCCTCTTAACATGACCAGCAAGGTCAAGAAAAAAAAAAAGAATAAGACAGCACAAAACCAACTGGAGAGATGAAATCCAAAGTCAAGGACCACCTGCCAAGAACCCCCTGTGAATAACCCCAAAACATTAAAATCTGGAGCATATCAGAGCGCCAAGACCAGCTGATCTCAGCTTTCCCTTTGAAGTGATCTGTAAAGGCTCCTCTCCAGCCTGTAACAATGAATGCTGAGAAAGGAGCTCTCAAACCCCCCATATTTACTGCAGTGCAATGACAGTTTCCTTCTAGAAATGGTACACACAGAGACTCACACGCTATACCTACAGAAGTGGCTGGAGGAGCAATTACTGATGCTCTCTGACAATCCTGACCAATCTGCTGTTTAAATCAGAGACTAAGTGAAACCTTTTCCACTGTTAATTGGGAGGAGAAGGAGGAAATCATGACATTTCCAGGGTCACAATCCAGCTGGATCTGGAGGAGGCTCCTCTGAAGCTCTGATGTTGTGTGTGGCAGCTGGAGGGGTGTGCACTGAAAGGCAGCTCCTGCCACGGGCACTGCACACGTCCCCAGCAGCCTTGTGGGCACCTGCTGAGCCTGCTGGCAAAGCACCAGTCCCCTGCCTGAGGTCCTTGGAGCGTCCTGGGAGCTCCTTTTTAAAGTTTGCTGTAGCCTGTGGTCCCCTTGTGTCAGGTCCTGTTTGGGCCTGCAGCCGCTGACAGCAGAGGGACAGAGATGTGACACGGTGCCACTGCTGGCTGGCCCTCAGCACAGGACATCTTCCTGCTCCCAGCCAGTGAGGGCATGGCCAAAGTGAAACTGGTCAGCAAAATGCCCTCTCAGTGCCTGAAACCTGGGAGGACATCCCTGACTGCTCAGGTGCCTGCACTCAGCTCCTGCCAGCTCAGGGAGGCACAGTGATTGTACCCCAGGATCCCCAGTGAACCAAGGTATTCTACTGACTGCTCTGAAACACTCCAGCTGGCTGATTCTGCAATTACACAATTAAATTAACAATAAAAGCAGCAATTCTCAAGGCTACTTGAGCTTGCTACTTTCATTGTCTACAGAAAGGTGCCCGGGAGGCAAAAATATTTTGCTTCAAAAGATATTAATAATTAACCCACCCACAAACAGACAAAACCCTAAAACGACAAAAACCCCATTAAAATAACCCCAAAACCAAAAGCAGAAACAGAGCAAAACCCAGCTCACAATTACATAAATTTCTGCACAGCCATTCAGGCTTAGTTTTAATTACTGGCAAAGCACTAAGGGATTTAGGAGGCACAATAATATTGAAAAAGTTACTTCCAAGAAAACTAGAGCTTTTGTTTAACACAGCTCTAACAGACATCACCTTCTGGCTGTCTTACAGAATGAGCAGCGCCAGGGGAGTTAGCAGCTGAGAAGGGTTTATCAAAAGCTACAAGAATAGGTGCCAAGAAAAAAGAAAATCAGAAATACTGAACTTTTCATTTCTAATGGAACACATAAAGAATCTCTTATTCTCTTGCCCTTCAATTTTTACTTTTGAGGGGAATTATCACAAGTCTTGTATATCATGTCAGTGAATTACTTTAATATCCTCCACTGGCAATAACCATAAATCTTAACAGCTTGAATTACTGCATCTTTCTAGTCATGCTGACTCTCAAGCTGCTCAGTTTTTGTTTTTCTGCTGTAAATGTCAGACAATGAAGCTACAGCATTGTTGTTTACAGAGCTAGAAATTGCTTTAGATCCAAAGATCACAAAGGCCTGACTGAATGAAACAGGCCAACCTAGGTGTACACACACAGACACTTCCCTGCCTTGCTGAATCAGGACCTAACATGCTGCAGTACCTTGCAAAGGTTCATTATTGCACATTATCAGGCTGGAAATTTTCATAGAAACTTCTTGCTAACAACTGAGCACGTACAGAGAGCCAAGGAGAGACAGATAATGCACCATGAAGATAAACTGAAGACCTGAATTTGAGTATTTGTGCTGTAGGAAAGCGATTTTCTCTCAATAGTACTTCCCTGCCTCCCTCCCGCTCTCCCTGCCTTCTTCTTATCTCTTCCTGCATCTGAGAATTAGATATTCCACTGGAAAAGCTGGATCACTGTTATGATCTCAGGCTGCTATGGGGCTCCTGTCAGAACAAAGCAGGCAGACCTGAATAAATCTGAAATAAAAATCCTAGCTCAACCCGCAAAAGAACATCGTGACCTCTCAGCCACCACTGTCTCCTACCAAAACTACAGTTTTAGAAACAAAAGGCATTTTAATACGGGCTTTGTTTCCCAGACAGTCACCAGCCAGGGACTGGGAGACCATCAGTTCCCCCAGGGGAGCCCCAACACCAAGAGCAGTGTAGAGACTGACTAAAATAAAAACTCCAAACCCTGCTTTTCATCCTTGACTGAAGCTGCACTTTGCTCTCAGTCTGCCTTTGCCAGTCCATCACAGTACTGCTGTATCCCACAGCCACACTCTCCAATGGGATAAACAGTGGAAAAATGACATGTGGGGACCTGCTGAGCCATGAAACAATATTTACTCGTGCCAACTAGCAGCACAAAAGCCCTGAAACAAAAGCAACATCACATGTACCAGGACAGCTTTTGACACTCAGCATGACCCCCAGAGAAGGGATATCTGCTCACAGCCATGGCTCCAGACTGATTTTCAACTCCCAATATTACTGTGAATGGATGAGCATGCCTTGTATTAAGCATGATACTGCACAGCACATTTTCAGCACCAAAAACTCATTTAGCATACCTAAATTCAGGCAAACAAATGCAATGTCAGAATAGACAAGAGCTGCTGCCTTTGCTGCAGGACATAACATGCCTTCTGTGAACACCAAGTTCAAATATTAAATCTTTCTAAATTGAAACATGTCAATTTAGAAACATGTCAAACTTTACCACCTGAAGTGTGTTTTCTAACGTGGCTGAGTTTAAACTACTTAACAAAATTTCATTTTCAAGTTGCAGAAGCAGCCTTATGGCCTCTCAGGCACTGGTTCTGCCCTGCTGCACCAGTGTTGTTTACACTTCAGCATTGATTTAGACTCCTGCAGCTCTGGGATTAGAGGCTATTTAGTTAATTGATGCAGCAAAACCAGAAGGATCCCACAACACTATGAATAAATGCACTTCATAACCAGAAGCTATTCTTCCTTTCATGCTTTTTTCTACTACAAAGGTCAGGAAAAAAATTTCTTGGGAGGGAAACCACCCAAAGAGAGACCTACATATGCAACTGTTCACTTCTGAGAGCAATTCTGAAAACGCTCATAACAGGCAGAACTGATCCTAATAATACAGACTAATCCCCTGTACAAGTGATTTTCTGCAATACTGGATTTTTTTTTTCTTCCCTGATACAGCTTCAAGATGCAAAATGTGTTTCTGCTCCATCTTCTCCTTTAACCACCTGAAAACCCCCCAGAGTGTGAGCAGGGTGAGAACCCCATGTGTCAGAACTGCAGACTCTAGATGTTTCCCCAGGGAGGGTAAGTTATATATAAATGGTGACTAAAGACAAGGAAGATGATAGTTCATTGGTCCCTACTCAAGAGTTCAATGACCTGGTGATATTAAATTAAATGACATGGAGTGTTCTCCTATTGACAGGTACTGGGCTGGAGTGACACAATCTGTGCTTGCTTATCCTGGGAAAATGAGAAATAGGATGAGGAGGGAGAATAAAGAAATAAACAACAAAAAAAGCACTGCTGGACAATCATCCACACCCTGAAATCTGAGGTAAGAGAAGCACATGGATGTGAAATGGAGAGAAGAAAACAGAAGGTTAGTGGTGACACTGCTGGTAGCAGAGATCCCCAACGTAATGTCACTCTGAGCTGTGCTGCTTCACTGATTCTAAGGCATGGATGGCCACATCTCTGCTGCTGTGTGTCCAAAGGAATGAATCCCAACTAGACATGCTGGACAGGATTGTGCAAACATGCAAGCATAGCAACAGTGCCTCCAAAGCCAACTCAGCTGTTGCTTATCTTGTCCCCCAATGCCTCTGGTTTTAGAGGCAGGACGTACAGTTAATCCATCTAAATGGGAGAGCTTGTAACTGCAGGGCTGCTATTTTACAGGGCAATCATGTAACCTTCACTGTATAGAACATGAGGTCAAAGTATGGCCTCGTGGAAAAATAACATTTTTCCTTCATGTAGAAATTCAGGGTTTTCCAGGAAGGAATTTGGGTGATCATCACTTTATCCAGAAACGATTCCCTGCTAAAACACCCGGTACTGCATTGGCCCTTTCCTTTATCCCAGGATATATTCCTATATCAGGCAGACAGCTCCATGTGGCTGGCTCTGTGGAGCCTGCAGGGCTCACTGCTGCACAAACCCAGCAGATGGGACCCTGCAGAAGCCCATGGAAAAGCACCAAGCCCATGCCAGTGCATGAGCATTGAGCTCATTCCACTCTAACAGAGTCCTGCCAGGCATGTGGGCACCCTCTTCCCACGGAGCACACAGTGCCCTACAGCAGGGAGGGCTAACTAGGAGGACTAACTAGTAGGGGGAACAGGAGGAGAAGATGTTGTGGATGCTCTTCCCCACAGAAGCCTACAGGAGGGAGAATTTCCCCAGACAGGTGACTTCTTATAGCCCAAAGCAATCCTGCTTAAATACAACATAACTTCACCTATGAGTCCCTGAGCTGCTTCCTGACAATTATGGGGCAGCAAAGAAGAGTGTACTGGGAACCTATTCTTTATTCACACTAGTTACACATATAACTGAGGAATGAGGGTGAACAACAAGAGATTCACTTCTGTCTTCTTTAAAACTATATGGCTATTACTGACCCTCTTGCACACAGTAAAATATGACTGCATGTTCTGAATCTGAGTGCAGAGCTCCTGCAGCTGCACCAGGCTGTCCCTGGGACATGCCCTGCCTGCCTCTCAGCTGTGACAGTAGCTCAGAGGTTTCCACCACCCTAATGTGACTAAAAGGCCACTGCAGCCCAGAATGGGATCCTGTTTGGACACTGGAGAGCCAGCAGAGCAAACACGTGTGCCTGCCTGCACCTGTCAGTATAAATGTCTCCTCAGACTGCTTGCTATTTGTGGGACAGTCAAGAGCACTGCACAGAGGGGCACAGGCAAACACACTCAGATGAGCTTGGGAGGTGATTCAGCTCTGGCCAAGTCAAAAGAACAGGTTCTGCAATGTCCTGCTACTAAAACCAACACCAGGTAGAAATTACCTCTAGGAAGGCAACCACATTTACCTGAAGAAACTGTGCAAAGAATGAACCAGGGCAGCTCTCATCTGCTACTGGGTGATCCGACAGATAAGAACCCTGACTGATTCTTCTTTAAAATACAGACTGAGGACATGTTACAAAAGTATAAACCTGGAGATTCTCCTGGGATTTTAACAAAACTCTTTCAGGTTTATGTCAGGATATGTCACTGAAATCAGCAGTTGGTACAGTTGGAATTACACTGTAGAGAAATCAGATAACAATGACTTTTCCCTCTGCCACAGATTATAATCAGCTGAGCTGCAGCCAGACATGATGATGGACTCAGCCCTTTCTGAGCTGTCAGTGCAATGAGATAATATTGCAGGGCAGTCTGACACACCTGGACATTCCTGGGATGCAAGCACAGCACCCAACTTGTGGCATACACCTGGCACAGAGCTGTGAAAGCTACTCCTCTGCAACAGAGTGCAGGTCACATTGTGAGACCTGCTTCATTTAGCTGATTTGATCCACTACAGCCCAAGTATTTGATCTGAACTCATTTCTTGCCCAGCTAAAGGAATGCCTCCAAGATCTAGACAATGCATGAGGAATGTAAGTGCAATCAACACTGAGATCATTATCATTAAATTCTGTGCACTGTACATCATTAGGGAGCATAAAACCTCTTCTGCAAAGGGTCTTTGCTTCAGGACATGGATCTTAAAAAGCAATACGGTGAAGTGGGAGGTGTCATTGCTGGAGGTCCCAAAAACCATCCCCAGGCACCTTGAAAATCCAGGTCTGTTACTTAGGAGTCCAAATATTTAAGCAAAACTATTTTTAGGCAAGTAAATTTGAAATGGACCACCACTGCACATATGCATTTCACATTAGATAAGAGTTTCCTTACTCAATAACTAGATCAATCCCACTTACCTTCAGTGAAGCACAATAACAGGATACAATCTAAACCTATATTGATCTAAATATTTGGCAAGAAATAAGCTCACTGCTCAAAGGCTGAGCTTGACATTAAACACCCAAGTTTATGTATCTTCCATTTCCAGGATATATTCCGCAATAATTTATTACGAGGAATGTTTCCCTGCTGTGATTTCAGTTTCACCCTGAAATCAATTCCTAGCCCTGTCTGGAGGCTCATGGCTCCCTGGAAGGAAATATTTCATGTGACAGTGGCGCTCATACCTTTGTCTGTGCATCGACAGCAGCTCCCTGGTTAACCAGAACCTCTGCTACATTGACCCTGTCCTCTTGGGCAGCCAGGTGGAGGGGCGTCAGTCCGCTCTGCAAACCAGAAACAACAAGTAACAATCTCCAGAGGAGGCACATGACCGCTAAAATGCAAATTCAGGTATCAATAAAACTCTAAACATCCTTAAAGAAGTTACAAATTCCACTTTGTTATCACACTGTTGATCAGCAGGAAAGTACAATTCAAAAGCCAGGAAGATGATGTTTCTTTAAGACAAGGAACATTTCTCCATGCAGTGTTACATGTGGGATAGCAAATTAGAGCACTTTAAGGAAAAGTCACACAGTATTTTTTCTCCTCCTAATTAATTTACTTCCCTACAATGAGTCAGACTTTAAGAGCAATATTGAATCATTGTTTACACTTCTGCAAGTTTTTTACATCACTCAGTTTTATCCTTACCTTTTACTCCTCTACTTGCTCATTTTCAGACACAAACACAAAAGAATAAAACTGCATTTCTCTGAGATCAGGCCCATTTCTCTCTGCTCAGGGAGTATATAGACTCGATAGAAAATGCATACTGATAGCAATTTTTCTTATTTAAAACTCAAGATCTAAATATCCTTAAAAACTCAGAAAACTATGCAACTTTCTGCCACATAAAAGGTGTAGAAAATAAACAAAGAAGGAGAGAGAATCTGCTGAGGAGATGTTGTTAGGAATGAGAAAGCATATCCTTTCCTTGCAAATTATGGTTAATTTTCTCTCCTGTTCCTACAGGAACAGCACCAAGGACAGAAGAGCAAGTGGTAGCAGTTGTTCACATCAGGCAGGAACACTCACTAGGTTTCCTACCCTTGAACACAAACCCACATCCATGGTGCACGCCCTACCAAGGCCAGTTATTCTGATGATAACAAAGCTTAGGTGGGTCACTGACACAAATATGAGACAGTAACCAACTATAAACTACCTAATGGAGCCTGGATATTAATGGCCAAGCCTTCTGAAAAGATCAAGTGCTCAGTATGGGGGCTCTAAGTATGCAGCTCCAAACCATCCTGAAGAAATAAATGCTCTTTTTACTCCCATTACAAAGCTGCAAAACTCAGAAGTCAGTGGGCTTTAAACATCTGGCTTTGAGTGTAGAGGTGCTGTGCTCTGAGGAAATGTGCATCCCTGAGAGAGCACGGAGGGGAATTACTCCCCAAAGGTGGTGTTATCAGCACAATGAGAAACTGGAGATTACAACTGAACAGATTGCTGCATGCTGCAGGTAATTAACCTCTGGTGGCACTGAATCAATGTGCCAAGCACTTCAATCAGGCTCCCTGTATCAGCCTCAGCAGCAAAATGGGATAGCCAATGGATGCAGAACGTGTACATGGCAAATTCCCCTGTGGGGATACTGCATAAGCCCCCACACAAGTTGAGACTTGTGGAGGAAAAAAAAAACACATCTGCAAGAGAAGCTTTCTGAAGGAGGACCCACAAATAATCAGATTGGAAAGTTAGAAGCAGGAAAACACAGCAGCCCTGTGCAGAACACCCAGTGCCTCAGAGGACACTGACTCTTCCAACCTGCTGAGAATAAGAAACATTTTCCATGAATAAAAATTTCTATAGCCTAATCTAGCCAAACAAATCCATTCTGAAACTGCACTTGACAATGCCAAATAACAATGTCTAGTGGGGCATTTAAAGAATTAAGGCTGCACATTTGCTAGAAACATTAGAGCAGACTTAATGGCCTATGAATTCATACATAAACTAAAATACATCAACTTTCCTACCACCAGGAGAAATGGCACCAAAAATCACTGTGGGCTAAGGAACATACCCTGGGGAGGAAGAACCACTTATATTAAGGAACAAAACCCCAGAAAAAGTTGCTGTTATTATCCCATTTAAAAAGTCACCATCCTGAACAAGTCAGCTGTTACCAGGAGGTTGTAATATTTGTTACCATTCGCTGGTACATGTTACATTTTTTGTTATAAAATATTATAGTGCTAAAAAAGTTACAAATAAAAAAAATACAAAAAAAAAAAAAAAAAGGAAATTACAATAAATTACAAACACAAAAAGAAAAAAGGAAATTACAATTACATATGTAACACTTGAAAAATGGGCAGGCATATTCCTAGAGGCTGATAAATGACGGGTGCCAGCCCCACAGCTCCCCTGTGGGGAAGATATTTTCTCTCTGGCCATGCTTTGGCAGACCAGCATAAATTAATGCTGGATTGATAAATTCCCCTGCAGCATGAGTTATCACCAAACCCTGGGTACTACAAAGGCTCCTTCAGTGTGACATGGCACGCTGCTCTTTGCTAGCAGACTGTCGCAGACAACTTTTATGAAAAATCCTTTCGTTAGGATTTTTCCTCCTGAGAAGCTGAGAGGCCTCAGGAACAAAATGTAAACAATGATTATCTGCTGCTGTGGAATGCAACAGATGGGTCTGTGACTGGTCCATGTTAGCTGTTTGTAATTAATGGCCAATCACAGCCCAGCTGGCTCGGACAGAGAGCCAGAGTCCCAAACCTTTGCTATCATTCTTTGCTATTCTAGTCTGAGCTAGCCTTCTGATGAAACCTTTTCTTCTATTCTTTTAGTATAGTCTTACTGTAATATATATCATAAAATAATAAATCAAGCCTTCTGAAACATGGAGTCAGATCCTCGTCTCTTCCCTCATCCAGGAACCCCCGTGAACGCCGTCACAAGAGATGACAATGCGCGTTCAGACACCTGCGGCGGCGTTCGGGGGCCAAAACGTCACTGCGGGGCCCTCTCCTCCCCGTCCCACTTTTCACAGCCTCAGCCCCGGGCAGGGGGACACCCACCTTGTTGCTGAGGCTGACGTTGGCGCTCCTGGCGAGCAGCAGGGACACCATGTCCACGTGCCCGTCCTGCGAGGCGAGGTGCAGCGGGGCGATGCCCTGCCGCGTGACGGCGTTGGCGTCGGCGCCGTACTCCAGCAGCGTGGTGGCTATGTCCATCTGGTTCTTCTTGGCAGCTATGTGCAGGGGGGTGTAACCGTTCTGCCAACAGAGAGCACTTCACTGAGAGCTGCTCATTCAACAGCGTGATAAAATCACTTTTCTCTACCTCCCCGACTCTGTGAGTAATTGTGCCATTAGTCCTAAAAATTCTGTCAAACTCAGTCAAATGCAATGTTAACAAGCTGCATGAACCAATGTATCTGACCTTTAGGCAATCTTTTTTTTTTTAAGTACTGCTAAAAAGAAGAGGATTCTGAAGTAAATTTTCAAATTTGGGGAAAAATATCTTTTCAGGAAAAGACAATCTATAGAAATAGAAGTTTGAGTTTTGTTTCATGGACATTTGCTCCTTTTCCTTAAATGTGCATAAAATCTTCAACAAACAGAAGAGCAGGATGTGTGTTCATAACTCAGAACAGCTGTTATTGTTTGAGTTTTTTCCCATTTCCCAGTGTGAACTAAAGCATCATGCACATGAAATATGGCCTTTCTTGCAGCATTTACCCTAAACCTTACTGACAAGCTGGTTTTTTCAGATCAAGGGAAAACTGAAGCATGTAACTTCAGAGTAATGCATTCCTTATCTTTTTATTCCTTCCAATATGGGTACCCAGGGAGCCCACTACTAAAAATAAAAATGCAGTATCTATTGCCTGATAAAATTTTGTAACTCCAAAAAGAGATAGATAGGCAGAAAATAGATAAATGGATATAAAGAATAACTGATCAGCACACAAATACCAAAACTCTGATGGAGGTACGACCAGTTTGTGGTACAAATTGCAATGACTGTTTAGTCAAGAACTTCCTGTCTTTCAGAAATTTATTAGCCCTCATTTTCAAGTAAATGACAAATGTGCACACATTTGCACCTGAATATGAGACAAAGTCAGGGGGGATGAGACCCAAGCTGCATATAAACCATTTTGTATTTCTGTATGGCATCATAAGGACCATTTGCCTCTCAAATTATCCAGCCCAATAAAATCTACCTAAAGGCACAAAGCATTCACCTGGCTGGGCTCCTCCCTGCACCCACAGGGCAGCAGGGCTGGTCTGAAAAGGAAGAGATGCACAGCAATGCAGGGATGAGCAGGGAATAAATACATGGGGGCTCACCAATGATTACAACAGAGCTTCAATAGGAACCTGGCAGCAAGAGATGCACAGCACTAGTTTCATGTGGAAAAGGTTCTGTAACTTACAAAATTCAATTCAAATTCAGTTCAGATCTTGGATATTAAGGTATTTGAAAATGACAGTCAGGAAACACAGTGCCACAATCAATAAAGGAAGCACATGGCCACTGAATTTTCACTTTGAAGATAAAGTGCTTCAGGAAAAACAAGCATAGTCCTCTCCCTTAGACTTCCTGCATGATACTGCCATGGAAAACAATCACTGCCACACAAGCACCTAATAAATCCTAAATACTACATGCTAAATCCTGCATATCTGCTAAAACAACTCCTTGAAATGAAGCTCATATTACATTATATAAAATAACAAATGCAGTTTCCAAATTTCTTTTCCTCAGAAATGGGCATATATTGCTTTCAGTGGAATGGACAGCAGCAGGTTGCCACAAGAAGACAAAAAGAGAGCTGAAGAATAAAAGCTGAAATTCAGCTCAGTCCCAGTCTGCATCTTCTCCTCAGAAGGGCAGCACTCTGTCACAATGCATAGATGGAGAAGGGAACAGAGAAGTTCAGAAGGAAGGGTATTGGGTTATTCTGCTTGCCAGGGAAAAGAGCAGAAAAGGGGAAAATTGTTAAAGATGAAAGGACAGAGGAAAACTAAGGCTTTGGGGATGGCATGATGAGAAAGAAAGGCACTGTAAAGTGGATGCTAAATTCAAATTAGGGATAAGCCACACATGAAATTAGGCACAATTTTTGCCTATGAAAGAGAAGAATGGATCATCAGGATAACTGTACCACAGCACTAGACTCTGACATGCTCATTTCCCATACCCTGTCACTTACCACTCTTCAAGGCAAATTTTGCTGGGCTTGGCTAATGAGCCACTCTTAAATTAAGATCAGTGTTAAAGACAGTAGTGCCACAGGAAAGGCAACCACTGATGGAACTAACTGCGGAGCCAGTGATGAGATATGACATAACATTTATTTACTGGACCACATTTACAAAAAGTACAGGAAATCATCTGCTGTTACCAACATCATCTTTTGGATGAGTGCACAGCGGGTGCCCGAAGCAACAAACATGTTATGGTTAATTTTATTTAGTATTGATGCTCTGCTGGCTGCTGCCGGCTCACTTGCTGCAGAGCACTAACAAATGCTTTCTTTTAGGCACACTTACAGCTGGCACTTGGAGGCCTGAAGTGGCAGCTGCAGAACTGCTCTGTTATAGATGGGGAGGCTGAGGTGACCTGACACGAGGGTTTGTGCCATGCTGTACCACAGTCTGCAGGGCTTCCACCTGGTTTGGACTTCCCAAGCCCTCGGCAGGGGCTGCTGCAATCCCTGCCCCTGCAGGATGCTCAGCTCCCACTGGCAGCTTCTTTCAGTGAAAACTGGGTCAGTGCCTTCTCATCCTCTCCAGAAGGCCCTTCCTTCCCCCCAGTGGCATTTGAGAGTGCTGTGCTGCAGCAGTGAAAGATCAGAGATGCTGTGGCTGCCCCCCGCCCCGGGGCACTGCTCTGGCAGATCGCCGCTATCGACAGCATTGATTGGAAGCTGTGCTGCTGGCAGCCCGTGTTTATTTAACTTCCCCCTCCTTGCACCACCAACTCTGGGACCCCCACTCCATCCCCTCCTGCAGCCATGCAGAAGGGCTCCAGTGTATGGCTGCACTCAGCCATGTGTGAGAGGAAGGCACTGCCCATCTAACTACAATACTGCCTTTTCCATTAGCTCTCCCTTCTCCACAGGACTTTTCTTTTGCAGATTTAAGGAAATTGTCTGGGTTGCTTCAAATGAGGTATTTACACTGCACTTAATCTGCTTTAAGCTACATATGTTTCCATCCTGCTTTACCTAATGTTCCTGCTCAAATATCGATTATACTCTGATTGATTATAGTATTTATCCATCCCACACTTAAAACTGGGATCCACAAAAGAAATAGTTTAAGCTCCTCTAAAGTCTCTTTGTTTTATGCACTACCAGAATAAATTTACATATTTATTCCTTCATATCCTCTGAAACCTTACACTAGGCATTGTCTTGCCTACAGTAAATTACAATCAAAGCGGGGCTGTGACTACTTTTATTTCTTGCCAGTCCATTTATGCTGGGCTAGAAATACTTTTGTTAAGCACATGAATAATTACACATATTGTGCTGAGAAACTTATCTGGCCTCAAATGTCATCCTGTGGCACAAACAGAAGTACCCATGCATAGCTGGGCTTCAACCCCAAGCTTGCCCTGCAAAGCTGCCCAGCTTGGCGAAGTTACTGAAGAGACTGGACAAATGAAAGGAAGGCTCAGCATTTGCTGAGACTGAAACTGGTGATTTAAAGTGTTTCTGCATCCTTATTGCCTTTTTTTTATTGCTGTTTTATTCACCTGCAGGACTATTCTTAGCAGCTTTATGTGAGACATTTATGTGGACGTGAGACATTAACAAACAAGGTCACCGAGCCTCCTGTAACTGCAAGCATACACAGCCTAGAAAGAACAGGGGTAGACAGGGAATAAAGTGAAATAAAAAGCCTGGGTATTGCTCCCCAGAGTGGGCAGTACTTGTACCTTGGCAGAGGCGTGAGGTGAAGCTCCCTGGTCCAACAGGAGGAGTGCCACCTTTTGATTATCGTAGTGTGCAGCTACATGCAGTGGTGTTAAACCGCTCTAGAAACACATGCAGAACAAACAAGTGCTGTTACAGACCCTCCCCAGGGGAGACTCAGGGCTTTGGAAAATTCCAGTAGATAAGGTGAATAAACCACATTTGTTACTCATTCGTGTATCCAGAGTCTTTGGAAACTTTTAGAATCAAGAAATAAAACAAATCTGGAAATTCTTCCCGAGCTGTGAAAGCCCCATTTGCTTTTCCCAGGGAAGATGAACAGAGAAGCACAAATCTGTGTTGTGCCCAGGGTAAGGAGGTCACACCCGTGGCAATGTTTTCCTTTTACTGCAGTGGATAAGTAAACTGCCCCTTGGATCTGTAAAAATCCAAGCTGGGCTGGTTTAAAAAGCTTGAGATCCTATTGGCCTTTGCCCCCTGCCCCATCATGAGAGCTGGGGAAGCAGAGGCAGCTACCCAAATACTCTGAGATAAGGACTGTAAATAGTCTGGGCAGGAACACAGGGGAATGGTCTGTCTCCATTCCTCTGGATGTGAATACAGAGCACATCACTTTGTTGTCAATTAATGACAATAAAAGTCACTTTGTCGAGAGTTTGCTGGCTCTTGGCAGCCCCAGCAGGGACTGGAATGCCACATGAAACCAATTCCAGCTAAACCCAGGCTGTGGATACTAGTGTGATGGTAAGTAAGTAGGAGGACATTAATAAATTATTGTCTGGTTTGAGATATTTGCTGTGCAAGTGGATGTGGTTTCTTCTGTCCTACCTTTCCAGAAGCATCAGGAGATGCATTCTTCTGAAGCAGGAGGTTGGCTACCTCGATTTTCCCGTACTTTGCAGCCACATGAAGTGGAGTGAATCCTTTCTGTAAGAGAAAGCAGGAATATAGCAGCCCTGGGCACTCCTTCTCAGGGCAAACCAGGTTTGTCTCTGATCTGCAAGAATGCAGCTGCTTCCATCCACCCCCTTACATAGTCCTGAGTACAGGCAGCAAGTCTGCAGATTCCCAGCTGCCCTGTGGGGTCTGGAGGCCCTTCCCTTGCAAGGCAAAGCACTATCTACTTTAAACAAGGGACGAGTCTGTTCCTTTCTTCACACTACCAAAGACCCATGGGCAAGCCCATCAATACCCGCCCGGAATTTCTGCCCTGCATTCCTTCCATTCCAAGAAAATGCACGTCTGCTCACTGGGATGTGTTAAACATCAGGTCCTGAGGTACAAGCATGAAGGTTTGTACCCTTTTAATAAACACAGCTCACATTTAGTCTGTATGTGCATATGGCTCCTGCAGCATTCAGTTCACAAGCAGCCCTTGCTGCAGGTGTGCTCTGTGATTCTGCCGCTCCTGCAGCTCGCTCACCTTGGTGATGATAGACAGAGATGCCCCATGGTCCAGAAGAACAGAAGCCACATCTTCGTGCCCTTCCCTTGCAGAGAGGTGCAGGGGGGTGTAGCCTGACGTGGTGGCTGCGTTGGGGGATGCTCCCTGCTGCAGCAGCTGCTGCACAATGTCTGCCTTGCCCAGGCGGGCAGAGATGTGCAGCGGGGTTTGGTCATCCTAAACACACAGGGAACAACACAGGCATGCTTGAGAAAACTGCCCCTCACACTGGGACAGGAGATATTTGCTCACACTCTGTCACTTTTCAAAATTGCACACAATATTAATTCTGCTGAGGTCTCAGCTAGGGAATGTTGCACACTGGCTTCCTCTGTGTCATATCACAAAGATACCTTGCTCTCTGTTAGTGAACCACAAAATATTCCAGACAGTGACATAATCCATAAAAGTTCATAAATTGATCAATTTTCTTCCTTATCTGGATTTGCCTCACTTTGCTTTGCAGGCCTTTCTGAAAACAAAGCTAGTGCATAATTCTGCTCCCTCACGTCTTGATCTCTTTTATACTTCACAGCAACATTTAATAGCTTAATCAATTATTGCCTGAAAACTTGCATAAAGTATAATAATTTTGGTGCTTCTTTAACTGGTGAATGATTGTTTGGAATTTTTGCAGTTAAATTTTCTGTAAGTGTAATTGATGATAGAACATGGTGTAGAAATTAATTGTCACTTTCTACTTCTCATTCAGAAGACACTCTGAATAGTTTAAGTATGGTGTTGCCCTGTCATGAATCTCATGGTTTATTTCTTTTCCTTCACTGAAAATATGAGGGTGTTGTGACCTTGTTCCGAGTGTTTAAGAGGTAATTTCTCACCTCTTCATTATTTGGTTTTGTATTTTTGTCCTCCCCCTTTTCTGTTGTACAATCTTTGGATTAAGCACACTATCACAACAGGGTGGCCAAGCATCTTTCTCTCCCCATTTCCCTCTGCTGAATTTCCTACCTTTTAAGAACTGTCCTGCAGTTCTGGGCAGTTCTCTGCAAGGGAGATTTCTGCCCATGCCCATCCTACAAGAGTGATTTTACAGCTCTGGAGTTAGGATGGGAGCATGCCAGGATATAAATGCTGCTCCTCTGCAGGGCAATTCTCCCCTGACTGGGGGAGCCTCTTTGTGGTTCTTAAATGATTCCAGTTTGTGCCTCTTTCCCACAAATTTCTCACAGCTGATGTTAGCACTGGTGTATAATCTAATGTGTGCATTTAGTTGTTATTTATGATAACAAACTGATCACAGGCAATGGCAGTTTGCACAAATTAAATCATTCTGTGAATTTACTCAGAAAATATTTGCATGACTGCTTCTGAGCACGAGCTGTTCATTTCAAGATTGTCTTTGGAGATTTACAAACCACATGAATCAGTTCTATTGTCAGGCTCCTTGCAGATATAAAGTCTATCAGCTAGAAATATTTAGTCAGAGTTCCTTATAAGTAGATAATCTCAACAGGAAACTTACTTGTGACCCAATTCACAGATACATTCACAATGAAAAATAGTTTGGGTTTTTTTAGGTTACATCCATTTTATGACCATTCAGGGGAAAAATATTTCCTGAGTTTACCTATTAAGACTGCTATTTATTGCACCCATTTATCTCCTTGCCCTGCCTGTTTCCTGGAACTCTTTGGTTTCCATAATTTTGCATGTTCCTTCATGCCTCTTGACCATCTCTTTTTCCTCCACCCTTACCTTCCTCAACTGCAATTGTTTCTATAGCATCTGTTCCTTCTTTCCAGCCCTCTGCTACATCTCCTCACTGTGCCTCCTTCTTTTAGGTGGTGCTCTTTAGAAGTCTAACTATATCTAAATACACAGAGGGTGTTGCTTTAGGGACGTGACAGGAGACACCAGAAGCCGAGGGTTCCAGCTCTGCTGAAATAACATCAGATTTGAGGAACTCCTCTCACTCCTCAAATCCTACTTCAAAACAGAACTCTTCAAACCCATGATAATTTATATTAAAAACTGGGATGGTATCAACCTGACATCTTCTGCCTTATCTCTTAGAGATAACTCATGGCTACAGTAAGAGGGTACGTGACAAAATATCAGAAATATTCGTGAAGCCACAAAGGCTCGGCTTCACGAATGACACACCCAAGATGAATGTGAGTCCCTGCTTTGCCCAGCAGGGACCATGCAGGTCTGTTCCACCTGGGCCATGTCCTCACCTTGGCTTTGGCCTCCACCTGGGCTCCGTTCTGTACCAGGTACCTGACGACCTCGGTCTGGCCAGCCCTGGCTGCCATGTGCAGCGCTGTCTCTCCTCTCTGCACACAGAGCAAAGACAGAACAGAGTCAGACACATTGCAGGGAGAGCAAACACCAGCATTCTTCATAAACACAGAAACACCAGGGACCCAGCTCAGAATCATCTCCACTAGAAAACTCTGCTGCAGCTGTCTGTAAGATGTAAGATTAAATCAATGTTTGACCTGACACTGTGTGATGCAAAGCAATTTATTGTAGGGTCAGTTGCCCAACTCAGTAGTGCCTTTGTCATTATTTTTTTGCTGAAAAGAGACAGTGCAATTTTTATATAGCTAGCATTTTATTAGCAATGTTAAAAAATATATCCTGAATTTAGTAAAAAATGTATTTCAAATTTTGTATACTCAGGCACACATACATATGGCTTTCTTTCTGTAATGCCTTATGCCCCTATTATAATTTGTTATCTGACAAACACTGAAGCAACTGAACAAGAAGGAAAAAAATCATTACTGAGTACATTCATCTAAGGCTTCATGGACTTAATGAAAGACAAATCCAAGGAAACCAGAACAATTCAGGAGGGAAAGTGGATTCTACCTTTTTGGGTATTAATGTGTTTATGGTACAAACATCTGCTAATTAACAAAAGGTGCTGCATTTTTACACAATTTAATAGCAGGTGAAGACCTTTACAAAATATTGGCTTCTGGCTGCACCTGTGTATGCAAAGTGAAAAGGAGGCCAAACTGATAAAGAGGATCAACATGCTTCTGCTTCTCTCCCCCTTCCCAACTTCCACATACCCATCTAAGAGCAAGTTCAGTTTTTACACATGCCCTGGGAGCCCTGGGGCATGCAGCACAGCCAGCAGAGGAGGCTGGATGGACACAGGCAATATGTCCCCACAATCTGCTGCAAACTGTGGAATTTGCCTTAAATGGCAGACCCCCGGGGTCTTGGGAAAACAGTGCTCAACAGTCAAGCACAGATCCCAAAAATTACATTTGAGAAGCTACGGTATGTTCTCATTCTTTACTTCAGAAAAACCAAGAGATTAGAGCCTGCTTAGGGTCAAGCCCCTTTGGAAATTTCCTCAACCTGCCAAGGGTCTCCCGAGCAGGAGTCAGCAGGCTGCACTTTGCCATGACTCCAGCACGAGCCACAGGTGCTATGGAGGTGGGTGGTGGACAGCAGAATCAGGCACTCCATCCCAGAACTGCTCCCAGATATTATCACACATTCATTCCCAGTCCTGCCTTGCTGAAAGGAAACCCATGACTCACCACATTGGTAGTGTTGGGGGATGCTCCATGATGCATTAGCTGTGATACAATATTTACATGCCCCATGAAGGCAGCAACGTGGATTGGAGTTAGGCCCGACTGAAAAACAGAACAAAGTTCAATTAAAATCCTTCTTTCCACATACCTTTACAAGGAAGTCATGGAAAGAACATAAATTTTTCTAAAGCGAGTAAACCCAGCTGCTTGCTCTTCTGAGAGGGTTTCATCTTCTTAAAACCATATACATGTGCTTAAATGAAAGGGCACACAGAACTGGGAACACCCATGAGTGTGATTAGTTAGCAAATATATAAATGTTCTAGGAATTCAGCAGTTCTTCATCAACAATATCAACCATAGCTAAGCAAAATTAAGATTAGGCATTTGCTAAATATTGTCTTAGAACATGAAAAAATGTATACAGAAGTATGCCTGGTACAAAAGCAAGGCTTTCTGAAACAATCAGCTTGTGCTAAAAAAGATCACCATCATGAATTTGCATCACTGCTCTTACACAGGATAAGAGAGCCCAACTGGAGAGAAAGAGAGGGAGAGAGGAGGAGAGGAGAAAAAGGGAGCAGTCATTCAGCAGAGCATGACCTCATGGATTTTGCTTTAAAAATCCAATCAGTAGTTAATATTTCCCCACGTAGAATCACCCTAAAGCCTCCTCACAGCTGCTCCTGCACAGCTGTACCAAGAGCCAGCCAGAGCCCCCAGAAGGGACTTTGGCCACCAAGAGCAGGAGAAACCTCAGGGCATCTCTGGAAATCCCATGATTTAGGCACCTTCCCTACAGATACATACAAATCTCAGAGGGCAGAAGTGAGGAAAGCACTTCTCTTCCTTTCTCATGCAGAACAGCAAACAGGAGCAGGAAGGCAGAATAACTGGCTGAAACAACTTAGTAAATGCTTTTAAGAGTTTTTAGATGCTAGTCTGGAGCTACATGAACTGTAGCCAGGGCAGACTCTTCTCCCTCAAGCAAGCCAGAAAGGGATCTGTATGGCTTGCTGCTGAATAATTAGAACAACCCCACACACATTAAAACAAACTCCATTTTGTGTAGATGAACTATTCCCCATTGCACCTTGCTTAATCCATGGAATTCCCTGTCATTTTCTTACATGGGCCATTCCACTGTGGTCACACATTCATAGATGTGATCTTTGCTCTCCTCCTAACTTGGTATAATATACATACATGGAGATAAAAATTCCCATAGGAATTAATCAATCTCAGAATTGTTCCAAGGACTGGGTGCAGACTATCTCAGGCTGACTGAAGTGACAGCATATTGATTTCTGTCTAGATGATTTGTGATGTCCCATGATGGTGGGAGAACAGAACTTCTTTTTGGAAAGCCAAAAAAGGGTCTGAATTAAACCACCCTTTAAAACAGGACTTGAGTGAAGGATAGTCTTCACCTCAATGTCTGTAACAGAGCAAATTTCATCCTTAAGGCCTTAAATTACAGAAGGAAAATTGGCAGAAATGGTAGATTTTAGGAAGTTCTTTTGTTACATTTCACTTGTTATTCTCACTGTAATCCCAACATATATCAGTTGTTTGTGATTTGTGATTTATTGTTCAGTTTTATTATTTCGTACTATCTAGTTGAAAATAATTGTTGACTTAATTGGTAATGCTCTTTCAGAAATACTGAAATATTAATCAATACAGAGGCAATTAATTTTGTAAGAAAAGCAAAGACAAGCATGCAAAGACCATTTCTTACCTCAGTTACAGCTTGAATTGATGCACCGTGCTTTAGAAGAAGTTCCATTACTTTTATTCTGTTCTTCTTGCAGGCAATGTGAAGAGGTGTGAAACCATTCTGGAAATGAGAAAGGGGCATTAAAAAGTGTGTCCCATGGAATTAAAAAAATAGAACTGAGTAGGGAATTCACAAAATAGATTTTTCTGTTTTAAAGGAACAACTGCCGAATTTATTTTGGCATTACTACATTTTTCATGCAATAGAAAGTAAACATTTATAAGAAGATAAAGATCTATTTCATAGATCCAGTTTTAATTCTGTAATATATTGCCTACTCCAATAATTAGTTAATTTTAAAAAATCTCAATTCATGCAAAACTGTCAAACCCTTCTTTTTTGCTTACCATATTCACTTTTACCTGGCTAGGGTTTTCTGCTGGAGTTTTTGGGGAATTTGGGGTGGGTTTTTTGGAAACTTTTCTTTTGACCTTTTAGAGCTGCTGGTAAAAAAAGCACTTTACCTTTTACAGCTCTGGAATTTACATCTTCTAAACTATTTTTACTACTTGTTTTGTTTGTTTGTTTTTCCCATTAATTCCCTGTAAGCTTACTGCAACTAGAAGCATTTCACCCTTTCCTTTATAAAAGATGTGTGCAGTGGGGTGAACATTAGAACTATTGTCTTATTTAGTGTGAGATGATACCACAGAAAAAAGTAAATCAGGAAAATAGGCTGTCCAGAACACCCACGATAGGCACAGCAACATCAGAGCACTGAATGCTGCTCGGTACAAAAGAGCCTTTGCAGAACACTCTGAAAACAACTGGCAGAGCTGGTCCCTCAGATCTGATCAAAGTTATCCTTTTTTACCTGCCACCTGGTAAAGAGTACTGTATGTTTTCGTGATGTGAGGTCCATGTCATTGTCTGTTCCAGTGTAGCAGCTCCCACCCCTCTCCTTGGCAGCACACAATGCCCAGGGTGAGCTCAGCTGTGTTCCATATATCCTTGACCACAGACACCTGAATGCAGCTGGTCTGCCACAAAAGGCACAGGGGCTGACAGAAGGAAATCTGTGGAGCCTGTGCTGCCTCCAAGAGAGTCAATCCCACCTGGCTCCTGAGGGTTTCAGGAGCTCACAAAACATTTCAGGAGCTGAGTGCATTAGCATCAGGCTGTGAGACCAATCAACCCAATTCATGTCAGAATGCAAATTTGTTTGGAACAGTTCTTGAAGCACAAATCAAAGAGACATTTTAAATAGAATGGACTGAGATTGCAATTTGAACAAAAGGCATTAATGTATTCTGTTTGTATGCAGTTTAACTGCACTAATGTATTTTGCTGCTGAAGTTGTTTCTAAAGTAGAAAGGCACATGACTCCATTGACATGGAATACCACAAATACTCATTATGTAACTCATTCCTACCTTTCACTATTTCACATCACTGAGAACTCAGTGATGTTTTAAACGTCACTGATTATTTTCTGTGTACAAACACTTGGAAAACAAGGATTCCCTCCAAAAACTACAGCAGTTGTGTCTGCAGCTGTTTAATCTACTCATAAAAACCTACCAGGAGGTAAAAGTGCTCTAGTTACAGTAGAAGTTCATAAATCACTGCTGGCTGTCTGCAAGCAAAGGTCTTCTCTGATTGCAGGGTACATTATCAACACTTTGAACCCCGAGCGTTTGTTCTTGGGCTGTGGCAATAACAGCCCATCCTCTCTGTCAGCCATCAGCAGGCAGAAAACACCTCCCAGGAAGTCCCAGCACAACTTTGCAGGAATGTTTGGCTGTGAACAGTGCCCTGCTGTGTACTCACCAGTGCTTTGGCATTAGGATTGGCTTTCTTGTCCAAGAGAACCTTGGCGACTTTGTAGTGGCCGCAGTGGGCAGCGACATGCAGCGCGGTCAGGTAGTCATTGGTGACATCGTCCACAGGCACGTTGTGCTGGATCAGGAGCTGAACACAGTTTAGATGATCCCCTTGTGTTGCCATGTGCAATGGAGACAAACCATTCTGCAAACAGAGAGACCCAGCAGGATGGGTTAGAGGATGCTCAGAGAAGGGAAACTCCGCGCCGTTCTTGGGAGCGTTTGTTGTATGAAGAATTTTACAAGCCCAGAGAGAACCCAAAATAAACTTAACATGTTCAGTGTAAGGATGGGGGTTCTTACTGCAGAATTTGGAGCTTGTTTGGTAAGTTTGTAAGCAGCCCCACATTGAAAAACTGTCATAACATACCAGCCATGCTCTAAATGTAGCTGCCTTCCAGTCTCAGACAAGCTGCTCAATTTACATGAGTTACATGAGGAACAGCACTTTGTGACTTTTAACACTCCAGCCAGGGAATTTGCTGGTTTTTAAAGCTGAGTTAAACTCACCACTCTAAATGTGGCCTGCATAAACCAGGCATGGCAGCACAGGTCAGAGGATCACTCTGTGAACACTACAGCCTTCCTTCATCCCTCCACTCGTGTTTTCCTGAATGTGGGTTGTAAACATGCTTACACCACATTATCCAGCTCTGGAGACCACTCTGCCCAATCCTCACTGGTAAAGCACCAGAAGTTTCAACTGAGCTAAAAATCTCTGAATAAAACCTCCATGCTGTGACCAACCAGCAGCAGTGGTAAAGCTGTTCCACCAGGGAAACACCTGAGAGAGACTCATGCACCAGTGAACTGTGTTTTGCCATGTTTAAAATAGTGAACAAGCTGCCAAAATATATTATATTTCCAGAATAAAACCACGACAGAAAATTCTCAAAAACTGAAAGGACTGACACTATTTCATGATGAAAGGTTAAAAATACACACCAGAAGGAAAGAGCCTTTGTTAGCAGCGGTACACAGCTCCTCCTCCCAGCTGTAGGGGCTTTTTTCACTCGATTCTTCTGATGCCAAATTTAGTTTTGAGTGCAGCATCTATTCTTGCAGCAGCACACAATGGTTTATAAGCTGTAAGTGACTGCCAGCACACTGTGTCTGGAAACTCAAACCTTTGCTCACAGGCGCAGTGCCCTCGTGTGACCGCAGCCAGCAAAGGCAAAACCAGCCGGGACCTCGGGCTCTGACACAGACCCTTCCCTCGGCCACGCGGAAACAGCCACAACTCCAAAGGAAGGTGGAAATACACCATGGAACAATACTGTAAATCGAGATGGAAGCAGGATGGTGAAAGCAGACAGGTGAACGCTGTCAGAGCTGGGGAGCAGTTTACTGGCAGTGCTGAGACACAGGCGCTCTCGGACACAGCAACATCTTTCAAGTAAGATTATCTCATGGGCATCTCACTTGTGATTTATGTTGGCTTGGATAAGCCTCTCTCCCATTCCCAAAGGCTACTACAGCAATTATCTGCATGGAAGCTCCATACTAGCAAGGCATTTTAAATGTTTTCACTGTCTTCTAGTGTAGCTAACAGTAGAACAAAAAAAGATTAATTTCCCTTGGTCACCAAGTCCTCCTGGTAGCAGTTTATAACTGACGATGCTTTAGAGGTAAGAGTAAAAAATCACAAAACTTTAAACACCATCCTGCTCCATTTTTATAAGAAAGATCCTTTGGGTGAAAAGTGTCATTCTTCACAGCAATAGCCAATAAACCATAAACTCAATCTCTTACTCCATTACTTATTAATGGAGTAAGAGATTGAGAAGTTGATATGGGACTCCCTCATAGAAGAGACTTATACCAAAAATACTGACGTGGATGAAAAAGAAAGCAAGAAACAGAGCCAATTTGAAAAATCAGCAAAATACTTGATAAAAATCTGTCATGGACAAGAGAAGTACAGCAGCTAGCCAGACCTCATGCAGAAAAGTAAGAGACAAGACTAAATAAGATAAAAAAGACAAAAATAAAATTGGAAAATTGTCTTTTGTTATACCCTAAACCAGGCTTAGTTCTGTTGCAGTTGGTGATACTCTATAACCTTACACAAGTCAATATTTCAAAGCCACATTTAAAATAAAAATATTACATGTAAAGGTGTTCTCCAGGCCCAAGAGACAACCCAGCAATGACCTTAAGAAGTGATCTGGCACTTTAGGATGGAGCCACTTTATAAATACTCTTACATTACCTTTTTTTTTAAGATTTCCAAGAAAATATTAAAAGGGAAAGAAGTTCAAGATTAATCAAAGACACTGCCCACTAAGGACCATAAAGTCACACCATACCTTAAAACAACCAAATAAAAAAACCTCAGGACAAAACAGGACCATAGAGATGAAACAAAGAATCAGCTGTCTGACTAGATAAACATAACATTTCTGAGCTTATTTTGTAGCTGTGTGGCATTAACTTTAGGGCAAGAAAAAAGAAGAAAAAAGAAGAAAAAAGAAGAAAAAAGACAAAGAGCCAAAGAAGTCTGGAAAACCAGTAATTAAAAAAAGATGGACAGCTACTGACAGGAATGTCATTTCTTACATCCAAAATCACTGGCATGTTCAGGATGAGAATTCCCTTTTCATTTTACCTGTAGAAACCCCCTATAATCCATAAGGTCACCATCTTCCCTGAAAATCAATCTAAGGTTCTTCCAGTGCAAAAAAGGGTCAGCGCTACACTAAACCCTCTTTAGCAGGAAATAGCTATCAAACTGCAGCCTGGTTATTATTCTGAAAGAGTTTTATATAATATGAGAAAACTTTGTGAAGTTCAAATTCTTTCAAAGATGTGTCCTATTTCCAATAATATATGACTTAATTTGAAGAGAATGGAGCCACTTATTTCTGCAGAGGACAGTACTGCAGTTTAGTGCCAAATGAATGAATTCATTTATGCCGTTCAGAGGTACAGCTACTTCCGAGCTCACCTTCTGAAAGTGGCAAAATTAACACATCAGAAGGAAATGCAGGAAGCTCTGCACTTTCTTCTGTTCACTTTTTAACATGTAACAGCTTTCCCTCTTCCAGAGGAGGCTCTTATTTTTCAGAAGTTGTTTATATAAGCCTCTGCAGATCAACATCCAGTCTGTCTCTCAGCCTTAGGCAATTTCTAACCCACTATCCCTTGTAATCTGCCTGATTTTGTCTAGTGAACTCTGGGCTAGGCTCTGTGAGTCTGCTCAGGAGGAGCCACAAATTCAAAACCTACAGTCCTGGAACAGCAGCTTAAGTTTAGGGGTAACACCTGAAAATATAACATCCACTCAACACAGAAATGTAATTCCTTAGGAGAGGTTTTCATTTACAATGGTAGAAATGGAAGAAATAGGGTGTATGTTTACGTGGGTGTCCTTTGGTTTGGTTTGTTGTTGTGGGGTTTTTTGTTTGGTTGGGGGCTTTGTGGTTTTGTTTTGGTGGTGTTTAGGTTTGTTTGTTTTCCTTTAAGTGATAAAAAAAGCTTTCTGAGAGGGTGGAAGAGTTTTTCTCCTGGGAATATTAGTTCAAGGCCCCGAGAGTGGCAGGTGTGGCCCAAAGGGCTCCTAGACAGCCCCTTGTGGTTCTGCTCATGGAGTTTGCAAGCTATGGCTGTGGGAGCCCATGGAAATTCCACATGCAGAGGATGGGTGAAAAGTGTCTGTCAGATTACCCATGACAGCCCTCGCCAGTGACTCACTGAGCAGAGGAAAGCTGGTGCCAACCTCCCCAAACAAATGCTAAATATAATCCAGTGAAGGGGGAAAAAAGGAGGGAGGAGAAAAGCAGAATATATAGAAGGGTGCTGAGACAGAATAGGACAGGATGACAGAAAAGAAATAACAACAGAACAGGAATGTTGCTGCAACACACTGGTTGCAGACTAAGGAAAAAAAAAAAAAAAAACAAAACAACCACATAGTGGAAGGTTTTCTTTGGAAAGAACCTCAACAAAGTGCACAGCCCAAATGTCATCCCTGAACGGGGAAGCCTTGGATTGCAGTGGTGCAAAGCAGGCTGCTGCTCTGAGGTTGGAAATCAGCAGTAACAGCACAGCAGAGACCACTGCCTGCAGAGCTCTGGCAAGGGCTTCCTTTAATGCCAGCCCTTGGGTCTACAGCAATCTGTGCACCCTGGCACAGGTGATTTGAAATTACCAGGAAGAATTTTGCATGATAAACTGTAGAGGGACAGAAAGGAGAGAATCTGATAATCAGGCTAAGTCCTTAGGAAATATGAGCTGTCTCTGCAAAGGGACATTGCTCTATTTTTATCTCTTGTCTCTTCTCTAGCCTTAGGGTAAATTGGTACAAGCTGAAGATTTATTGTAATCATCGTGTATTTATTCCAGGATAGACACAGAGTTCTTCAGCTACTGAAATTCTGAGGGATAGGGTTGCCACACAAGCCTTTTTGGTTGGCACAGAAATCTTTTCTTGTATATCTGGATTTAACACATTTTACATATGCAGACGTGCTCTACATACGGCATTCACTTTGGAGAGCTCCCACACAGTTACTTAAAATAACCAAGAAATAGGAAAGTTATTGCCAAACCCTTAAATACATGAGACACACAGAATTACATCAGGAAAAAGAAAAAAAAAAAAGGTGCAAGGATTATCCCACCAGGAAAGAGGATCAGTTACCTTGGTTTTGGAAAGAATCGGGGCACCACGATCCAGCAGCATTTCTACAACCTGCTCATGGCCACTTCTTGCTCCACAGTGGAGGGGGGTCAGCCCATCCTGTGGGACACAGAGTTATAGCTCATTAGTGTCAGACATGCTGAAGTCCTGCACACTTTTGTAGAGGTCTGTGGTGTCCCAGGAGGCTCATTAATTCTGCAAGGCGCTGCTCTCCTGCAGATGAACACTTGAACCTGTTTGTTCAAACCAACAGAGCACACCCTGGCTCTGATTTTCTGAACGTGCAAATAGCCATATCACATTGGTGTTCGTGCAATGGGCTCCTTCCAGGCCCTCATTGCACATGCAAGAAAAAGATGAGATGGCACTTCAGGTGCTTTTTCCTGCATGCCTTGGAGAAAAGTGGGGCTCTCGTTTGTCAGTATGCATCGGAGTCAGTGGATAGCCAGTCAGTCTGAGAGGGGAAAAAAATCTTCCTCAGACTTTTTTATTACACTGATTTTGACAAGTGTGCAGCAGATGAGAAAAGCATCTTAATCCCAGGTGATGGAAGTATGTTGGACTCACTTCTGCCTCTCTGTGCAGACTGTGCTTGTGTGACCCCAAGCTGAATGAGTGGCCTAGAGGAGTCAAGGCACACTGCCCACACCCCTTTTGGAATAGTTTGCTTAGTAATAATCAACATCCTATTGCTTGTTGCAAATGATGTCAAAGTTGTCAGAAACTTTGGTTTTTCCATTTACAAATCACAAAGGAAGGAGCTTTTCTCTGGTGTCTTCCACTGCTCTTAAAACACATATGTTGTATTGTCTAGGATATGTATGCAATTTCATTTTTATACAAGGGATTATCTAAAATTCCCTCTCACATACTCTCTTCACACACATGCACTCCCCCTCCATTTCTGTACGATAACAAGTATTATTAAGGTACCTCTTTAATAATACTTTTCATGTGGAATTATATTATTCTTCTTTGGTAATTCCTAAAACAAACTCTACTGGAACATCAGCTTAAGCCCTGCAAAGTGTGGAGGGCAGCCAGGGAGAGGAGGGACATGGTTCAGACAGCCTTACATTCTCCTGCTTCTACATTTTTGCCTTCTCCAGATAAACCTATGGAAGATAACAGGTAGGAATGTTCATGATAAACTTTTCCTGCTACTTTCATTTAAAACTTGCATGGTTCTCATTGTGCCTGTTCTTTCACTTAAAGTAAGGAATGGATTTTTGACATAGATGAAAAAAATATTTTGGTTCAGACTTAACTCCCTTAGCTCAGGGAGTAATTTGTTCCCACAAGATGAATGCAGCTTGGCCCACAGTGTTCTTACTGACACCTCTCAAGGTGTAATTACAATAATTCTATTGTAATTTCTGCTTCTTCCTGCTATTTCAGCCCATAAAGTACTGGGAAGCGCATCTTGTTAAAATGATACTACACAAATTCAAGATGTATTGCTCAAAACAAATAAAGACAGAGAAGATACCAAAACCCACAAATGATGCATTTTTTAAGATGAGTTGCAAATGTTTTGCCACAGCTTCACAAGTGTTTTAAATGGGTAATGCATATTTCTTATACCCGTAGCTCCCACAGGTGAGGGCATTTCATGTACTGAGCAGACACAAACATTTGATATGAAAATATCACCAATAAAAAAAGGAAAACTTTTATGGGAAGGAATATCAAACCCAGCAAGGCCAGGCAACTACAGACCTGTAGGCAAGAGCTGAAGATCACCATGTACATTCGATTGTTCACTCTTTTTACTTCCTATAATTATCACATTCTGCAGGTACATCAAAGACAGATACTCAAGGAGATCAGGCACCAAACTTTGAGACCATTTTCCAGATTTAACATCTCCCCAAACCATTTCACCAACATACCATGGTTAGCTCATAGAGAATGAGACACATTTGATCATCCTGTACCACGCTAGACCCTTCCAGTGCTCCCAGAGCCCCACCCCTCTGTGGGTATTTCTGGCTGACAAGGTTTCTGGGCTCAGGAGGAGCAAGCAGCCAGGCTTGGCCAGCTGGACCTCATTCTGGGCCACACAGCAGTCACTACCAGCAGAGGCATCACTGGTGTGTGTCACTGGTGTGTGACACAACAGGATGATGCACGGGAGTGTGTGTCGGGACAGCTGATCTACAGCTATTGTTCCCATGATGTCAGGTCTCCCTCTGCAAAGGGCAAATACACCCCAAGACAGATAATTTAGCAGCATAGATTTATTTTTTTTTTGGTAGTTTCAAAAGACACTATTCACTGGTTTTGTTAATTGGCACATGACACTGACAGCAGGTAAAGAAATGTGCAGGGGTAATCTAAAATGCAGATAAGAAAGACTTCTCTTTTAAAAAGAGATTCTAAGATTAAAACAGACTGCTATGAGCTCAGCAAGACTTCACTGACTTTGTCAGATCTTCCAGTTGCTTATTTACTGTTCACATAGACTATACCATGTGAAGCATAAAATATATTACATGTATTAGGAAGCAAACTTGCCTTAATATGAGTCTGCAATGGCTCAGAAAAACCATTACAAACGATTATGACAATAATCTGCAGATTAAGGACTCTGTAAGTATGCACTGACATGATAAATCATATCATCTGTATTATCTATCCCTCCAGAGAGCCTGAGAGCAGCTTCAGCAAAGCCAGGAGGACAATAGGAGGAGCTATGATTAGGTACAAGCTTCCCATTAGCATTGCACACCCATCTCTGGGGCTGCTGCCTGCTTTAGCTTTTCTTTTAAACACACACAAATGAGACCTAAGCATTGTTTCTGGTCCCTGTTGACACTCAGGTACCTGTGTAGCTCTCTGATCTAGTTACACTAAACTGCCCTGAGACTGAGCCTTGCTGCTGCTGTGTGTTTCCTCGCCACCACGATGGCTTTAAGGGACCCTGGGCAGTGTGGGGTCAGCACAGGGCAGCCTCCTTGTGCTCCCCAGCTCCCTCTTCCCTGTCAATGCTCCCCCAGGATTCCCCTTGCATTGTGGCATGGGGAATTTCCCAAAGTTTCCAAAGGGCTCTGTCCCACTCCAGCTCTCCTGAATTCTTCACTCCTTTGGCCAACTACTGCAAACTGCCCCTCCATATAAGAGGACAACAAACAAGTTTGCCCTCCCTGCTCATACAAAGCACACTCAGAATGCCAAGGCAGTGCCACTGCAGTTATTTCATATCTTAAGACATGTGGGTTTTCTGGAGCAGCTTATGCATGATCTGATGCACCTCCAAAGAGCATATCCCACATGTTTTCATGCAGATATGAGTGCTGGGCCTGTTGTTTAGCTGGAAAATCAGTAGAATGAAGATTATAAACACTTACTGTTAATCCAGGCTAAACCTTGCCTGCTGCCTGCTTCAGACACAAATTCACTTTGGCATATACAGTATTAGACAGCCAAAGCAAATCAAGCTAATTTAATCAACCTCTCTAATTAAATTTTACTTTTTAAAGTCTTTTCTGGAAGACAGAAAAAACATAATTAGGGCAACATTCAGTAAACATGCTACATGAGGCATTAACAGGCCTTTGCCCAGAATCTTGGCTAAAAACCAGAATGATTAAAGCTGCCCTGGCAGCACACAGCTCTTGAGGGGTACCCTTAAGAATTCAGTACCCAGCCCCAAATACCAGTTGCTAGACATCTCACACACAAAAAGAAAACAGAGGGAAGATGAACAGCTGGTTAAAATAAACAATGCAACATAGCGTGAACTAAAATGGGAAAAAAAAAGACTTGTCTGAGTCTCAAAATAGTTTTAACATATTTTTGGGATGTGTCTCACATGTTCTCTCAAGTCCCAGCTACAGTGTGCACATGTGTAAGAGTATAATGGTGCTCATCAAATCCCAGTCCTAATGAATCCAGAGAAAGTGGGAGCTCCTCAATTACTTTTACAGTAATTTAAACAGGATAAGGATTTAGCCCTTCATGTTAACCTCTTGTGCAGTACTTCAGCACTGCAGTTTCCTGGACCATCTGTCAGCAGCAAATGCAAATGCTCATGTTAATGACTAAGGAAAAGAGATCCTTACCTCAACTCACTTACTGCTCAGGAAAGGCTTTTCATTAATTTACCCATAAAACTCTTTGCTTTGTGAACAATAAAAAAAAGTATTATGTGGAGAGTATTCCAGTATCCCATACAGAGGATGGATTGCAGGAATAGATCACAAAATGCAAGCTGAATAGATAAATCTGTCCCATCTAAGAGTCAGAGTAGCAAATCCTAGCTCTGTTGGTCAACAACACAAAACAGTATGTTCTGCATTCTCATTTAAAGGTGGGATACAGACATGAAACAGGAGAAACAAAGGTCTGAGAGTTTCTCCCCCTGAGCAGTAAAGCTACAAATTTCAAGATTTTTTTTTAATCCTTTCATAAGGGTACAGAACCTTTGCCATTTACCTTTAAGGAGGTATTTTGTCTTCAATAATCAATCTTTGAATTAAACAATATCAAATGCCCAAGACAAAAAAACTATCCTAATAGAAAAAAAAAATCTGCTTATCTCTTACATACAAAAATTCTGTAAATCTCTTAGAAAAAAACAGGAAAAATGAGAGGGGTCTCACATTTATAAATATGGCACTAGGAGACTCACTTGTTTTCACATGCAAATCCCACCTGTTATCAAGCTGGGTGTGCATTCAGCACCTGCCCCTCACAGAACACACAATGATGCTGGGCTCTGCCTGGGCATCCAGCTGATAAGCAGGGCTTGACACACGTATCAGAAAAGACAGTGAAAGGCTCTTTGCCTTTCAATGCATCCAGCAGTAGTGATGCTGTGGTAAAGGACATGACCAGAGCCTTTGTCACCCTGTATTTTTGTAGGGCCATTCTATATCTGGGACATTGAAAAGAAAAATAACGGATAAAAAAAAAATAAAATAATAGCTACAAAGTTGACATATCTTAATTGGAAAGCAACATTGGGTCAGGTTGGAACAACAGGAGAGATTTAGCAGGAACACGTGTTGCGCCAGCTCGGAGCAATTCATCTTTGCTGTTGAATATGAGAACCAGGCAGGCTCTCCTGAAGCAATGCCCCGTTTCACCCAGCACCTCGCAGCCTTCTCTGGCTTTTGGCACTGATGCGTGGGCCCTGCTGGTGCTGCTCCCTTTGTGGGTCCTGCAGGGTGCGAGGCTCTGGGAGCCGCCCCAAGCGCAGCCTCACCCAGCCCCAACACGTCCCCTGCCAGTGCCAGCACCACAGCCCTGAGCGGCACACGAGCAGCAGGAGCTGGGCACAGGATGGGTGCCTGGGGAGCGGGCAGGCTCTGGGGGGGGGAGCCAGGAAAAACAAGGCAGCGCTTCGTGAGCCACGCTCATCATCGCTGCCTCTGCCTCGGTGGGAGGCTGTGCCAGCCCCAGGAGCTGTTAATGCTGCTGCCCCTCTTCCTAGATCCTGTTTCCGTCCCAGCCTGTATTTTTAGTTACATAAATTATCCCAGTGTCTGACCCCGAGCTTGTGACAGAGGAAATGAAGCAGAGCACGAATTTTCCTAACTGAAAGAACTAACTTGACTCCAGCTATTTAAAGTACTGGTCCCTAATGATTTGGACTGCAGTGGGCCATACAAATACTTGCAGAGGGAAGCAACTAATCCCCCACCAAGTTCCCTTCTCCCTGCTGTGACCAAATTACACACTACCAAGCAGGGTCCCTCCCCACCACAAGGCAGAAGCACACCCCTTACCCTGGTACCCCTATGTGGCACAGAGGAGGCTGGAATTTCAGTGCAGGAACTATACCCACTGTCCACATTACCCATGAAAAGTCATTCATCTCTTCCATGTTATTGCCCAACTAGAGAAGAACTTAAAACATTTTAGAAATAAACCATCAGCTACTAAAGGTAAAATAGAAGCAATAAGGAAGAACATGTGGAGAGAAGGAAGAGATGACAAAATAAACTGACCCAGTTTCTGAATTCGACAGAGAACAAAAACACAAATGTGCCTAACAAGCACTGCAGGAAATCTCAGGGACTACAGTAACCAAACAAAAACCTGTGAATACAGGAACAACTGCAGAAAAACTATTCTTAGGTTTTACATTTCTTTTGCTTAGAATGATTCTGAATGGTAGAACATATATACAGATGAATTCAAAATGGAAAAGGTAGAGGTGATAAATTAATATGTCAAGAAAATTATAATTGTCAGAAAGTTACTGGGACAGCTCTTGAGTGTGTTGCAAAGACTGTCCTGACAGCCCACAGCACCACTAGTTCCGGATTTACTTCCAAACATTTGAACTTTTTCCTTCTCTCTCTTTTTTAATTTTTTTTTTTTTTTGCTGCTGTGTAAGTAAATAAAATATCTCTGGCTTGGTTGGGCTTTAACTACAGCAGTTAGACATAACCACATGCATTGAGTTTCTCAGTCACTCAGGGCAGTGAGTTAGGCGTCAGCCTGATGGAAACCATCCCTGTGCCTGCCCCGTGTGCTGACAAATCCCACACAGAGCCTGAGCTGCAGGAGAATCATCAGCCACAGCACACTCTGTGACACTGCCTGTGGATAGAGAAAGGCAAACACGCACTGCAGCTCAAAGTTACCCTGCTAGCATTCAAATTCTGAAATATCTGACTTGAATTCTCGTCTTTTAGCATGTTCCTGTACTTTCAACTCTACTCCCAAGTAGATAAAAGCAGCTCCTAATTAAATACTGGAAAGGGAACATGGAAAATGGTTGGCTCTGAGCTTTGCCATCCTTGGTGCTTCACACACTGCTGTAAGAGATGTAAAATGTTAGTATCCTACTGCAATAATTTCATTAAAAATAAATGCAGTGCAGCTGCAGCAGCCTCCTGGGAAGATGAATGATTTAAGCTCTACAGCAACACTCAGGTCAGAGGCAGGCATTCCACACAGCCACTTACAGCACTCACACTTGAGCTTACCCTTGTTTTGGCATCAATTTTAGCTCCTCGATCCAGTAGGAGTTTGACCATATTTGCATTTCCCCTTTTTGATGCAACGTGCAACGGTGTGATATCATTCTGTGGAAGAAAACAACATGAAAATAAATATGCATATGTCTGTCTTTCATGAATTCCATTTTTGGTTTGCTCACAGAGTGGATTATGCCCAATTTGCTAAATCATAACACAGTTTGTTTCCCTGGGAGCATGAAAGCAAAAGCAAGCTGTGCTCAACCACACATGTGAATTACTGGCCTGGTATCTCAACATAAACACAGTGAAGACAAAAGTCAAATTGTTGTTAGGGTTATAAGATGGCATGATTGTGCCTCAGCTCACAACTTTTGCTTAAGGGTTGAACTTACACAATTTTACTGAATCTTAGCAATTTAATCCAGCTTGGTTGTTTAGGAACCTGTAGTGATAAGGATTCATACCTCAACTTCATAAACCTTGTAGGATCCATAGAAAAATAAACAAAACCATTACATCTGCAGATCTCATACAACAACTATGAGAGGCCAGCATTACTTATTTCTGAACATTACCAGCAGACCCTGAAAGCCTGGCAAGCACCTTCACTTCAGTTCCACCATTAATTTTGCCTCCTCAATTTGCCCCTCTAATGGGTGCGACACCGTGCTGGAAGTGGGGCCGCAGAGGAGTGTGTGTGCCTCCCTGAGTGTGCCTGGCAGGCTGGCACAGGCAGGGATGAGATGCTGCACATCCAGGACAGTTACATAACCCACTGTGAGCACTCACAGGCAGCCCTTCCCAACAAGATGCAGCCAGGACGTCTCTTCATGCTCTGCTGACTCCTTCATCTCGTGCCCTGTGAAGGCCACGTCCTGTGTGCATCTGATCATATGGAGCCAAGGAAAAATAAAGGGATCCAAGCAGAGCACGCAGCCAGGGTATGCAGGCACAGAGAATTGCAGAGGATGTGCTCCTGGGTGCAGCACACACACACAGCTGGCTGTGTAAGCCAGCAGCTCTGGCACCCAGCAGAAAGCAGCACACGGTGTCCTGTGGCTGGCTGCATCAAAGGCTCCCTGAGCAGCAGGGAGGGCATGGCTGGCTCACCGGGCCAACAGAGCCTTCAGCAGCACAGGTGAGTGCAGGGATGGAGAGCCAGCACCAAGACAAGATCCCCTCTCAGGTCTGACAAGCTGACTCACAGCCTAATCATAACACCAAGTACCTCATGCAGCCGCTACATTTACACAAAATTTCACTATGAAGCAAACTCACAGCTACTAGAAAGTACTAATTAATGTTATCTCAGAGGTAAAATACATGTTAGCAAGGTTAAATGACAGAGATCCTTTCTACAATATTCATGATCATTAGAGGATCAAAGTGATGACTGTGCCGGGTAGGTTTTCATTCCTTTAAAAAGCAAAGTAAAACAGGAAGATTAAACAGCACATTGAACAGAAAGTGCAGCATGTCTAGTCCTTTCAGGGAGGTAAAGCTAGGTGATCACTTAAATTTTCTGTGAGATGGTTTTGAAAAAAAGAGTTAATTCTATTTGACTGGGAGCTGACATTGGATATAATATGGGGTCATTACATTACTGTACCAGTCACAAAAAGGAGCAGAAAAAAAAGGAGAAAAACAATTATGTGGAGATACTTTCTGCTTTTTTTCTCTTCCCAGGAGGAAAGATGTTACTGAGGTCAGAGGGAGCAAGAGATGAGTTCTACTTTCCCAAGAAAAAAATGGTAAAGGAAATAATTTTTGTGTCTTCAAGTAAAGAGTACTGCAGGTAATTTAGATTAAAGAAACACCTTTTTCTACATGCTGATGTTAAGGGGTAAAGAGGTTAACTCAGCCTAACAGATCCTACTGCCCTGTTAACACATCAAAATAATTTAGTACTAATAATTTACTGCCTCATACACAGACAAGAAGAAAAGCATTTTCCAAGCATCAAGAAATAAATGGAGGAGGAAGGAACAGCATTACAAAATGCAAGACAAGCACCTGTTAGAAGTCTGGTACTCATTCATCTCAGCACTAAGCTGAATCTAGTGCAGCACAAGGGAGGGCACAACCACACAAGAACGTGCATTTTGGATCTAATTACTTGCCAGTCAAAGCTGCTGCTGCCATGAATGAAGGAGAGCAGGTTATGGAATAGAAGGATGAGTGCTGGCAAACACACAGCTCAAAACTAAAAGAGATGACTTGTTAGCAATTAAGATGACCCCTCAGCAATTAAGGGTTAGGTGACACTGTTTGCTTGCAACAATGAAAAAATGAAAAATATCCACTTTCATGTTCAAAACCAAGTCCTGTTCAAATGACATTCAGATTTCTGGATTGCTACCAAAGCTATTAGGACAGCATATTTCTCTCCCAGTTTCTGACAGGGGCAATCACGCTGGCTGGAAATGTGAGGAAATTCTCCAGCACCAAATGAGGGCTGAGCTTGAGAGCCAGCAATCCATCTTTGCTCTATGTGATCACCTGTCTTTACAAAAAACATTTAAATTCATTGTCTTTAGCATCTTGAAACCTGGAGTTACTTTTGGTTGAAAATAGGCAGCAAGTTCACATTACAAAGAGATGGATGGAGAAAGAATGTGACTGCACAAAAAAAAATATTTGTGAGGAAAACCAACTACACACAGCTTCCCAGAAATAATTAATGGAGCAGGAGGAATCAAGCAAATTAATCTCTGTATGTTCAGTGTAATATCTGTCCTTATGGATGACCAAAGAGCTTCTCTTTCCTAGGAAAGAGCACTCATTCCCTTGGAAGGAGTTTGCAGATTTTGTTGTACTCTACTAACCCGATCAGGCAGTTCATAAAAAAATTAAAGGAATGAATAATTAAAAACACTTTTAACCTTTTTCAACCTTAACATCTCAGGAAAACACTGTGAGGAAAAGAAGGGAGGAAAAAAGGGGGGGCAAGTCTCTATTAGAATTTAATTTTGCTGTTTAGCTATTTAAGCTTTTACTGGTAGCAAAGAATGCTAAGTAATAATTCAGCTGGCTGAGAGTTCTGACTCCAAACAGATGAAGGAAGAGATGCATTATCTGAATGCTTGAATAATTGCACACTGATGTTCAGGCCAAGAAACTTGGCTTTGGTCAATATTCTGTTGTACCAAGTCTTAAAGAATCACAGCTAGAAGTTTCATATGTATGGTCCTTTCCCATCTCTCATCTCACAATTAAGAACACAAACTGAGAAGTGAAAAAACCTCAGACAACACCATCATTAATTCTTCTGATGGCAAAATGTAAAGCAAGGAACTCAAAATGGAGTTATTTGTACTTGTCACAAGAAACAAGAGATAAAAAAAGCTTAATAATATATGCAACTCTGGTGTTGTTTATTAACACTAAAACTGTGGTATCAGCAAACAAAATAGCCACCAAATGTAAGGTTCTGAATTCTTCAGTGTATTAACAGCATCCGCTGTCTTTTCAGTCTATTTTTATCCGTTTGATCTTCTATAAATTTCTCCCTTTGTTCTTAAGATAGAATAGTAAATCAGGAAATTTTTGAAGATGTTTTCCCACAGTAATAAAGCTGAAATGCCTTCCAAAAGCTGCCATTAAATTATGTGGTTCAGATCCAGAGTTCCTGCTGGAGTGCTGCTTGCCCTTGCTGTTGAAATATCCAGCGTTGGGTAATGTCTCAGGCAGACCCCTTCACACTGAGGTCCAATTTGTGAGTATAAATTCAAAAGGGAATATGAAACATCATTGTGAGAATAGCATGCTAAAACTATGGAGAAAATGGCCATAGGATTATCAACTAGAATACAGCCTTTCCTCTCCTTCTTGGCAGATTTTTTGGGACAAGTGACCTGAAGTCCTCTGAGGCTGTACGTAGCTCAAATGCCATGGATTAGGTGCAGGCAATTTTTTCTACACGTCACAGAATTGTGGATGGTGGTTTTCCCTTTGTCTCCATGTCCGCCTGCTGCAGCTCCCTCACACTGAATGATTTAAGCTCTAAAGGGCTCGTGCCTTCCTCCAGAGCACACAACACCCACAAATACAATGGGAGAGGAGTGCTGCTTTTACAGTCAGTGGCCTTTGCTTGTGCCTGATCAGAGGGAGCACCAAGCCTTTCCAGCTGCAGCTCTCTGTCTACAGCTTCACAAGAAAAATCAAAAACTTTTCAGTTATCTTGTGTTGAGAAACGAGCCAACTAACATGTCCCAGCTGAAATGAGACCAGCTGCCCTCTGACACACAGTGTTATCCATCACAGCTCACCACAGCAGTCAGAATGGCTCATTTTTACTACAGTTTAGCCACGTGGATGTTTAGGAAGTCAAGGAAGAAATAGGGTTAAAATAGTCAGTGTGCAAAGCAGATCTTCTATGGTTCCATTTTAATGCATTCAGAAAACGAGGAACTCCCCCTGGGTTTCTGGTGTGCTATGCTGTCCTACGAGATTGCCTCTTTCTCCCATCACAGCTGGAGTCTCACGAGCATAAGGACGCTAATAATAACCAAGAAAATCAAGTGTTTGCACTCACAGCTTCATATTGGGCTCTGAAATGCACCTTAAAGGAAGGCATGAAACAAAGGGAAAACATCTCCTAGTCATGTGCTGCATTGATTTAAATGCTGACTGAGCAGCTGATCACATCAGGACTCTGAAAACTCACTGCCAGTCACATGGACTTGGCATTTCTTCTTGCTGCCAGTGAGAGAACTTACCTCCACCTCTGAACTCTCCCAGCCTCTCAGTGGAGTGCAGTTTTAATTAGAAAAATTACACTACCTATCTGATTTCAAATTTCACTTCCTTGATTTAAAACAAACCAGAACAGTTTCTTACCAAAATGTTCAGATTAACCTGGAATTTAGTAAGACAGTTCTTCTCACTCCTCAACTAAGAGCAACCTCTAGGAAGAGCTTAATATTCACACAGAATGTGTGAGTAAGACAGAAGCTGGAAACAACCAGACTGCTATGACAGAAATATCTTATACAGTCTGGAAAATCCCTCCAGCATTAGAGGGAAGAGCATAATGGTGGTTTTTGCACGCTGGAATTGTCAGCAGCACCACTACATTGTTATTATCATTATTACCAGATCCTGGAGGTATGGGAAGGTTGTGGTGTGCATTTGAAGATTCTCATATGCAACTATGCACCAACACCAACATGTTAAATGTTAAAACACTTGACATTCTCCCCTGTATTTTCCTGCAGTTCAGAACTGGAGCTACAACACAGAATTCCTGCAGAGAAAAGTCTTATATTCTAGTAGCAGTCACTGGGATCACTGAGGCTTGTATAGATGTTTCAGAAATTAAAGATAAAAATGCACAATTAGATGCTTTCCAGGAAACCCTCAACAGTACGCGATTTTCCAGCTTTTTCCCTTCTCTTCTCAATGCCAGTAAGTTTTACATTGTGCTATTTTAGTTCTTGTGTGCTTATATACTTAAATTTCTTCAAGGTTGAGATGTATAAAATGAATCCTGGAAGAAAACAAGGAAGACTATAGAAACGGGCTCTTATGGCAAACCACTACTGGGGAAATAAAGATGTTTTCCTCTTATGCCACTGTCACTTAGATATTGCCTGCCCTGTCTGATGGGCTAATGGTGTTCTGCTCCTCAGCCTCAGGGTCATCATTAATGCATGTTGTCCTCACACCACCCTCAAAATCACCAAATCCTTTCCTAACCTTCCAGTAAGCAAACTTTCTGCAGGCAAAGCCCACTCCCAGTGGAACTGAGATCTCCTCCAGGATGAGGAGTGCTGTGGATCAGGAAGGCATCTCCAGGGCTGGGTGCAGTTTTATGGCACAGTGAGGAGCTCTCTCCTGTTTGCTTTGGCAAGAAAGATACAGGGAAAGGTCACCTTCACATAGAGGATTCCCTGGCTGCCTCCACCTTCTGACTTGCTCAAGCACAGAGTGGATGAGGGGGTCACAGAGGTTTCTCTCAGCCACTGCTCTGGAAGATGCAGAGAATTTCATCCTTTCTTCCTTTCTAAGCACTGTTTTCCTCAGAGACAGGTGCAGCTTCAAAGGCATTTCCTCACCTGGGCTAAGCAGACCTTTCCACTGGAAGATCATCTCAGACAGAAGAAGGATATTTGAAGATTGTGTGAACCCCCAAAAGATAACTTTTACCTAAATAAAATGCCCAGTTTATTCCAAACACCTCCATTAAATCATTAACACTCTAGGTAACACCTCCATTAAATCGTTAAAACTTCAGGTAAGACATCTGATACAGTTTGATTTAAAGGCACAAGTGGCTGATAAACAATAGTTTTAAAATGACAGGAATTAGTTTTTCCTGTTGAAAAAATTGATAAAATAGATTCACTTAGAGGTATCTGGCTACCTTTCAGTTTGAAACTAGGATTCATCACACTGTCAGCTAAGAGAAGGGTGCCTGGAGGTGTTGTAATCCTTCAGAGTCCAAGTAGTGACTGCTTTAAAGTGTTAATCTGGCCAAGAAAGGAGTCAGACTTCACCCTCAGTTACCCTTTATTTTCCTCCTCCACTTCTTTAGTTTCTGTGTAATTGTCTACCAGTTAAGCAAGAAGGAAATATGGCAATGCAATGAAGTATTTGAGGTATTTTGGAGAAGCTGGACACACAATAATGTACTACAGGAAAAGGATGATGAGTAGTCATAAAATGCCTGTTACCCTGCAATGCCTACCCTGCCAGTAACTGTGACAGGTTTTCTGTTGAGTTTGAGCCCAAGAAGTCGAGCAATTTGGAATGATTGTTTTTGCTTTGTTACCAAATGGCAAACATCCAGCTGAATAAGGAGATTTTGTTTCATTTGGAATGAGGTTAGGATGGCTCCCAGAGCTGCCTCCTTGTTTATAGGTGGAATAAAGGGCATCAGAAGCTGATTTACTGAAATTATTTCCATCCATCCCAATGGGGAGTTTGCTGTGCCACCCTCCCTGCACTTGCAGCAAGGCAAGAGGAGAAGGCAGACACAGAAGTGCTAATGCAGCTCATGGGAAGAGCTGACATGGCATCAGTCACTGGACTGCAGGAGTGCAAACCTGTAAAAGCAGGTACATTTCCAACCCCCAGCCTCTACAGTCAGCAGGTACACGGGCTGGCAGGCACTGTGACACCTGTAAGAGCCCCTGGAGCTGTGCCTGTCCCCTGGCTGCACTGAAAGAGGGGACCAAGGGAATATGTGACAGCTGAGAGCAGGCAGGTGTGTACCAGCGGGGCTGAGGGAGCAGCTGCTCCTGAATATCACTGGGGACATCATTTACTTACAGCACAGCACCACTGTGCTCCTGCCCACACACTGAGAGCCAGCAGCAAGCTCATCTCCTTCCTTGCCTTCCCTGCTGGAGCCTCTTCCTTCCCTCAGGGCTCTTGGAAACTGGCTGGGAACAGCAGCTGAGGAGATCTCCTCTGCCACAGGGCTGCCCTCCTTTTCCTCTCATCCTTTCACCACCGTTGCCCTTACAGCTCTGCCTTCATCCTACACACCCATTCACATTCCTCCACCTTTCCCCTCCCTGCCTACACTGATGGTGGCAGATGGCAGATAGCTATTTGTCACACATTTGTCTTCACATTACCCTGCTCACACAAGCTTCTTTTGTTGCCATAATCCTCTTCTCTTGCTCAAACCCCTCCCTAGAATTCGTACTTTCCTGAAGTCTATCTCTCAGTTTACATTCAGACTAGTAGTGCTAACTTGTATTTATTTAGTAAGAATAAAGGAAAAATGCACAAAGTGCATTTGACACCCCCATCTTAAAAGTTTTCTCTTTGCACTTCTGAGAGCTACAGTACATATGGTAATATTTTATTTGGGTTACAGCCCTTCCATATTTTTGCTCTGTTGCTCATCTCACATTGTCAGCAACTCAAATAAGGGCCTTTCCTGCAGAGGGACGACAGCAGACTAAGTGGATAGCACTTTCAGAAATTAAAACAAGAGGCCATGAGGTGGCAATGAGCAGGCTGTACCTGTGGGTCACTTTCAGTACCTGTTTTGCAATATGGGTAACCAAGGATCAAGAAAGGGCTCTGCTACTCGGTGCTGATAATTGGAAGTGCTCTGTTAGCCCACAAATCCACTGCTCTGCCAGAACCCAACCCATCCTCCTGTGCAGTGCTTTCATCCCCTGCAGCCGGATAAGCACTAAAGAACAGCATTCAGCTCCATATTACTGTTATTTATGCTACAATTCTTTCTGTCACAACGACTTTATCTAGATTTGCAACTGCCACGGAGTGGAGATGAGCTCTGTCTCTCTCTGGATGCCCCTGCCCTGTATCACAAGCACAAACAAGAGCTCAGTGCTCCCTGAGCCACATCTCAGCCCAGGCTGATGCCATTGCATCCCCACCTGCCCAGCCAGCCCACAACTCTGCCTGATGATGACAACCAATGGAGGCAGAATTCAGAATGCCCAGATCTTGAAAAGGAGGCAAGAATGACCTTTTCACTCTGGATGTGCTCTCCACAAGTGCCCTTAATCCAAAACAGAGCTGCTGAAGCCTAAGACTTATTATTCCATTAAAACAAGCATAGGCAGATGGTATTTAGTGCTCTGGCACTAAATGCTGCTAATTGCTAATGTAGTAGCATTGCTAATCCCTAATCTTGTTTCTGAGTGGGAAAGACTTGACCCAAGACCCCATTTGTCATCCCTGCTTCTGTGATTAGGGCTTATCAAACCCACAATGCCAAAGCTTGGGATGGTATGAAATGCCTTAATGCTCTACTTGGGTCAGCTAAAAGGACTTGGAAATCAGAGGTCAATGCTATCAATGAAAGCAGAGCAAGGGGTTTGCAATGCTGGTCAGAAAAACTTTGCTGCACGTAAATATGCGTCTTAACTACAGAAGCATTCAAGCTTTTAGCCATACAAACTATCTAAAGTAGAATACTGCAAATTCACTTTTCCCTTTGGGTTAATTGCCTAAGCAGTGTTGTAGTACTTTTCCTCTTGCAAAAGTAATAAACATAACACATGATCAAAATCTCAGAAGAGGAGCTGCTGGATTATCCACATGACATAATTCCCCTCATAAATATAATCTTGAATTTACATTGGATATTTTTTTACTTTTTCTAATTTAATTGAAAGAGTGCTCCAGAAACACATTAGTCCTATTTAACATTCATTATTAAGCAGTTATTAATTAAATAAAATTAATTAATAGTATTTAATAGGAAATATCTAAATTTCTAGACAACATTTATTCATGGCCAATTTAGGCCTATTTACTCTTACATCAGCATTTGCCTTCACTTTGAATGCCATGATTTTATCTCCCTATTTTCCTGGATCACATCTCTTCCCTGGCTTTGTTTGGGTGAGGTTTGGTGAGCCAAAGCCTTGCAGAGCCTCAGATTGTTGTGTTTTGGGGTTTATTTATCTGGTCTCATGCCCGGCACCACCATCTTTCCTTGCCCTTCATATTGTACCCCTATCCTTCCTGTTGCATCCCTATCCATATATGCTTGGGTTTTTCCCCTGCTCTTCCAACTCTAACTTCTATTTTTTCCCGTCTTCCTTCTGCTTACACTACGGACTCCACTCCTAGGTCTCACTTCATTCCCTACTCATCCAGGTCCCAGATTTCCTTTTATGAATTGCATGCAATGGAAGCACAGATGCTTTCCTCAGCACCACACCTGATGTTCACTGGAAGCAGCAGCAGGGTGAGGAGAACTCTGCAGGGACACGCCACCCCTGCCATATGTCACAGCTACAGGTGGAAGCATTCGTGCCCCTGGATCCCATCCCACCCTTTGCAGGGCTGGAGCCACGACAACAGCAGCTCCTTTTGGTGACAGCAGAAGTTCTGGGAGGTGAGGTCTCGAGCTCGGGTTCGGTTCAGCAGCCCAGGGAAAGCATCTTTACACCAGGTGGTAACAGAACAGCTCAGCCAGTGTTCTGTGTGGCCCCTTGGCTGGGGAGGGAGAGGTGCCTCTCACACCCCTGTGCAGAAGCTGTGGCCGCAAAGCAAACTGAGCACGACTGGCTCCACACTCACCCGTGCAGTGAAGTCCACGGCAGCACCCCGATTCAACAGCAGCGTGGCTACATTGATATTCCCATAGTGAGCAGCTATGTGCAGGGGAGTGAACCCACTCTGCAAAATAAACAAAACAAGACACAACCAATAGATACTTTAAAAAAAATATTGCATTGGCACTCCACAATTCATGGCACATCACTGACAAAAGCTAGTAACAGGAGCCTGCTGCAAGTCACCACTCCAATTCTGTACTAGTTTTCACTCACTGATGTTTATTTATAGTATTTCAGAGAATCTAAATAAAATCACATTGCTAGGCAGGAGGGAAAAAAATTAACATAATTATTCTAGAAGAAAAGAAGTTGAATAAAACTTTCAGTTATTCCAGGAAAACAGCAGCAAAACATTTGAGTATTAAAGCAATGATCTGACTTTTATGAGAAATTAGCTTCTAACTAGAAAAATATAGTTATTGGTATTATGTCAATCTTGCCAGTTAAATCTCTTAAAGATTCTTTGCAGAAGTTCAAATACAAGTCATTTAATGGTATTTGCTAACTGGTTTTTGTAAATTCAAAGTAGATGCAAATGAAAATAACATCAAAGACTATTTTAAATTATTAATATGGGTTTTTTTTCCAAGGGTTAGCACCATAAGGACCAGTCTCCCACTGCGGGCAATCACACTGGGTTAGGTTCAGACACCATGAGTTACCACCCTAATTAAAAGACGTCTTACTGATAAAATTACTTCAGCAACTGATTTTCATATTTAAGTAGTTTTACTTCCTTTTAAAATAATGCTAAAACATGCAGCAATTCCATCAGTCCTGCAAAGTATGAAACCTTATGGGAACTAGATGCATTTCTAAATTGTTAGCAAGCCATGCTAGCTGCCACCGCCTTGCTTTGGGAGTTTTGCAGCTGTAAAACCACTCTCAGATCATTCTATTTGCTGACACCATCAAGGTAAGTGTCATGCAGAAGCCTAGAATCAGACCTGGATGCACAACATGACAGGGTTGTCTGCAGCTCTGAGAACATCTGATAAACATATGCTCCATGAGAATCCCTGAAAACTCCATCTCTCGTAATACAGCCCTTTTATGATGGCAGTTAAGTTCCCAAGAATGCTTCACTCTTACTTTTAAGCTCTAGTTCCAGCTGCAGAGAGCCCTGGTCTCTAAACTACAGTCTTCTCTAGCACATGCTACTTCATTTCATCTAAAGCAGGTGTCTATCCTAAAATATGCGATGCAGACAGGAGGGAGAAATGATGCAGCAGCACTAAGTCATGGAGGAGTGATGATGCATAGATATATTTATATATACCTCTGTTGTTCTATTCACCATCATCTAGGTTAACACATTGGGAAGCAAAGAGGGGGAAAAAATGCACGGTTAGTCCACCACCGGTGACATGGGTGCGGAAAGCTTCATGATGGCTGTGGGGCACGGCAGCTCGGGGGGCAGCGCGCCCGGCACACACGGGAAGCTCCACAGGGTGGAAGCAGAACCAGCGAGTACTTTGAGTGCTAATTGTACTTTGAGTGCTAATTGTACTTTGAGTGCTAATTGTTACATGTTCACCCAGGTTCTCCAAGCAGCAATTGCACAGACAGCTGATCGAACGGCAACTGTGCAGTACCTACGGCTCACCACCGCTTTCAGGAGTGGCTTTCATTCCCGAGAAAATAACTCAGATAATATTTTGCTTATTATTTTCCATTTGCAAGGTTTCTACAAGAGGAATTAACCCTGATTTAAACAGAAGGGGAACAGGGGGAGAAAGAGGCAAAGGAGGCAAATCAAACGTTATTCTTTATCGGGTGTTAGAGGAGAAAGTTCTGTGTAACTGCAGCCAAACAGATCACACCGAGGGAGATCTCCCCTGGCTGTGGCCAGCACCTGAGAGCACCACAGCCCCTTGCTTCTCCCAACTGACCTTTGACTCCACGTCGGCGTTGTGGTCGTTCTGCAGGAGCAGAGCCGCCGCCTTGGTGTCGTCCTTGCGCGCCGCGATGTGCAGGGCGGGCAGGCGGACCTTCCCCTTGGTGTCATTCTCCAGCAGCAGGGAAACCACCTGGTCATGGCCTTGCTGCAAAGCTACTGCCAGAGGCGTGAAACCATCCTGCAACACACAACGGGCACCGTCAGGGCGAGCTCCAAACCCTCCATGGGGCGGGAAGGGGGAGCCGAGAGATCTCAGCCTTACGAACAGAGATGGTCCAAACTCAACCCAGTGTAACATGGTGTAAAAGTACCCTGCCGTGACCCTGAAATTGGAGTAAAGTGCTGGTGAACAAGGTTCCAAATACCCAAAACACCTTTCTGGCACTCCAGACACAACACAAAATTGTAAGACACAAATGACTGAGAGTCGAGGATAAAAAGCGTGAAATTACTCACAAATTTACAGTTAATTATACAGATACTTATTTATGTAAGTGCTTAATTATATAAAAAGGTATAAAAATCTGGAATATTAAAATTGCAATTTCTAATGATGTCTCAATAGTAAATTATAATCAATTCCTGACAGATTATAATCTACATTTTTATGATTATTTTAAAAAAGCCAAACAACTAAACAAACAAAAACAAATAAAACAAGCTCTATCCTCTAACATAATATATATGTACATTTACAATATAATAATTGATCAAGAATGCCACATTCTCTGAATGTAGTGATGTTCTACTACAATTTCCCTTTATGACAATTTATATAATTTGATAGACAATCCTGTTACAAAAAAAAAGTTACTTCTTTTCAGATTTGCTAATAACCAAAATAGCGTAGAACAAAAAACCTGAAAAACTGAAGGTTTTTGTTTGTTTAACAGATTTTAGGGCAGATTCCTCAAACACATAAATGTACAGTCTGGGATTTATAGCTTTATACATTAATTTGATGTTATGGATTCTTAGAAAACTAAAGAATGAAGGAGTTGTCATTTACATTCTGCTCTGTCCCAAATATCTGTCATTGCAACCCAGGAGCACATCCAGGCTTTGCCCAAGATAATACCCACAAATCACTCAAAAAATCACAAAGGCAAACTGCTTTGGATATTTACTTATTCAGTTTGTCTCCTGATGAATATATCCAAAACCTGTATTACCAAACCTCATTGCATCTTAGCAAGCAAACACATATTTTCACTGATCAACTACTGCTATCATGGTGAAACCGTGTAACTGTGAAATAAAAGTGCAGCAGTGACAGAGGAAGAGGTAGAACCTCACTCCATGTCAACAGTGCAGAGTTGAAGCGCTAACTTTTTAACTTTTGGAATGAAAAGTAAAGTTTTCAAAACGGAATTTCTCCCTCTAGCTTCAAAACCAAGAACACCTCAATCAAGGATGAGAAACAGGAGGGGTCTTGAAAAAGAGAGCTTTTTCAAAATTTTTGAGGGGAAGAAAATCCAAAAAAACCACTTATATTCCTGGAACCTAAAAAGCAATTTCCAGCACATCCTCCCTGCCCCCCGAGGAGTTTCATGCTCCTTTAACCAGGTTTCCCTGCTGCCTGCAGCTCCCCGAACTCCAGCAGCAGGGGCAGGCATGGGTTGCAGTGCTGGGGCCAAGCAGCCACAGGGCCACGGGGTGGGAAAGATGCTCTGCAGCCCTGAGGGCCAAAAACCCTCCCTGAGCATCCCCAGAGAGGGCTCTGGCAATATTGCTGTGCTTTATGTGCAGAAATGGGGGCTCTTGCCTGCAGAAACCCTGGAGGCCTTGGCTCCCTGCTCTATTTACAGATCCCAAAATTCACCCACCGCACAGAAAAGTGGTGTAGACACCCACAACATCTTTTCTTCTAAAGAAATAGAACCAATTATTTCCTCTAATTAGATTAAACCACCATGATTAAATACTTACTTTTAAAGAGTATTTAGCTAAGTGACAATCCTTTTAGTTACAAAAGTTTTTGCACTTAAAATGATAGGGAGAAATCAGAATTTAAGAAAACTTGGACCAAGAGAAAATAAAAAAGAACCCATAAGAGCAACTATCTCAAACAAGGAAGGCAATAAAGGTGTCATTGTTTTGTAGTCTGCTATCTTCAAAAGAATTCTCCATAGATAAAATTAGATTGCACCTTATAATCAAGCTGAGATGGAAAAAAGCTCAACTTAAACTGACATACAGTGTTCAAAGGAAAAACAACACCAAACAAAAAATAGTCAAAAATCCCTCCAAAATTTTTTCTAAAATCTCTTCAGAAAATCATAACGTGGTAAGTGACAATTTTTGACTAATTGTTCAGATGTAACATATTTTATTTTAGTTTTCTTGACTCTCATATCCTTGAGCATTTCCAGGAAGTGGTTCTGATGCACACTTCAAGTCATAACTAACTTTAGTGGTTTTGGAAACACTGTTTTGATCCATTAGCAATTCATTTTTCACAGTGGAATAAGAAATAAGATTTCCTTTCTATACCATTATACAGTGATACTATCAGGTATAAGTGGCAATAAACTAATTGTGCATTTCATATTTTTCAAAAACTAGGCCTTTTCTAAATAAGTATTATTTCCTTCATGGAAGCAGTACTGGTAGAGAAATTAGAATTCAATAAATATTAAAGAAAGCACATACTGAAATACCTTTCTATGGTTTGGTAGCAAAATTTCAGTAATAAGACAACTGAAAATTCACCAGATTCAACACCTTTCTCAATGCCATACATTTACAACTATTAATATATTTGTTATTTATTTTCTTCACAGGTTGCCTTATTTTAGAATTAATTTTGTATTTGAGTTATAATTGCTTTTTAAGAAAGAAATACAAAAATGTTCTTTTAGAAAGATCACAGAACACTTTCAAGGATGGATCCTGAATCTTTCTGTCAGCTTGAAATTCTCCTTGCAGCACCAGTGGGGTAACTGGGTGCCACAGAGAGGGCACCAACATGGTAATGAGGCACTTCAGGAAATGCCCAAGCCCCAGATAACCCTGGGTTTTCTCTGATATTCCAGGGCTGGTCCAAAGCACAGGTGAACAGTTGTTCTTGTCTTATGGCTGCCACCCTTCTCATTGCTCACTATTTTTAATAAAAGCACAGAGAACTTTTATATTATAGACACAGGTTCCCTATGTGAGCATTTAACCTGAAAGATTAGCAGTTATGACTAAGAACACATCTATATTTAGAACTGTCTCTAGTTAAAGTAATTTTTTTTTTATTTTAGAAATGGCAAGAGACAGTTTAAATTGCTGAAAAGCCCATAACTCTATTCATTAGCACACTTCACAGAGACAGCTTTTTATTCGTCTTTAATTTTGTATTTAAAAGACTAGTTTGATATAAGCTGGCAGAAATCACTGCTGAAACACATTTTGCTTTGTTCATAAAGTGTCAAATTCAAACTTTTACCTCTGTGGCAAGGCTTTGACTGGCACCATTGTCAAGAAGAAACTTAACAACCTCCAGGTGGTTTTCTTGGGCTGCCATGTACAATGGAGTGAAGCCATTCTGAAATACAAGAACAAGAGTGTAAACACCCCACAAACATTTTATACATGAAATAGATCTGCCAAATGAGGGAAGATTAGGTGAAAAGTGAAAAAACTCTTTGCTCACAGATGATTTAATGGCATGATCTACACTGGCTTAAGTGAAGATGGGAGAAGGGCAATATTATTTACAAGGACACAGAAGAATCTTTAGCTGACCAGATACAATTCCCACAGCTAAAGCAGAACAATTTCCTTCACATCTGTTGTGAAGTTAAGCTAAAAATCAATCTGGACAGATGATTTGGTGGCAATGAGTTATGATTCCTGATAAATACAGCCACAGCACTGGAAATTCAAAACCGGACAGGGAAATACAATACAAGTCTGTGGCAAAAGCAAGAGCAGTGACTCCTCAGAGTAATTGTCATTTTTTTCTCTTCTTTCCATTAGCTTTGACTTCCCTTTCACTTGTGCCAGCTACTTCTGCTTTCCATCTCCTCAAAGAGCTGCCTTCTGAGCACACTCTGCTTCTGGGCACTGAGCTACTTCATATTTCAGGCACCAGGAGCTGTAAGGATCATTGGTGCTCAGCAGTTTGAGACAGAGGTCTATCAGTGTTTCTGAACACATTAGAGCATCTCTCAAATTATGCTTAAGTGACTGATTTCAATCAATGCAATACAAGTATCAGAGGCTGCAGAGCTTAACTCGTTCTTTGGTGAATGCCTTTGTCTTACAGTCAATGCTTTTGTCTTTGTCTTAACCATAAACAGCCTGTGAGAAACTGGATTTTTTGGGATTAATATGAAGGCAATGCATTTTTTACCTTTAGTTCTAAGAAATTCTGAAATCTCTCCTACAGTTACACAGGACACTGACCTAGATTTTGCAGAAAACCAATGGGGCTGAAAATAGATGAGCTGAGAGGACTTTGCCCGTATGTTTGTAACAAAGGAAAAACATCCACATTCTGGGCCCTGGGGAGATGCAGAGGGAGACCCATGGCAGTGAGATTGGGCTGAGCTGCAGGGGACCAGCTGAGGGACACCTGATTGTCCCAGCAGTGGACAGAGGGGCAGGGCACATGTCCAGCACCCAGCACAGGTGACCTGAGGCCAAGCACGCGGCAGCAGGGACACACAGGAGGTCACAACAAAGGACATCTGGGGACAAAATGGATGCTGGACCCAAGAGGAACTTCAGCAGCATCAAGGCACCCAGCAGCTGTGAAGCCACATGTTTACAAGGCCTGCGCAGGTGGCAGGGCCTGCTGCTGCTCCAGGATTTGATATTTTGGTGTCTGTGCAGGCAGGCAGGCACTGCTACGAGCACAGAGCAGGCACTGAAGGGCTCACACAGCCCAAGCACAAAGTTAGAGATGCGTTTAATACACTCTCCTGAACAGAGGTTCAACAGTTCAGTCACCATGCAGTCAAAATTCTACTTAATCAAAAACCAGAGAAGCCAGGAAGCACTTGCGAAGGTACCTCATATGTCAGACCACAAGTTATTGCAGTGAACAGCAGTTTGGTATTGAGTCTGGTATTCTATGATTTCATGCCATATTCCATATCTATTTACTAACTCAGCTGGAAACAAAGATTAAGTTTTTAGTTTCAAACATTTGCAATTAGAAAGGAAGCAGGAAACACTACCTAACAGCTTGTTTCATGAAATAATTAATAGGCAAAAAATCTCAAAACCAAATATTATTAGCATTGGGAGGCAGAGCAGAACATTTTCTCCTATGTTAAGTTTTTGTAAGGTTTTAAATATCTTTCCACCCCACACTTTACACTTGTTTCTCTCTTTAAAAAGGGGGCTGGAATTGCCAGACAGCCAAAAGTCTGATAAAAACCATTTTGTCTTGAATAGTAATAAATAGCCCTTAGAAAAGGTGTTAAATTTTGCCCCAGCACAAATTTCTGGTTTGCTTTTTGGCTTTTTTACAGACAGCAAGATTTGGTTAGACAAGGCCTAACACTGAACTGTCAGCATGGGAGAGCTGTCACCTTCAAGGAAAGAGGAGACAAAGCTCAAGTGGAGCTCAGCACCACAAACCAAGCTGGTCCAGGGCAGTTTGGTGACAGAAACCAAAAGTTTGGCACCAGGAACCTCCTCAAAAGCTGAATCCCAGCTGGGATTGGTGTGGAATGGCCAATAGAGGTGTTACATGGGTGTTCCAACTAAAGACTCCATAGTGGGGTGGGGGAGAAATAAACCTTTAATTCTGGCACGCTAGCAAAGTTAGACTAACATGTGGCAAAACCTTAGGGTGTATGGACAATGCAGTTATATAAGATGTTTACAATCTCAGATTATTTTTAGTTTCAGGGATGAATACACAAATTCTCAAACCCAAGCTGAAAAGATCCTGTCAATCCCATCTTAAGTTCTTTAACAGGAAAACGATGGCAAATATTTCTGCTTTGTTTTACTTCTTAACAGCCATGCGAGATTTTACCTAAAAATACTTTGTTGTTGTTTTCTTTAAATTTAAGTTATATGGTTCCTGGAATCAAATAGTACTTATTGTACTTATTGAGCTAGTATAAAAGAGTAAGAAAGAAGATCTGAGTAATTTATTTCTTTTCCTCAGGTGAAAAAAAACATGAAATATAGACCACAAATAACGAACATTTTCCAAATAGATCCTGTTAAGCATATTGCTCGTATTATTTGAAAGACCAATAAAACACCCCACCCTCCTTCCTTAATTTTTTTTTAACAAATATTTATTTTCATGCCCACATTTTTATAATACAGCAAAATGGTAATCCTGGGCCAGATGAGAAGACTTTCTCTTCTCTGACACTGCCTGCCAGCCCCTGAGCAGGGAAAGCAGGAGTAGGGTGGTATGCAGGGCACTGCTGGCACAGCCACATGGCTTTCAACCATCTGTAGTTCATGCATTTTTCAAGCCAGAGTTTTTCTGTTTTGTTCTACTGCTTTGCTTGTAGCACCCAGTGCTGTTTTGTCTCATTTCAAATTCTCTATAATTGACCTAAACATTTATTCAAAGGACTTGAACCAGACTTAGAAACTCTGCATATGCCTGCAGTACCTCCCTCTACAAGGAAAAGGGATGGGCTCAACTGAGCCTGAGACAGTGAATGATGTGAAACAGGATCCCTCTGAATACATTCTCCTCCACTCTCCTGTTCCAGCCTTGTCTCCTCAGGCTCTAACAAGGAGCAGCTCGTAGGGCACATCTGAGGTTGATCTCACTATCAACTCTATTTTCAAGAGCTAACATTAACACGTTATTTAGCAAATATATTTGCTAAAATCAGAGTTTCTAAGAGAAGCACAACCCTAGTGTCAGCAGAAGCAAACAGGGGCATGTGGCCTTACCTGAGACTGTGCATTGACATTGGCCCGATTTGTAACCAGCACTTTGACAACTTCTGCTTGTCCGGCGAGGGATGCTATGTGCAGTGCTGTGTTTCCTTTCTGGAATTAGAGACAGGGACACTTGAAAAGAGTACAGAACCTGAGCCTGAATACATAACAATACCATCAAGAACATCTTCCACTTTAGAATACAGTATTTCTTGCTGAATACTTCTAATGGGTGTGTTATTCTAGAAGAGATGGCATGGACAGAAACCACAACAGGAATCTACAGCTTGTTCAGTAAATCTCCTCCCTAGCAATCTGTGACATTTATTATCATCTACTATAATTGTTTCTATTAAGCAATTATTGAGAGCCCCCCCCTGCCCCAGCAGTGGAAAATGGGCAATTTCTGCTGCAGCAGTCTGCAATCACATGGCCAACACCTCGTGCCCAGGCCAGCAGTGTGAACAGGGAACAACCAGATAGGCTTGACTGACCTTTGTGGCTGCATCCACACTGGCACCTCGCTGGATCAGCTCAGAGACAACCTCTACGTGCCCTTCTTTGGAGGCGAGATGGAGAGCGTTCAACCCATTCTGGTTTGAGAAAAGGGAGGGGAAAAAGAAAAGCAATTAGAAGGATTACCAAGTGTTTTCCAGCTTACCAAGCATATGAGGAGACAAGTTATTACCATGCCACTGAGAGGACTGCTTACAAAAACTACACTTAGGTAAACTTCACAAGAATTAGATTATAAAGACAGAGAATGAATTAAATCAAGATATTCTGGCTCTGGGGTCTCAAATTCTGCGTGCTGTTCCATGATCTAATGCAATACAAATGGAATGAAAGATAAGGCAGCACATTCCCCAAGTGCAAGTGAAATGGTGTCTGGGTAAAGGGTTTAAAAACAAAAAAAAATTATTTAGATAAGATATGTAAACATGGTTCATCAAAAAACACGTAAATTATCTTTGACATGAAGTGCAAATATAATGAGAGATCTGAGAAACAGCAAGAAAGGTATTTATCCAGAAAATTTGACCAAAATAATCTTCAACCTGATTTGAGATGTTGATGTCCACTCCATTTTTTAGGTAGTCAAGAGCCTTTTCCAAGTTGCCAGCTCGAGCTGCTCTCAGGTAACTTGCATTTGTGTCAGACTGCAAGCAAAAAAGGAGAAGTCCCATGAGAAATCACGGCACGGTATAAAAACACATTTCAGCGGCAAAGAAATTATTAATGACACAGCACATTGTACATCCACTTAGCTGGACAGGAAAGGATCCCAAACCACCTTGTGAAATGTGGGTCAAACCCCGAGCAGGCAGCAGCAGGCTTGGCTCCACACATGACCATGAATTATGGAGCGGAGTCTCACACGCAAGGCCAGCAGCCAGGGGCGCATCTGGCACCCCGTGTGGCACACGGCCATGGGGAGCCAGCCTCAGGAATGGGCTGCAGGGGAGCCAACCATGCTGCTCTTCCCCAAGGCACCACACCGCTTCTATGGCCAAGCTGAACAGACCCAACCAGTACTGGGAGAACTAATCTGAGAGATTAAAAAAAAAAAAAAAATCAAAATATTCAACCTTGAAGGATTGGATTGGTAGAATTAAAAAGCCCATGGTTCTACAAATGAATGTATTATAAAATTTCACATATGCTAACGTTTTGGTTTATTTTCTCTATTCTCCTTCATTTTATGGCACATTTTATTGACAATACCTGTTTACTTTCAGTGAAGAAGCCAGAAATTTCTAGGTACAGTGTCATTATACAAACTGCATTTTCCTTTGTTTCAGACTTTGCATTAAAGATAGTTACACAAATTTACTTTATGATGACTTCAGCTTGAATGTAAGGACAGCAGAAATGTTGGTTAAGCCATGACAGAATCACTGAGAGGAAGTCCCATCCCCAGAGGGTTTTAACAAGTTATGCAAATATCCAGGGAGGACAGTTTAGATAATGCTGATCCTGCCTTGGAGCAAATGCAACAAACTGGGTTAGCTTTCAAGAGGGACAAATCACACAATCTTTGATTTTATCCCTGCCACAGCTTTCCCTGGCAACTTGGGCAGTCAACATATTTTTTGTGCCCTCTTCTAGACTGGTAAAGCAGGAGTTGTCTGGGCTCTTTCCCTCTCAGCACCATTTCATCCCAGGCTTACATCACTGCAGCTACGAGTGCATTGAGATGTTTTCTGTTGCTCAAATAATTTCCTTTTTTTTTTTAAATATCAAATTTCTGGATTTGCCATAGAGTTTTCTCCTCTCCTGTCAACACAGCCACTGCAAGCTGGATGTTGTGCTCAAGAATTGCTCCAAGCCCATCAGAAGCCTCCTTCACAGGCAGGATGAAGCAGTATTGGCACAATGACAGCTTGTACCCATACAAGCGACAAGACTATTTTACTGGTACAGCCAATAAAAAAAGGTCTCCCCTCTAAGGAGAAAGCCATTACTTATGAACTCCTCATTTTCTCCCGAGTTTTGCACACTTTGCATTCCACTTTGCAGTGATAAGTCACCAGCTTACAGCCTTCCCTGCTCTTTATCATTCTTTTCCAAGCATGCCACACTGATCCTTACAAACCAGCTTCTGCAATGTCCTTCCAACAGAACAGCCCCCAAATACAGCCCCCAAATACTGGTGTTCAGTCAGGCTTTCTCAAAAATAAGATGCCCCTGCAAAGTAAACAGTCATAACTGTAAAAACCATGGGCAAGAAAAGCTGCCTTGAGAGCTGCTTTCATTCGGGAGATCATCTGAGTTGTGCAATGCAGATTGTTACAGGAGACAGGTCATATTCTCAGTGCTTAGCAACAGCAGTCACTGGGGTAAAAAAACAGGTCAGCATTTTATCAGCATTACTAAAGGTAGGAGGGAGGACTCAATAGAGCGGGAGCCTCTTTGTCAGAGGGCAATGGCATCCCTGTTTGGCACAGTCAGCAGGGGGACCAGAATTAACATCAGCTGTTTACAGCTGCTCTGGGTGGGGAGGGGAAAATCAGATTCCACCAGGCAGGCGCAGGAATACAGCCAGGCAAGGAGCACTGCTCCTCTGCAGGCACGTCCCAGCCTATTTGCTCAAACAAAATGGAGGGGGAGAGGCAGAAGCAGCAATAAATATTTGATAATCACATTAATCTCTAACTGCAATTTCACTGTGGAGGGAGAGCAATGCCTGTGTCTCTTACAGACTTGGGCATGACTTTTGGGCTTAGGGGTTCTGAAGACTTAACAGCTGTTACTAACACTAACAGGAGGAAGGATAAAGTTCAGGTCACAGTCCCAGCCTGAGGCCATACAAAAGTGTCTCAAACCAAACTATCTCAGGTGCTGCCCAAATCCACTCATGGAATCCCTCAAGCCAACAGCACGTCCTCCTTTGCCAGTCATCCCTCAAAACTCACTCCATAGCAGCCACAAGCGTCCAGCCACACCAGCAGCCAGGCTGCCATCCCTCAGTGGGGCTGGTGAGGTGTTGGGCCCAGCATCCTGCTCACCTGTCAGCCTGCACCAGTAACCCAGCACTGGTTACTGGTTAACTGTTACTGGTTTCCAGGTGCCTGAACGTGACGTGAGCCAACATGTGCATGTGCACGGGCTGCCTCAGCACACAGGGTGTAACACGTCCCTGTGCTCTGAGAAAGGGGAAAACCTTTTCTGTCCGGCCTTGGCTGATGCTCCCAAGCCCATAGATGGGGTTAGCTCACCCCTTCTGGGCCACCACGCACAGGAGCTCTGAGATTTGCACAGAGGGAGAACAGACTGAGGGTGTACCATTGTGCAAACAGGGTTTCTGGGAGTCCCTCCATCCATTTCCACCTCTACCATCAGCAGAAACAAGCAGTAACATTAGACAGAAAACAGAGACAACCTTGTTGGAAACTAAAAGCAGTTTCAGCCTCCCTAAAAGCAGCATTGCCAGCTTCCACTTCCCCTATAACTAAGGCATTACTTCAGACCTACCCACACAGAGGAGAGACTTGCAAGCTTTTTTCTGTCTCACAAAATGTCTTGAGTATCCTTGTTAAGACATGTCATGTCCAAAACCACGAGAACCAATGAACACTCTCCATCCAAAATGTAAGGAATTGATCAAAAACATCGATCCTAAACTTCTACATTTCTGAACCCAAAATTTTCAAACTTTACATTTGTATTTTAAGACTAAATTTGTTGTTTTTCTTTTTTTAATACCTCAGTAGAGTATGAAAATGTTACTTCAATTGGCACTGTTTTGTTTAAAAAACAGCCTCTTGGAGTCCCTGCTGGAGCCTGTAAATTGCCTCATTATTACAGACAGAAACAACACCAGAGCCTAGGCTCAAACCAATGGAGGATTTTAAAGATCAAAGAAGTGCAATAATAATGTTAGTAATTATTTATCTGGATTGCCATCATTCCTGGAAGCCCATATCATAAATTGATAAAGGACTGATACATGAAATGCATTAAAACCACAGTGGGGGGGAAGGGATCTTGGGTTTCCAACCATCACCCAGGACACCCATGTGCTCCTGCCTGTGGGCAATTCTTCTCCACGTGCCCATTCCCACCTTCCACACCAGCTGGCATCTGGAAATAAGAGTCCCACACAGATAGATAGACACTCTGTCTACAGGACATTCTGCCATCAGACCTAATAGATTTATCCTTCACTAATTAAACCTCAGCATCCTGAGAAGTGTTCTGAATGCTTGCAGCCAGTTCAGATCCCTTTGTCTTTTTCTGTAATCAATCCCATTATGAAACGAAGATGAAAATTTGCTTTTGATACTCCAAGGTCTGGACAAATATCATGAGAACAACAGGCAAGGGACACACATCAAAGCACCCTGAATCTGAGATGCCCTTGCAGTCAGCCACAAAGATTGCAGCCCTTCCTGTGCAGCTCTTCCCTCCTGGGATTCCTGTGGCTGCTACCTTTTCAAACTCTACATGCAGACTAAAATTAAAAATCAAGATTTTTACAAGTGTTTTAATTCTTGGGGAGACAAACTTCAGGGGCTGTGCCCAGCACTGAGCTCTGAAATGGCTATTCAGAGAATATTTAGTAAACAGTGGATTTATGGGAGTAGCAGTACTGGTGAATGCCTAATACCAAGCTTTTTCTTCACAGATGGTATGACTTCTCTCCTCTCTCCCCATACTTTCTTGGAAGAAAAAGGGACTGTTTCTAGTTTTAAGAAATGTGCAAATATGCTCAGCTGGCTAATGAAGGGAGGTTTTATGCAATGTGTATTTCTTTTAGATTGTGTATTTCCCTTTAAGGTAGGCTGCTATAAAAACTCCCTCTCTAACGTACAGCAGGCTGATGAGCTTGCAGACTGCCTGTAGCACACAACAGGTTTTCCAGTCTGGAGCTCATTTTCATCCCAGGGACATCTCAGCAAAGGGCTGAGGCTGGATAAGCTGTGCTGGCAGCAGCACTCCATTTGCCAACCCTTCTTTACCTTGTGGTTCCCTAGTCCTGCCACAAGATTAAGGGACCTAAGAACTGCTTCCCCATTTTCAGGAAAAACTACATGAATTAAAAATATTTCTGTTACATTAGCAAAGACTAATGCCCAAGCTATTTGGATATTACCTTAAGCCTCCAGAAAATGCTGATGCTGACTCATGCTAACAAATACATATTCACTCCTTTTCTTTAAGTGCTTCCAGCAAAGTAAGAGATTATTTATCATGGCTAAAGAGAAAAATCTATTAGCAAATTTTCACTGACTGTCAGTCCAGGGTCTGGCCTGGTTTTCCATGGCATTAGAGAGGGTCCCTTAAGAAAACAGGGAATCTATTATTGAGTGAACCCTCTAAAGTGCAAAGCCATTATTTTTAACATGCACAGGCCTCCTCCCATACTGGTGGTATTTCATTATGCTCATCTCTCTTTGCTTTGTGTTCTGCTTACAGTGGCCTCTTTTTCAGATTAAAAATCCAGTCTTTTTTTCACATTGGGAGCAGGGTTTTGTTTTTCACTCCATCTTTAACAGTAGCTGTTGTGAAGGGAAACCCCCAGCAGGTTCCCATTGTGCCAGAGCAGGATGCATTCTGGCTTGAGTCCCAACAAAAAGATGCTAACCATGCCTAACATTTGTTGTGGGGAGAGGCAATGACCTCATTTTAAGGGATGAACTTATGTTACTTCCATTTGGAAATGTGCTCAACAAAGAGAGTCTTTGCAGCAGCATGAGGTGACCTGAGGAAATGGATGATAACATTTTTGCTTTTTTTGATAAGGGTGGGCTTATTGCAGCCAGTGGCAATTTTTTTGCAGAAAGGCTTAACTCTGATGGGCACTAAGCATGATACCAGAAATGAGAGAACCTTGGCATTTCTTAGATTTTGCTCCTATGCTAATTTAGAATTTTCTTCCATGCAAATGTGTTACCCTCACTGGGTAAGCACTGAATTTCTATCCCAAATAAACTACAGTGGCCAATTTACAGCAGTGTCTGAGCCACGTGAAATAAACCACTGACATCACTGTCAAGGGGAGCCTCTTCATCATCCTCCAAGAGGCTCTAATCCCCTGCGTCTCTCTGCTGTTACCTTTTAACGATATCACTATTAAAATTTTTCAATTGTATCCTCTTTATTAGAAAGGGGGCTGATTGCACTGGATGAATGATGCTCTCAGTGCAAACAAGTACTCACACTTTGCATACCATGCTACCATATGTGTTTTCTTCTGATAAGGATGTACCAGCCTGGGGCCCACTGCTATCTGCAGTTGTGCTGTTAATTACCCTCCAGAGACTGCTTTTGGGATCACAGCTCTGAACACAACCTCAGGGCATCAGGAAAAGCTCCACTCCCAGTGCCTGGCAATTCAGAGGACACATCTTTTGGCTAGGGAAGGCCAGCTGTTTTGAATATGATTGCAAAAAGAGAAACAATGTAATTACTAATCAAAAAACCAAATTAATCCCTCTGATTGTTTGCCCTACCACACAGTTTAATCATCAACTTTCTTTGATCATATTATTGCATTGTGCATGATAAAGCAGCCAAAGATGTGATGCTATTTGCAATGTCCCCATAAAGGGCTCTATTCCAACTAGGTAACTACAGTATGTTTTCCACAGGTCAAAAGCCACACTGGTATTAGGCTGTGTGAAACTTTCTTCTTGGTCACACTACTGGGGAGTAAACTTTTAATTTCTTTTTTAATTTACATTTTATTTCTGAAAAATATGCATGTGAACGCATATTAAATCAGTAAACCAACTAGGTTTTCAAAAACTGAGGCTCCATCCCTGTAGAGTGCTCAATCTTATCATTCTTGTAGAGAAAAATGAAATATTTCCTGAAAAATCATACATCTAAGGAGTTCAAAACAAAAGTGGAAAATGCACTTTAGGTGCAGGTCGTTCTTTCTAGAAATCTTTGGCCAAACTAGGAAAACATTCATGCAAACAAGCCTCTTTGCTTACTAGACCACAGGAGAAAGTTCAGATTTAGTATAACCATTCTCATGATGCCTTGGAGCTTTCTCAGAGTCTGTCTTGGCAAAATGCTGAAAATGCACCCTGTTCCCATGAAAAATGAACCACTTGGAGTGGAAGGTGCTTCCAAAGGACCCAGAGCCTGAGATGTCACGGCTGGTACATCCAAGAACATTTCACAGCTTCCAATCAGTAAAAAAGGTGTTTGTGACTGCCCTGAACAGCACAGAGAGGTCTGGAGCACATTGTTTGCCAGCAGTGACAAACACCTGCTGTGGAGGTGTGATGCAGCCTTCTCACTGTGAAAGTTGTTTGGACTTTGTGCATGCAGCCTCCTTCACTCAATCCTGAGACTTGTGACACCACCAATCCCACCTGGCTGTCCTTAAATGCCTGAGTGCCTGCTTCCCAAGAAAGCTCAAGCACAACATAGGAAAAACAGTTGTTATTCCTTTGATTTTCTGCAAATAGCAAAGAGGGTTGTGATTTCCAAGGCACAAAAGACACAGTTATAGCAAATTCTTGCCTAACATCCACATGTAATATCTATAAAATCTTGATCATACCATCCAAGTTGAAAATGCCCCTTAAGATGTCATCTCCACATTATTTACTTGCCAACATAGATACTCAACAAACACAGAATAACTGAACTGCAATTCTGTACAAAATTATGATCTGACAACCCAACCAAAACCATCTGAACTGAGATCAGATCCCCACAGGGACAAAGTTCAGACAGGAGGTGAAGGTCTGCACTATTTCCATATGCTTTGCCAGTTTGCACAGACAAAGTTTTGAGATTTTGAAGCACAGGTTTGACGTGCCAGCTTCACCTGAAGAATTTATGAAAACTATTACTGGTATGAATGTAATAAATTAGTAACACCAAAAGCAAGATCAAGGACTACAAAAATCAATGTATATCTGCAAAACACACACAATCTTTCCAAATATGCAAGACCAACAAATTACAAGAATAATTTTAATGGGAAAACAACAACAAGAAGTCTATAAAAAGACCATAAAGGTCTTTAATAGTGAGTTTTCAGCTATCAGACTGCACTGGATGAAAAGACAAATGACAAGGGAAATTGGGACACATTCTCTTCAAGACCCTAAGACTGGGATAGTCCCTGGTTTCACCAGTGAATTACTGTATTCCATTAAAAGTGACAACCAGTGTAAGAACCAGGCCCTTTGTGACCAACTCACACTTATAAGTAATGAAAAGGATCTGATGCATTAAAAGGCAAAAAGATTTTGGCATTTCAAATCCAAGATTCATCCTCCAGGCTGAAAGGTCTCAGCAGCTAGAAGTTTATTTCAAATTCTGGGAAGAAACTCCTGAATCCATAATGACTCATCTCTCCCTCTCTTAAGTTTTCCTATCCTACATTTACAAGTGAAAAATAAATCACTGGCTTTCATAACTGCTACCACAGTCACAAAGAGCCAGAGAAGGGCTGGATGTGCTTCCAGGGCTTCCCCTCATGTTTATATTCACCTGAAGATAATAACTGTCTTATGTGTCAAGCAAGATGAGATGGCATTGATCTCTTCCCTGCTGTTTTCCTCTCAGGAGCTGACTATCCAAAGAGCAAGGAGATAATTTCAGCACATCTCAGGCCCAAGTTTAAAGCCACTTCCATGCTAAAGTCACTTTCTTCAGATCACTGCATGAATAACATCAGTGAGTCCTCCTCTTCTTCCCTTTGTGAATATCATTTTAGAATCAGGACCCAAAAAGAAGAGGAAAAGAGTTCTGCAACTCTTGTCAAAATATTCTGTACACTGCTTTTATTTGTCTATAATTTCAGAGGGTGGGGGGAGGGTTTACAAACCTAAATGAGATAATACCATTGATTTCAGGGGGAGAGATTTTATTGACTACAAAAACATCATGTAAATATGCTTCAATCAGACGTGGCAGTAAATATGCTTCAATCAGTGGTAGTAACATGGAGAAAACTCCATGTCAGGGGAAGTGTGATGCACATAAATTTTCCCTAAAAAATACTGTAGCAAATAAACTATAGAAATTACAGACAAGCTACATAATCTATTAAGAGCTTTCAGTGAATTCATAAGTTTTTACTTAATGCCTGCTTTTGAATTCAACTCTGATTTAAAACCAAATTGATTCTGCCTTGGAACTTTGAAATTCCAATTATCATTAAACAGAAAGATTTTGATGCTAACTGGTCAAGCCATTTCAGAGGCGGCAAAAATACATGCAGACACACACCAATTTACACTGCAAGCTTTGCAAACCCCACATATAAGTACAATTTATGCCTTTTTAGGTTTTAAAGGCATTTGAATAGGTAGTTGTAAAGCTATCTACTAGAGGTTTAATTTTTTGGGGGGGAAGAGGGGGCATATAGTTTAGTATTCTTACAAGAATTACAAACATTCATCAGTTTGTGAGTGCCAATGCATGGGTTTCCACAGCAGGGATTTTGACCCCTATCAGGAGCAAAAACCTCTTTCTTTTACACACTTGAACACTTTGTGGAAGGGTTTCTCTCTGGAGAACTCCACGTGGCTGATGTGACAGACAGAGAACCTGAAGGGCCAGTGGAAATTACCTAAAGAGCTTCTGAGGACTCAAGATTTGCAAAACAGTCATGAACTTGCTACCAGTAGGTTCTGCAGGGGCAGTGAGAGATGTCACATAAGTCCTGTCACAGCAGCTCACCTCAGGAGGGCTTGTGACATTGACAGAACCAGCTGTCCTGACACCTCCTTGTGAAACAGACAGACCCTGGTACAATGGCAGAGAATCAGTGAAACCAAGAAACTAAAGTATTCAAACATCCTCCTGGAGCTAAAGACTGACTGAGGTAATTTGGTGGTTGAGGAGGAAAAACACCCACCCAGCACTTCCCAAACTCCTGAGGGCAGTTTCACACAGGAGAGTGAGCAGGCCCCCAGTGCAGGAGCTGAGCAACCTGCCAGGAAACAATTTGAATGTTGGCCTGGAGATGCATGAGACCTGCTGGGGAACACCATCAGGGATACTTCAGGCTGTGCTGGCTTAGCCACATCCTTCTACAGGAGCTGCAATTCCCTGCTACCCACAACCTGCTGTAGGTCATTTTCCATGTGAGTCTGCTGCTGTGGACCTGACCCAGTCCCTCCAGGCCCATTTTGTAACCCACCCCACCTCTGTAAACCACAAAGGCAACGCAGAGCAAGCCAAAGCAGGTGCTACACACACGGCAGCCTGTCACTGCTGCAAACACAGGGGAGAATCCCTTCTCCCAGGTGTGGTGCCATGGGATGGGGTCTGCACGGAGCTGTGGGGCTGGGCACAGGAGAGCCACCTGCTCCCACCCCTCCCTTGTCACCCTTTCCCCTCCTCTGCCATGGTTAAACACTGGCATTCACTGCTGGGAATCTGTGCAGTGGCATGGAAAGCTCTGTCATAGCATTTGTTGGGGCTGTCTGGATGAAATGCACTCAGTGGCATGCACAGCAAACATAAATTAGTTTACAAGTGTTTTGTTCCTCACTCCATGTGTTCTAGGTTTGAGGATGAGCTCAGATGTCAATAGGGAAAGTGCTTTTTCCAGCCCAAGTACCAATATCTGTGAGCACAAATCAGAGGCTCTAATCTATTACCTAAATTTTAAACTCTAGTTTAAACTCTTAAATCCTGCATAAAAGATTCTGTTCTAAACAGAATGAGGAACCTAAATCCCTGTTGGGGTAAGGGCAGGACCAGCATTTACAGACATAAACAGGTTGAAGACAGTGACAGTGAGAACAGCCTTAGCTGTATGGGATCTTTGAGATCAATGCAGGCAGAAAGAAAACACAGAGTTCAGTTTCATTCTGAGAGAAAGTTACCAAATGTACAGATAAATCACTGCAGATTGGGTGATGCCATTTTCACTTGCTGACTTTTCAGTTACAAAGCTGAACTACTATTTTTCTGGTTTTCAAAGCCATTTTGCATTAGAGAGCCAGGATTTGGCTGAACCACTACGAGGAAATTAATATCTCAGGAGAGACTTCAATTTTTTTAACAAAAAACAAACAGCAGAACTATTTTAATATTTTACATCACCTTAACTAGATTTGCTCATTTATTTAATCCAAAAGTTATCCCTTCCTCTTAGCATCAGAATGAAGTATGTTTGAAAAGCACATCACAGTTTAATCAAATATAATGGTATAATACTAGTGAATTAAAACTTTCCAAACTGGCCAAAAAGACTTTACTCCTACTATATTTAACAGACACAGATTTAGAACTTGTTTTTAGTGCTACCATTAAAGTGAAGATCAGTTTATCACAGAAATAAGCTACAACAAACCATACCAGCCCTATACAGTGAATCTCCCCCAGCATTTGATGATAGAATGGGCCATTACTGTACAGTGCTGAAGTTTCACTCCTGAATAGCAAATCTACAGAATAAACACACAGTGAAATAGAGCTTGTTTCTCTCTTTCCTCTCAAATATGCAGGGCAGCCTAACTAAGATTTACATAAGGGATGAAAACGAAACTTATCATAAAGGAAAAAAAAAAACTTATCAGCAAGGAAAATCTTAACACATAAATACTCCACCCTTTCTCCATTGCTAAACCCCATGTCGAGAGCTGCTACATCTTCCCCAAACAACATCCAAATGAACAGAAACAACAGTTTCTATACAGTTGGTAACAAACCCCAGTAAAGCAAGAGAAAATACCATCCTGGTGCAGCAGAGAGGGGCAGAGCATCCTGCAGAGCAGCACATTGCCAACGCCAGGGCAGCTCGCTCTGCTGGCCCAGCTGTTGCACACAGGACCTGCAGGGGTCTGGGCTGCTGGGCTCATGTGGAGCATCAGCAAAGATGTTTATCACCATGAAAATGGACACCATTGTGCTACAAAAGGCAGGAGAGAGCAAATAAAGTTCTCAGGACTGAACAGCAGAGAGTTTAATCAAGTACCGTAAGATAGCTGAATAATAAGAGCTTCCTCAAAAAATAACTTCACAAAAAAAATATCCCAGTAAATGTTGTCACAGTTTGGAAATTACTGGTGGAGACAAGCTTATGGAAAAACATCTTCTCTAGAAAACAACCAAAGTTTTCAAAGATGTTTTTTAGCAGAGAACAACATCCAGCCCTGTGCTGACAGCAAGTAAACAACAATATACACATTTTAGAGGACTCACTGCAGTATTTTTTTCAGAGCACAAAGCTATTGCTGACATGGAAATTAGCTAGTAAACAGCCCTGTTCTGGCATCAGTAGTATCTCTAGCTAAAAAAATATTGCCACTAATTGACATTTCCACAAAGGTTGGCACTCATCAGTACTAAAAACACAAATCCAGTTTCAAAACACAAATCCAGTTTCCTGGGAACCTGTTGGGTTTTTTAAATTCTGCAGTGGAGTAGCCTAGAGAACTGATCTGGCTTTGTGGTTTTTAAATGATGTAATCACCCAAGCTATTGAAGACCCTCTGAACCTGGTTCATGGAGTACAGGGACGTCCTTCCACAGCAGCTTCCTCACTTGAGGAATTTTTAAATCCCACAGGGAGCACCTTGAAGGTCGCTGGGACTCTCAGAGTAAGAGTGGTACGGGTGCCTCCTTACAGATCACTACTAGCACACTACCAGCACTACTGCCGGCTCCTCTGCAAGTTTAATTCACCTGTGGACTGTCAGGAGAAGAAGCGTGTTATTTGAAAATTACACCTTTAAAGTACAGATTTGAAACTTTTTTTTCTAAATATGCAAGATTGGCTAAAAGACTTCAGTTGTTATAAATATCTGTGTCACTTAAGGCCCTGATCACAGAGCACCATGTTACCAAATGTTTGTGCAATTTTAATCAGTCTTCCTTCTACAGAGTGTTCTGAACACAAAGTAGCCACTGGCAAGACAGAGAGAAGAAATAATTGCAATATTCTGACTGCCACCTCAGCCTATACCATAACCCAGCCATCAGAAAACAAAACACACCAAACAATCCAAAACGTACCTCTTCCTACATCCAGCTTTGCCTCAAACAATCAAAGACTTAAAACACTAACACAAGAAACTCGATATGCAGATTTCACTCATTTCAGAATCCACAAATGCTTACTTGTTCTGGAAAGCATTCTCCCTCTTCCACTGCCATTTTCTGTGGCCAGATATGAAACCTGATGACTCAATTAGTTAACACTTTGGACACTGCACCATTGCTAAAAATAGCAGCCTCAGGAAGTGCTTTTCTTTTTTTTTCTTTTTTTTTTCTTTTTTTTTTTTTAAAGGAACTTAGCACGGTGTCACTTGTTGCACTTCCCTTGGCGATTGAAATGGCAGAGGACAAGGGAACAGAAGACTGTTAAGTCAGTGACAGAGCGTGTCCCAGGATTCCTGGCTCACTTACCATATTTGCTGCCTCCAATCATTCCCCGTGTATGTAATCATGATCTGTGGAATACCCAAAATAGCTGCAGCATCAGCTGATCAGAAAACCACTGCTGCTTGGAATCACTCATGAAACAAGCTTTTGTCATTCTGCTTATCAGCTCTTTCTAATGCAGACTACTTTGAACTATTTCTAAAGGCAACAATAACATCATTTTACACTCCGTGTGTTTTGAATACCACATATGCCTGCCTCCCACTCCATGGTAATTTTATATTTATTCAGATTTTCTGATGACTAATTATGATAGGTTTGTACCGCTGGTTCTAGAGGCTATTTTCCTGAACTAAAAGCCTGTTCTCTATGTACTTCAAGTTCCTAAACTACAGAGATTAAAAGCAACACCAGGGCAAAATAATTTTGCTTCAGAGGGAAACCCAGAGAGAGGTTCCTGATTTTAGTAAAGCAGACTTCTCCCTTTTCAGTGGAAGCTATCATCAGCAACAGGAATTTTCTTCGTGCTTCCCCACAGTTACTTACATGAGGAATGGCTTTAAAGAATGCCCATCTTCTGAGAAAGGGAATATTGGAATCTCTTCAATTCACCACAAGCGCCTGCACTGCACTTGCCTGCCACACATCTCACCTCACACCCATGAGCTGGAAACAGATATCCACTGGCACAGAAGAACAGCAAAGAGGAAGAGGAGGAAAATAATAATGGCCTTATATTTTGGTCAGACAAGATGTCAGGCCTAATGTCTCATTTGAGAAATGCTGATGACAGGAAATATGCTGTATGTAAAACACTATTGGGGTAATTTAAATTTTCCAGAAATATATCTCCATCAACTGGATCGCAGCCACAAGGGAGGAGCTTTGCACTCTTGAGCTTAAAAACCAAATTATTATCACAGCAGTTCTCTATGTAGACATCTCTGTATTCAGAAGGTGCAAAATTTGAGGCCCTGGTGCACCAGCCATGCACTCAGGTGGACCTGGCTGGAAAACACTTCATTAATGTCACTGATGATGCATTCTATTAACAGCTACCCTGTGTTCCTGCACATTTTGCTGAGGGCATTTTGGATTCATGAGTAAGACCCTCTTCTGCCACTGACTAAATACAGAAAAGCCAATAGCTGTCTGTAGGTGGAAGAGCCTCCCACCTCAATTTAAGTACAAAAGGATGGCCAAGCCAGTTTAGATGAATTTACCTCACTGACATACCTGCACAGAGCTCCCTGTAGCAGAGAGTTCAGTCACTGCCCCACAGCTACCTCAGCAATGCTGTCACTGCAGGCCACCACACAAAACAAAGTATCCTGAATATTCAATTTCTATAACTGAATTTTGATTTAACATTACTGTTAATTTTGAGAGCTGAGAACTGTAGTTTCAAAACAAAAAATGCAAACATACCAGTTCTAGAAAGCCAAGATCACAGGTTTACTAATCAGTGTCTGAATTTTTGTTTCTAACTGAAGAAAAGCTGGCTCTGAATAAAGCCCAGGTACCTAAATAGCTTTCTTCTGCCTTTGAAAAGGTGCTTGAGAACAAGGAGAAAGGAAATATGATAATTTCTGTAATAGGATTCAAGGGAGTCACGTGAAATTTAAAACTTGCCAAATAGGTCTCTTTTGTAGGTGAAGGGATTAAATGGGGCAGTTCCACAGAAAGTCCCAAGTCCCTGCAGAGGACCAAGGCCACTGTGGGGTGGTGCCCCTCGCCCCTGTAGTGCGGCCTCCTGGCACGGGCTGGTGACACAGAATTTCTGGCAATCCCACAGCCAAGCTGGCAGAGGAGAAAGAACATTTTCAGGGACACGGATTCCTCAGAGTCTCTGCTGTTCTGCTGGCGGGCCGTGGCCCCTGTTCCTCAGCAGCCCAGGGCTGTGGGCAGTGCCAGCTGGGCCTGGGCGCCAGCCTGCCCCTCCAGCAGCCCCCTGACCCTGCTCTCCCCACACTCTGCCTGCCCCTTTCCCCGGCCACGGCTGCTCTGCCTTTCCAGTCGCTGGCTCTCGGCTTCCTGAGCTCACATCACTGCGATGACACCAGTGGGTGACTGACCCAGGCCACTGCCATTAACCTCCACAACACCAGCCTGCTTTAGGCCGCGACATTCCCACAAGAGCAGTTGTCCAATTCTCTCTTCCATTAATTTTGAAAGAGCAACGATCAGAATTACAAAAGGAAAGCACAAAGAAAAATTAAAATCTGCCGGCACCAAAAATTCATCTCAGCACATTCACATCCATCAATTCAGCTCTGATTACTGACTGCCATAAATCACAGTGACACTGTGTTTTCTTTTTTAACCTTGTGAATCCATTTTAGAGCATTCAGTATGATTTCTCAATGCATACTATTAACAAAGGGTAGTAACAGACATGCTCAATACTAATGGCAAAATCAATGTCTTATAGATTTTGGATAAAATTTCCAGGATCCTTTTATTCCTTTGCATCCTGAATTACATGGTCTGCAAATTCCTATAGTAATTCTTACCTTAGGAAAAAGAAAGGGCCTTGGATACAATCATGTAATTAGTAGATACACAAGATAAAAACCATCCCAACAATCAATCTCCTCCCCTCTAGAAAAAAAGCAACAAAACCCCTTTACAGTCTCATTAAAATGGCAGATTTGGTACAGATGGAGAATTCTTTTAAACAGAATAGTGGAAATGTCCTTTTACATTATCACTACGCTGCTCCCCAGCCAGATGGAGTGCTTGTGATTACTGGCTTGGAAGTGACTTGCAAACAAAGCAACACATGGCAGAATTCAGCAGCAAGAAAAACATGGTTTGACATGAGATGCAAAACAATATAAATATCTCTCCAAGAAAGGGAAAGGCAGGCTGAAATAGTTTAAACCATAATCTGGAGTTACTGGTCCAGATTTTGCAAGGAGAAATTTTTTTCCCTGGAACTGTAGTGGATGACATTTCAGACAGTTCAGAAAGATGAAGAGTCAGCTCAAGCCCACCAGTGCAGGGGATTTCAGAAACCCTTTTCAGAGAGCAAATGGTTGACAAACAGGATCAGTACAGATGTGTGTTCATGCAGCTTACACCTATGAAGGGCCCTTAGTTTTATAACTTCTTATATCAGAGAAACCAATAGTAGTATCTGAGATATTTATTTATATAAAAATTCTTTTCTAGTCATGAAAATAATGGCAAATGTGTGCCTCAGATGAGACTTTTGAACAGGAGTTCAAGTGCACACCTCACAGGCTTCTACAAGGGGCTACTATCAAGACAAAATTTGCTTACATTTACATTACATTTACTCATTTATACTGCTAACTGTTGAAATTGTGGCCACACAGAATGTGCAGCCCCAGGAACAAAATTCAGAGTCATAAAATGCCAAAAGGATCTGTGTGAATTGTGTATGATATTTTTTTAAAATGTCTGCTCAACCACCATCCATCATGTAAATACTGTGTTTGCTATATTGCCATTTAAATTATGCCAGCTCAGATCATCTGCTAAAACATCCACAGAATTAGAATTTAACACCAGAAGCATATGTTCTCTTTCATTAATGCAAAAAAATTTAAACATAAAATGAGGATAGGAAAACAATACTCCAAACATTAAATAAATTGAAGTCACCAAGCCCAACACTTCATCCCCAAAAAATCTGCCATATGCTCCTCTGTAGTCTATTGCTCTTGAATAGAAGGTATATAGCATTTCTGTAAATCCTTTAGTTAACTTTTTTCCTTTACTTTGACAAGGATATCAGCTATCACACAAAATTTAGAACAGCAAATTCCATAGCTTCTGCTAGAAGATAGTTAAAACTTCTCTTTAGAGGCTTTCCAAATGAGTGAACAGGAAGCCTGTGGTCCCATCCTATTCTCTGGCAGCACGTAAGATCAAACCTCAAAGACTGAAATGCAACCACTATAAAAGGATAGCCTGCAGTAATTTTTCAGAAGTCTCCAAACCCTTCCGAAGAGCACAGCCCAAAGCTGTGACCTGTGAAATGCAGCCCTTTGCAGATATTCCAGAAGCCCGTGGAGGACACAGGGAGTCCTGCAGTGTTTGCTGTGCCAGGATCCCTGGCACTCCCCTCACCTCACCCCCAGCACTGCCCAGAGCGTGCCTGTGTTTTCAACAGCAAGGCAAAGGGCTCTTGGGATGAGGGACTAAAATAAATGATACGTGCAAGGTATGAGCGGTATGCCCACAGCATCTGATCCACAATTCCGCTCCAAGTTCCTTTTTTTAACCCTGCATTGTTACCCTAAGATATCAGAGTAGAATGTGTGTTTCCAGTGGGCCCTCATCAACTCCTGAAAGAGCACTTTTTGTTCCATTTTTATTCATCAGCTACAGTTTTCATGCCCAAGTTCTAAAGCTCCTTTAACTTCCAGTGACCCTGGGACTAAACCATAGCCCTGGTCCCTTGGGAATAGGAAAAACTGTGGCCAGCTGGAATATAAACTGTTAGCTAAACTCCCAAAAAATGGGCCATAAGTCAGTCACAGCTTCCACCACTGAGACTTCAGCAATTTCTCTTCCCCATCAATGCATTGACTCAACGTGGAAAAGCATTTTCCACCTGCATTATGGAGAAGTGGGATTTTGCAAAACCCCTGCAACAGTATCACAGAAATCCCACAATTGCCTGGTAAGTATTATCTTAACCTCTATTTTCACAAATGTGTGAAAATAGAGGTTAAGATAATACTTACCAAGGCAACTTCTTGCTGTCAAGATCACTCTACACCCTTCAGATCATAAAGAACTAAAAAGAGCAGCAGAGTTTCCTGTAGGAGAAGCAGCTTCAGTGAAGCCAACCAAAAGCCCTTGGCTTTATTAAGATTTATTTCCCTCCCACTGATCACCCCAGAGGACACCCATGTCATTGATTTGCTCTGGAAGGCACCTCTGGAAAACACAGAGGTAATAAAGCTGCAAACTGGAGGAAGTGTTTACATAAGCATGGTGATATCACATGATTGAGTCCTGAGCAAATTGACTTGACACCATCATGCTTGAAAAATAACCAGTAAAAGCCAATTAGGAAGGCAGAAAACAAAAGGCAGAGACTCCAGGCAGGCCTGTGTTCAGTCAAACTACAAACCTCACATGAACTCTCCTGGAGATGAGGGGAAGAGCAAGGGCAAAGATCTATATATGGAAAGCACAAGGAGACACAGCATCAGATCTTCCTATATCATCTTGAAACACTGCTGATGTCTGCACTTTCTCTGCTGATTAATCAGATGGCTTGTTGCATGCCATGCATCTTGTTCCAAGTCCTGCTGAAAAATGGGATTTTGTACAAGTTGAATGCCGCAGCTGCCTTGCTCCTTCTCTGAGATACCTCACTGATGCACTGGACTCCACAAAGTAGAGATTCCTTGGGTATGAACAGCAGACCTCAGCATTTCCACTAAATATAGAACTTCTATTTGTTAACAGAATGTAATTCTGGTGCACTTGTGAAATTGGTGGCTGTTGATTGGTCTCCATGGGCATGTGAACACATAGGCACATAAAAATCTCAAATCTTATTATTTCACCACAGCACAGGAAAATAGTGAGCAGCTCAGAAATAATTTTTTCATTTTTAAAGAATATATTAAAAAAAACCTAATTGAAAGTGTTAGAGGAAAGTTATACAAAATATACCATCCATTTGTATATGGCATCCATGTGACAAGAAGTTGGCCCAGGCTCACTCTTTGTCTGGATCGTATTTCTAGCAATTTTCAATATTCCATGACTGCCAGAAGCAAAGAATTAATCATTAAGATTCATGGTGACAACAGCAAAGTATTTCATCGTGAAGTTGAGTTAAGCACCAGAAATGTGACTGCTGCCAAATTAGCCCTTCCAAACACTCCCTCTCTCTGCTGTCTATCTTTTAGGCTTATTCAGAACATAACCATGATATGAAGCCACCAAACTGCCAGATGGCTTTAAAATGCTCAGACATGAGTTCTGCACAGAAAAAGAAATTTCTATCATGTAATATGTTCCAAAAGCAGTAGTTTTTGGGACAAATTGACTGCAAGACCTTGGCCAAAAAACCCCCAACCCACAATTAAGATATTTGACTACTCGCCTTGATTCTGTTCCTTCAGAATCAAGGTGAATAGTCAAATATCCTAATTAATATCTTAATATCTGAATCTAGGGTCCTCAAGGACCCTTTAAAGGAACAATTCAAATGAAAACAGAAGGAAGCTTTGTTAAAAGATAAATACAGTAAGAACAGACAAGTGTATCCACTCAGCACAGGCACATGAAGGTGTCCAATGCCCTGGGAAATGAGCACAGCTCTCATTTAGAGTCTAAGTTTCATTTCTAGATGGAGTAGGGCAGTACTCAATGAAAAGAAAAATGGAAACACTAAAGTAACCATAACTAATCCCATGAGTCCATTCCCAAATGCAAAGGAGACAATTCAGTGGAGCAATATTATGACCAGGGCTTTTAAACAACATTTAGGCTGCAACTCCAATGAACAGACTATGGACAAATCATTACACAGTAAAAATGTGTGCAGACACAAGGTAAAACTTCCATGAGAAGACTAACATGAGAATAGCTTGCCCAGGATTTCTAATATGTGCAGAGTTAGATTAAAAAACAGAATAAAAATAAGAAATTGGTCAGAAGAGAACAAAGACAACCGTGGATGGAGGTAGACAAAGGGAGTTCTTGACACCACACCTACCCCTATTTCCAATATTTCTGTGACTTATTGGGCCATCAGAGCCCCTCTGCAAGCAAGCCACACTCAGGGTCAGTCACAGTGGGAGATGCCACTGAACACAAGTGCCTGGGCAGGTAAAATCCACGTGAGCCCTGCCACAGACACTGCATGGGAGAACCTGCTGCTCTCACAGTGCTGTTTGCCAGGACGCTGTCAGCACTGAGGGACCTCTCACTCTTTATCAGTCAGCATTTCAAAGTACTCTAAACTTTTCTCAAATTACACTTTGGAAGGACTTTCCAGGAAAAATGCAAGTTCAAAATTTTCACTTCTTGTAATCATTACAAAGATGCAACCCCAAGATGTTACGATGCAATGAGACCAAAGAAAAATAAATGACTGTAACTGTGGTTGATTTCAGCATCACTCAAAAGTTATCCCCAGTCTCAGCATGAACACAGCCCAGTTGCTAGGACACAAACTGGTCCCCAATAGCCAGGAGATTGCCAAAGAGTAACCACTCACAGTTACATGGTGCTGCTCCCAGTTAATAAATTAACCTGTATTTCTTCTGCAGAACGACTAAAATCTAATTTTAACTTAATCCAGTTAAGCTCTCCAGACAGTAGTTCCTCCCTATCAACTTCCTTTCCTAAGGCACCATCATTTTCAAAGAACAAAGGGGAAAGCTCCAGGAATTACACATTCTGAAGTGAACTGTTGCCCTTAAACACAGTCACAGCAAAATCTCAAATTATTTCCCCTTACTGAACCTTCACTCCAATGGCACAGAATCGAGGCATGGACAATTTATAGAGCAATACATATATAAACTCATTGAATTTTCAGCTTCTTACAGGTTCAGTGTTCTGAGCTGGTAAAAAACTATCTCTCAAGAAATTCCACACTGAAATGTCTGGGGAGCAAGCACAAGCAACTTCCAGAACCTTTTCCTCCCAAATATTAGATAGGGCAGTGACACTGGACTCATACTGCCTCAGCTTTGTGATTGTAACAGGGCTGACACTGTGAACAGAGCTTTCCAAGAACACTGGGAGCATTCAGATGTAACAACCTCAAGATGTCTTAGACCAGGAAGCAGTAAACATCCTTCTGCATTGGGGTGATGTAGGAATTTCCCTAAAACAGAGGAAAATTAGTAAAATGAATTTAAAAAAATGATCTCATCAAGATCAGTTCTGACACGCTGCTGGGGAATGAGGACAGCTGTGCAAACTGCATTCCAAACAGGACTTCTGTTTGTCAGCACAGATGTATAAAAACATCCCTCAGCTCTCACTGGAGTGCTGGCAGCTTGGCTAAATATTAATGCTGTCCCTGGAGCACTGCTGCTGCTTCTGTGAGTCTCACACACATGAGAGGCTGGCCACAGCCAAGACAGATGCTTTCTGATGTTGCATTACAACTACAAAAGAACAGAAAATGGCAGCTTCAGAGGCTGCATCTGCCCTCATATGGCTCCCCAGGAATTAGGGATGGGAGGGCAAGAGGAAGCTGCAGAATGGGTAAGTCCTGAAGTTAGGCTGAGCTTTCCAGATGCAGAGGAATTTGACACTGGTGTAGTGCAATACTGTCCAGCTACACAGCAGGTATTTCAAGCTACAAGGAGTTTCAAAAAAACCCCTTTAGCTTACAGTAAAGCAGTTCTAATTCATTAATGTAAGGTTCCTTTTCCTATTGGCATACAGAAATACAAGAGCCACAGCTATTAAATATCTTCATACAGGAGCTCTGTATCTCTCTCTGCATCACACTCCATCACACCTGGCAGTCATGCTGCACTTGCCCAAATGCATTTCAACCTACATGAGGTCAGAATAACACTGGGTTCTTCTCAGTGCTACATCAGTGAAAGGGGCTCATGAAGCTTTTGTCGCTTAATTTCACATCAAACGTTTTGAGCAGATCCAGAAATCCACCTTGGAATGACTGCATGAATAATGCAGTCAATTACAACAGCACACATGGCCATAATCTGTTTCTTGCTAACCTGCTTAGTTAGCACTGCATTTCTTTTCCTTGGGAGAACCTTTAAGCCTATAGCTATTATTGCAGCTAGCTCTCACGTTTCCTTTCTCTCTGTGAACTGGTTTTTTTTTAAATCTGATGTTAAATAGCTTTCAAAGGGCTTCTAAAATTACTGTATAGCAGTAGTACTTCTTATATCTGTATTATCTCCACGATGCTTCATGAAAAAGCAGTCCCTTGGCAGGACAAACTAGCTGCTGTTCACACTGCATAATGGAGGAGGCAGCAGCTGCTATTTTTAGGGTGCTGAATGCTATCCTCCATTGTAAATCTATTTATTTTACAGATATTTTACCGTTACAGCTATGCCTTCTTTGATTGATGAAAATCCTATTTATAAATCCTAGCTTCAATTAGCAGCCCAATAAGTTGGCATTTTCCCTTAGTTACCTATTGGCCTAAAATAAAAACTCTATAGAGGAGCAGCCAGAGGAGCTGGTGCCTCACTGAACAGCATCCCTGGCTCGCTGTGCTGTGGATTCAAGAGGAGCCAGCAGAGGGAGGAGGGCAGCTTGCACCCTGCACAGACAAGAGCTTTCTCCTTTTCCATAAACCCCTTTCACTTCTGAACAAGACATGAACAATTAAAACTTCACTAATAACACAGAGAAGGCACTTCCTAACTCTCTCCCCCCAAGCAGGCACTGGTATTTAACATAAATTTAATATTCAGTATCTCACGTTGCAGCCCAGAGCTCTCTCCAGGATTATTAATGCATCCAAATAGCATGCTGGATTTGCTAACTGAAAATGTACTTATCACTCATGAACTGCCAGGACAAACCATCAATCCTGCATCTACACCTTCTGTGAATAATCCCAGACTCCACAAGTTTTTTGACTTTTCCCAACTTTTCTCCCTGGGCCAGTGGCTAATGACCTCTACTCTGAGGCCGTGTCAGATGAGCCAAGACTTTAATGTGCTTTTTAGAAGACATCTAAAGCACATTATAAATGTAACACTGATCCACTCTGGCTAAAGTAATCTCTCCAATAATTCACCTACATTTTTGTAACAGTAGGAAATGTGACAGATCTTTTCCAAGACTCATCTCCATGTTTAGACAAGCGATACTCTGCACACACACACACACAGAATTTGTGGTTTTTATATACTCAGAAAAACATTCCCCAGTCCAACACATTTGAACATGCAGATGGCTGCTGAAAACCACAGAGAATGGTGTGATCCTGGTTGTAAAACAAAAGGAAGCCATGGACCTCATCAGCTGGATTTTACTGACTTTAGCAAAGAGGAAAATGCAAGTAACATGCTCCAGAGACTCCAAGCAGCATAACCACTCAGTAAAACCCATCTTTTTTCCCATTAATAATGAAAGACTGCTCAGATTTGCACATGTTCCACTCCTGCTCAAAGTTAGGACATGGCACTTCTGAATCTGAATTCAAAATTTGACCCAGCTCCCACATAATTTATTAAGGAATCTCATTTTTATTTACTAGGCATCATAAATATACTGTAGAAATTAAAGTGACAAACACCATGAAAAGGGTAAATGAATGCATCAGAAACTGTACTTTACTAATGTTCTTTAGTAGCTGTGCTTCAAATTCAATTGGATTTATTACGTACTGTCTAACAAATATGATGCAGTCTGGAGCATGCAAGTAGTCTCTACAGTAACAATGGATCTCATTTTGGATTTAACAGCAGAGAAGAGGAGGAGAAATACTTCCATTTTGTTTTGGATTGTAAGCACCATCTTGTGGAACGACAAAGCCTGCAGATCAGTAAAACTATTGGTCTATAAATTCCTCTCATGAACTGGCTGGGAATGCCACCTGGACATGACACAAAGAAATAAAACTATTTCTCTCACCTCTTCCAGACCCACAATAAAAACAAAAAGCAGCTCTCCTCCAACCCAAAGCATTAAGGCAATCTTGTCCCCACCTTCATAAAGAACTGTAGATCAGAATTCCTGGGGTTGTAATGAGCAACTACAGCCCCTCCATAATGTAGAGTTCAGCTCCATTTCCCTCTCTTCCCTTCCCCTGTTACAAGCTGTCATTTCTGATTTACAGGCCAAACCCTAGAAGAGGTGTTCATCACAAAAGCTCACACCCACAAAAGCACTCAGTAAAACATGACTCTGGTGAGGTGATCCTGCACTGTGGGTGCACAATGCTGGCCTTCACCTGGGGATGATTGGTGTCTGGGCTCTGGAGGATGCCAATGCACAGGGGACGGGAGGGCTTCACCCATTCAGAACAAACAGCAATAAGCTTCTTGTAAATTAAGGGAAAACACACAGCTGCAGGACCTAATAGAATAAGGCACATGCAAATTTCAGTGATTTACTTATTTCCTTACCACTACTAATGGTATTATTGCTATTAATATTACTGCATCCATCAGCATTCAGCAGACAATTCTCTTGCTCCCACACAATTCCATGGAATTATTTGAAATGCAAATAGAAAAAAAAAAGCAGAAAAGCTCTTCTAAAGGGGCTAGTTCATCTATGAATATTAAACTAAAATGAAGCCTCCTGAGAGCCCTGACAGACTGCTCCAGGATGGAAAACCATGTCATTACTGACATTAATCATATTTCCTAAAAATTAGTGGCAAAAGAGTGCTCTTTCAAATAAGCACCATGCACACATCTAATATCCCATCAGTATGTATGACTCGAGTAAAAATTCATTATTCTTGTCCTCATGATTAAGACTGTTAGCAGAGATCCATGTGGAACATAAATAACCAGTCTCCTGTATTTGTGCTATTGACTACATTAGTGCTTTGATCTAATCTTACCATATGCATGTAAAACTGAAAAGATTCATTTTAAAAGCTTACAACAGAAGCAAAAGAGGAAGGCAGCAGCCTTGCCTCTTGTGACAACAGTGATGGTGGATGTGCTGCTCCTGGTGCTCCTGGTGGTGTCCTCCTGCTCAATTCAGCCCATCATGTAAATCTGTGCTGTGAGAGAGCACTGTGATAGCTGGAAAATATCGCTGGACTGTGATAAAGTGATGAAAACACAAAAGGGGGGAGCACTAGGATGAAACATCAGCAAGACTTGGGAGTTAAGTGTGTATTTATTTGGAAAAAAACTCACTGGGCAGGGCTACACAGAGCACATGGCTCTCACTCTATCATAGAGTGGTTTGGGTTGGAAAGGATCTCAGATCCTCAAGCCCAGCATTAACCCAGCTCTGCCAAGGCCCCCACTTAACCATGCCCCTGGGTGCTACACCTGCACACCTTTAAACACCTCCAAGGATGGTGACTCCACTGCTTCCCTGGGCAGCCTGTTCCAGTGCTCACACAACTGCATAAATTTACATCAAAAAGCTCCCCATGTCTTTACACTGCTATAGTTCACTTATTTATTACTATTCAGAGCTTGGATGAAGCACAGTCCCCCTCTGAAGTGTACAGTCTGCAAAGATCCCAGGGTGCCTTCTGCAAAATTATAGGTAAATGGATATCATGACAAAATTTCAGCTCAGGGAATTAAGTTGTCCCCAGCCCAGCTCCCAGAGCAGTGGCAATTACCCACATTAGGAGCCTTTACCTGCTGACCTCAGCTCCTGGCTGCATTTCCTACATTTTCAATGCCAACATTGGAGGTTTCTTACACTACTTTTTTCCCCCCTCTTACTTTTCACACACAAAAACAGATTGGATACACAAAAAAATATGAATTATTCAGTTTTCAAAGCCATTCAGGATTCTTAAAATTAAAATAAATGTTTTTTTTCATTAAAAATACAATATAATAGATAATGATAAAAACCACAAAGGAGAGATGCAAATAATGGCAATAGGTCAATGCCACTGAACACTCAGCCTCAGGTATGTCTGCAAAATTAATTCAAACAGCCCCAGCTTGACTAACCTTTTCCACTGCTTTTTCAACTTAGCAGGCACTCAGCCTGTCTTGACTACATCCAGTATTCCCAGAAATGATGGCTGTGCAATTTCAGTTACAACAATTAGCTAGTAAATGAGATACTAACCCTAAATGGCTTAGATTTCTAGCAACAGGGAACAATGTACTCGATATTTTTTGAAAGACACCTTTAAAGCTATGTAATATATAGAGGCCAAGGGAGAATACGGATAACCTGCGAGGATTAAATACAAATATAGTGTTCCTTCTTCTTTTGGGACAGTTTTATTAATGAGGTCTCAAGAACCGCAGAGTAAAATACAGCTTAGTAAGAGAGATTCAGTTTCTTCAGACATACTCTGCAGCAAGTGCAAACTGGAAATTCCAGCTTGTATTTATGTAGATATTTCATTGAGTTAGTTTAAATACAGTCAGCTGACATCAGTTTAAAGAGCACCCCTGCCAAGCAGAATTCAGAGCCCTCCTGCACAGGTGTTCACTTCCTTTACACCCAACAACAAACTCACAGCCGTAAATCACAACACTCTGATAAGCTCCCTCTTAGGCCAGCAAGGCCATAAAATACCCACTGGCAGGCAGGATTTGACCTCATGGGTATGAGCTGGCACAGCTTGGGCACAGGGAAGTTGAACACCAACACAAAAGAACAAGGTCTGGCCCAGGCAGACAGAGCCAAGCTCGCCCTGGCTGGCCTCGGGTGTCCAGGCAGGGTCACAGGCACGGAGAGAGATTGTCTGAACCTCTCTAAAGCACTGCCCTGCCTCTTCCCATGGACTACTGGGGCATGAGGGTCCTCACTCAGGTGTCATCAACCTGATCCCAGTGACAGCTGAAAGCTGGGACAACCTTCTCACTTTCAACATTAAGATGTTCAAAACAGCCTCTTTCCTCATTTATTTCATGTGCATGTCATGGGCATCTGATCCGAGCTCTCTTCTCCATTTATGTTTTACCACCACCATAAGAACAGCAAATAACAAGTGCTGAACTGAAATATCTCATACGGATTTACCCATTACATTTAACAGTAGCTTTTAACTGTTAAATAACTAATGGGTTAATTCCCACTTTGGCGCAAAGTCTGCACTCAGGGAGTATGTGAGCCTTTGCAAGCTGTTTTCAACAAAAACATATGGGAAATAGTAAACTCATCCAGGTTAAGTTTAAAATAGGATATTCTGTTGGAGTAATATTTTATATAGGCCCTTTAGAAAAGAAAAATCAATCATGATGGGTTTTAATGTTCCATTGTGGACAGCAGCTGAGCACATAGGACAATAATTCTCTTTCCTTTCCACTTAATCCTGCTGCCTTCCCAACCACTGAATCATTGCTCTGCCTCGTTACTAAAATGCATCACTGAGATGCTGATTAGAGTCCCAGATGCTTGATAACAGAGACAGTAATCAATACCACTTCTTTAATCTGTCTGTGGAGGACGTTTTGTCCCCTTGCTTTTGGACAGAGGCTCTGTTACCGTGATCCAAGCTTTAATATCGCCTCCAGATTGGATTAGTGCAGGGCACTCTTCTTTAGTTGCTCCTTATCTTCCCTCGAAACAGAACATCAGTGTGCCACAGCTGCTGCCTGCTTGCTGAGTTTGAAAGCTTTCAAAAGCCAAAGCTCTGAGCAGTTTTGGATCATTCTGCCCGACAGGCTTGTGCAGCCACCCCACACACTACAGAGAGCGAGCAGAGCTGCAGCACTCTACAGCCAAGCTCATGGACAGGAACCACTGACACTCAACTTCCTCAGCTGCTCGGGAGTTTTGGACTTATTTATTTATTTATTTATTTATTTTTAGAGCCAGAGTAGAAAAATACTTCCTTTCAGCAAATGCAGTGCTGCAGCTGGACTTCCCCTTGGGCAACTGCAATATGGATTTTGTCCTGAGTTTCGCCAATAGCACCATGCAAATTCTGAGCCTTAAAGACAGGAGCCGTCTCTCTCTGAAGATAAACAGACAAATGCATGCACAATTCCTATAATTTCCTTCCCAGATGCTCATTTGAAACATGTTATTTTGTATGTGCTCTGCAAAAAAATCCATGTCTCTTTAAAAATATCTTTTGTGTACCTTTTAAAAAAAAATACTGCACAGTGATATCACAATGTGACTACAGCTAAATATATCACCTACACTGCAGCTTTTACTGCACTATAAGGCAGCCCATTTTAAGACAATATCAATAATTTAGAAACTCGGCTATGTGCAGCTGCTTAATTGGATTATCTTTGCTTGGCAATTTTTTCAGTATGATATTAGCTTTTACAGGAATTCATTGATGGAGATCTTTCAGCAAACTCGTGTAACACACAATCAATAGACATAAAGCTACATGCAATTATAAAACATTTTTTCACCAAGTACTTTCCATCTTCTCGCAGGTTTGGCAAGAGGAATATGCTGTTCAGAATTAAGCTAATAGCATAAATCAGGTTTTGACACAAAGCATCTCTGGAGACTGAGATTCAGAGAGCCTTCTCTAGAGCAGCACAGCAGCTGCCACAGCCACCACCTGCAGACACCAGAGAGCTGCCAGGACCTGGCTTCCCATTTCTGTGGTAGCACTTCCTCACAATGCTTCCCTCCAGGAAAATGCACTTTTACCTCCAGCTGGCTGAAACTCCCTTTCCACTGTGAGCAACTGGGCAAGAACAAAGGTAAAAACCATTTCTTCCCATGCCACGTTTTGTATGCTCTAAGGGATAGAAGCAACATGACTTCAGACCGAGGTCACTCCTTGGTGATTCCACAAAAGGTACAAGAGGCAGTAAGTCCCTGCCCCTTTTTTATTTGCCCAGAGCAAATATCAGGATCAGAGATTTAGGTGGGATACAAACTGCCCAAATAGAGCTCAAAGTAGCCAAGAGGATCTTCTGCCCACAAAAAAGATGTGTGGAGGTTTAGAGAGTTTTTGTTTGCTTGCTTGCTTTTTTTGCTTTGGTCCTGGCATTTTAATTTATTTTTTTGTTGATCTGGTTTGGGAGTTTTTGTGATTTACAGCCATGACCATATCTCAAGTGCCTCTGAAAAATTCAGTTCAACCAGTCAAAGCATTTTTGAGGCCAAGGTGTCTATACCAAGATTTTAAACAAAAATCATACTAAAAAAATAAAGAACTACCCAAAACCCAACCAACACACAAACAAATCCAAAACAGGCTCAAAAATTCCTACCTTAAAACCAAGTTGTCCTTTACATAGGGCCCAGAAAAGGACAGATACCAGGCTGAGATGGTTATATGTGTGCCCAAACACTACTGCCCTATCCTGCTATTGTTGCTGACATTTTCATCGGATGGGAACTGCGCCGTGCAGAAAGGATCACCACCATCACTGTGTGAGTCCACACTGTCTGTCCACCTGGGTCACTTCTTCTTCAGATGGGACGTGACCCACTCCACAGTCCCTACATGTTCTGTATTCCTTAAAGAAAACCATCAGATCCAAGGATTATCCCACCAGGCTGACCTGACTCCCTCCAGAGCCAAGGACACACCCTGCTCGTGCCCGCTGCAAGCCAAACACATTTTCCACGCCGGGGGCATGAAGCTGTGTTTTTCTGGGGGCTGGCACTCACTTCAGCAGGGACGGGGGGGAATGCACACAGTCCCTGTGTTGGCTGAATCCAGAAGGGATTATTTAGGCCGAGGACTTTAATTACAGCTGACAGTGCTGGCGTCCTGCTGATGGCAGCCATTTTACCGATGTCACAGCGTTGTCCCCAGTGACACCAGCAGGAAGGAAGAGATGCCAAGTGACCCACATTTGTAGGCAGGACCTACTGACCTGAGGGAGACTGCTCAAGGCCAGCATCAACTGAGGCAAGCTACTTCCAAAGAGCCACTGTGGAGTGGGGGACTCCAGTGAACGTGCTGTCCCACCTGTGTCCCACAGCTCCCAGCACAGGTGGGAGGATCAATAGTGGCTGCTGCTGCACAGAGCAGCAGGTTGGGAGCCTGGCAAGGGAACCACTCATGCTGCCAGGTCTGCATTTCCACAGCCCACGTGTCTGGGGCTGAATGGAGCTTTCAGCAAGGCCTGGCTTCCAACACAGGGCACAATCTGCCTGCATCCCTGTGCAATCCATCCTTTTCAAGCTCACCGCCATACAATGGCAATCCCTCACTTGAAACAATATTGTGGACCCTCTTTCCTTTCATTGCTCAGATATTCCTTATCTTCCTGTGTGTGTGATCCAGCTCACTCTACAAATACTCCCAGACATCAGGTATTTTGCACTTATTTTCTTTTAAAGAAGCAACAGAAGGGGAAGATCGCCTCAGCAGCAAATACTCTGTGGGCCTCTAATGGGTCACAGATGAGTGAGTGAGAGCCACGAACCCACAGACTCAGACTGAATTCTGGGGAATGGCAGGGAGGCCTCAGTAGAAGTTTCCACTGTGGATTATTTGCAGACTTGGCCTTGAGACTCGGACTCGTGAGACTGCAGAGAAATGAAAGGAGGGAGTTCATGCGACACGAAAAAGCCTGGTTGTGACAGACGCACAGCCAGCACACAAAGATGTGTCTCTCTCAACAGCAGACTCCTACCTTACAAAATGCCCTGAGGTGCACACACTACACACACTTGGCTACTCTAAACCCTGTGAAGTGCTCTGCAGTGTCCTCTCTGAGTGCCTCCCTCAAGCTTAGGGGCTCACGTGGAAGCCGATACAAAAGCAGAGTTACCAGAAATGCCTAAAGACCCACTAGCAGAGAAAGGGGTCTTTTTTGGGTCCACTTCCACCCACATTTTTTTTTAAAGCAATTAATCTATTTTTAGGAACGTGGTTCACTTTGAAAGGCTGCATCTCAATGCTGTTTTGTTGCACAAAAGGTAACAGAGAAGCGTGTACGTGTACCCAAGAGCTACATGTTACTGCTATGTCTGTTGTCTTGCATCAAATCCTAATGGCCCCTTAGAAAATTTAAGATATTTCTTGGAAAGAAACAGCAGAGGAAAATTATCACAAATGACATTCACAACCACGCTGTAGATTAACAAGCCCCAAGACATTTTTGAAGACTGGAAATTAATTCATATTCAAAATGACAAACTCTATTATGACTAGTAGAATATTTGTAGTTAAGCTGTTTAGAGGGGAAATTAGAGGGTGGTTGTTTTTTTTTTAATAGTATTGTTTTAAAAACAAAATTAAGCCAAAACCATCTTCAAAAACATTCAACTAGTGATGACACCAAAGCTCACAACTATCACAAAGATAAGAAGCAATCAGTACAGAAGTGGAATGCTTTTATCTGTGGTTTTAAGCTTTCAGTCCCTTGCTAAGCATTTTCTTTTGGCCTCACCTCAATATGGAAAACACCAATGACATATCAAGTGTGACAGCCTACCACAAAAACAGGTATGTTCTCATAAGCCTATTAGAAGTGCTTTTCTATGAGTATTTGACTTGGCACATATTTTACTCTATGTCTTTAACTGTTGTAGTTCACATATAAAATACAGCAAGTGTATAGAGGGAATAAGATCATGCACAGCTAAAGAAATTACCCCAGTATTTGCTTTCCCATTAAAGATGAATACAGTCCATGAACAGAAGTGGATACTCAAACCCTGTCTCTGACATTGCCTCCCAAGGAAGTCAGAGGGATTCAATTCCAATGCCATAAAGATTCACAATTGAAATACTAACACATGCAGCAAAATGCTCCATATCATTAAGAACATGCTCTTCCCTAGACTAAGTCCATATTAAAATTGAATCTCTATAAATTTCAGCAAGAGGAAATTCTAAGCCCAAAGACATTCATGCCTTATTGCATGTTTAATGGCCTGAAATCATCCCTCTTTTCACCTCAGGCACGGAGGCAAAAAAACCACAAATCCAAATGCCATGCTTTTGGCCTGTCCTAATTACAACTGGAAATCTCCTTCTCAGAAGAAAGCCATTAAGGGGAGGAAAAAAAAAAAAAAAAGAAACAATGGAAGAGAGGAGGAATAAGAAGAATAAGCAGAAGGAAGAGAGTATCAAATACACCCCATACCAGGACAAGTTTTGGATGAAAGAAACCAAAAGAAATCTAGATAAATAACATCTTGTCACTGAGGTCAAAAATCCTCAAGATGAGCATAAAGCAGGTGTTTCTCCCCATTTTATTACCCCTTAGTTTTGAAATCAGGAATAATTTCACACTTACATTTGCAAAACAGCAAAAATCAGCAAGGGTTCCATTACATCCCAGAGCTTTTTTTTATTTTTTTACCCTCCCCAAAATCTCAGGGGGAGCTGTAATTTGTTGGTGCCTGCCAGGTGAGCTGAGGCCCCGCACCAGCCCAGGAGAGCAGGTGCATTAAGGGCACACGGGAATTGTGCCTGGCTCCACTACAAACCTTGGTTTATTCATGTAGGTTACAGAAAATCTCCAGGCATCAGACAGATCCAATTTCACTTCTCAACTACTCTAAAAATTCTCTCTAACTTTTAGTCACAGTCAACCAGTAAGAATAACAAGCTAAGAATCGTTTTCCAGGATTTCTTATTTTTCTTTGAATAAATTAAGAGGCTGCTGCCCTAAGTGGTTTCAGATACAAATCTCCAAGAAGCAGGGCCTGCAGGATATTCTACAAGTCTATTGCTTTGGAAGACAACTAAATATTTGAGAGATGTCAAGGGTTGTTTCTAACATGGCAAATCTGATGAAGGAATGGTGTGGAGCACCTCAGAAATTAAATTAAAATTAGGAAGAACAGGCAGCATCTTTCCTTTTTCCCTTCCAGTCCAGTATTTTCAGTAACTAGTAAATAAATTCCCAGATGCACTAATGGCTGCCATCCAGGAAATGCATCTGCTGTATTTATGAGATCTGCAGTTAATAAATAATTGCCAAATATAGAATTATTCACTTCAGTGCTATCAGGCGTTGTTTTATAAGAAGAGAGAACATACCGGAATCACATTTACAAGGTAGATCAATCAGATTGATTTAGAATTCACGTGCATGAGTGCCAAAGCTCAGCTCTTGTGGAAGAAGACCATTTACAATTTTTGCATGTGCTGGTAACTGAAGGTTTCTGAGCCTGCCATGCTGCCATTGGTACCCCTTGTGTAGCTGGGTCTGTGTGGGTGCTCTTTGGTCCCTCAGGATGTGAAAACCCTGACTGCATTTTGTTTCTAACTGCATTTTTGATTTCTCTACATCCATGTGCTGTATAACAAAGGAGCCATTTCCAGGCTGTACGTGCCAAACACCACACAGCCTCTTCATGGCTCCAGACAGAGGGCTAAGGCTCCATCAGCCCCTGACAACCTGAACTGAGAACCATCCACTGAGGAAAGTGCAAAAACCCCACTGGATGACACCTGAACTGATCCAGGAATGCAAAGGTATAGGTGGTTGTACGAAGCTCCAATATTTAAATAAGAAAGAAATTTGCCCAGTTATGATCAACTTTTGTAAGTTAAATTTTAGTTATAATTTTTAGTGCTTTTATAAGCACTAAAAAGGATAATGCTGAACAAAAACGACAATGAATGCACATCTGTACAAGAAAGACAGCTGAGAGAAAAAGATTTAAATGTTTTTTAACTGAGGACTCTGTCCCTGATTTCTTTTGAACTGAGCTCATGTCACACTTGCAGTAAGCTGGCAATGGCAGAGTGGGCAGTCCTCTGCCAATAAACCTATCCTCACCTTTGGTTCTGACAGGTTGGACCTGAATAAACTCTGCTGTGAAGGCCACCTCAACTCTCTGGGTGCTGCTGTGCTCCTAGAATGGCTCTCCACCTTAACTCCACCATTATTTTAGAGACACAGAGTCTGCCCAGATAAAAGTCCACAGACATATAGTCTAAAATACAGACAGAAAGCTTGAGTAAAGGCTTCCCATGGAAACAAATCAAGTTCTGGACACACAGGCAGCAGTAGATGCAGTCCCAATGCATTTTTTTACTAAAGGGTTGGCTGGGAAAAGAGCTGTAACAAGTTCCCACACACGTGTGGGGAGCTGACTCTTTGCAGAGGGCTGAGTATTTCCAAATGTCTTCATCAGCCTGGACACCTCAACACGACATGCACAGGAGCTCCCAGCTGTGTCTGGCCTGTGAGCCACTGGTCCCTGGTTCCTTGCAGGGTACCAGGAAAAAGCAAAGCTCCCCAGCTGCCAGGCACTGGGATGCAGAGGAACATTTAAACCAGGAGGCCAACAGGGGTCAGCCCTGCCTAGCACAGAGGCTGTGACACACCACTGCCATCTCCACTGCCCCTCCTGTGACAGGGACAAAAGCCACACTTCAAAAGCACACAAGGCTTGAATAATTACTGTTACAGACTATCTCCATCCATGAAAAAGCAATTAAACATTTGGCAGCTGGAACCTTCCAAAGGAAGCTTCTCAGCACCCTGACATAAGCCCAAATTAATTTCGGTTCTGGAATTTTGTACATGAAAGAAGCACAGAAGAGATCTGATAGGCTCAGCTCCCTTCTCCTACGCCCACAGACATTCAGAAGCAGAATGAAGCTCTGTTCTGAGGTCACATCTAGTGGCTCCAGCACCACCTGGGGATGGGAGCTCTGGTACCTGCTGGCCACCCAGGGATGGTCCTCCCAACAAAGGTCTGGTGTGAACAGTGCAAGCTGCACCTTCACCAGCTGTAAGCCATCATACCATGAAAAGAAGGAAATCCTTCTTGGATAGGTAATGGATATGTCTAATACCATCCTCAGGCATCCTTGGAAAGCATAAACGATGCACAGGCACCCCATGCAAGGACTCTGTGCGGGCCACAAAAATGGGAAGGAGAGGCTCAGCCACCACTAAAGCTAACATTGCAACCAGCTGAATGTACAAGCAGCCAAGAAGTGGCTGTGCTTGGCCTGAATGTCCCCAGTGCCCAGCTGATGTCACTGATGGAATGGGGCGAGTGTTTCAGGCACAGCAGCGTGCCTCCAGCAGGCACGCACAGCTCCCTGGCTGTGCAGGAGCTGCACGGGCAAGCTGGGGAGGAGAGAGGAGCCCTTTGTGTCCCACCAAACACTGCAGCAGCCACCAGATGATCTACTTTTTAGTCACACTTTATCTCATGATCAGCTGGGCTGGAATACTGAATGCATTGTCAATTGTTTAATGATGGACAAATAAAGCTGCAGGCTGCAGTTGATGTTTACTGAGGTGTTGATGAGCTATTCATTTTATCAGGGCAGGAATCACTGCAGAAAAAATGCTGGGAAATTTAATCTAGTGCTGAAAAATATTTAATACTCTTTCTGTGTCATGGTGGCTGTGTCATTTCATTGGCATTCTGCAGTAACTATAGAGGGTACCCAATAACTTCAGTGTGCACACACACGTATATGTAAACTCAGACAAGTTATGATGGACATTTGTGCATGAAAAACATTTACCATTTCAAAAAATCTGGCTAAAGCTAACTCTCAAAAGGAGTATAAATATTATGGCTTGCCTTAGACTTACAATGCTTATTGAGATATTGAGAACTGAATATTGCACTAATATAAAGGTGAAAAGTAAGACTCAACCCTGTAAAGAAAAGTTCTACTAATTTAGTTTTAAAAAAAAAACCCAAGCTGAACAAACAAACAATGAACAGCCACAACACTGGCAATGTGCTGAATTTCACAACAGTTCTGCAGCCAGAGTGGTCTCCCAAGACGTGCTACTTATTCCTACTTTCTGCTCAGTCTCCTCAGAAGCCACAGGCAACAAATAACACATTATCTGTGCAACGCACATCAGGCAATAATTCAAAATCCTCCTCTTTCATTCTAAAATGAATAAACCAACAAAGAAACCAAAGCAAAAAAAATCCAGAAATCATTCTTTCCTCTAATTACTGTGAAGACCTGAGGCCAGATCAGGAGCAGAGCAGAAAGGTTTCTAGATTAATTTGCTGCTTTCATTTTCAGTTTCTGTAGTCTTTAGGAGTTTATATTTGCTCACCCACAGGAATGTCTCTGCTTTTACTGCTATGCTATATATACACTCACAAGCTTCCATTTGAAGGGTGCTTTCTTATGATACTGCAAGAAAACCCCACCTACACAATTTTCTTCTTTGAGGAACCCTGGAATTACTTGTTCCCTTGGAGAAATGTTAGTGTGCATTATCAAAAGAGGATGCAACAGAAATTAAATTGTATTGATTCCTTTTCATACACAGACTTCTGTCTGCAAGCAACTAACATACTTTCTCTATAACCAAAATATATGTGTTCAAAGAAATCATTCCAATTGATTCTAAATAATGACAAGAAATCTTTGTGTCCAGCTATTCTGATTCTTCCTGCCCATGGGTATGCTTGCTGCTAGATTTAAATGGAAAGCTCTTAACTCCTCCTCCTTGAAACATTAAATGGGATAAACCTGCTCACTAGGGTCTGTTTCTCTTAGACATGGAACTATTTGCTTCTGAACCAAAAGAGGTGAGAGATTAACCATTAACAGAGCTGAATCTTGTAGCACTCCTTTCAAACCAACAGGTCAACACACGCATAAGATCCAACATAAAAACAAATTAAGCCTAAACTCTCCTCTTCTTTAATAGAAATTACCTGAGCTAGGGGGGAATTTTTGAACCACTGCTCATGATTGTTTCTTTTCTTGTACCACTGTTAAGAAACCTCAGGGCCTCCTTCTTCAAATTTCTGCTTATGTTGAAACATCATTAAAGGATAATAGCATTAGTGTACCTGTCAATTTGCCACAGCAGAGCATTTTCTGGCACGCTGAAAGCCATTCCTAGAGGACTTGTTCAGCATATGGCCAACTCTTACAACATAGAAAGGTACCCAACATATGTTCAGTGTGATGGAGGAAAGAAGGAGAAAAGTGGAGAGCATTGGTAAAAGTCAGCCTCTGGTAGCATTCACTTTGCTCTCCATGAAATGTGAAGTCCTAAGATTCTATGCCTGTCTTCAGCCCTGCTGCACTTGTCAGTACTGCTGGGAGAGGTTTCATCTATAGCTGCAGCTTTCTCTGGAGGTCAAACCTCCTGGTTAGTCAGCCCACCCCATCCAGCCAGGGAACAGGCAGATCACACCTGCCTTTGCTCCCTCCCAGGCACTCCATTGGTACCTTAGCACACACACTCGGATGTTGCTGATGCTGTGACTCATTATTTGTGTGCAGCAAAAGCTTCACCAACCAGCTCTTCTTCAGTTTCTTCTTGAGAGGAAGTTAAAATATTTTAATGCTAAAGCTCAGAGACTTGACAGCAACATGACTTTTAGGGTCAGATTTTGAAACTCACAGGTCTCTTTCATAATTACTTTTGGGGCCAAAATTGCAATCAAGTTTGTGGAAACAAAGATGACTGAGCTTTAAAGTTCTGATGCCTGCATGATCCACCACAGAAACAAGAGAACAGTAGTGAACTCTAAAGCTAAAAGCAAATCACTGCCAAGCCATTAAGCTCTGGAACTCCAGACACCAACGAGGATAAGCCTTCCATCCCTGAGTGTTAAACTCTCAAATCTCACTGCCTTGGAACTCCCTGATACTGTGAGATGGGAGAACAAAATCTCACTGTCACTCCTACTGAAGGTAAAAAAAATCCTTTCTAATGGCAACTTCTGACATCGACAACCACTGTCAGAAACTGTAAATCTGCTCAAGGCAGGGCAGCCAACAGCCAAGCAGCTCTAAAAATGAGCAGGTGGGAGGGGATATTCCAGGCCCAGGGAGCTGCTCTTCTCCAGTCTGGGGAAAGCTGAAAGAGCCAAGAAGGACAAAGCCTGCACAAAAGCCAAGAAGGACAAACCTGCTATCTCCTGTACATATATACTCTTGCTCTCCCCTGGACTTCCATCTCAGCCTGTTACACTTTTTCCCTCCTGCTTGAACACAGAGAGCCAGGCACCCCCACAGCTCTCTGCAGCTGATCTGCAGTGTTCCCTTGTGATGTCCAGCTGAGGACTGTGCTCTGTGACCTGCAAACAGGACCACAGTCCCACTTCACACTCACTGCCAGTCTCTGGTTGAAGGCTCTGCATCTCCAGCCCCAGAACTGCTGAGCGCCTGCACAAATGCACACAGATTTAACACCCTCCACATTCACCCTTGCAAAGGGGACACACCAAAGCCTGCAGTACAACAGTCCATGTCATGAACATGAACGGCCTCAGAATTCTGAGGGTTTTGCTAAAAGCCCTCCAGACCAGTTATTTAGTGTTTGGCAGGTAGCCCCCATCAGCACAGAATGCTACTGGTGGAGAACACTCAAAAAGCATGTTAGGCATATGAAAAGCACCATTTGAACACATCTTTGTTTAATTCAAACCAACCATTCCCCCACTTACAGTGCTGCACCTGACTGACCTGTTCCTACTTCAGAAACAACTTTTTATCCCTTGAAAACGAATTATTCAGATAATAATGGTCTCTGACTAAAGAACTCTTCTTTAAGTTACTGTTTAAGCACCCCTGAAGCATACATATTTCGAGAAGCACAGATACACACAGAGTACATGTGTAAAACTCCACCTCTCCTTATGTAATGGAAACTTTGCATGCCTGCTTCCTGCAAGTGAAATTTCCCAGTTTTAAATGCATTGCACCCTTGAGGGTATCGAGTATTGTGATGGACTAACGAAGGGTTTCTGCTCCTACAGTGAAGGTCAGCATACAGTGGGCCACTTCTTTTGTCTCACTTCTCAGGATGATCAGAGCAGTGAGGCGACAAGAGGGAAGCCAGTGCCTTTGTGTGATGCAAAATCATCAAGCTGTGTGTCCAGTCATTGCCTGCTGCTGCACTGCAGCTCCTGAAACAAATCCTCGCCTGTCCCCAATGACATTAGGGAAGCCCAGGGCCTGCTTCTATTTTAAAATGCCAGAAGCACCTTCTCTTTAAGGTTAAAAATACTCACAATCACAGTATCTGACATGATGGTTTTGAAAGCATCCTAGTTTCTAATGGTATTCTCTTATTAAACATCTACATGTGGAAGTTAAATAGAGAGGGAAGAAGTGTAAATAGCACGCAAGGAGCCCACTGTGAATTCAGATGGAGTTTATACAGTTCACCTGACTCTCGTCTGACTTAATGAAGACAGTAAATTGCACAGTGCAGTTACTGCATTCCATGCTGCACTCACCACTATGCAGCTGCAGCTACTGGGGACAGACACTCCCTTTCTTCCAGCTTTGAAGATAATACTCTGATTTATCACGTGAAAATACTCTGATTTATCACATGTGGGATATTGGTCTCCAGGTTTTAGGAGGAAGTCAATAACTTCAGCATATTAGACAAATGGATTTGAGGAAAACACATTATTTTCCTCTCCCCTACCCTCCTCACACATAGTAAGTTGAAGATGAGATTAATTCTTTGTTTGGTTGCCATGAAAACTAAGAGATGTAGCCTTACCTCAGAGGAAATGATGTTATGCTCACACAATGAATAAGAAATGAGAGCTGTGTGGTCCTATCTCAGCAACACAAAGCAGAGTCAAAAAAGAGTCTTTCTAAAGCCCAGGCATGTGTGGATTCTAATCAGCTCTGTTTATAACGTATGATCATAGTTAATTGTTCATTAATTCCACCATGTCATTTGTTCAGAGATTACACCCTCCACATAATGAATGTTTTGGGGTACACTCCAGAAGAGAAAATTAAAATAGATAATAGCTGTGATTTTAAACAGTCTTCTTCGCCATCTTAAGTTTGATTCCATTGACCTCAATCAGTGTCTAAAAGGTTTCAAAGCACAAAAAAAAAAAATGTGTCTATTATCTTGAAATAAGGGAAACACACAAATGTAAATCAACCTGCCTGCAGAACTGATGTGTTTTTCTGCACCCTTGGCCTCCCCTTGACATCCACCTCTGTACAAAGCCTCCCCCTCAGGGGTTGGGAAGGTGAAGGACCTTGAACCTGCAGATGCATAATTCACCCCAGTTCAGCAGGCAGCCCAGATTTCAGTGATTTGTAATTAGTGAGTGCTGAATGGAACGGTGGCTGGAGGAGCACACAGCGTGAAATGCCTGTATTAATGATAATGGAGATGTTCATGGTTCACCCCTGGATTTGGGAAAACACTTTGGAAAATTAATTTGCTTTACAAGATGAGCTCTACTTGTGCAATGTCACCAAGAACACACTCTTCTAAATATCACTGATATTTAACCATTTTACTGCTTTTTGAGTCTCCAGAACACAGATGTGACAAGAATGACAGCACATGCTTAATGCAATCACCTTGGGCTCAGGTTTCATTTCACTTGCAGACTTAGGGTAAGTTGATCCTTAATACTTTGCACAAGGCTGATTTTGCTATCAGGTCATGATGTATTTGAAGGGCTGTCACAAAGAGAGCAGCATGAGTGATTGAAAAGGCTCCCTTTGCTCACAGCAATAAAAAAATAATCTGGGGAAAAAACCCCACTAGATTACACAGAAATTATTTCAGCAATCCTTCTCTGAATTTAAATGACATGTAATCAAAATTTTCACTTGCAAAGAAATTTCAAAACAGAAAAAAATTAACAAACAAAAAATCCTATGGTTCAATAAGTCAAAAGAAAGCTGTTAAGTGATGAAACTTTTAGTTTTCAGAACTTAATGAGCATTTTATGGGTTGTTTAGTTTGGTGTTCATTTCTTCATACTTTTCCAGAATATGTTCATCTTGTTATTGACTTAAATGCTTTGTTGAGCCTAAATTTGTGACTTTGAGGATATTAAACTCTGTATTTTTCAAATTAAGAATCTCTTAGCTGAAAAAAACAGCCTGAATTAGCTGCTAGGCACTGGCCAATATCTTCCAAATTTACTGCTGTATGTGGCATACAAACTAACTACTAAACTACTACTATTTACTTAACTACCCAAAGGAGAATTTATACACTTACACTTTACAAATAGGATTAATACCTCTGTAACACTATCCATATAATGAGTTAATTACCTGCTTAATAAGCATGATTAAATCAATAAAAAGAATGAAATTTTCAACTGTGACTTAGTGCCAGCTGGCCTTCCATGCCATATATAATGGACTTATCACTGTTTTTGTCTTCAGGGTTTTCTCACAGTGTTTGACCACCAATGTAACACCGATTTTCAAAACATGTATATGAAGAAAATAATGTCTTTGAAATACCAAGTTTTTGAATTTATCAGATTTCCATCTACTAGTCAAGGTAAATGATGTCAACTCCAGCTCTTGGGTGCTCACACACATCCTTCAGAGCTGGGATACCCAGAGCATTTCAGGATGGACCTTTCCTCCTGACAACTCCCTCTTCTGATAAGGTAACCAAACATCACTCCAGACTGGTCTCAGCTCTAAGTACTCAGTGCTGCCTCTGTACTCACCCCAATTACAAATGGGCTTGAGTGCAGGCTTAGGAACTTGGCTGGATTAGAGCCAGAATATTTGGCACTTTTGACTAACCAGACCCATGACAACAAAAGCAAAGACAGAATGCACTTTGCTTAGTCATTTGTGAGCTCTGAGAAACAACAGTACACCTTTCCACCAGCTGCTTTTCTGTCTGAAAGTAGAAGTAAAACCGAAATATTTCAAAACCAGAAGCTGCCCAAAGCTTTTCTTTGCTATCAACTAAACACATAAAGCTGATCAATCTATCTAGTTGCAAAATTATTGTTTTCTAAAACCCAAAACCTATGCCTAGCACACAGCATCATTTTCTCCCATGCACTTCAACTGCAATAGCACAAACATCTTCAGCAGCTAGAGGGTTTTAAAAGCAAAGAGAAGTTTTCCTTGCTCTAATAGAGGGTTTTCTAGAGGGAAAGATTTAAGTCCTCCCTTTCTGATGAGAATCCCCCTCATTTTGCAGGCTGTGCTGCCAGTGTGGACTCCCATGTGCACTCCCACTGCCTTTGCCAGCGTCACCCAGGAAAGGCAACAATACCCTGGCTCATGGCTCTCAGGTTTTTGAAAATTCCATGTGCAATGTAACCAGACTAAGGAGGCCTGCAGCACCTTTTAAAGTGAAGCCCTGATGTTCTTAATATAATCAGAAGTGAAGAAAACCTTTCTCTAACATATCAGCAGTACATGAACAGTGCAAGGCTGAAGGAGCAGGCTTGCTCCCCTGACTGCACTGCTGGCATCCAGTACCAGCAGAGTCTCCCTGAAAACAACTCATCCCTTTCTCAGCACAGAGGGCAGTCCAAAATCCTACATAATTATTTCTCAGCTACTAAACATTGTGGTGTGCCCTTTCCAACACGTGTATCTTGTCATCCTGAGGCTGGTTAATGCAAACCCCCCCATTTCCCTCTGACCTTGTCCTCTCCTGCCACCACCCTTCCCCTGAGCAGCCACCAAGGTCTCCTCACCAAGCAGCAGGACGCACTCAAAATAAGGTCACTACATGTGAAACCTAAATTTTACTGCTAGAAAATGCTCCCTAAATCTATGCAGCCCTAATCTGTAATTATCAAATATAAGAGCCACAGACAATGGCATTTATTGAATCACAGTAGCTGGCTACCTGTGAAATAAAACCATTTCCTGGCAGCCCTTGTGTTAGTAAGGCTTCATATATTTAATTTATGTTTGCATTAGTAAAACTATCCAAGGCATGGGACTGAATGGTCTGATCAATAAATGCACAAAATAACTGATATTAACAAAATCAACAACCACTACAAAGCACACATGTTTATGAAAAAATGGTATTTTGAATAACTAAAACAGACCAAACTGAATGAACAGGAGGACCCAATGCATTGCAAAGTTCCAGTCAGAAGCCTCCAGAAGTTCTGGCAGGAATTTTGCTGGCTAGCTTTGCCCCATCTCCTCCTGCTTCCCTCCTTCATGTTTTATTTTTCCTTTTTGTGTATTTCCTCAATCTTTCCTTAAAATATTATTAAGTTTGAAAATGAATATAATCTGTGACCTAATTTTCCTTTTTGGGGCATAACCTTTGCTCCTTTCTGAGAAAACTCATTTGGACAACTATTTTCTAGGAAATAGAAAGGCACAGAGAGCATTTCTTACAAAAACTAGGACAGAGATTTTGACTTGTCAAGAAAATGTGAGAAAATTTTACTGCAAATGAAAAAGAAACACACAGAAAGACATTAAGCTGAATTTCATTTTCACCCTAAGAAGAATTAAAAAGAATATATTTTGGTTAGCAGACTACAATTTTAGGGAACAATTGCTATTTTGTGGGCGTACATTAACTGTTCAACACTGTACCAGAAATATCTTAAACCTGACAAGCCCTGATTAATTTGTGGTTAACTCTTTGCATGTGCACCTTGACAAAGCACAATGCTCTACACCCCTGTATAAATTCATGCAACCAGGTAACAGATATTATCTTTTCAAGGACTTAATCAGATGCAACCGCTTGGATGCCACCCAAACAATTAAATCTCTCACGCTGCCATCCACAGCTAGAGGGTTTTTGTCATTTTGCCCACCTTGAGGGCTGACTCCCTCCCCCAGCCAGGGCAGGGGGGCTCACAAGCAGCACTGCAGTGCCCCTGCAGCCATGCACTGAGAGCAGCAGCCCTGCAATGCTCATGTGCAGTACAGAGGATGCTCTCACGGAACAGAGATGTCCCTTTGGCCACCCTAGCAGGCAAGGATCACCCCTGAGAGATGCTGGCACTGTCCTGAGAGGAGCTGCAGCCCGCCCTGGACTCAGCAGGGCTGGGAGCCCAGGCCCCAGCAGAGGGTGAATTGTTGCTGACTTTGTCCTTCCTATTCTCCTTCCTTCTCTCCCAGGTTTCACCCACTGACTTGGCATTGGGAAAACATTTTGAGTTAATGAGGAGCTCCTCAGAATGAGGAGTGCATCTTCCAGCACCTAGTTACAGCCAAAATAAACCCAAACTTCTGGGTCAGCTGCCTCAGTCATTCCTCCCCTCTCTGCCATTGCTGCTCCCATCCAAATGCTGCTCCCATTTCAACATCAAGGCTATTTCTAATCCCTTCACTCATTTTTTCTCATCTTCCCTCAGACTGACTAGTTTTAAAAGTGCACCAGCGCAGTTTGCTCATGTGCATTTGGTAGTAAGCAAGGAGAAAGGGGCAGCCTTGCTGCTGGGAACAAAGGGCCAAAACTGTGAGCAGCTTCCCTGCGGATCTTGTTTGGTCACAGCGGCTCTTGGCTTTCCAACCCAAGGCAGATTGTGCATGTGGCCTTTCAAGCTGAATTTATTGCATATGTTCAGTGGTTCTGCTAATTGGACCTCTGAGTTGCCCACAATTCAGTGAGTCTAGCTTCAAGGATAACAAGCACATAGGCCAACAAGGAGATACATACAACATTATAAAATACACTTTATTTGGCTGTTTTAGATTAAACACATGCACTTCTAAAACCAGGATTTGGATAACTTCTCTGTATACTGGGTGGGGGACAGAAAAAATTCCAAAGAGTTTTACAAAATCTTCATAAACAGTATGGGTTTCTATCTGCAACTTACCTAATATGATCAGTCCTTCTAAAACAGTCTTTAATCAAAAGCTTGGTATAATTAAAAACAGTAAATTGGATATTTATGCTCAATACCAGGAGCCATAATTAGAACTGTTATCATGCATGCTTCCTCTCCACCACAAGCTTTTCAAAAAGCACACAATTCTTTAAAAAAATGTATTTCTCCTCCAGAATTATGCTAAAACACCAGCAAAAATGCTCCTGATAGCTGTGGACAAAGCCAATAGATCACACACCAGGACAGCACTCAGCTCCTCAAAGGTCATTGAAATATTCTAAATCCTGCACAGGGTTTTGTATTTTGTAGCCATGAACCTTATGCAAGACACACAAAATATATTCTATATCAAGAACAGAAAAACAGCCAGCGCCTGACATTTGAAAAGAGATCCTTAAAATGCACAAAAACATGGAGATATTTTATGGACAAAAAGCCCAGCAATGAAATAAAGTGTTTAAGATGAAACTGGAAGAGTCAGTGGTGAACCCCCTACTCTATGTTTGTTGCTTGGATGACTTGGAAGTTGGCATACTTTTCCTCTTTTATGTGGGCAGTGTATGCTGAGTGTGCAAAACATTTATTAAGGCTTCTTTGAGCATAAACAGACAGCCTGATAGTACAAAAAAAAGGTAGAAAGATATCAGATAGGAACATCAAAAAACATACACTTTCCCATAACTGTTAAAAAGCGTTGGCTGCTCCTCAGGCTGCCCTACTTAGAAACTTTGATTGTGCACCCACTGTCATGAGACATGTTTTCCTCTCAACATCTTTTTAATCTTTTCAGGCTGGTAGAAAAACAGCAGTCTTTAGTTATCAGAATTCTGATGTTTAACAGCTTCAAAGTGGTGGTGGTTTCATATTAAATCAAGTGGCAGGAAAAACTAGGACTGCAGGTATCCAGCGCCTTCACCAATTCTCCTTGAAGATGTTTTTTCTGCTTAAATGGTAAAAATGTAATAGAGGAAACCTTTGCCACCCACTTCTCAGCAATATTTCACTATGCAATGCTTCAACTTTTCAGAGTTTTGTTTTGTTGAAGCCACCCTCCAGAACATACCGTCTGCTACTGCCTGGCCAAAAAAAAGAGGGCCTGTTTTGAGAGAGGCCTCCTCAGCCCTTCAGAAAAATGCTGCATTTACTCACTTATAGATTGAGCCTCTTTTCTGCACCACGAGGAGCTTGGTGCACATCTCTGTCCCCTGGGAGATCCATCCCCTTGGGCACAGCGAGCCCAGCGTGGCTCCCCCACCTGCTCTAGCCAGCAATCTGTCCGTGAAAAATATCTGCATTCACTCTTCCTACGGTCTGAGCATGAAAACACCGGCCTCAGCACCAGGGGTGATTGCCACATTCACACAAATCCAAAGGGAGCAGGAGAACAGGTCACTGAGAGCACTTTTTCCTCATGGGCCAATGGTACATTCAGCTGTGGGGATGGCTGCAAATGCTCACCATTCAGCCAGTGACTAATGAAAGGGAAATTACTGCAATTTCAGAGATGCCCCAGTAGGGTCCAGAAAGAGTGGTAATGCAATTATGGGAGAAAGAAAAAAAAAAAAAAAGCTGTGTGGGAGAAAATAAAATTATTCAACCTATGAAGGAATTTCATCTAAAGCCCTGAATGCCTGTATTTATAAGACACTCTGATTCAATGCTGGAAAAGTGACTGTAGCTAACCACAGTCAGTGCCTCAGTTCCACCTCTGTCTTTTGTTAGCAAAATGCTCCATAAATTCATGCTGGGGAGCAGAAGGAGCACCTATCCAATTGATATTGCACAGCTCTGCTTTTCTGCAAGTTCCCGGAGAAGGCCAGGGAGCACATCCTCAAATTCACCCATCTGGAGAGAACACAGGGAGGGACAACACAGTTAGCCCAGCTAACTGGAAATCTTGTTTAACTAAGGGAAGTCAATGATGGAGTTATTCTGCAGCCTGACATTTACAATTCACCAGAAAATAAACCAATGCGCTGAACACAAAGTGAGTTCCATAACTGTGTCTTCTAACAGCAAGAAACAGGGCAGGTCAAAGTAGCATTTATTAGAGGTACATGCAGGGTAGTGTCAGATGGTTTCTATTTATTATACTGCCTTTAAGGAATGCTCTTTAGAATATGCAAACAAGGGTGCTCTAACTGAAAGGTTAGATATCAACAACCACACTGACTTGTGAATTGATCTGAGCTTTGTGAACTGTTCTGAGGTTTGTGAACTAAAAATGTGATGCAGAAACTGCTGGTGATACTTTAATTTGAAGAATTTTAAAGGAAAAGAGACAAGTTCAAAAAGACCATTAAACTTTTCGCTTTAGCAACTTGTTCTTTTCAAATTGTCCGTTCATTAAAAACAGGATTCATAATTCTTTTTGCAGTCAATGACAGCAATGGAACAGAATCACTGTAAATTACAGAAATGAAGAAACAAAATATTCACACAGACACAGCACTTCTGAAAACACTGTTAACAACTCTGTGGACAGCTTGTCCCTAAGGACCCAGCAGCTCTGGCACTGGGCTGAGCCAGGCTTTCCTGGAGCCACTGCAAAGGGAACACAGCTCCTCTGGATTGAAACCCCTGCAGCCCCACGCCACCTCTCCCAGGGAAGGTGGTCCCAAAGAGAGAAGGAGGCTCCCTGTGGGAAGCAGGGACACTCTGGGGGTGCCCAGCTCAGGGCCATGGATGCACTGGTGCAGAACACACAAATGGGGAGTCCCAGGCAAGGCCCTGAGCCCAGCGCCCCCCAGCACACACACAAACCCACGCCAAATGTGCATTAAAGGAGCTTTGCTGTGTGTAAATCCCGCACTTGCAGAGGGCAGCAGCACTGAGGAGAGCACAAGGATGCCACACAAGCAGCTGTGTACCACAGCACCATCCCAGCCTGACAGGCCACAGCACCATCAGTGCAGAGGGGTATTTGTGCTATACCCTGTGGTTTCTCTTCACCATTGGGGAACCCTGCAAGTCCTTGGATTTGTATCTGCTACCAGCTGCCCACAGTCCACCAGAGTTCAAGGATCTGCTCTGAAAACACAATAATGCAAGAACAGCCTCTTCAGCAGCTCCAGGAAATCCTTTCCTGGCACTCACAACCCAACTACCTGTCTCTTCCTCTGACTCTTCTCTTCCTCCAGCAGAGCCTGGGTACTTAAAAGCATCTCAGTTCAAGAGGCAGTGGCTGGAGGGTTAAGGACAGGCCTGTAGCTCAGAGCTGAGCTGGCAGCATTTCACAGAACAACCATATATACCCCACTGCTTTCAAAAACACAAACAATTGTATCTCAAAAACACAAACAATTGTATCTCAAAAATACAAACAACTGACACATCACACCTTTATCTCATCTATGCATTTGCACTTACAGGGGTATTACAAATGAGTGTGGAATACATGAATGTAATCCATAGAATCACAGAATGGCTTGGGTTGGAAATATAATAAATATCAGCCAGTTCTAACCACCCTGATGTGGGCAGGGACACCTCCCACCAGACCAAGTGTCCCTTTCTTCACAAGGGAAGCAAGTGACAAGATCACAGAGGGGTTTGTCTTTATAATTTAAATTATGAATTTAACAGGTGAAGCACTAGGCACCCCTGGGAGCCTGACTGGCTCCTGGTGGAGATGGGGTGACCAGAGACATCAGCCTTAATGGCACTGGTGGAGATGTTGTTGAGGCAGCTCCAGCAGGCTCTGTGAAATACAACATAGCACCCATGAATTAAATGGAGACCTTGGGTCTGGATGCCCATGATGGGGCAGTGGGTTCCTGTTAAGGTACAGACCTTCATTTCCTGCTTGCACTCATCAGTGTGCTATCACAGGATATGGATACACCACTTTTACCAAGATGTAACTTCTTTCATAAAACCCCACTGATTTCAATTGGATAAATATGGACTGCAGTATCAGAAACATAAGTGAACTCTTCTACCTTGTACATTCTAATTCTGTATGATTGTTCAATGAAAAAAATAAAAGATGCTGAAATGACTTCTCAAACTGAGATTTAAAAATTATAAATAAACTGTGATATCACAGCATTTGGCTGCCCAATAAGGTGAAATCCAAAACTGTGAATAGAATACTGCTGAACAAACAAAATGTTGGGTAAAATACATAATTCAGGTTTTTAAAACAAAATCATAAGTTGTCTAAAGTTTTCAGATGAAGGCAGCTATGAAATAGATCATGTCCTCTATCTTTCTGCAACTAAAAAAGCAAAACAAAGTTTTAGTTTTGGTACACAATACAAAGGCAACTGCTTGTGTAAATCTCAGTACAATAAATCCTATGTGACAAATTCATATTACTAAATTGTCATAGCTTTCAGCTTATTGGCAAAATTATGATTTATAAAAAAATAAAATACATCCCAGAGTGAATTTTCTTTTCAATTAACAAGACAATCTTCTTATTTCAATCTAGTTCTCCTTTCCACATTAGTTTTGAATAAATACTAAAGAAATATCATGCTGAATTTCCCTTCCAAGTTACCATACCGTGATCTCTCAAAAAAATAAGAGAAGCTGATCTCTTCCATGGTGGTCAGAAATTATTCACCCTGTAGAGCACTAACGAAGCAGAACTCCACAAAAATACCACACCAGGCAACAGATACAAGAAAAAAAAATAAAATTAAGTGTTATATGAGCCCAAAAATCCACTAGAGATAGCAGAGCCTGATATGCAACATGGCCAAAGCTGAAGCTGCAAGGGTGGAGAACACTCAATACCTTGAAAACAAGGGCATTCCTTTAACTTGCCCCACACACACTGAATTATCCTCTGAAGGCACCTGGAGTTTTGGCTTCAAGGTGCAGGGGTATAGCCTGGGTTAGGTAACACCCAGTGAGGAACAAGCTGGGGCAGCTGTGCCAGATGTTGAGCTCATCACCTGCAGTGCCCCCCAGCACGTCCCAGTCCAACAGGAAGGGATCAAGGGATCATTTTACAGAGTTCTGAAAGGCCTCCAGAGGTTTCCAGCTGGACAGGAGCACAGGGGCCCATCAAAGCCTGGAGGCTCCATGCTCTGCCCTCACAAGGCAGCAGCTCTGTGCCAGTCCCACTCCTCAGCCACAAAATCCCTGGTACGACTCTAACAATGGCCTGCACCAACTTCTGAGCAGCAGCAAATCCAGCCTTCTATTGTCTGGACTTCAGGCAAATCACTGCGAGAATACATCAGGCCTTGTCTGAGAAGAAATTTTTCTTTTTAATACAATTTACAACTCACACTTTATTTTTTTCTCTGTTTGTCTCCTCTGTCCACGTATGCTCCATCACATCCACCAACAGCCCAATTCTCAACCCACCTCCTCCCCTCAGCTCCCTGTTCCAGACAAACCAGGTCTGAATGAGTCTAACACTCAATTTTAGCAGGTAGCTCAGTCAGTTCCACTACTTGACAAGTATTTTGGCTCACAGTAACAAATATTTAGTGAATGCCCAAAGGGAATAGCATCAAAGTATGCAACATTTATCCTGAAGCCATCAATTCAGGCAAGTTAAGAGCTTGAAATTAGCAGAGTTTTGACTTTTGGCACAGGGTTGAATATTCATACACTCAGTCATATAAGAATATTTTTTCTTCTTAAATCATTGTTCACTAACTATCTTTGCACTTCCTTTTGCTTTCAAGAACATCCCATTTTCCCCTTCCCTCAACTCTCACTTAAAAAAAACACCCCAAAACACAAAGCCCACCAAAAATCCAAGCCAGCCTGGGCGGAAAAACCAGAAGGATAAAAGACTGTGTGCTAACACCAAGCAGGCAGTAGCAGCAGTATTGATTTACACTGCCTGAGAGTCCAGCTGTAAATCCAGCTGTGCAGCCACCTCCCTCTAACAGTGAGGCTGCCCATGGTTGGTCCTCCCTGCTCTTGCCCATCCCCTCCCACCACAAGCTGGAAGCATTAGGCACAACACAGGTTTTAACCCAAACTGACACTTGCACAGTGACTAATGGCCATCCCTTGTGACAGCACAACCCCGAGGCACCAGGAAGGTGAAAAGGAAAAGGTAAATGTTCTAAACCCCGCTAAATAAAAATGTAACGGCGCAAAATTTTTTCTGGGTTTATAAACAACGGAGTAACGCTGAGCAGTGCCCACTCCAAATGATGCTGTAGTGCTCCCCACACAAAACAATGGAATAGTTTCATTCCTTTAGGGGTCATCTTCAAAGAGGGAATTGTTTTTCCAGCTGAATAGAAGGACTCTTTCACCACCAAGCTCCATGCTGTAAGAATTCAGCATTGTTGGTAGATATCCCATCCACCAGTGCCCCCAATCCTCTATCAGAAATACCCTTCTATTTCATTAGATTTGCCTCTGACAGAGCATCATGTCCAAAATCAAGGATATGACTGAAATTTTTCTCACACTTAGAAAAGATCACTGACTTAGCAATTTTTCTTTCAGACCCTTAATCTACACAATCTTTTCCCTTACTATAGGTCACGTTCCCAGATGTTAAAACAACATCTGCCTGGTTTGTGCTTTAACACAAATGAAAGAACAATCACTTATTCTCAGCGTATCTAGATCCTACAACATTCAAGTCCAGCTGTTCAGAAGCCAGGAAACAGATCTCTGACAGAGATTTATTTAAAAATAATGAAATTACTTGAAATAAAAAAGAATGGGGATTTTCACTTATTATCTGAGTTTAAAGCTTTACCTGGTAACTGGCAGACTTGTTTGCACATGCAAATTGCCATTTGTATTAAAACATTCACATGGCAGAGATCTGTAAAACGTTTGACAGCCCCAGGAGTGCGGAGGGGAAAGGACAAAGTGGGATTCCCCCAGTGGGATATGAGGATGCCCTCCCTGGTCCTGCTGCCCCTGGGAGGAGCTCCCAGCTCTGCAGGGCTGGGCAGCCCAAGCCATCCCTCCCAGGCCCTTGGAGCTGGCAGCAGAGCCCAGCCCAGAGGATGCACAAGCTCCTCAAAGCAGCTGCAACACCTACAGGCTGATCATTCCTGACACAGCATTTCCACTCATTTCCATTAGGAAACTGCAAGGCAATTTTTGCAGCGTACCTGAGAGTTTGGTAAAACCTTCCAACACCGTGAGCCTTATGATGAAATTAGCAGGATTTGTGACATTCTCATGGATTACTTTCCCTGCTGCCCACAAGTTTGCAGCAGCAGAGGCTGTGACAGCAACAGCCTTTAACATCTCAGGGACAGCAGCAGCCAGGCTTTGCATTATGATAAAATTATTCTGTGCTCCCAAAGAACACAAGTGCTCCTGAGCACTACACGTAAATGGAAATCACTTCAGTCCTACTAAATATTGTATAAAACATAAATCATTAACTGTGTGCCAAGACCTGTCCTTCTCTTCTGATATGTACCCAACAGAGCACACAAAAAACCCTTCAGAGGTTTCACCTTTATTTTAGGAAAGGCACTGACTAAGCAACCAATTTCTGTCCAGACATTATTATAGGATAAACATTTTCTAGTTTTCACAAACAAAACTACACATGACAGAGCTGCACTGACAAGTATCAAGCAAGCTATCCTATCAATCTTATTTTTAAGAGTGGCTTGCCTTGTTCTGTGATGCCACTAAAGGCTCAGGTCTGCCCTTGGATGTACTCAAACTATTTTCAGTGCAGGACACTGCACAACCATCCAGAGGCAGAGCTGTATGAAGCTGTAATATGAACTTGAACAGAATAAATGGGAAACCTGTACAATGCAGATCCTTCACTTGCTGGCCCTCTCCCTTTCTCTTGCCCGAGTTAAGCCAGGTAAGCTCTGAGCCTTTGAGAACCTTCAGCAAAGGCCTGCAATGTCCTGAATGCAAGGAAATGGGAGTGTGCTGGGGCCATAGGGCACAGAAGCACAGCCTCTCCACAGAGCTAAGAGGGGCAACTTGAAAAGATCTCACCTTGAAATTAAATGGGATGGGGCAAAACGCAGGTTGTTGTTCTGTGTGTGTTTTTAAAAGGTCATTTCTCTCATCCAAGTCTCAAAGCAAGCCTTCACAGGAATGTTACTGCACTGTAAATTGCTTAACCAGTCAAAAGCAGTGAAATATTCCCCTCAGACTGCCATCCTCCAACTAAACAGGAACATAAATCAGCATGGCTGTTGCTAGTGTCACACAGGACTAAGACACTGGCTGATCCCACCAGCCTAACTTTCTAACCATTGGTTGCCTTGGGCTCTTTACTGTATAAATTATCCAGAAACATTAGCATTCTTTGTTGTTCCAAAGTGATTGGAAGGCTCTAAAGGATATTTCTGCATGCTGCTTAAGCAAAGGGTAAGCTTTGTGCAGTATCATGTGATCAACAAAAAAATCCCCGAGTACTGCCTGCTTGTGGGTGGTGCAGAGGAACAAGAAGTGACTCACTACTCATAGTGGAAAATTTGGGGGGAAAATGTTTTAAATAGCCAGGAAAGCACAAAATGGCAAACCAAATTATTGGACTTCCTACGCCCTATGTACTGGGTAACAAAACCATGGCTTTGACATGACAATGATGCCCAAATATATGAGAGTTAAGTGAAGCAATTGCTGGGTTTTGCTCTGTTCTCCTACTAGAGAGGGCCTCTACCTGTCCTGAATCTGCAGAGTCCTAAGGAAACTCAGAAAGAAACTGGAATAAGCTACCAAATTCCATAGGGAGGGAGAACAAAAAAATAAAAAGCATTTGGTGGAGCAAAAGCTCTCTATTCTCTCTTATTCTTAAGATGCAGAAATAAAACACTGAGGGAAATCCATATATTTGAGATTAACAGGCAGATATTTATCCATGTGCCACTCTGGCTGCTGAGAGATTTCCTCTCTACAGCAGTGTTGTATAAACAATAAAGCATTTTTGTCCACAAAGCAATTGTCTCACCTCACTGAATCAAGAGCCTCTCACTGCCATATCCCTTCTATATTGTTCTAATTCCGAGCTGTGAGGAAGCTCCCTTACACAAAGACAGTGCATGGATCTGGTTGGGCATGCTATTGTTAAACTTGAGCACATCAAGAACAACGTGGGCTCCCTGCAGCATGAGTGGATTCAGCTGAGAGACTTTACATTTTAGCTCACAAGCCATAGGTAAATATGGGCTGAGGGGACAGCTCCTACAATTAATTCCTAACTGCTGTGGCTGTTTTCAGCTGGGGGCAAACCCATCCTGACAGCAGCGTTACAAACCTGCACATAACCTAAACAGCAGCCAAGAAAAACATCACTATTTCAGGCTGCTTTCAAACAGCAGCACCTCAAAATTCACCTCAAAGACAGAGACTTATCTTCATACTGCCCTTTATCCTGGAAGATGATTCAGAAGAGCCTATACATTGACACAGAGAAAATGCCTCCAGTGTTGTAGCTGGCTGCAGCAAATGTACTGCAGCATGTTAAGAGTCTCCCAACGTGCAGGCTGGAACAGAAGGCAGTGGGTTTCTCAGTGCCTTTCATTAGGTGTAGGACTGCCACAGCAGAGGGAAAAGAGAAAAGGGCAGGGAAATGCTGACTCTCGCCCAAGCAAAAGATGCACATATGTTAGAGGAAACCTACATGTCATTTAGGAAGCACATGCATCGCTTCTCTGAGCATATGAAGATTACCCAGTCCCCCCCTTAGGGGGATTTCACAAAGGCACACAGAAATACTACATGCCCAGGTTTCTCTAAAGGCAGCCGGCTCCTTGATATGTTCTTGAAAAAAATTATCATGAAATGCAGCCAAAGACAAGAAATTGTGGCAGGGCCTTATTTCCATGGAGCAGAGTACAAGGTGTCATTTATAAGGACACAGCCTCAGAGCTGCCAAAGTAGCTGGCCTCTTTATCTGTCATTATGCCACAAACCATAACTATTTTGCTTTATACCTTAGAGAGAAACAGTAAGCCTGGAATCACACAGAGGCTCCTGACCTGAACAATGAGCAATGCAGTGCCTACTGAATTTTTCAGATCCTAGTTTGCTGAAGGGTTTTCTGCAGCTAAGACAAATCTACAGCAGTGAAAAACCAGGCTCTGTAATCTCAGCCACGTATTTTCCTAACAAAAGAAAGTTGCTGGTACCAGACTGTTACAGCTCAATTCTGTTAAACAGCTCACCGTTAAGGAAAAAACAGAAACACTGAAACACCTTATTTCTGTAACATTATCCCAAAAATGGATGTTTCAGAAGCCAAACATGTGACACAGTCCCAACACAAAGAAAAAAAAAATCTGCCTCTACACACATTCCTTTTAAGTAACCTGCATGTAAGACTAAACTATTATGCTATGCTTTGCTATAAAACCTACGAGAAAGCTCAGCATTAAACCCCACATGATGGTTACAAACTATTTTCAACTCACAGACAGTTTTCATATCACAGTAACATAAGTGGGAAACGAATGCACACCTTCTGCATCATCACTGCAATCAACTAATATCCAATTAAACATTCAATTGCTTTGCAAACCCCACAGCCGTGGTTACAAATGACATTTTACAATGTTAGCAAATTACTCCCACAGCTACCAAGTTACAGGCAAGAACAAGCTTTTAATACTTCAATTGCAAGGTAAGAAAATTAAAACAAAAGAACCCCTGTTCAGAATTTGGCACAGATCTAGATACCTTTTTCTTCCGATCCCGGGATCTTTTCCTGTGTTTTCTTTTTTTCTCAGTTTCTTCCTCAGCATTTATTTCTAAATCCCTGTTTTTCTTTAACTGTGATGCTGCGTGAGCCATAATGCATTAAAAATCCTTTACAACAATGCTCCCTTGTAAAAGGTGATTTCCTCGGGCACCTTTAGCCAGCCCTTACAGCAAATGTTCCAGTGATTGGAAGGAGATCTGTGACCAGAGCCAGGAACACATTCAGGATTCAGAGATCTCGCAGGAGCTTGCAGTCACTACAAAAACACATAGTTGCAGATTTCTTCCTATACCTTCCTGCACCTGAGCCTTTGTAAAGCAGTGCAGCCATCGTAATGCATTTAACGTAATGAAAAAGACAGCTGGGACAGAGAAAGCTGTATTATGGCTGTATCCCCTGCCACCAGCTGGAAGTGTCTAAGTGACTCCACTGAAGGGGGAATGCTGAAAAGGAGCGCTTTCTATTAAAAAAAATTCCAGAACAATAACATATGCTGCATTGTTTTTTCTTCACTGATCCTCGAGCATGTTTAAAAGCTACTAAAAAAATGCAGTGTTAGCGCTGTACGTCTCTCAGCTAGTTTTGTGTAGTAAGCCATTTAACCTATAATGAAATGGAGCAGCTCCTACTTTAGGTTAACTGCTGATGGTGACAAAAAAAATAAAATAAAAATTTCTTTTTACCATGGAGACTCTGACTGCATTATGTAGAAAACAATGCATGCATTGCCATATCTTAACAGTGTGTCCTTTATACCGATTTTTCAATTCCAATACATTTTGTGACAGAGGATTACAGAAAGCCCTGTTGTATTTTTTCCCTTTTTTTTTTTTTTTTTTCAAACATACTTATTACAACACATCATACAGAGAGAAAGATGCAATCACACTGGTGTGTGAAACAGGCATTTAATTCATGGGAGATTTTCTGGCACTGTTCATTTATGTGGTCAGAAAGGGAAATCGGCATTATTGCCATGTAGTTGGAAATGTACTTTTAGGCTTTTGTGTCAAGGCTTGCTTCAATCATCTTACTATTTTTGCCACCTGAGTCCTCAATGACTGCAGCTTTTGAATATTCATTAGGGGAGGTAAAATAGCAGCAGTATTAAGGCCTGCAGGAGGATCTTTTACTAGGATGAGCACAGAGCAAGCATCTAGTAAATAAGGAACCATATTTTCTCTGCACAAATATGAACAATCAGCAGCTTGCCTCAAGACTGCTGTTTTTAACCTTTCCCAGTATTCCTAGCAGCATGCTTCACTGTAATGAAGATCAGTGTTTTAAGGGAGTCCGATTTCTTTCAGATAAAACCCAAAAGTCTCTCCAAGCAAAACCAGTGTATTTAACATGGTACTAGCATTTCTTTCTAGAAAGAAAAAAAACCCAGAATCTGTTGTAAAAATTAAGTTAAATTTAAATTTGAAGTGCAATTAGCCAAATCAGGCTGAATCTTCTCAGGGCAACATAAAATCCAGAGATGTCTCACACATCTGTAAATATTCTTCCCCCAGACTTGAAAGACATTTTTTGAATTCTGGTTACTGAGGCCCTGCAAGCAACATGCTTTAGTTTTCACATAACATGGCTAAAACAAAAATAATCTTTTAAGTCTCCAAAACAGAAACTACTTTGAACACATCCTATGTTGTCCAAAGGGCAGCACACAGTGCACTGTTTGTCTCCTGCTCACAAGCTAACAAACCAGGTTTCAGAAGCTGTTTATTCTGGAGTGGTTTTTAAGAAATGCTCAAGGATGGAGGCCACAGTTGTGTGACCTTAGGGATTTTTCTTGCTGGTGCAGTAAAACCAGGGTTTCTGAGTGCATGCAAAGCTCCTGTACCCATACACCACCGTGTGACTCTCCACACTCCCCCTCCACGACTGAAAGGTTCTGAAAAAGCTTCTACTGCCTCTGGAAAGCTGTGGGAAGAGGAATGCTGCACTTGGGCAATGCCTAGATTTGGACCAGAAGCAGTCAGCTCCCACTTCTCTGTGTTCTACAGAGACCTGAATAAACACATTTCTAAAGATGCCAGCAGTACACCCCAAGGATGCCCCAAGCATGCTTTGAACTGCAGGGCATCACTGCAGGCTGTCAAAGGCCATGCCCAGGCAGGCACCTGATTTTGGCCCAGCTCTTTAAGGAAACTCAGGGCAGCAATGAGGAGATTCTGCTCTAGCACCACCAGAGCCCTACCAGAGAGAGGAGCTGGCCAGGCTGCTCATTCATGGGGGCTGAAGAAGGCACCTCGGGAAGGACAGTGATCCCAAGTTTTTGTGCCTATTTAAAAAAATTAAAAAGGCAAAGAAATGGCACCCAAAGCTTTACTTTCTAGTCTACAAGCTGCCTGCATGACCTTGGCAGTTATCCTCTTGGAAGTTCAGATCTTTATAAAATGAAGTTGACATTAGTTCCCCTGTCTGACAGAACACAGTTATTAGCAGGGAAGTGCTTAGGAAATGCAGCAGAACCAGAACTGAAAGTGGATTCAACAAAATTCAATAGAACTGGATCCCTCTTATTCCCAGCACATTTCCATCTGGATTTGAAAGACTCATGAGTCTTTGCCTTAGGAAACCAACTTTATTTGAGCCAGAGCTGAAGTGAATGCTGCTGTCATTCACCGCTTGCTGGCTAATCCTGTGACGTCCTATAAGCCTTTGAACCATACAAGCCTGTAATTTATGCCTAAATAACCTCATTAAATGAAAATACAAATAATGCATTATCAAGTGGTAGGTGTTTGAAATACTTCAAGCATACTTTTAAAAATGCTGGCACAGGGACTAACATGCACGTATCCAGCTTAAACGCCCAAGTGCCACCCTATGCACAGGTTGTATTCTGTGCAGGTAGAAAGCAGTCCAAGCTTTTATTAATGAGGAAAAATGCTAAGAAATGAGGATAATAAGTGAACTCACCCAATCCCTTGAGATGTGCATAAATTGGAGGGTTTTATCTGTCAGCCAAGACTGCTTCATCCCAAGGATCTTTTCAGCTAATTAATCAATTGGACATAACATGCAGATGTTTTTATTATGAGGATTACAATCCCTGCTTGAACTACAGAGTCCAAACTCCTCCAGAATTAGATTTCAGAAAGAGAAAAATGCCTTTTCAAGCTATGGTTTTGAGAAATTATCTTTTAGCTGTGATTAAAAAAAAAAAAATCAACGTAAGAAAAGAAAAACCCCTTATAGCTCGTAGGCTGGGATAGTCTCCAACAGAAAAGAGGTTACAAGAAAAGTGTGAGTAAAAGATTCAGACTCCTGTGGAAAAGCAACTGTATATGTACAATTCCTGCTTTTGGGGAAATGGTGAAGTGGCACCATTCACTGGAAGGTGATAGGGCACTGCCTGATGAAAGCTGGGTGAAGTGTGAAGGTTTTCATGCCAGATGTGTCATAACTCTCTGCAAGGGAATTGGGTACTGGAAATCTTCATTAAGTGCTTCTTTTCAGACTTCAGTAAAATAATTAAGCTATTTGATTTCACCCTTAATTACAGAGCTAATGAAATGCCAATGAGTGTTTCAGCACAATCCATGGGGTCCTGATAAAGAATGATAAACTGTATCTTACTTGAACAATGGGAAATTTACACTTTCTGTTAGCACAAGGATAATGTCTACTTAGCTTCAGCTACTCACAAAGTCACAATAATAATGTCAGGAAGTGATTTTATCAACTTGAAAGTGTGTCATTTGCTTTAGGTTAAGATGCTAGTCCCACTGTTAGATGCAAGAGACTGCAAAACAGGATTAGCATATAACATTGAGATGGATTTGGAAAAAAACATGAAAAGTTATAGGAGGAAAAGGTGTTCACAATCTAATTACTTGTGTTAATTCATCAATTGGTCAGCAGCTTATAAAGTGAAGATAGCACTGACACTTTTACAGTTTTTTAAAACAAATTATATAGCACTAGAAAAAAAATGAGATACTAATGAAAATATTAGCTTACTAAGAAAACGCCAAAAAATAGATTTATGAAAATCTGAGGGGTTTTAGGTAAGATAGAACACCACAGAAACATTCAACATTCACACTTCTCAGATCACTATGGATTCAGAAAGGCTTCTAATCACACACAGTGCTAGAAGGTCAATCTGAAAACTTTTACTGGTAAACAAAGTATGTTAAATTTTCCCAAAGATGAAAAGTACATTATAGGTAGACTAGAAATAGCAGAGAGCAAAGGAAAGGAAAACACATGGAAAGAAGTAAACCCAATTCTTATTAGGCTACTCTTATATTCTTAATTTCTGAGTTTTCTGGTACAGAACAAATGCCATTATTGCCTTGTTTTGGATTATGTTGAGTAAAGCAATGGAAATGAGAGGGGAAAAAATAGAAGAATAAGACTTATTAGATATAAGACAAAAATTAATGAAAATTACATCTGCGGAGAAGACCAGGCAGAAGTTAAAAAAAAATATGTTAAAATGGGTTAACCATAAAAAACTTTCTCATGAGTCTTTTAAGATTCACCTGCTCCTTAGTTAGGCTAGCAGGCCTTGTGTCTCAAAATCAAACAAACAAATCCAAACAAGACTAAAAGCCTATTTGACATCTAGTTATACTTTTTAGCTCCTCTTCACACATTTGATGTCCAGGATAGGATGGACCCATCTCCAAACATGCAGAAGATCAAGACCACTAAGCAGCAAATGAATGGAAAATAAGAAAGGCTAAGGCTTGTTTGGCTCTTTTGTGTTACTGCATTGAGTTTCTCCCACCACCTGCTCCTTCTAGCAGAATTCTATTTTGGCAATAACAGTCCCAAAAAAACCTGGGAAAACATGACAGTCAGAAAGGGATGTATGCACTACACTAAAAAGCAGGAAAATACTTAAACTGCATTTTGTACACCACTTTTCTAGTGCTAACCCTTTACCTCCTTTGAATTTACAGTATAAAACTTGGAATGGTACTGAATTATGTTCTGTTTCTTATTTGACTTCTTTGGGGCACAAGAACTTAAAAGTGCTTTGGAAATGACACAAATTCAGGGATGCAGTGATAAAGGCCAGAGGCTTAAATGACCCTTCTTAAATTTCCTATTGGAAATTTAAGTAGAAATTATAACAATTGTAAAAACAAAAACAAGCAAAAAAACCCCAGAAGCCAACGGCCAAACAAACCACCACAACAAAAACCAAAACTAAACCAAATCACCCCAACAACCCTCAAAAAACCACCCCAAAACACCCACAGAGAAAACAGTCATGGAATATGCTTTTCACTAAGCCCTCCCCAGACACTTCACCTGCCTTCTGAGCTGATACAAGATCAAAGCAGCAGCCACTGTTAAGCTCGTAGAATGAAGTGCAAAATTACTATTTCTCTGTGCAAGGATGACACATTTTGGCATAACTGATGAAATTACACCTCCTGTGGTCCAGCTTACTCAAGAGAATGCGGATGGCTGACACGTTTGTGAATTTTAACTCCAGGCTGGAGGCATGACTTTTAAAGAAAACTACTACAGGCTGTTGTGTGCCCTGAAGACTTGCACATCTGGTAAATCTGGACAGTTCAAAAGCTGACTCAAGGCTCACTCAGCCCATGGGTTCAGGGCAGGGGAAATGGGAAAATAAACCTTCAGCTGTCCCAGGCCACCACACAAGCATGGTAAATCCTCCTGCCAACAAACTGGGAGAGGGAAGCATTGTGCTCATGCAGCAGCAGAGGAGAAAGGACTTGAGAAGACTGAAGAGCAACCAGGACTGGAGATCACCAACCCTGACTTTCAAAACAGGGTGATGTTGTTTGAGGCCTACACAGAGAAAGGGAGCTCACAGTGACAAATTAATATTAACTCTTCTGAGAAGATGGTGTAAAGAGTTTCATCTCCGACTCATGACCAACTAAGGAAAAGGTACTGATGTATCTTATTTATAGATAGAGGCACACTAATTGCAAGATAGATTTTGTGGGGCTTTGTGGATGGAACTGCCGAGCAGCCCAGGAAATTTATCCAATGCAAGAAACACTGGTAAGAGTTCTATACTTTGTATACAATCTCTAAATGGTTGCAGAACAAACACACCAAAACCTTTCTGCCATTCGTCTTCTGCCAAGAATAATATTGCTAAAACCCTATATTTATTGGGAACCACTGCAAGTGCAACAAACATGCACTTTAAAAAAATAATTTTTCTACCTTTTTCCCCTGCAATTCAAACACCAGACTACAGCCTGACCTGAAACTCTCATGTAGAATGTCAGTGTCTTAGGGATGCTGACAAAGACCACTAGGAAATGGCATTAAACTGGTTTCACACATCCTAAGGGGAAGAATTTATATCCCAAACTGACACTAGATCACAGTGACATAGTTTTCAACCCTCACATGGAACTGCTCAACTGTGTTCTGAAACTGTATCTTCAGAATATTAACTCAGAATATTAACCTCAGAATATTAACCTCCGACTTTCATCATTTCTCTCTGCCTAGTTCACCATGGTCTCCTAGCTACTGCAAGCCACAGCAGGGTGACCAGGAGGTCAGTGGAACCAAACTGAGTTTTGATCTGGAAATTCAGTTAGATATGTCTGCAAATGTCACTAACAGAGACAGGAAAAGCTACCCCTGTATATAGAGGAATAAGTGAAAAAGCAGGTTTGCTATCAGTTTTGCACTCCCACACGCAGAATTTGAACGCTGTCTGTGATATGATAGGAAGATCAATCCCATCCTGGAGAGCTTCAAAAAAAGAAACACAAAATTCCATTCATCAGGATTTTATGATTCAGCTACAAACTTCACCCTGAGTGGTCAATTAATCACTGCTGCATCTGTCCACTTCTGCTCCAACACATGAAGGCAACCTGCTCACACACCCAGCGAACACCGAGCCCGAGCTGGGGTTCCCCCAAAATAAGGAGAGCAGGTATCAAGGAGGTGGCTCTCAGAAGCTCCTCTGCCAGGTCATCCAGTCCCCAAACAGACACAAGATGAGTTATTCCCTGCTCATCTCAGATGGAAAACTCCCTGTCTCAGAGTGGTTTAAAAATAACCCAAAACAGCAGCAGAAAATGTCTTTGTGGTATTTCAAGTTTCTCAGCATCAAGTCCCCCCGCCTGCTGTCTCTTTTCTGGAGCAGTAGCAGTCTCATGATAATAAAAGCTACACAAAAAGCTTTTATTAAAAACCACTGCAGAACCTGCAAAGGTGCCAAGAAGTGAATGTGCTTCGGCAAATAAAGCTACCAAACAGAGTGGGATGGCATCAGTCACAAACAGATGCAACACCTTTGCTGTAGTTAGATGATTTTCCAGTACTCATTTATTAATATTCTTTGATATTTGTTATGTTTGAGTCAGAAATAAACACTTTGGGCTAGAAGGCATTTTGACCAAGTGAGTCTTTCCATAACTGCACAATGTGTCTCCAGGGTAGAGGCCTCTCTGCCTTAGCAAGATACTGCAATCATGAAAATATCACTTAACCTTCCCTACCACGACACAGCCCCAAAAGGAAAACTACTTTTAACTTTGGACAGAGGCAGCCCTTTATCACCTTCTGAAATGGCTTATTCCCCCACCCACTGCCAGCAGTAGGGAGTGCACTGAGTGACCCAGGGCCCGCACATTTTCCTGTTGTCAAGCTCCACACATTATGAGCAGCTTACTTGTTTTATTTTGAAATAACAAGTTGCTGAGCAAGTGTAACAAAGGACCCATCTGCAAAGGTCACAAGAAAGGCTCTTTGAAGTTGCCAGCATTTCCCAGTTGCCCCAAGACTTCCCGCTGAATAAGTTTTTTTGTTGATCTTATGTGTTGCAAAAATGCAGAAATTACAAGAAAGGAAGAATAAAAGGCTCTTTGGCTTGTTTGTAGGGTTTGGTTTTTTTTTTCCTTTTAAATTCCCCTGAACTACTTGGATACACAAAAAAATCTACTACTAACATGCAGTATTCCCAAGACAAGGAAAACAGGTTCACATGTGAGCCAAGGAGGAGAGCTGCAGTTTCTCCCTGATCACTGCCGCATTTTGTGCAGGACCAAGGCTCCCTCAGCAAGTACACAGGACATATTTACTCACTCTTTTATTGCAGACTTCCCACTTTAGCCAAACTAAGTGCAGAATTTTCAGTGAAGACACTAGTCCCCGCCCAGTATACACAAAATTTCTTAATCTTTAAGGAAACATTTGAAACAAAAATATGAAAGCAAAAAAGAAACCTCCCACTCACTCCAGCATAAGAAACTCATTTAATTAGATTCTTTAATTATTCATTATTCCTTTTCCTATGTTGAAATGACCATCTTTGCCTCATTCCCAGAGGATGGTCTCCATAATTAAGTCATGGAATCATTAAAATCTCAACATGCTGCCCGAGTGAGATTTTAGTGCTTTAAGTGTTCTGCACGCTCCGTGCAGCAGTAAGCTGAATTTTATAGGGGAAAAAGGTGCAAAAAAGCAGAATAATTAGCAATCAGTAACAAGTAGCAGAAAGGTATCAAATGCATGTTTTTCACGTGACATTTTTCTCACTTTCTGTTAAGTAAATTCATATACCAGTCATAAAATCTACAAGGTTACGCTTAAAGCAGTTGTATGTGAAAATTCTCAGTTTCCTTAAAAAAACAACCAGTATCATAAAAACCCTCTCAGGGTAATTAACAGAGATGAATATTTTACCTCAAAAAAAACCCAAAAAAACAACCACCCAACCAAAACCTAAAAACACCAAACCAAACAACAAAGTCCAGCTATGAGTACCTTGACACTAAAATCCTGTCGGAAGAAACCACTGGAGCAAGAAAGGTAACTACAAAAGATTCATTAATAAAAATATAAATCACTGCCTCTAAAAAAATTCAGAAATTTGGTGCTTTGTTTCCTCATAAATTTCACATAAGCTAGTAATATTCATAGGATGCCAAGTTCTTTCTTGGCCTAGCAAGAGCAAGTGGGCATAAGAAAAAACCCACTTACCTGTATAACAATTATAATTATCACAGCATAGGAACCTTGATGTGATGCCTGAAAGCATCACATGTTGTGATGTTAGTGCCCTATTCAGAACAACAAAATGTGGCAATTCCTGCCCAGATCTGCCTGTGAGCTGAGCAAACACAGCAGAGGATGAAGTTAGAGGGGAGTTGTTTAGGTTGTATGGCATGGAAAAGAATGTACATCAACACAAGTTTATGCAATGGGGATGTAAACACAAAAGTAACAGCCTGGAAGACACAGGAAGGAAATCTCTCTCTCCCTTCCTCAGCTCTGCTTGGGTCCCATCTGGAACACTCTGTCCTATTTCGGGCACTAAATTTCTAGGAAAAAGTTGTCAGCTGGAGATGAGAAGAATTTATTGCTTTAACTCTGAAATTGCTGTTCTTCATAAAACAACCCTGAATCTGTGGTTAGCAATAAATAGCTCTGGACTTGCATATCCGTACACTCAAAGCAAAGACAAATAGCAGCCAGCACTGAACCTTGCTCATTTGCCTCTCTCCCCTCACAGCCCTCTTGGCTTTTCCTTCTTCCCCCCAAATTAGGCAAATCGAGATGATTGCAGGCAAACCAACATAAAAACTAAAGATTACTCTTTTTCAGTTTTTTAGAATTTTTAAATTTCTGTTTCTGTGATTTGTTTTATTTTAAATCAGTTTGTGGAGGGGTTGAGAAGGAAGAATGTTGCATGGAAATTCTGTTCAGGGATAAAGGCACTGTTCCCCTTTTAAAGATAGAATAAATTCTGGCTAAAATGTTTAATGAGCCTAAAATTTAAATAATCAATACTTCACACAGCAGAAGAGAAAAAAACATAAAAAGAACTGTTGCCCAGAACAGGGACATGGGAATTATACAGGCTTAAGATAAAATTCCAGCCACTACAGTTTTGTTATCTTCTGGGTGTGGTTTTGGTTTTTTGGGGTTTTTTTGTTTTGTTTTGTTTGTTTGGGGTTTTTTGGTTGGCTGGTTTTGGTTTTTGGGGGTTTTTTTGAGACTTCCTGGAAAACAGGCAGGATAGCAAAACGCTGTTGAAGACCAAATTAGTACTAAACTTGAAAGAACAGAGTGGGGAAAGAAAACTCAAAATACCAGGAGATAATAAATTTGTACACTGGTCTGCTCAAACTTCCAGTCCTAGAGATCTCCTGTGCCTGAATCTGTCACCATCTGGAAGTTATTGGGAGGAACTGCAGTCAATCTGGATTTGTCAAGAGGAAACTGTGTACAATGAATTTAATTTTATTTCATGTAAAGGTGACAGGCGTTGGAGACTGGAGAAGAGCAATATTTGTACCTGGCATTCTCATAAGCAAGGTCAGGAACATGGTGTTGATGAAAAAATTGTTTGATTAATCCAAGAGGGATCTGATAACTGAATCAGGAACAAGACATTAACATTCATTTTCAAAAAGGATGGATGTTCTGCAAGAGTCTGTCCTGGATTTGCTTCTCTCCAGTGTTTTATTAATGATTTGGGCAATAAGAAAAGTTTATTACTGATGCAAACATGAAACTACAAGAAGCATGTGCATGCTGAAGAGTGAAACTTTAGACCAAAATAAGTAAGACCAGAGAAATTGTGTGGGGAAAAAACACCCAACCAAAACAGATGAATTTCAGTGAAAATAAGGAGATTTTTTTTTCACAGGCCAGACAAGTAAGGACTTTTCTTCAGCATTGTCTCCAGGGTATAAAACCTTGCAGGCTCAAGACAGGACAACAGAGAAGCAGCAGAGTGCAGAAGGGACAGGCTGCACAGTGAAATCACCTTTCTCCTCCATTCAGTATTTGCAAAGCCACAGGTGTACTGTGGCTGACTTCTGCTGTCCTGATGCCAGGAAAACATGGATATTTGGGAAACAGCAAGAGCAATCAGAAGCCTGTAAAACACATCCTCTTTTTTCCTGAAGAGAAGATGGCTGATGGAACATGGCAACAGTCCTCAAGTCCATCAAAACCTGACAAAACAGAAGAAAATTGTCTGTTCTCCACCATTACTATGGATAGTAGGAGGAGTAGAAAGTTTCAACTGCAGCAACCAGATTTGGGTGAGATATTATGAGAATTTTTTACACTAAGGGAACTCCGCAACAGCATGCGAGGGACCAGAATGGAAACTTTGTAACTCTCCTTTTAAAAACATTTATTAGGATACACTTGGTCATTCTTACACCTGTGGTGCTTGTGAGCACCCTATGAGCACTGTACCAAGCTTCCAAAAGTCTGTTCTTAATTCAAACTTACTGGGACAATACAAAACTATTTCATTGATTTCAGTGTTGTATACTGATTCAGTAAGGTTGATAGTAAGAAATATATTTTCTTAATGTAAAAACCTATGACCATTAGCTGCTTCACATCATCAGAAGCAGAGCTCCAAATGAAGATCCAAATCAAAAGACAACAGTGATGTGTTTGAATTATTCTGGCCACTTTGAAAGTCTTAAAAAGGTGTTTCTCTATGTATCAAAAATAGAATTTTAGAAATCCACTTTTATTCCATAAGTCTAAAAATAAAGAGGAATTAAACAAAATAAACCATTAGAACCACAGAGTATGCTGAGAAGTCTGCTCTAAATTACAGGCACATAAATGAACTCTAAAGAAAACGCAGTTGAAGATCTTTAGGGCAGTGAGGATGTGCACAGCAAGCTTTGGAGAGCAGGCTTTGGCCTCTTCAGGGATCTGCCTGGTGGGATGAAGCCTCCAGAGGGAAGAAGGACCCAGGAAAGCTGGTGGATAGTCAAGGATCATCTCCTCCAAGCTCAGATGTGATGCATCCCAACAAGAGGGAGCCAGGCAAAACCAGCAGGAGTTCTGAGTGGATGAACAAGGAGTTCCTGGATCAACTCAAACACAAAAATGAAATCTAGAGAGGGTGGAAGCACGGGCCACCAGAGGGACCTGAAGGTGCACAGGTCCTTGGGACATGATGAGGTGCAACTGCAGGTCCTGAGGGAATGGGCAGCTCAAGTTCCTAAGCCATTATCCACCATGTTCCAGAACTGGTGGCTGTCTGGTGAAGCTCCCACTGACTGGAAAAAGGGAAGCATAACCCCCATTTCTTGAAAGGAAAACCCAGGGAACTACAAGGAACCCATCAGCCTCGTATCACTGCCTGCCAGGAGGAAGGGTCAGAGCAAGATGATCTTTAAGGTCCATTCCAGCCCCATCCAAAGCATTTTATAACCACATGGAATCCTAGGCACCATTTTTTCCTTACTCATTAAGATGCTCTGTTTTACAGCACACACAAAATCAAGACTTTATATGGACTCTTTAGAGAAATTGCCACATTTTTGGCATTAACTTGCAAAACCACTACATAAATTTACAGCTATTTAGAGAAATCAGAGTAATTGATAATGCATCTCTTCTAAATATATATTACATAGCTTATAAAAGCAGCAAAAAAAAAAAAAAAAAGTTTGATTTTTAGCCCTAGAGCTACTTTCTGAAGTTACAGTGTGCATTCTGAAGGGTATTCACAGACTGTATAAAGACAGACTAACAAATATTTAAGTTATAGAGGCCACAATCCAGCACAACTGCAGTTTGAGTAGCTGTGGAGTTTGGCAGAGGCGACAGACACAGCAATAATGAAAATCAAATTTCGGACTGCATCACAAGAACTGTGTTTATGAATAGCAAATGAAAAACTTATCCAGAAAAAAAAAAAAAAAAGAAAAAAAAAAAAGAAAAAAAGAGAAGCACTAATCAGAATCAGCCAGTTCTCACAGGCTCCCACTGCGTAGGCTGAACAATTGTCTCATCATGATAACAGCCTTTGTGATAACCATGATCTCACCAGTGCACTCAAAGATCCAAAGTGCTGCTGGTACTCTCACACCCACAACAGGCACACTTGCTCCTTGCACCTGAAGGAAATCCTACTCTGCAGCTCCAGCCCTGGGCTGTTAATGCAGGCAGGGTGTAATCTTATTATTTTCTATGCCTCTGCTTGCAAGCCACTAAACCTATGGATTTCCTTTGCAGACAGACTAGCACAGACAGGAATTCCCATTGTTATGAAGACATCTCCCACTCTGCCCTTAATGCAAAACTAACAGCAGAGTTATCAGCAGTAATAAAAACTAGCAGTACGCATCTGATAAATAAAATAAAATAAAAATTGAGATGCAATTTTATGTTCTGTAGCTCATTTTCTCCATTTAATTTCTGCTTCACAAAGGTAGCAGGTTACAGTCTATTTTGCACTAAGACCAGGGCAGTGGAAATTAGCACCAGCCACAGGTCTGGTTAAGCATGTCAGCTCTGGTAAAAAGGAAAACATGGATCAGTGTTCCACCAACAACACCCATGGAGAAACCTGAGGTACAAACAAGAGCATCAGATGAGAGATTTCCATTCCTGATGGACAGGCAGGAAGAGCCCCCTCACTGCAGGGTGTTCTGAGCTGTCGCTGCCTTTTCTGGAAAGGGCACAAACTTCTGCCCCATGACATGGGCACTACAGGCAGCCCACCCACAGACCTGGAGCATCTCTCTGTCTGCCTTGGTAAGATATTAATGCATTTTGTGGTGGAGTGACACACACAAGGATGGGTTAAGGGAAAGAGAAGCCCTTGCAACAACTTAAAAGTGCCAGCCAAGATTTATCATCAGTACAAACTGGTGTCAGGGATGGCTGTGGACTGCTTCCAGCTGGATTTCCACCCTACAGACTCCTCCAGTCTCCTTCCCAGACACAGAGTGTCACCCTCCAGAATGTCACAAAAGTGTGTCCATCCTTTTCAGCTCTCACAGCACACGAGGTCTCGGCAGCCCGGCCTCAGAGCAAAGAGAGCAGCTGGCACAGCACCAGTGTGTGCCAGTTCCTGGAATGCTGCTGGAGCCAGCTCCAGGACAGCGCAGCCTGGCTACTGCTGCACATGGGGAAGGAGAAAAGCTCTCTGGAAGTTTGTTGTCATGCTGCCTGGAGTAGGGGCTGTCCTGCCAGGACATGAGAGATATGAACAGAAATCTCCCTGAAGGACACACTTTTATTCCTAAGAAAAAATAAATCATTGCGCCATGAGTGGCACACTCAGTCTGATGCGCACGGGGATTTGTTCCATTTGTACCACAGGTAAACTGTCCAAAACCCCAGACAAAGTCTCCAATTTAACCAAGCTGCTCCCTGAGATCAGAGCTGATGAAGTCTGATTTTCCATATCCCTGTAGGTGAGGTGTCTCCACAGCATTCACTGCACACCAGCTTTGGGTGCCCACTGCTCCCTTCAGGCCCCTGCTCCCCTTCCAGCCCTTCCCTACACCACTGAACCACCACAGCGTCCTGTCCTCTTACACATTCCCCATGCCTCTCAAAATGCCCTTTATGATTGCACAGCCTTGCATTTCCTCAGGAAACCAGAGTTAAACTGCACACACACGCTAACTGAAGAGCAGAACCACTGTGGAAAACTGTAGGTATTTTCTTACAAAAGGTAGGAAGAACAGGCTTTTGTCTGTACTCTATATCTCCCTACCACAAAGAAAGCAAATCAGAGAGTTTGTGGAATAATGGCTCCCTGCACTTTTAAAATTTTACTTAAAATTAATTAGCCCAGCAATAGGTAAACAGGAAGATGAATTTTCAATTTCGTGCTTGGGTAATCTTCAAGGCATCTAGAAAAGATCACAGTGAGTAAGGCTGAAGCCCTCAATGTTCTCCTTCAGCTGGCAGATTTTTGGACAGATCTTTATTCTCTCAGTGGGACAACTTCTGGTATTTGAGGCTTTTAAAAATCAAAAAAACTTAAACGATGACAGAACTGCAAAGGCCCAAAGGGGATTTTGAAGTCAAAACTTATGGAGATTCAGCATAACACAATCTGTCTTGTACAGGAAAAACCCAATTTACTGATACAGTCAATATTAACTGATAATACAAAGAACCTGATAAGAAAAATTAAGTCTACCTACAAAGGGCACTCCCTCCATGTTCTACTGCTCTCCAAATGGAAGTAGTGGAGCCAGAGATAATTACTGCCTAAAGTACATCAGCAAAAAGTGCAACAAATTACGTCAAATGAAGCAAGGATTTATCAACCAGAACCAGCAAGACATCTCTGCCTGCCTGACCCACAAGAGGAAAATAATACAAGATTTCTACTTTCCTTATTGTGATGGTTTTTTTATGGGATGTTTTGACAAGAAAGAGCAAAAGAAAAATTATATACCAGAGACCCCTTTCTGAAAAGATATCCTATGTAAAGAATCTTTAAAGCTGCACAGTGGGGTACTGAATAAGTTTTAATTTTTTCCCTTTTTTAAGCTCCAAGTACAAATCAGAGATGTTCTTCACCTTTCTTAACAAATCTGCTGAGGAAAAGATCAGACTCATAGACCCAGAGGTGGTGAGTAGCACCCAAGTGTATTGATCAGATTATTAAATTTAGCTGCTTTTAAAATTATAGATGAGGACAGAGTTTATTACTACAACAATCTGACCCAGCAGCATAAGGCTAAAATTCTCCAGAGCTTTCAATTCCAAAACACCAAAATATTTCTGTTTCTTTCACATTTCTTAGCATTAAAAAGAATTTGTTAAGGAAAAACATATTTCCCAAAGCCGTGCTCCTCTAGACAGTTCTTGTAAGCTTATGCAAAAATCTGGGGACCAAAAGAATTGGGCTTTCAGAGAACAATTTAAAAACTTGGACAATTAACATTATCAACATCACAAACAAAAAAGACATTAGCTGAATTATATCCTTTTTACAATGAATGGTTTTGATGAGCAACAAATTTTGAGGCCCGGGCTATCTCTTAGTGCATAAGTTAGACCCTTAAATGAAGGGAGAGCAAGAAACAACTAGATAGCACTTTTGTCCAAAATTCCTTTCCAAGAAAGGAAATAGGAGCCAAGTTCACATGGTTTAAATTCCATCTACATGCCTGTACCTAGTGTGTGCTTCCCTTCAGAAAGGCCTGGCCAGGAGACCCCACTATGTTCAGGGACTTGAAACAGAATTCTACATCTCTGAAAATTGCCTTTGAAGTGGAAATTACCATTTCTACTTAACCTGAAGTGTATAAGCTACAATAAAGGCAAAAAGAATTGGGGTGGGGTTTTGGCTTTACTGGAGAGAATCCAGCAAGACCAGGGTTGAAGACCATGAAGCCAGAAAACACAAACCTGCTGCCACCTGGCAGGTCTGAGATTAGGACCAGAGGTAATAAAGATAAACTTCTCTAGGATTCCAATGCAGGAAAAATTGAGAAGGACCACCACGGGCATGAGAAAGCAGGTACTCGTATTTTACTCTCCATTTGTCTAGAAGGGATGGCAGCCTCCATCACTGTGCAGGGAAAGGCAGCCTGATGCTGATGCTTCGGCTCAGGTGGCTGAGAAGCTCTTTCAAGGTCCGTGTTTGTGAAGGGTTGAGTGAACTGACACCTGGTGACAGATGTGGCTATACAGAGATAAGCAGGTGATAAGGCTGGGAGCACAGACACCTTCTGCATTCACCCCCAAACAGCAGAAAACTCCACAATCCAACTGTACCTTGCACATGGACATGCTGTTTCCTTTAAGCTGTATAAAACCACCAGTGATTCATTCCTGCTCATTTTTTCCACGTCAGGCACAATTTTATTCACCTTTACCTACTCCCATTTATTCATTCTTCTTCAAGCTGTACAGATCTACTCTATTTAATCTCCCCTCACACAAGAAGTGATTCTTTTGCTACTCTTTAGACCCATTCTCATTTTACATTCTTTTAATAAGTAGGACATGGGGTAGTGGAGACACAGAAGCTCTTCTCAATTCAAGAGTCAACAAAGGAATAAAACTTTGTTTTGTCTTCTTCCAAACTATTCCCAGTGTTATTTACTCATCTTTCTTGTCATACTACTGGGCTGTGAGCAGACAGATTAAGAAAATACCTGCATGTTCTAAACTATTGCTACTAAACACAGAAGTAAAGAAATCCAGAAGACCAAGGCTCTGTTCAAATACTGAAATGCACCAGATGAATTAAGACAGGTGTTAATCTTTCCCAGTTTGCCTTCCAGGAAAGAAGAGTTAAATATGTTTGCACTTCATCTGCTTCATCCAATTCTGATTTAACTGACTGATTTTCATCTTTTCCCCAAGAGTACAATGTATTTCTCAGTAGCAGTCAAACTTCACAAAGGATTTGAAATCACTGGAAATCCTTAAATGCTTTTATGGACAAAGGACACAATTCTGATCTAACTCCATGGGTGCACAAATCAGGAGTCATTCTGCTGAGGCAAATGAAGCAATAGATGAGTAACTGAGACAAATAAGGCAGGGCAAGCCTAAAAGCACGTTCCCAGAAACGCCACCAAGACAAGAAAGCCATTTGCAAATGGCATTACAGAAGAAAGGGTGAGCAACAGACAAATGAATGCTCACTTATTTCAGGACAGAACTGAGTTAGAGTTTCTGGAAATGATGTAACAGGAGCTAGTAAGAGCTTGGCAGAGGCAAGAGCAACAAGATATTCCCTCATCCAGGGGTCTGGCAGCATCCCAGTAAGGGGCTGAAACTTGCCTGTATTGTTAAAACCATCAGTTAAATACAACCCAGATGGAAAGTCACCTGAAGTTTAAAAGCCTTTCCCAATGATCTGCTCAAAGAGGCAGCAGGGTACAACATGTCTAAAAGAAAGGGAATTTAAGCATTTCCAAAGGTAAAGTGATGAATTTTGGCCCCTATTCCACAAACAATCTCCTCGCTTCACAGTGATCTGATTTCTGGATGATAGAGCATAAAATCATTCTGAGCTGCTTCCTGAGACTTGTGGTAAGGTGCTGCAGCTTTTTAATAATGACCAGCCACTCTCCTGAAGTTTGAGACTTGTCCTTTCATAATTGCAAAAGCTACCTGACACCAACACCAAATAAAAAAGCCCAAATCAACAAAAAACAAGTGTGAAAACAGAAGTGGGCTGTAACTAATTACTAGAAAACTACAGACCAGCATAACTGAGTCGATTACTGCTGAGATTACACCTTAGATCTTCCCTCAGGTGCAAAAGGGAACCCTGCAATTCCACTCCAATCTGTTTAAACCCTTGTGCTTCACTTCAGCCTGCTCCAGTATGAATCCTTCCCACAAACCCAACTTCAGCCATAGTGGATCACGAGACACAGCAAACTTCAGCTCTGTATTTGGAATTAGTAAATCCAACTCAGGATTTATTTGCTTCATCAAAGCAAGAAATAAAGTTCTTTTCATCACTGGGATTTCAAACTCTTTTCATAAAAGAGCACTGTAGCAATAAGTGAATAAATCCAGTTCTCTTCAGCTCAAATTTCAGTGCAATATATTTGGTGGGGTTTTTTGCTTTATTATTAAAACAAACTCACCCAACTTGAATGAGCAACAGCTTTATGTTTTACTCATATTTTAAATCTTTCTCGAGGAAGTTGTGAATAACCCAAAGCATCATTTATCATCTGCTTTTTGGCAGGGGATAAAGTTATAGCACAAGCACAAATCCATGCAGAAAACACATTAATAAATGCAGGCAGCCCAGTGATCACCACTGTGTTTTATGCATATGATAATGAGAAAAGCTGACTTCACCCAGTCCTAGGGAGTATTTGAATTTCCAGGTCACCTGTTCACCATGCAGATGAAAATACAGCTCCTAGGATGAGAAGGCAAGCACTGGACCCCTTGAAATAAGTAAATGAATAAATGAATTAAATTAATAAAAGTGAGGCAAAAATCTCCAAAAAACAAAAGGTCTTCAGTCAAGAACATACTGAATGCTTCTGCAAAACCACTGTGAGAGCAGAGACTGGATTTCAACAAAGCCACTGAAAACCTGGCCCCAAGCAGAACATTTGCTCCCCTCTTGGATCCTGCTGCTTTTAGGACATGCTGTTCACACTGGGAGCTGCAAAGGGTTGTGTCATACCTGGCACAGATGAAGCCATAGGCAAACAGTCAGGGCCAGGCAAGAGGAGGCAGCAAAGGGAGTCAAGCCTGTCAAAATGCACCTCAGGGGCAGGCTCTCTGAACAACAACATGAGCAAAATATTTCTAGTTGGCACTGTAAATTAACCAAAAGTAAGGAATGCCACCCAGTTTAGGAGCAAAGCTCATTAAAAAAAAAAATTCCCAACAAAACCAAGCTGGTTTTACCACAGTCTTCAAAAAGGATTTGGTGAAGTTGCACATCATAGCAACTACCTCCTGTCAATACTGATTTTAAGATACCTGTGAAAAATGACTTTTCACTTTGATGGTTCACATTACTGTGACATCTGGCTGGAAGGGCTAGAGTTAAGTGTCTGTTGCTATTTTCATTAAAGACCATTTTATGCTTCAATTGCTGGAAAAAAAAAGATTTTACTCTAAAACTAAACTTGGCAGGCAAATGCTGTGGCCAAAGTTGGTTTAATAGATTTGTCAAAGTGAAAAACATCTAACAAACAAAAAAGAAATGTAAGGAAGCTTGCACAGTATCTGACACCTGACACTAACCTGATCCACAAAGTTGACATTAAATCCACCTATCACCTATTTAGAGAGACACAAACTGGTATTTATTAACCAGCTATGTTATCCATCAGCCATCTCCTGATTTTTCCTTAGAATTATCAACATTCTGACAGGTTTAGAAATCAGCATTCTTCTTCATGTAGTAGTATGTGCACTCATTACATCCTTCCAACAGCACGTCCACAGGCTTTGGGATCACTAAGATTCATCTCCCCCAAACCTGCAACTCCAGCACTTCAGAGACTTAAAGACAGCCTAAAGCATAATCACCAACCAGTGACACATGCATGGATCTTTATTCATTTTTTCATGCACTAAGGGATCAGTAAACCAGGGCAGCACAATTACAGCAGCCAGAACTGGGCATGGGACAGCCAGAGCACCAATGAAAAATCTTGGCTGACTTCACTGGAATCACATGAGAAAGCCACAATCAGCTGAAGCAGCCACAGTAATGAAAGTGTAGAAGAACAAGAGAAAGCAGAGGGGTTTACATCTATCCATTCCTTCCATCCTTCTATCCATTCCTTCCAACAATTTCTAGGAAACTAAGCACACACAGTGATCAATAGTGCTTCCCCAACAAGTGGAAGTTGCAGTCAACAGAAATTAGCAAAGTTATTCCCAATGAAATTTTTCATACCCATCACAGTATCAGGGAATTTTCAATATTTTGAAAATTAATACTTTTGATGAACATTAAAAGAAATCAATTAAAAAATATTATCAACCCAAATATTTACTGATTAAATTCTGACACACAGAGTGTGCAAGAGTGAGAAAAGTGAAATTAGGCAGTAAATACTCAAAGTCCCATCAGGTGCCTGAAGCTTAATTCTTAGCTCTAAGCTTTTCTCCCAAAGGCATAGAATAGAAATCCATCTCAGAGATCACAGAGCTCTTTGAATTGATGTATTTAACTGCATGACAAGCATTAATAGGAGCTACCCAGATAAATTCCAGTATCTCTACTTTCAAAATATATTACTAAACCCAGCTGAACCCACAATCTATTTTTTTGTGTGCTGAATTGAAAGTGAACTGGTATGAGTTTTAGATAAAATTTTTATGCAGCATGATATATAGAGACATGACTTTGGTGCACTACCATCTTGTGGACTATCTAGGAAAAACAGTAAGTGGAGTTTTATATATATACAACTAGAGTCTATACAATAATTTGTGAAAAGAACCCCAAAACTGCATGGGGTAAATATTACACAGAACGAGGAATGCTTCTTTTATTTCTTAGGGCTTGGCAGACTGCATCAAACTTCTTTTTGACAGCTTAGCACCAAGGTGTGGTGGCACCAGCCTTTCCTGGGAGAAGGCTCTCACCACAAATGCAAGCAGAAAATAAAGTCAAATCCTCTGCTGCACAATTTCAGGCTCTCACCTGCCCAGGTGAGGGAGTTTCTCCTGCAGATGCAGCTGCACTTTGTGGCCTGAAGAATAAAACCACAGCCTGATAATCAATGCCAGTGTCGGGAGTTTCCTTAGGCTGGTTAAGTTAGCAATGTTTTACCACACATTCTGGTGTATAAACATGTGAATGTATACATGTTATATTTGTGAAAACGCATTTTAAGACATTATTTACATGTGTGTGTATATAGACAAATGTTGTGTGTGTGTTTACACACATATTGTAACATATTGTAAACACTTAAAATATGGTAAGTTGCCTTCTGGAACTCATTATTGTGGGTGTTACTTCTCTGCAATACAGTCAAACCTCCATGATGATTCATTCTTCTGCATCTCTCTCTCACATAAGATATTTCTTGTGAGCATCCAGAAATATGCTAACAAATTTTAAACTGTGAAGAATGACATGATCTAAGAACTTAAGTCGGTGTAATGAAATAAGTATAAAAAGAACAAAAGCCCACATCAGCCTTTTGGTTCATTGCCTGGTTATATTCACTACCAACAGGCTGCTCCCAACTCAGCAGCCTTAACAGCCAGTATCACATGCAGGGATACAACAGAGACAGCACCATTTCTTTCCCCAGTATAAGGGTGATACCCTAATCCTTTATCCCTGCATGATAATTCCCTAATCCAAAACTCTCTCACCATTCCAAGTATCTCTGTTGAGAGTGTTGTCAATTTTTAAGCAATGCTCTGGCTTCCCTCTCACTTTATTTCTACAAAGTCCATTGCCAGTGCTCCCTCATCCAACTTGCCACAATCACATTGTTCCCTGGAACCCACAACCAGCCCTCCCTCTCTGCCAAGCAGGGGAAAAGGACACACTGGCCTTGAAAACAGGCAAAACCTTCAAACTGTTGACCTACTTAGCTCACATTAATCGATAAAGTACAACAGAGCTTTCATTTCAAGTTTTATAAAGCTGGTGATGAGCAGACCTCAACCTATAGCTACAGGAACACCCAGAATTGGTGCATACACTAAAAACAAAACAAAACCCAACCCAAAATGTTCTCCTTCAAAAACCACATCACCTGTTGCAGTGGCACCAGTTTCCTGCAGCTTTCAGACAGATCCCCTTAATCTAAATCTAACCCTCTGAATCACTTCAAAGAGAACAAGTTCTGATTAGGAGTCCCTGAGCAGAAAGTGTGAGGGGGAGGCGTAGCACCACCTCTCTCTGTGAGAAGAGCTTTCCTAGACTTGCATCCCTTCAGATTATCTAAAAAGAAAATGATAAATAGCATAGTTTAGTAAGAAAGAAATGAGCATTAACTAGAGTTGAAGTCATCAGAAAAAAGAAGTTAAAACACTTACAAAGAAACATGATACTGCATCAACATAATGTGCCCACCAAAAATAAGGAAAAAATTTATTTCAGAGAAAATGCAGTTTCTCCCAAAATTACATTTAAACCACATTGTAGAAATGTTTCTCAAGGCCAGGAATTAAAACCATACCTGGCAGCTCTTCCACAGCAAGCAAAAATTCTTCTAGGATTAGCATGGGTAATGAGCCATCTGACAAGTCCAACCACTGATCAAATGGTTACAGGGATCACCAGCTGTCACTAAGGTACTGCTGCAGATGATATTTACGGGAGTCACCATTTCTGATTAAGGTACTGCTACAAAGATTAACACACAAATGTGGCTTTCTGCTTTTAGTGATGTGCTGGGCACCAATCATTGCTAAAGACCAGGCTGAAATCACAGATCAAAACTTTAAACTACCCTGTTGGTTTTTCACTTTCTTTGCAGGGAAATATAGCAAAAATTCAAAATACAACCACCACCAGAAGAATCAACTCTGCTACAAATTAGAAGAGGCTTCAATTGTTTAAATTTTTTTGGAAGAGGAAACCTTTAAAAATACTAAGATATGAATATTCTTAAGGGAAAAAATACAACTTCATTCTGAAAATTTACCCAAGCCAGAAAAAACAATGGTAACCAACACACATTAACACTTGACTAAAGATATTAAAGGAGAGGGGGTGGGGGGAGCTCAAATCTACCTCTTAATGAAGGAGTGCCAACAGCACTTAGATAAAGACCAGAAAAGATAAACTGCTCTCCAGATTGAAAATCACAGACATGAAGACAACAGAAAGAGCCTGACTAATCTGGTCAGCCTGGTTTTCATCCAAACTGAAATGAAATCACAGTTCTTGTTGGCAGTTTTACACCTGATCCAAAGAGGGATTTGGGCCTATGTGTTAGCAGGGAATGGGAGATGCTGGGCAGCCCATGGGAGCCTTCAGTGCTGCTGGATGTCCTGGACCAGCTCCATGAATCAGCACAGCAGGACAAGCCAATCCCAAACCTTGGTCTGCTCTTGCCCATATTTACAGCACCACTGACTGAGAACATTTCATGGCATTTCATAAACCCACACCCTTATGGGGGTTTCTATCACGGATGTGGGTGGTTAAAAAATACCCTCCTTTGAAAGCAGCTTCACAGCTCAGTCATTAATGCAGAGTTGACAACACGCCTGCTCTATGAAATGGTGTCTGAATTTATAAAAATGAGGGTTGCTTAAGGGCACCCTGAACTATCCATGACACGAGTTACTGCAGTGGAAGTGATGGCCTGCCCTTTAGCAAACTGTGTTACAGCCAGTGACCAATGTGAGAGTGCTCCTTCTAATTTCAGATGCCTGCAGTCACTAAATGTGATTTAGCTGCAGAGATGGTGGGAAATGCCACTAGAATTTATATTTGTATCTAATGAGAAAATTACATGCAAACTTTAGTTTGGGATTTGAACCAGTGTCTTGATCTGATTTCAGATTTTGATGCTGTTCCACTGAGCTCTGTTAATAGGAACACCCTTGAACAACAGAAACAAGTAACTGAAGTGGAATACATCCATCTCAGTAGCTAATCCAATGCCTTGTATACTGACAGAGCAATTCCAACATGCCCCATAAAGCGGGAAGCCTTGGAATTTTCTTGACAATAGGATTTTTTTGTAAAGAATAAATATTCCTTCCATGAAAATATTTTATGTAGAAATGCCCATAAACTGAACCACAAGAAGTTCCACCTCAACAGGAGGAAGAACTTCTTTCCATTTCTTTCCTGTGTCACCTGCCCAGGTGAGCCTGCCCTGGCAGCCAGGCTGGACTAGATTATCTCCAGAGGTCCCTTCCAACCCTAAATATTCTGTGACTCTGTAAAAAAAACAACAACAAAAAAAACAAAAACAAAAAAACAAACAAACAAACAAAAAACCAAAAACAAAAACAAACAAAAAAAACCAACAACAACCAAAAAAACCTCAAATTTTTTTGTTTAGAGATTATTTTTTAAGCACTGCTTAAATTTGCCATTTGCAATATCCTGCTTTTTGCAAAACATAATTGATGAATTAAATATGTTCTCTTAAAGATTTTTTAAAATTTACTCTATTTTAAATAGATAGAAATTCAACTGGCAGTGAGATCTTCCACACCAGAGTTTACAGTAAGTATTATCTAATGATATTTACAGCAAAGAAAACTTTCAAGTATGGAAATTCACACATGTACCCTTTGTGCATTCATACTTAATAGAGGGTATCAGCACTGTGAGCTCCAGAGCACAGACATTTGTCACCATTAACTGGAGGCAAATATAGATATATAGATGTGAAGACATTTAACAGTTTTCAAAGAGCTCAGCTCCTTTGGTGTTCTGACATGCAAACAAAATGGCTGAAGTTTATATTTAGAGTTGATGCATATTTGTAATGGTTTCCTTTTAGGAATATTTTTAAAACATACCTGTGAGAGTTTAAATACTTGGACTTTTAAGGGGTTTAGGCATGAATATATCACAATATCAATATTTAGTTGAGACATACAATAATGCATTTCCATAATTTTTATGTAATATCTGTCTTTAGAAAGGGAACAGTAACTGCTGGCACTTGACTAGTGCAAGCAACAGTAACTTAATACCCCCAAAAGGAAAGGGCTTGTTAGTAGACAACAACAACAACAAAAAAGGAAATAAAAATTATTTTCACATGAAAGTTATGGTGATATTATCTCACTGCTGAAAACCACAAAATGTCCCATTGCCAATTATGGGGCTACTTCCAAACCCAGTCCAACAACAAGCAGGAAGATCCCAGAAGTGCACATGGCAAACACATCCTGACATCCGAGAGTCCCCCGAGCCAGCACAACACAAACCCTCGGTCCCTGATGAAAACACAGCTCCCATTTCCCAGGAAAATCTGCTCTCAGGGGTGGTTTCCAGAGGGAAAGCAGTGGCCCCATCAGGGGTGGCAGGAGGTGACACCACTGAATCAGCAGGTGACAAGCAAAGCAGCATCAATGCACCAACAGCAGCGCTTCCAAGAAAAACCAAACTCACTTGGGGAGGAGAGAAGAGTGCAGCTAAAACCTACATTCTACCTGAACACCTAAAGCCAAAATATTGGCAGATTCAAAGCTGCTTTGAATGCAGCTACTAGCAGTGTTTACTCTGCTTTGGCTTTAGCTACATATTTTAACAATATTCTTGTCTATCAACACGTGAATTTCAACTTTCTCCCTGTAAGCCCTACCAGCAACTACATTTCACTAATTACTGACTGCTTGGGAGCATTCCAGTGAAACCTTCCCTGTGGCAGCACTACAGCAGCAGGCTCCCAGAGAGCACAGGTTCAGAGAGGAAAGTGCATTTCTAATGCATGCTAATAACCCAAACATGGCTTGTTTCTCTACAGGAAAAACCTCTGCTGCTTACAGCACGCTTGACACACTGTCACATTACACCACTCAAACATCCAGGGGGTTATTAATGATATTCCTAACAAGAGGTAAGCTCTTTTAAGCAGTAACCAAAAGCATGACATGACACATTGACAAGTAATGTGACAGCTCCTTTCTAATCAAATGTACTCAAGGTAAATAGCAATTCATGGTCTGACACACAGTGACAAGCTAAGCCGTCCACAAAAGCAAAAGGAGTGCTCTGAGAAGCTCATCAATGCACTTAAAAAAATAACTAATGCTCTTTTTCCATCAAAGGTGGTCTGTTCTGCGAGGTGAAATCTCTATTTCTCTGGCGCCACGCCGCAGCGCAAAGGCTGCTTTGATCCCCGGTACGGCTCCGTCTGTCACTAGAGGGTGCAGTTGTTCTGTCTTAAACCGAAATTACTGACAACATTTCTGAATAACAAAACGCTCCTGTATGACTCAACTATTTCAATGATTCTGTTGAGCCACATATGTACGGCATTTTTAATTTACATTCAGGGGGATAATTTCCCTTCAAGCGCTCCAAATAACTAAACTGGCAGACAGTGTGCATTCTCTAGAGCAAGGGAGACTCTCTTGGTTTAGACTCCAGCTGGTTTCAATACTTTTGACTCTGTATAGAGTGGCAGCTGAATATTTGCAAAAGTCCAAGTCCCATCGCAGGATTTACCAAGTTATCCAGGCCCAACCATGAGGTTGTTGCTGTTTGCAGTCTTGTTTTTACAGCAGTTATATGACTGACTTTCTACCACTTCCATTCTTTTTGGTTCAAAAAAACATGATGTTCTAACAGCAGCCTGGGATCTGAAAATCAAAGTGAACATCAGAACAGGCAGTAAATATGGATAACAGTTCAGGAGAGCTCTCCAGGCAGAGACACATCCCCTCTGAGGCTGAGGAACAGGCTAAAGAAGCTCTTTACAAATTTCCCACTCTTTTTTTCAGTGGAACTATGCTAAGATTTCATACAGGAGCAGCACTTACAGAGGATCACACAGGCTATGTCATAGATTGCACAGAGTCAAGTCAAAATTGCCCCTCAAAATACAGGCATTTTCCTCACCACTAAAACCTTCTCTGAGAACTGACACACTATTCCCAGCCTTCTACAGCCAGGTTTAGGTTCAGGTTTGGCTCCTGAGAACAAAATCATGTAAGAAAAACAGTGAGGGGGGGCTCAGGAGCAGGCAAATGCCAGCAAGGGCTGTGACTGGCATTATTGCACAAGGTGACAGATGGGCCATGGCCAAGGCAAAGGGTGAGGGCAAGGCAGCTTCCACTGTGGGGACAGCACGGTATACCCTCCAAATTATAACTATTTCCTTCTGAGCCTCATCTCCCTCAGGTGCAGTTAGGATGGACATGTGGCCTATTGAAACAGGAGCTAAATTCAGCTAAATTTACACTGCTGGGAAGGTGAGTGATACCTGAGCAGCCCGAACAGCACCCCACAGCTACAGCAACAAGGGAGAGCTTCCAGCTGCAAGTTCTGGCCAACTCAGCAGCAGCAAAGGCAGACTGGCATGTGGGGCTTCTAGCAGACCCACAGCACTGCAAAGATTGGGGCATCTGAAGTTCACGAGGTGCAAGTATTTCAGAAAAGTTTAATCCACAAAATCATCTCCGTATTCAACAAGATTTAAACAAAATCCACTGTAAGACTGTACTGCAGCTTTACAAGCAAGACTTTTTAGAAGGGTCTCTTGTGGTAGGAGAAAAGGTGACTGTTTTAAACTAAAAGAAGTCAGATTTAGATTAGATACAAGGAAGAGTTTTTTGCAATGAGGGTGGTGAAACACCAGCAGGTTGTCCAGAGAGGGGGGGGATGCTCCATCCCTGGAAACATTCAGGGACAGGGCCCTGAGCAGCCTGGTCGAGTTGCAAATGTCCCTGCTCACTGCAAGGGGTTGGACTGATGACTTTAAGGGTCCCTGTTGAATCAAACCCTTCCATGGTAACACAGTCCTGAAAGGTGAGGAGAGCTCCTAAGAACACAGCCTTGGTGGATGCAGTACCCAAAAAGAGCACAGCATAACCCCATGGAGCAGGGATTAGGAAGAAGGAGGAAGATGCTGAGTCATTTTGGGGCAGCAAATTGAAAAAAAAAAATCCCAGAAAAACTGTCATTTAAAATTGAAGTAGGCTCCCCAAACCAGAAAGCTGAGGGGCCCTGCGAGAAGAACCAACCCTCTGTTATGAAGATGGGTAAAATGCAAGTGGGTATTTTTGTGTTTGTTCCTGAGCCTGGTTAGCATTTGCTTTACCACTTCACCAAACTGCTGCACTCAACCATGTTATTTTCCACCATTTATTCAGCCAAATGTTTTGAGATACATTTGCAGCATCTGAGCCCAATCTGAAGGCGTGAGAACCTGTTAAGGGGATGCATCAGGTAGCAACAATAAACAGCAACATTCAGGGTGTTTGGTTTGAACTGCATTTAAAAAAGAGATAATCTTGCACTGTTATTTCTAGAGAGAATTAAAATTAGGTAAAAAAGCATCTAACACATTGGAGAGGAAGAAAGGAGAGAAGAAAAACTAACCTCCACTTTGTTTCCATACATATATATATATATCCACAAAACCCAGCATGAATAAAGAATAATTAACGGGAATATTTCAAGTAAGAACATTTTTGAGCTCTGAGCAAACTATTCACGTATAGAACTATTAGAGTTGTCTGGAATAACAAACTGGTTTTTTTACCAGCATTATTTAATATTCTATGTAATCCATAAAAGTTGTTATTAACAGAGGAAAGTGGCAATCCACTGAGATTTCATGACAAGCCTCATTAACCTGTAAACACCTGGGTATTAAGGCACATTCATTTGGTGTGGGCTTTTTTTTCACAGAACTGTCACTGGCTTCTGCTGAAACAGCTATTGAGAAAAATATGTGGCAATGCAAAATGAGAACCCAATCAACTTTTATTTTTTAACTTGTCCTGGATGTGAATGTATTTTTGAATCTTGTATGAATGAAGCAATCTAGGCTTGCAAATTATACCTGACATTTTTCAAAAATGCTAAAAGGGCAGCTGTAGAAGCCACTGTCATTAGCTAAAATGTCTGTAAAACCTATCAGAACTTTATTTTTTTTAATGTTATAAGCCATATATGTATTTTAAATACATGTCAGGGAGAAAAGGAAGTGAACTGAGAAAAATCTGGAAGCCAGTTCCAAAAACTGGCATAGATGAAATTGACTATTTTTATCATGTTCAAGCTCATTTAATAATTCTTTCTACAAAAGAGCAGAGATTAAAGCAGTTGATCAATAAGAAATAATCAGCATTTGAATGAGCACAGCTAAATGAAATTTTGAGAAAACAAGAAACTCAGTAGACTGAAACATGGAAAACATTGTTAGTTAAATATAAATATTGTCAAGGGCTGCTAAGAAGCAAGACAGAAGTGATTCATGTTCATCTACCAAAAAAAAAGAAAAAAGTGAAAAGCCAGTTTCTACTGCCTTATTTTCTTTTTAAAGGCTGGCTAGGCTGCAATGAAAACTTTCTTTTTTTTCATTAAAGCATCAGAGGGGAAGCTGAGTGCAATGATCAGGTTCACAAGATGTTAGTGGCATGGTTTGTGCCTTCAGAGCACAGACAGAAGGGCTGGCCTGTGGCCTCCTGGGCTTTGCTGTAGTGCTGGAGCCAAATGTTTGTGGGGGCAGGTGGCAAGAGGAATTAACACTTGCTTCATTCAAGAGCAAAGTCTATTTATCTGCCTTCCAAGCTGCACTGTTGATGAATAAGAATCTAAGCCACTAGCATAACTGAAAGACAACATATTTAAATTTAAGGTTATATTTTAAAAATTTAACTGTCTCCCTCACAAAATAAATCACTTCATTAAAACAAAAAAAAAGAAAATTCCAAAACCCAACTGCACTATTTGATGTGTTGTTTCAAAAGTACGTCTCTCCAAACACTGAAAGTAAAAAAATATAAATAAACACATGGGGAAAACAAGAGGGGAGCATGGATAAATCAGTGCCAACATTAAATACAAGACAGCTTGCAGAACATGAGAAATTACAAAGAAAAGGTCAAAAAAATCCAGGGTGAAGGGTATCATTTCTACAATCACAAACAATATAATAGTTGCACATTTTTAGAATCTTTAACTACAAATGGCAGAAAGATGCTGAAAACCCACCTTCACATTCATCTTGGGTAATTTTAACAAATTTTGTCTCGATATTTATATCCATAAATATGTTCAACTTTATACTGAGCAGGATTTAAACAAAAATGTCATTTCACACCCCTGCCTCTCAAGAAAGGCATTGCAAGCTTACAATAGCAACCAGAAGAAGTTTCAGAGATTCTAAACAGATTAAGCATCTGAAACCCTACAGCCAGAGTCGACAAGAAAATCTATTCTGAACTTATAAATGAGAAAGGGGAGAGAGCAAAGCTTGGCACCTAAGGGCAACAGATAAACAGCAGAGAGATTCAGCTGAATTTATTCATTCCTTTCCAAACAGCAAGGTCACAGGCTAAGCTGAGAAAAGGAAAAAAGCTACAAAATGGATGACTGAATGCAATCATGGGCTTTCACTGAAAACTGAAGATCTAGATTGCTATACCCTCTCTCTGAGTGCAGAGCAGGCTGTTCATTGCATTGGAGTGGTGAGAAACTAGGGGAAAAATGCAAGACAAAGCAGAGAGATTAAGAACTTGCATCCATTTCTAGAGGGACTCACTTTCTCTGCAAGTACCTCAAAACAAAATAAGCACACTTGAAGCCTACTACTTTGCTGTACTTGGGATTCATGAGAATGAAATACTGAAAAAAAAAATGAACTTAACTTTTCAGAGGGAGTTGATTACCTGAAGGATTGTATGTTTATTTTATGCACCTTTGCACATAAGGCCAGATCTTAATGTTGATCACACAACAGGTTTTGTTTTGAACAGTAAGGGCCAGTATGTATGAAAAATTAAAAACCTCACTAAAATAGTAGATTTAATCCCTCAGTAATAGTTTATAACTTCCACATTATTTTTCCGTGTTTCTGTGAACTACCTGTTAACTGCAGCTACAGGTAGCCAGACAAAACATCTAAAGGTTTCTCACTGCTACAGAGCACTTAGATGGCACAGGGGAACAGAGGTGATGTGCACGGATTGCCTTAAAATGATGCTGTCACTGCTCACCCCTGTCTGCTGACAGATATTTCAGCTGCCAACAGCTTTCTGCACGGTATTTTTTCTGTAATAACGAAGAACTTTCCTTTAGAATTATTAGAAAACAATCCCTTTGATAAATGACATGACTGTTTGCTGCACAGACACCAGACTGCATGCTGCAACCAGCCGTGCTGTTGATGTCTTCAGCAGAGAGGAGTGGCTGCAGGACCTGAAATGACTGCCAGACTTGCTGATGTCCAGACAGGAATAAAGCATCACAGCAACAAAAACTGCCTGAACAACAGCTTGACAAGTGAAGTACATCTGACAGTCACTCTGGGGCAGCGTGACAGGGGAAGGAGAGCAGTGGCCATGCTCACCAGCTGGGCTGCTGTAACCCAGAGCACGCTGAGACTCTCAGTGGGCACTCTGAGCTGGGTGCAGCCTTTTGGGGCACCACCAGCACCAAATGGCAGCATCAGAACACCCGAATCTGCTCTGGAGAAACACATCACACATTTCTCACTGCCACATCATTCTGCTTCTGCTGAACTCTCCTGAGCACTGGTTCATGCAGCTTCTTGGGTGAGACACTGCACAAGAATGCCTTCAGTCCTGAGCTGAGTGGAGCTAAACAATTCCCAGCATCTCAGGAGCACACCCATGGGCTCATCTGTTCTTTTGTGGTTCTGACTGCCTGTGAGGAGGGGACTTCTTGATCCAGCTGGAACACTTGGTGCTGGTCACATTTTGAAGGCTGGTTGGGTTTTTTTTTTTTTACCCTGAAAATCTAACCCTCCTCGAGTTGCTTGAGCCAGTTCCACCAGCTGGGGCTGCCTGCTAGGGCTTAAGCTCCAGGGTCCCAGAGGAATAAAGACATTTCCCTTTGAGCTCTGCTTTTGCATTTTAAATTTCTGCTGCATTTCTCATCCCCACCTCAGCCCCCCAGTTCCCAAACTGCTTGTGGGAAAGAAATCCTGGCTGATCTAAACATCCCATGCAAAACGGGCATGTGTCCTACATTTTGTGCTCTGGCTAGGACTACAACCGAAGCTACATTTGTAATTGTAAATTCTTGCTGGTTGTTAAAAAATATCATTCAGATTGTTAAAACAAATATCATTCTCACCACTATCCCTCTTTGTATTGCAAATATTAAAAAGACAAAAAGCAAAAGAGCTGAACTGGAGATGCTGTCTGGCACAAAACATTTTCCCACTTAATTCTGTTTTCATGTGTATATTGGCCCAGAGCTACAGTTTTTCCTTTTCTTCCTACTAGCCATAAGTCACCATCCCAAGACAAGTGGCATTGCTCACACAGCATGTTTCATTCTACCTTCATGGGAATGGATCATGCACAATAGGGAAGCAGAAAGCAAAAATCAAAAAGAATGGCCAGCAGCACTTCCATTTCAGGAGATACTGACACACTTGTTGTGATACAGCAACAGCAGAGGTCAGAATTTGAACAGTGCACTGAAAGAACTTGAACAATCTTTGGTTTATTATGGGAATATACATAATTATCACAGTGAAGTGTTAAACACCTACCCAAAACTACAAGAATGACTATAATCATCAAGCTTGCAAGCACTAATTTAACAGATTGAGACAAGCTGGATGCAGCTTTAACTGCACACACCTTGTTGGTAACTGAACAGGGCTCTTCCCTTCAAACCTGCTGATGCAGTCAAGAAGTTTAAGTAGATCAATACAGATAAATGAAATAACCATAAATGCATCATTTTCTCACCATTCAGATTGGGCTGAGAGAATACACATCTCAAATAGCATCCACCCAAACTTCAGTATTCTAAACACCCTTATAAATAAACAGGAATTACATCAGAAAAGAAATGCAACATTTCCCCAGAACCCCTGCTTCACTGTCCCTGACTTTTGTCACAGTTCTTCCACACTTCAGAGAGACAACAAACAAAAGCAGGATGCATCTTTGCTTTGTTAGCCAAGCTCTCTTTGCTTTCATGCAAGACACAGAACTCGGATTCTATTTGGTGATGATTATAAGAAAAAACCAGAGGCATCTGTCAGGACAAAATTTGCAACAACACTCCTCTGTCAGTTTGAGAACAACTCTGTAGAGGGACAGCAATCCAGTGATTGGCTAAGAATGGACAACATTCCGAAAAAAATAAAGATTTTGTTGCTGTGGCAGGGGGTCTGGAGAGAAGGCAGAGATGTGTCAATGCAGAAACATGTGTACAACATGCAATGCTTTAAGATTTCTGAACCTCAAGCCCAATCACCACCTTCACATCTGTATCATGCCCACAAAGCCAGACAGACAGCTGACATTTCCTCAGATGTGCAAACACCCACTGGAACTCCCTGCAGATGTATGGGAAAGAGGAGAACCAATACTCCAGCAAAGCCTTGTCTCAGAGGTTTGCCAGAGCAGCGTACACTAGAAACCCCCAACTGCAAATTCGAACGGTGTGTAAGGTACTGCACAGCCTGTGGTTCGGAATTTGTGCACATGACTCGCATTTTCAGTGATTTCAGCCTCTCCCAGGTTTTAGAAAAATAAGGAAAACCGGGCTCCACATTTTGTGTCCACGGGGGGGCAGAGAGGGGCCGCTCTCGCCAAACCCTTCCCAGCCGAACAGGTTTGTCACCCCTTGTTCTGTTTCTTTACTTCTAATCAGGAGAATATATTGTCCAATTTTGCAAATTACCCTTAGCTCTTTAATATTTCATATATAACAATCTGATCGCATTCGCATCAAGCCACTTTAATTCAAGTGTTCCTTTTCTTTACCCCTCACAATGCCAAATCTTCCCCTTTTGCTTGTTTCTGTAAGTTCTGTGAATTAATGGTACATGGAAAAAGAGCAAAAATGGTTTCCTCAAATTGCCTGTGAAGTGCTTCAACAACAAAATCTATTTATGGAAGGCTTTAATTACCCAGCAAGAGTACAACATAACCTAAACTTACACATGATTTTCTGGCATAGCTTACAGAAATACACTGGACTTACCTTATCCTGTAATCCAGTTCAATAATTTCCACAATATGTTTACAGAGTTTAAAGATTAAGAATACTTTTCCCTGAGTGTTTACTTTCAGGAGAACTTTTTTTTAAGCTTCTTCCAGGTTTAATCATGCATGTATAGCTGCACATAAAAGAGAACAGTTTGTCTCCTAGCTATCTAGGAGTTAGAAACTGATCTACTGGCCTTCCTGATTACTCCCAACTCATAGATATGAAAGAAGCTTCTCGAGAACATATTTACTAAGCATTCCTGACAAGTGAGTAAAAATCTGCTGTTGATGCTAAGATAGGGAACCAAAAGTTGGCTGAATTTCAAGACACTCGTGTTTTTCACTGCACACTGATACCTGAGGCTCACTCTGTACTACACAGCACTGGGTACAATGTGGTAACAGTTCACAAAGCTGTGGCCTTTAGCAAAGGATGCTGCCCAAGCATCCCAAAGCATGAAACACAGAAAAGTAAAAATAAGGGCAGAAAAATCCTAATTAGACAAACAGCAGTTTGCCTATTCATAGGTGGAAATTTCAGTGCACTGAAAGTCACTAGCTGAAAAGAAAACAGTCAAGTTAAGACAAAGAGAAAAGCATAATTCCAGTCTCTTCCCACAGGACTGTACTTTTCAGTTCAGGAAAGGAACATGACAGCCAGAAGTGAACTTGTTTGCAAGCTGGGACCTATTTAACAGCAGGTGTTGTCACACTAGGAGACTAAAGGTGCTCTGTTCATGACTGGTTAGAGAATTACAGCAGAGCAATCTGAATAAAGAAAAGAAAATACTCCTTTCTCCCAAGACAGTGACCTCAGCACGCAAAGCCCTTATCACTTGTCAAAGGCTGCACCAGCTGCTTGACCACTCCACCAGGTGCTAACCTGGTGTCCAGCCCAAAAGTTGAGCAATGGCCCTAAAATTAGACACTGCTCTGCAGTGGAAGCACGAAGACCGGAATTCAAACTCCAAAACAGCTGAATTGCCATCCTGCCACGAGCCCTTATCCCCACACAGAGCCAACCTGTGCCATCAACAACTGTCTGCAAGCAAAAAGCCCTTCCTCTAACTGACCTTGGCCTCTCTCTGGACAAATAAATCCTTCTGGGTTGACACCACCTACATTTCCTGGGATATTTGTGGAGCTACCAGAAATTCAGCAGCAAGGACTAAGATGAAACAATCCCCGTCCAAGCCCATGGATGCCCATCATAAAGGCCAGGCCAGGTGATAGACACCACAGTGCTCTCTGGTGGTACTGAAATGCTAAACAAGAATTGAGGTGGTTTTTTGTAAGACTGAGTTTTAAACATATCTGCAGTCACCATTAACACAGCCAGCAATATTTCATTGTGCTGTGGCTCACAATGAAACATGAAGATGTATTATCCTAATCATCATCTCAGTAAACTACCAGGCTACACTGATGCATCTTGTCAATTCACATCATTTTCACTGACATTTCTGGTTAGCAAAAAGAAGTCTTCAGGCAAAAAAAGCACACTCACAGACACATCAGTCATAACAGTCTTTTTCCCTGAAGACCCAGCACTATGTAACCATTGTATTTCCATGTTCAAGGCATCTTTTCCCTGAACTTGCTTCAAGAAAAAAAGCTTGGTCTTCATAGTGACTTCCCCGATCAAGTTGCATCTAGATCACTTTCGCATGATGTGCAACAATTAATTTTACTGGATTATTCAATATCTATTTTCAGCAAATTTCTCTGTACACAGAAGAAATGAACTTAGCTGAGACATTTCCAACAGCATTTTGATTGTTGATTAGTGAGATTTAGCACTAGCAGAATAACAACACTTCAGCTGTGAATCTCAAAGCAAACACAACTGAGACATAAAGATGAGACTAAGCTCACCTCAAGGATGCAGGCTCTGTCAATTCCCTTACTGACATTTTGAAGTACAACTGAAAAGAAGCCTGCAAGTCTAGAGCAAATCTCAAGTCTCAATCAGATCTCAAGTCTAGATCTTCTCCACCACAGAAGAGTAGCAGCTGTTCTGCAGAACCTAGTCCTGTAAAGAGTGACTCACAAAAAGCATTTCATGTGGAATTGCTGCACTTGGAAATCAGTGGGACTTCCACATCCTCTTAGATCTTCATAGGAGTGAGGTCTACAGGGAATATAAAGTGTGTTTCCCAAGAAACAGATCTGCCAAAGCACAGGGATCCACCACCAGACTTGTTCAGGCTTCCTCCCCTTTGCTATAAAAACCTTGTTTTTGGCTTTTGGTTCTCTTAAAAAGTATGACATGTACTCTTTTCCCAGAACAATTTGTGACTGAAACATTTTAAATGCTGTTCTGCTAAGTGAGCTAAGGCACCGCTGCACACCAAAACCACACTGCACTCCAGTGGCTTGCCTTTGCCAAGCTGCCTTTGCTGATTTTCGCTCCTGAGCAAATCAGGGTTGAGAATGTTTTCCCCATTTCCTAAGAGTGAAGGAATTACTCTTGTTTTGTACCTCCACTCTACATCTAGCACACAAGCCATTAACTCTTAGTTTGCATCACAGCACTGCACAATTAACTGGATCCTAAAGTCAGATTAAACTGTGTAGCTGTGGCACTAGCAAAGCTACATAATATTCATTACAGCATTTGGACTAATCCTTCCTCAAAATGGTATTCCCTAGTCTATACTGGATAGCAATAAAACACATCTGAACAAAACAATTCTTGAGTTGCCCCTTGGCTGAATCTTTGTCAATACTTCTCATCTCTCACATTAATATGGTACCTAAAAAATTGGATGATATCTCAAAGAGTAAAACCTTCTATGCCATTTGGATTCCTTATCCAACACAGGCTATACATACTGATATCAGCTAGTCCAAGGGCTAGAAGTCCTATCAGTCTAAGCAGGACAGGTGGTCCCCTGAAAAAAGTATTTTGATAGGAGGAGAGGACAGAAGCATGGAGCCTGACCCCCACAGTTAGAGTTTCCCTTTGCAAATCAAATTTCAGTTTCAGAGCAGCAGCTCAGTCATGTCTAAACATCCCTGGTCTTGGAAAACAAAGTGCAATATAGAGAGATGAAGGTTTCCTTAAGAAAGAAGCCAAATACAGAAAAAATCAACAGGAAGCTGAGCCTTACAAATACAAAGTGCAAGACAATACAAAGGCACCCTGTTGAACCTCTTACCAATGTCTATTTTTATTTTCCTTCCATAAAATACATCAATATTTTCCTAAACAAGGCATGAAATTAGTTTTCTATCTTTCACCCAAAGAGATTTCTTTGCTTAACCAAAGGCCACTGGTAGAGTGGAAAAATCATGCTTGAGGCCACTACAGTACCCTGGGTTTGTTTGTTCACTCTCCGTGCAAATGCTGAAATATATCAATTTGGGGAACATTTTACCCCTTGGAGAGAGCAAATTAAAGCAGTAAATTACAGAAATAGCATCCGAACACCTGTACATTCTGCAGATGTCCAGATCCCCATCCAACTTGGTGCCCACTGGTTCTTTCATTTAAAGGCACTGTGGGATGTGTCATGGAAAACACCAGGCGTGAAGACCAAGCAGATTCAAGCTCCAATCTTTTCCCAGCAGCCATTAATTTTGCCAGCATCATTTTCCAGGTGACATTTACATTTCTGCTGAAGTTTCCACAGAAGAAATGAATGGGGGTAAGGATGAAACACCTGCATTTGTAGTTGTAAAGGAAGCTGGGTTTGTCTTGGCCACCCAAATGAGCTTTCAGTGCCATGTCCCAGGGATGGAAGCAGGGGTGCAGAGGGTTTATCTCAGCAGCCTGATGGAGAACACACAGCACAGGTACTGGGCTCAATCAGCTGCACACTGGACAGAGGGGACCACCAGCACTGACGAGATTTCAAGTTGAGTTCTCTCCAAGTTGCTGACTAAACTATGACTTTATCAAACCATTTCCATATTATGGCCACCTCACAGGTGAAGCCTTGCTGTGAATACACCTGCTCAGTGGAAAGCCAACATTTAAAAAGAAAAACAAAACACTGAACAGTAATGCTCAAAACCTGCTCACAAAAATTAATGCCTCAACTCACATTTTTGTAATAATCAAAACTCACATTTTGTAATAATCACAAACTGGCAGAAGGGGATCATTAAATGTATTTTTGCTTTAGTCTTTTCTAATGTAAACACAGTTCAGAAATACTTAAAAACAATTTGTACGTTAGCCATTTTGAAGCAGATTATTCAAATATGATTAAACAGATTTAGGCTAGGTATGTAAACAAATACTGCTTCTGTGCAATTTATTAAGTGAAGCTACGAGCAAAAATAAAAACTAGAAATTTAAAAGGCAGAAATGAACTACCCTGTACTGGAAAAATAAAGCATTTTCAGCAGCCTCTCTAAAAGAAGAAATTTAAAAAAATGTGCCCATTTTACAGTCACTAGCTCTTTTACATACACAAGTAGCTCTTGGAGACAGGGGGCATTTACTAAATAGATACATAATGGAAGCCACCCATCACATATGACAGTGAATTTACTAACCTTAACTCACAGATAATGGTATATACTGCATCATAGCTGACGCCTCCTTGATAGTTACTGGCCTGCAATACTTCTTTTATATTGTTGTGGCTTATCTTATTATTCAGAATATATAAATGTGAAGGGTACAAAAAATTTAATCTATGAGCTTCAGACATTTTTTATTATTAATGCTATTTTATATTGGGTTGGGTGCTACTAAATTGCTGGATTACTTGAGACAGTGATAACAGCTATCCTTCTTGCAGGAGAAAGAAGAGCACCAGGATGATTCTACTGCCTTTGATCGGGGTAGACCCAGAAATCCTCTATCATCTCTAACAAGCTTTTTGAAGCAAACAGTTCTGGGTCTAATACATCACACATATCACCAACCATGTCAAACTGCCTGCAGTGGTCTGTGGTGTTAAGCTGTCACTTAGGAAGCTCTGGAGGAAAAACCCCAAAAGAAACCCACATAATTTCACCATCAGGAAAGAAGAACGAACAGCGTGTGTTAGTTTGGCACAGCCTGGGTTTTGGCAGCGGGGGCCTGCAGGGTCAGCTACTGTGAGAAGGTGCTAGAAGGTCCCACCATGTCAGACAGAGCCAATCTGTGATGGCTCTTGCAGGCAGAGACACTGCTGGCCCAGGCAGAGAGGATGGTCATGGCCCTGCCTTGACATATTGAAAAAAGAAAATCAAACTCAGTCTCTTGCCCAGGGGTGGGGAGGCACTGTGGCCATTATGATGATCAGAACAACAAAGTGATCAAAATTAAGCAGGGAGGTAATCTTTCTGCCTGATCATGTCCTTCCTGATAAGCCAAACAACACAAACAGTGAAAACACAGCATAAGGAAGGCAGGAGTGAGGGACCAGAGAGTGGAAGAGGAATCAGGGCAGAACTGCTGTTATCCACAGTAGCCAAATCTCACAAAAATGGTGCTGAAACTCCAACCTGAGCACATCTGAAGGCAGAACAAGGTTCTGTACCTGGGACAGCTGCAAGGAAGGAATGCACAGTCACAGGGAGCTACAGGAGACACTTCTCCTCTGTGGGGATGTGCCAATCTCAGCTATGGCCTCTTTCCCCCTCCCTGAGCCTTCAGGATTAACAGTGGCAATCACTGAGTGTATCTCACAGTCCCGCCTCCAGAAGCTGAGTGTCATTCACAAAACCTAGAGGCAAAGCATAATATTCCCTTGGCAGATGTCAAACAGTACCTCCCACAATATCCCACATACATCAGCTCCTCTACACTCTAAAGCCTATTACCCAGTAGGCTTCAACACACACAACACCCAGAAACTGCTTAATCATTGACTGAGAAACTTCATTTTCTGACCTTCTCCACGGCCAAATTATTAGGCAAAGATCAATTTAAATCTTCACTTGACAATATTGTTTCAGTCAAGCACTCTTCACCATTTAAGATGTTCTAAGTGCTTGCTAGCACAAACTCAACTCTCCCAAAAAACATGCTCATATAACACAAAGTGTTTTCTTTAAGTTACTGGACTGGGCCAGACAAATAGAATATATGATTTTATGAGCTGTAAGAATCATCATGGGGAAGGTGAAGGTGGGTTACCTAGTACTGAAGAACACAAAAACATATGACAACCTATCTTTGTATTATTTAAAATTTTGACTTATCTTTCCCCTTTTCAGGAAATTTTAACAAATTCTCACCCAAATTAAGATCAAAACCCTTCTATTTGATTTGCACAATCACTCAGAGTGCAGATCCACAAAGATTCCTAAGCCTTGAGTCGTTTTCAAAGAAGAAAAACATTTACCAGCCCCTGAAAATCATTTTTCCAACTCAGTCACTGCAGAAGAGAAAGCACTTCTATTACAAGCAGAGGCTCAGAAACCCCCAGATAAAAGAGCTAGAAAAAGGCAAACAGAAGGCATAAAACACATGATGTGCATTTCAGAAAACAACTCTGATGTAGAACACTGGACATCTGGGAAATAAACCTTGATAAAGAAGGGGACAAAGAGGAAAGACAAATACTGCAAAGAAGGAGAAAGAAGAGCTGAGGGATTTGCATCTAGAAAGGAGCACAAGAGAGAAGCCTGAGGCTACTGCAAAACAGAGAGAAAGCAGGGTGGGGGGGCTTGCCTAAACCACAGCCAGGAAGAGAAGATAATTCCATTTAAGCAGAAAGGGGGGGAAAAAAATATCCACCATGCCTTCCAAAGCAGACCTGGATTTTATGGGACACAGACAAGAAAGAAGAGAACCCTAAGCATGTGATATGGGAGGATTTTCCAAAAGTGAAGATAAATTAGGATCAAAGGGAGACGGGCAGGGCAAGTGGTCAGCACTGAAGCATGAGACAAGAAATGGGCACCCAGGAAATACTTCATGCTTTAGGGATATAATCTTTTCTTACTGAACACACCACATACTTCAAGATTCCACATATTAATCTCCCCATATATATCCCTGCTGTGTCCTCCATTATGAAGCTATCTATTATATTGTCCCTTCACTCATATTTAATTCACTTTGCCAAATTAATCATGAAAAGCATAATCTTCTTACATATTTTATATTCTGTTATACAATCTTAAAGTATCAATCATCACTATACAGATATAAATAAAAACTACAAATTCTATAATGAGAACTTGAATCTTTTCCCTTGAGTTGGAGACATCTGATTTGTCCTGCCCTTCTGTTGCACTAAATAACTTGTATGCACTTTGGTTTATTTTTTGTTTACTTTAAAAGCAAATGTTTTCTTGTGAAAAGGACACGCTACATGCCAGTGGTTCAGGGAATGCAAATTTTGTGTGGGGTGGGTGTTTTTAGATCTTTCACTGAGTCCTGTAAGTTTATTTTCACCAGACATGCTCTGGTTTTCTGATTACCACATTCAGCAGAGAAGAATTTCCACAGAGCTAGAATATTTCACCACTCTTCCACATATTTCATCTGCAGCTCCTCTAGTTGCAGATTTAGTAACTGCAACTATCTGAAGTTGCCTAAAATTAACTAAGATTTACTTGTTTAACACATAATAATAATCTAGAAGATTTGGAATTATCAGTGCAATCTAAACAGTGTCTTTTGGGTGGCACTTGGAAAGATAAAATTTCCTGCAGGTAGCCAACAGCAGTTTTTCATGTCTGGCAATCAGTCACCATCAGCTGCTATTCCCACGAAGCTTTCCCTACAGCATTACTCACAAAAACTCCCAAGGCAGTGTTTGATGAACTGGTTGCAATGTAGTTTCTCTGATTTTTGAAGACTCCTTGAGGAAGGCCAAGGAACAACATTGATTTGATAACTGTTTGGCTGGTCATGGCAAGCTGACGTTGCAACATGCCCAAACTCACCGGCCAGCCTCCTGCCCAATTTTTGGTGCTCGGTGTCACTGTCTGACAATGCTTCCCAGTGAGTGAGTCACACTGCTCCCACAGGCTCAGCTCGGGCCACGTGAAGAGAAGCACTTGGCCCCCTCAGCATTCGGGGGCACAAACAGCAGCCCCAGTTCAGCTTTTCTCTCCTCCTCTCTGGCAGAATCGCCGTCCTTGATTTTCAGGCCAGGCACCACTTTCAGCTCAGAGGTGCCCCTGTTCTACTGCTGTGCCAGGACTCTCAGCACTGCTCCCAGCCACTGCCTCAGCAGAAGGAAGCCACCACACCTTTAATTGGTCTGATTTCACTTGTAATTTTGCCTTCTTTCCTAGCCCACTGCTGAAGAAGACTTTGTAACACAGCACAGTCACGGATGCCCTTGCACATCTTTGGCATTCAATTTCCTGTTTGCTTGCGTGTCACTGACTTGTCACTGCATCTGATGCTAATCTGAACTTGACAAGTAATTTAATTTCGCTGTTTTGAACTGCTTTCATGTCACATATATGCTATCTCATCCTCATGAGTCACCACTGCCTGCCTCCTGAAAATAATGCACTTCTCAGTGTAATGATTTCTTCTACAATTACTCTGCTACTCTAAGAGCTATCGTCAATTATGTTGTTTTTTCTCCTCTGGACCCAGGTTCCAACTTTAATGCATTCTTTGTCCGTTTTGCCCTGTACTTGTACTTCTACAAAGAAAATAAGTCCTGCAGCAGCATTTTCATCCTCATCCTGCAGCATCTTGTGAAATTCCTGCCTGCCACAGATACCTCATGCTTGCTGTCCCCATTGTCTTTGGCTACAGCTTTCCTCTTGAGTCTCTCAGGACCTTTAGCACTATTTTTGCTTGCTTTCTCAGCCATGTTTGAATTTTTCATCCTTGTTACAACTTTCCATGAAGATATAATTGCCTAAAGCAGCTACTCAGAGTAGGGAGCAGTACTCTATTTCTTATTTGTGGATTACAACAGTTCAAAAGGTGCCTTCTTGGATACATTTACATAGGAGTGCATATTTTGTTCCAATTTTTCTACTATGAGCCTTTTGGAACATAATATCTTTCTAATATTAAGACATTTGCAGAAAGCTTCCTGAATTTTGTAAAGCTTTTCCCAGCTTACTGCTTGTGAATTGTGTGCTGACTTTAATCCACCTCAACTAACTGTTCTTATTCTTTCTACTTCTCCCAATCCACCAGCAGTTTGTAGTTCTTAAGGTTTGTATTTCTCATTCTCATAGCTATCTGGGTGTGACCTACAAAATGGTGACCATAACAATTTCACTGATAAGTTTTGCCCCGTTATAATTTTTAAATTCACAGGCCTCTTTTGGGAGCCAAATCCCAGCTAAAAAGAGCATTTGCTGTGCTGTAGCAGAAAGTTAGTTACAAGAAAGGTTTTCAGCAATATTTCAAAGAATGCTTTGCCTTTCTTCTGCTGTTTGTTATAAAATCCCCCAAAGTGGCAAAAACTGCAAGAGTATTAGCACGCAAGTATAAATTCAGATGCTTTCAAATCGCAGCCAAAGCAACGTCACTGTAAATTTGAGCAGTTGCACCCCTAATCCACATAATGCTCCTAAGCAAACAATTGCCACTGCTGAACTGCAAGGCAGTTCTATAATTTAAAGATTATAAACTGCAACTTGAGGGAGTTGGTCCTGCAGTGGGAAGGTGCCCTGTGGGCGATGTGGCACCCCTGTGCCAGCCCTGCTCGAGCGGCCACCGCAGGGACAGCGCCGGGAGCCAGCAGGATCCCTCACCACCCACGCCAGGCAAGCCTCTCATTCACACTCACCATCCATCCCCGCAGCACAGCCCAGGCACTCGTGGGGATAAACAGAAATGTATTCTTAGCTCCACACAAACCAGCCCAACGTCACAGAGATTTCAGGGGTTAGGAATGCCCGCCTCGTCTCTGCACCCCTCAAAGTTCACCGGGATGCTGGAAGTGTGAATGAAAGCAGAAACACATCAAGCAGGGAGGAGGATTAATCTAAAATGTGCATAAATCTTCGGGGACTAAGCATTTGATAATTAAGACTATGGCAGTGAACCAGCACAAAATTTGAGCTATAATACTGTTTGTGGTGCCTTTTCAATTCCCCCTCCCCAAATTATATTAGCCTGTGACTCAGATTCAAGGAGGTAACAGACACATCTTAACACAAAAGGAGATGGCCTAAACCCCATGTAGCACTACTTGAGAAAATCCCACACCATTTACCCTCTACAGACTAATGGAGACATGAAGACATAAATCAGGACCTATTTTAAAGAAGCAAATGTGCCACACTGATAAGCACATTCACTGACTATAATCCTTATCACCCAAATACATATGGTGTGAGCTGAGACAAGACCACTCTTCGGCACTTGTGTATAATTTCATGTTGAAAAAAATAAAATCACATCACACGGTAGCCATGGTTACCCATAGAAGATAAGAGCAGCGTTTTTCATCCAACAATGTCAGAAATGTGCATAAATTCAGGATCTGCACTTGATGTTTTTTCAGGCCTCCCCATCTGCACATTTATTTTATGCTGCCTGTATATATCCTTTGACATAGTAGGATTCTGGGTATTTCAAGGAAGAATTCTTTTCTGCTCTCCTTAATCTAAAACGCAGCTTTCATTTACCCCTAAAGCACAAATTAATTCAAATCTATTCTGGAAATCAGAATCTAAGGCTTACAGAAAACCTTTTAAAACAATTACCATGCTGATAGTAAGTGTCAAATGTTAAATGGAGCCAGCTATTTACTGAACAAAAGTCTACTGTCACCTTATCAACTGGTATAACACTGCTTTCTCTTGTCTTCACATTATTTTAAAAAACCAAACCCAAAACAACAAAACAAAGAGCCACACCTAAAAAAATCCCCAATCTCACAAACAGTGCTAAAAGAAGACATTAACTTATTTCTTCTATCATGTTCTGTTTCATGCTATTTAGTAAAGCTCCATATTGTTTCATGGCCTAGCTCTCCATAAAAGTAAAACAAACAAACAAAAAAAGTGAGATATTAAAACCAGATTAGCCTGCTGCAAATTTTACAAAAACAAAAAGTGTGATTATCTATTCCAAGCAGTGCTGCCTTAATTTTGAGTGCCATTTGCAAACCTGGGACACAGGTCATATTCTTCTCATGCATTTGCTCTGTAGGGCTCTTGCCTTTAAAACAAAATCTAATTCACCAAAAGCAGAAACATCCTGCAGAAATGTACCAGATGCAATTACCGTTCTAAGGACACACAGGCTGGAGAGTTTGTACCAAAGAAATGTTAAATAAGACTTTGAAAAAGGTTAGAAACCTCACCTGTCAGGGAGATCCTCTACCAGCTCACCCCAACCAGCTCTCCAGTTAAGTTACTGAGATCACCACATTCAAATTCAGCTCTCAGCATTTCTAAGGATTTCTCATGAAAACAGGATTCTCAGGATTTTAAAAAACCAAACCAAACCAGGCAGCCCAGTACTCAGCGGCCATCTGGAAGATACTGGCAGTCCTATCCCCACATGCATTGATGTACCAGGGACACACACAGAGCTGGCCATGAGAGGGATACAAAAACACAGAATAAACTTCCCTGCCAATAGCAGGAAGAACTCCCTGCTCCCCATTTCAGGGGGAAGAATCCCCCGCTCCCCATTTCAGGCTGGCTGTGTACTGTCAATGGATCCCTGGTGACAATTAACATAATATATTTAGCAGTGCAGTAACAAGCAGCTCAACAAGTTAAAGGTATCTGAAAGACTTGGTAATTTAAATCCAAACAATTCAACTTCAAGGGGATCTTTACTATATGCAGAGGTTCCCATGCCCAGATCAGACATCAGCAGCAGAGGAACAAAGCAAGCCCTTGCCTGAATGGAGAATCCTTAGGAGTGAAAAAGCAGCTAATTTCTCATATCTTATCTAAACTTGACTAAAGGATTATCAGCGTTGATGGGGTTTAGAAGGAAAGAAATCCCATACATTTAAAGCAAAGCTGTTTCATTGAGATATATGGACATAAACCAGAAGCTGGTTTGGCCCAGGGCAGCAGGGTGCAATGAAGAGAAAAAGCCTACAGCCAGTATTATTTGCCAAAGAAAAAGAGACCCATAGGAGCAGCAAAATGTCTCAGTGAGCCCAGCATGCAAGGGTGCTTCAAAGGACATCCCACTGCCACAGTTTACAAAGGAAAAGGACACTGTTCTCGCTTGTGTAGGGCTGAAGATGCAAGCTGTGGATGTTCTGGAAGCCAGAGACTGAAATGCTGGCTTGGCTAAGATTTCACTTCAGAGTTTTACCTCCAGAAAAGGAATGATGGCTGTAGCACAATGCTGCTCCCATAGATGCGGTGGTATTTTCACAAAATATTAATTTCTACATCCTTTTGTGTGGCTTTCTGTTGGTAAAAGATCCTGAATTCTTCCTACACTAACATTCAAGTACATATTGTTTTATTAGGCCTACTAAATAAAAAGACTTTTTTTTTATGAAGTCAAAATAAAGAATATCACAATAGAAATAATTTCCATATTTTAGACGTGCTGCAAAAAAGTGTGTGTTTTAAGGATACCTACTTAAGTTTTAAACTGGAGTCATCATTGCTGGAAGAGAAATCCATTGGACTAGTAACAATTCCTGCACAACATTCATTCTCCATCTCACAACTGTGAAAGTGAAGCTCACTTATCCTATAGCATTTGTTTTAACTGAGCAGATTTTGGTGAGAGACAAAGCTTTGTAATTTTTTTTTTTTAAATCAAGATATTCATAGTCTAAGCTTAAATTCAGACACAGTGGCATTCATATCTATCAACAAATGAGATGCAGATAAAGATGGGAGGGATAAATATGAGTGTCAACACACCTATTTCAAATGGCTAGTCATACATTTTCTGTGCAACAGAAATCAGAACAGGAAACAATTTATGTAGCAATTGCTACATGAAATAGCTTGATGTTAAAGATGATGTCAGAAGGAGGAACAAAGTGTTCACAATAATTTCTCATAAACACTACCAATTGCCTCAGTCTCTCTCTAGCTCTCATAGAGAACATTCTCCATTTTTTAAAATATCAACATAATGCCTGCAAAGATCTCCTGTCTACTTAAAGACATCAGATATCTTTAATTTAATTTGCATTGCGGGATTTTTCCCTCCATTGATAAGACTTTTAAAATATTGTTTATATATATTTACACTTTGAATATTTGGGAAAATTATTATTTGTATTGTGCTGATCTGTACATTGCTATCTATGACATGGAAATCGTGTAGAGACAGAAAAGCAGCACTTACTGAGGTGGTGGCAGACCAGGAGTCTTTAAGCCCAAGCACTCCTGTGTAAGATGCCAGAGGGATAAAAACCAAAACCATTTGTACTTCTTGAAAGCTGACTAATGGTATTTATTATTGTAACAATGGCATTATGCTACTGAAATCTAACAAAGGGTCTGCAAAGTGAAACAATGGTAAAACAAATGTTACTATTCTTTCAGATGTAGCTCTCTAAGGGATGAGTCAAATAATTACCTGGTCTGTTTTTTGGAGAACAAAAGGCTCTTTTTACTGACTCCCCTTAGAAGCTGCTGCCCAAATCTCAGTGGTGTACACACACAGCAAGGAGGGCTGGAACAGCTGCCAGAGGCTTTGACACAATACACTGCAGAGTACAATTTCTAAATCTAGAACAATACCTTAACATGATCCTCCCCAAAAGTACATTGAGTGAGCTGAACAAGCAACTTCTGTAAGGCAGTGGTGTACAGCAACTGGAGAGCAGCAAAAACACCATCAGAACTGTCTGCTCCACAGCCAATTCCTGCTGACTGGAGGAGGAGAGGAAGAACTTCTGAAACCCCACTATAATGAACATACTTCCTTTAGTCTTGTCCTGGAGAAAATTTGAGCAAAACAGCTCCATAACTGAAGTAGTCTGAAGCTACTGTCCCTGCTACAAAGCACATTAGCCAGCATTACAGCCCTGAAAACAGATCTTCAGGAGCCTTTATCAAAACACATGCAGTAATAATTATAGTTATTATAGTAACACTGGCCTCCAAAAATACAACTCACAAGAGTTTCTTTAAATCAGTGTCCCCAACCCTGCAGTTTTCAGACATGTATTGAAAGCATCAGGTGCTTCAACTGTGACTCATTGCTATACATCAGGGTTTACAGCTTGTCAAACTCTATTTGTCAGAATCTGCAAATACAATAGCCACAGCACAAGCAAAATGTTAAGCAGGAATGAGTCATGATAATGTCAGAGAGTGACCTCAGGTTTTTTTTTTCTCTTCAACAGGTCATACATATGGCGAGTCTGGGTTTTATAATAAAAAATTATTTCAGAATAATTTGTTCATTCAGAAATAGCATCCAGAATGGCTGAACTGGGAATGGAATGGCTGAAGATTTAAGACACAGCAGTACTTGAATGGCAGAAATAACGATTGTTCAAACATGCTCAGCAGCACAGTGCTGTGTGTGCTGTGATCCCGTTCCCCCTGCAGGGTTTGCTGGGCTGGTTCTTGGGAGTGGCCTGGAGGAACACCTGGACACTGAGGAGAACAGAGCAGGTCGGTGCTGAAGCAATCCCTCAGTGCAATGTCAGCACAGCCACCCTGCTGCAGCTGTAAATTAAACACACCACAAGGTCCTGACCATCTGTGATCCCACAGTACCTGAATGCCAGTTTCAGCAGCCAAGATGAATTCCAGCTTTGGAAAATCCAACTTATTTTTACACAGCTTCACCAAAGTTCCATTAAAGCATGATAATCTTCTCCCCTCCTTGTTGAGGTTAACATGTTCGGTGCCACACAGAGTAACAGCAGTTGGCACATTTTTGTGGTGAGTGAGGTCACTGCTATACATAGCTCCCATCAGGATGCACAGCACCCAGCCCCAGGATAATACAAGTACAAGGTGTTACAATAATTCCATTTTCAGAGGAGTGCCACAGGAAACTAGCACGACAATGATTTAGCGATTTTCTTCGTGACTCTATTCGTCACAGGAGAATCATTCCATAATTGCATTATTCAGATTTGCAGATCTCTGCTGACGTTTTTCTAGGACTTTTTTTTAAACTGGACACCTACAAATAAAATGTCAGAAACCACCCTCTCTCTCAACACCATGCAGAAGTAATCAACTATAGGACAGTTTGCAGAGAATTAAAAAGATAGAAATGCAGCATAGCAATTACATACAGAACTCTCCACAATAAACTTACAGGGAGCAACTAGGAACTCAGAAATCCACTTTTTTTTTTTTTTTTCTTCTAAGAACCACGGTGTTTTTCTGCTGCATCAAGAGGTGATAAATGCCCCAGGGCTCAGAAATACACAGGGTTACAAGAGAAAAGAGAAAGCTGAAAGGTTGCCAAAAGTTTTATAGATCAAGAGCAAGAACACCTCGAAGCCACTCAGACCAAGCCTTGCTGGCAAAGAACTGGAGTCACCCAGTTCCAGTTGGCACAAAGACATCAGAGTTCAGCATTTATAAATTGCTAGACTGGATTGAGGGTAGTGGGAAATTACAATGAAAGCAAAAACTCTAAATCAGATCACAGCAAAACACAAATCAAATACACATACAGAAATATCTGCTTTCACATCAACCTACAAATAAAGCACAGATCTCTGTGCATTAAAATGCCCTGCCTTAAATGAAGAATATGATTCAGCCCATCTCACAACTCCAGGACACTGTGGGGAAAAAGAACACTAAACTGAATAGGTTTTTAATGTATAGCCCAAAATGTTTGCACCTAATTGCCTACATTAAATTTACAGTCAAACAATTTGTACTTTCAAAGGGAGGTAATCAGCAAAATGTTGTTTCACTGCCTCGATTAAATAACCCAGACAGGCCACATTCACATGCTCTAACAAATATTGCTTTGTTGATTCTTTTCAGTTTATTTATCTGCAATAATTAAGGTGCTTTGTCTAAGCCACTCAGCCCAGGAGTTACACGGAGTTATGTTCTATAGGCTAAATAAAGGACATTGCCTCTGATCTGCTGGCAAATTTTAAGAGTGGATCATCCTGACCCAATTAACTTGTCCTGTTAGACTGATTGTTTTTGCTGAGAGATGCAGACAAGAATAGCTTAAGGCCAGGCTGCACAAAGCAACATGTGCTGGCATCCTTAGCAGCAAGGATTAAGAAGAAATGCAGAAATCTTTGCGTATTCTATATATCCCTTAAGGTCACGAAGGCAACGCCCCACTCAGCCACCTAAAAGGCAGAAATTACAATAGGCAAAGCCCAGGCTGTATTTAGTTTTGGAGCTCCACAGCAAATGAGCTTGTCCATCTTCTTTCTGCCAATATCAAGTGGGTGAGTCACACACAGCAGATTTGTGAGATAGAGAGCAGAGATAGATGTGACAAAGGGAGGCAGCTACACAGCCTATTGTGTGCAGCACAGCACCCTGCAGTTACAGCTGAAACACATACACAGGATTACATACATATATAGTGGAGATATTTGAAATATACATATGCCTGGACAGACAAACAGAGCATCTGCGCCCAGGGCTGGCAGCAGAGCCTCTGTGAGGAGAAGCAAGCACTGCCTCAGGTGGGCATGGATATTCCAGGCGATTCCAGCAGGTCCCCAACCCCTCGGCCCCCCCAAAGCCCTGACAACAACATGGGAGGTGACTCAGGGGAGCAGAGGCAGAGGAGAGAAAAGCCCAGCAGCAGCAGGGAACAAAGGAGGGAGGCCAAGGTGGGGAAAAGGGGCATTGCCCACCCACTCCTGCCATTCAGGTACTGCTGGGAGAGCCATTACGGATGGGTGAGAGTAATTTCTGCCTCTATCCATTCTGAATCCACGCTTTCTCAAAGGCAAGCAGCATATGCCATTTGTACCTCGGATTTTTCACATCTTTTCTGAGCACAAATGGAGCACAATGGCATCTCTGAGGGAGGAATTCTGCTTTCTGAAATAGAAGACTGAATTCATGCTTGCAGAGGAGACCTGAAGCTCTAGAGAATGAAAATAATAAAGTCAAATCCTGCCAATAAACATACCTTCTTCAGCATGATAAAAACAGGGAAGGAATTAGCTGAATATTTAAAGCAAAAGCAGATATTTGAGTAAGACAATACCTCTGAGGTGGTGAACATTAAAATTTCCCTTGTTCTTTTTTCCCTGAAGAGCAACCTTTCCAACACAGACACATCTTTTGTTTCCAGACTAATGAAGCACAGAAGATAGTCAAAAGCCTTTGGATAATTTCCATTAATGATACACCTTGTTCATGTCTCAATTCAGATCATACATACCTGGCAAAACTATAACAGCAAGGGTATTTCTTTGACAAAATGGTTTCCCAAACCATGCAGTGAACTCTGTCACTTGAAAATTTCAAATGAAAGTTAAGATTCTTTAAGAATTGTCTTGCCATTTAACCAGCCTTATGTACAACTGTTACTTTCTACTTTGTAGAGAAATCAAGACAGGTTTAATGCAACAATCTTTGGTTTTCTTCATCTCATGTAAAAATGCTGCACCTATTTTCCAACGTGAGGTGCTGAAATACAGATTTTGCAATGATAACAGATGGCCCTTTTACTCTTGCCTTCCTTCTCACTTTCTGAACCGCTGCCCACCTGGTTTTCAACCTCAGACATCTTTCCATGGCAGGTTTAAGAGTTCAGTGGCCTCCCCTCATCACAGGAAAGCTGCACAACTTAAGATGAAAATCACAAATCAACTTCTCCACACCCTGGGAAGCCCAGCAGTATTCTTGTGGGAGGATTTCACAACCATTGATCCCTTCAGTAAAGATTCATTGCACTGCACCTTCTTGGCAAAAGGGCTATTTTCACATCCACTGCATTTGCACCTCTTTGAGAACGAACCTTTTCAAGTATTTATAAACCATTCCCAAAGCTGAGGAAATTTCAGAAAACACAATGTTCCTTCCAGCTTTGCATAAACCTTCTGTCCTGTGTGAGAGCCCTCCAAGCCTCACTGCACGTCTTGTCCACCACAACTTCAGTAGCAGCACCAACACTGGCACATCTGAACATCATCTGCTTCTTTCTCCAGTGTTCCCCCCTGTCTGACCAGGAGATTCTTTTAGTAGCCCAAAAGCATAGCCAACAAGAGGAATATTTTCAGCATCTTCTTGTAAAGGACTTAGTCTTGGCAAGAAGTCAGTAAAGCTAGTTATGCCTCTTCCATGGCTATTGATTCCCATGTTTTGCTGCTCTTACTTTCTAGCAAAAATTAAGAATTAGTGCTGTTGTGAAAACAGTTCCTTAAAGGAACACTTCCTTGGACTTATATTTTCCTAGCTAAGCTAAAGCATATTACTGGAATAACAGTAACACATACAAACCACTGCAATACTAAAAATAAAACATCTGTAAGGATATGCCTCCTCCACCTAATTGCAAACAAGATTAGACAGTGTATGATCAATATAAAATTGTGTTGGCTGCAGAGGCTGTTTTCTACCAATATTACCTAAATGCAAATGCACATTTCATTTTAAAATCATTGTGGTTTTATGTCACCACCATGGAAATTGCTATGCCATCATCATAAAATTAAATTCTTCTCAGAGCTAGAAATGATGGAAGACAAAACCAGTTGCAGCCTGTAGTCAAGCTAATTAAAAATCAGTCCATTGCCAGTGTCTTACACCAAGTTAAATCTCCAAGTTAAGATGGTGTGATATGGTAGCGAGACAAGAACTGCATTAATTAAAAAGTTAAAGGTGAGGCAAAATTCCACAAAAACAGGGTGAGAGCCATGACTGTCTCCAGTACTGGAGCTGAAGGCTCTTCACACATTCAACATGAATTGAAAATTGATTTTCTAAAGCTCCGAGAGGAATCCCTTTCCTCTGTGGGGATCACCAGGGCACCTCCTGAGTGCACACCTGGGGACAGAGCTGCAGCCCAGAGCAGTGAGCACGACAGAGCACAAGCACAGATAATGCACTGCCCCTCCTGCTAAAAGCAAGGATTGAGTGTTAATTCTCCTGCCCTGAAAAGCATTTTCAGTCCCACTTGTCCTTACAGCAAGGAAGCCATTAACACTGTGCCTCGGGAATGAGGGGTAAAACTTAAATAAAACAGTCTCAGGGGTGAAAATCAGATTAATGCATCTTGCCCTGAACATCACCCCAGTCCCCAACCTACACAGTGAAGTGCTCACCTTATCCACCCCCAATCTCACAGGGCTAAAGGGTAAGGCTGGAGGGGTTTTGCCACTTGGGTGGATAAAGGCAGCCCTACCTCTAAAAAAATAATGTATTTTTTTTTTAGATCTACTTTTCTATTTTTATAATTATCGCCCAAATAAGCAGAACACACACACAGAAGTTGCTGAGAATATACAAGTCATATAATCATTATGTTAAGTTTATAGCTGAGATTTTCCCACCTCAACAACTTTAGCAAACACCCACAGGATTCCCAAACAAGGATTTGCCAGTATTTTTACTGAAGGCTAGAAGTTTACTGGAAAACCTCCTGAATTGGCTACCCCTGCTTTTACCCCACAGAAAACAAGAGGATAGGGGGCCCATTTTTAGTATGGGCATCCCTCTAATGAAATAGCAAGGATATAAACTGATAGCTATGATGTGATCATAAATAATGGTGATTTTCGTGTATGCAAATACCATTCACATAGTGGAAAAGAATCATGAAGTAACCAACTGCAGAGACACTTTCAAAAATAAGATTAGAGTGAAATTCAGCTAAATGGAACACTTGCAAATTACCTAACCAGCCATTTACACCTAGAGAGAGCTGGGTGTTATTTTTCTAGAATGAAATTCAACTACTGATTTATTCATTTATCCTTGAAAGTTCAGCATCTGTGGGGTCTGGTTCTCAGTCTGACAATTTTGTTCTGGAGCTCCAAACTGAAAATAGCAAAAGAGAAAAATAATGAGTCACATAAAATCTCAGCCTAGCCTTAAAGGGCATGCATGACCACATAGCCACAGTAATTCACAAGCTACAGCACCAAAAATCTCAGCTAGGAAACAGGAGACCTCAGTGAAGTTTCCACTCCCAGGGAAGACAGGGGTGACACTCAACAACAATCAAAAGAACATTTCACCATCAAACAACCTTTCCATTTTCACTGGCAATTAGCTATGGAGTTTATAGAACACATAATATAAATAGCCAAATTTGACTTTTTTTTGCAGGGGGTGGGAACCAACCAACCAAAAATCCCAACCACAAATCAAGATAATACAATGGCAATTTTTACAATTTATTGATGTTAGCTTCTCAGGGTTTTATTCTACCAACAACTGCAAAGTCTGTGTGTATGTGCATGTTACCAGAAAAGTATCCTTAAAAAAAGAGATTCCCAAATAAATCTGTCAGTCACTTCCAATGCACTTAATGGGTATCCAAGTACACAGTTATCAGTCATTCACAAATAGAACTCTGCACACATAAGAACAGAAAATGGACAGAGATAAAGAGCAGGCAGAGCCTCAAAAATAAGTGCTCATTTACAATTCTTAATGCAAATAGTTGTTTCTACTAAACTCATGCTACTTAGTAAAAATTAATGCTAAGCCAATAAATTAATACTTTTTACAAGCACAAAACAAGCCAAAGAGGATGAATATAGGCTAATTTCCAACCTAAATAATCTGCTTGATTATACATTTAATACTAAAGAGATGTGTTTCAAGCACATTTACATATATAGTCATAAAGCAAAGCTGTATACCAAATGACCATGACCAGAGCAAATCATCAGAAGACTTATTCCCAGAATTGTGAACCCTGTTCTAGAGATAATCAATGAATAAATGCAGAAAATACTCAATGTTTATCAATTTTAGTTCCAGGGATTTGCTGCTTTGCCATGTCCTTGTAAGAAAAGCAGGGAGCAGTTCAGACTGGTGACAACCTGAATGTCTACGGTGACAGCTGGGCAGGTGAGCCAGAGATGCTCACCAGTGCAAGTTACTGAAACACAAGTACCAAAGTACAAATCTCTGTGAAACAGCCTCATCAGCTCGGCCAGACAGACTCTGCTGGTGGAGCCCAAAAACAAAAGTGCCCTGTGAGACTCACCACAGCTCCACCACCTCCTTCATTTGCTTCTGTACCACCTCAGTCATGCTCCTGTGGATGAAGCCAGCTAGTTTTCTTCCCCCACACACCCTCTAATTGCTTTACTCCATCAAGTGTTTCCAGCTGGATGTCACACCTGTCAGCCTCACAGCCCATGTTTCATTACGAACCCTTCCCTTGGCATGATGTGAACATCACAGCACAACCTCACAGCTTCCTGACATATTACAGGACAGGGCAGGAGACTAACCGCCCCTAGCTATATTTGGGACTTCTTGTTCCTTTCACTCTCAAAATATTAAAAAATTGAGAACAATCCAAGCTCCATGAAAAAAAACAAAATCAAGGTAGTGTACATAAGTGACAAAATCAACCTTTACAAGCAATCTCTAAATCTTAACTGTTCTCATAATCCTGCCACAGGCATGACTTGTGCACGTACTAAAAACAAAGCCCTAAACATTTTATAGCATTTTGTGACTCATACGAGTTTTAAACAAGGAGAGATTATAATAGCAAGTAGCAAAGCCTTTCACATAATGTAAACCACTTATTCAACAGATGCAGATGATATGATTAAATATTCCAAAACTATAAATATTATTTCCTTTATATCCCAGAGGATTGATTAAAATCTACATTAGTACAGAAAATACTATATTATGCAAATACATTCACACATTTTATATATGTGTATTGACAATAGAAAAAACATTCTGTAAAAAAAAAAAAAGGCTCATGAACCATAAAAATTGCAGTAAGAATTATTACCCCATAATAACTGCAATAAGGCATTCAGGGACAATGAACCCAGGTATTTATTTCCTCTACTTTTCCCTTTACAGATCTATTTCATATTGTATTTGATACTCTGGTATTTTATGTCCCATAATGACTCTGGAAAATGGTTATGTAAGTAGCTTTAACTAATGTTGTAAACAGGTTTTCAACTATTTCACCATATGTTAAAGATGACAGAAGATGTTACAACAAGTGATGAAATTCATTCACAAAGAATTCATAGGGTTTTATGCTCTAAGGGAAGGAAATCATTTTGGCTGTCTCCCAGAGTGAACTGTTTAATCGGAAAACAGTTGCACTGAATTAACTAGCAGCTCCATCCAGCACAACTCACTGACTCTTCCCATCATCCAAATTTTCATTCAAGAGATAAATCTCTTCTCAGTTAATTGGTAGAAATAAGGGTTTGTGCAGTTGGGACTGCTGGGGCTACACAATATTGTGACAGACACTGATGTACCAGCATCACAGGAGTTCCTTTTAACCTCCTCAAGATCCCAGGAAAACTCCCCATTTGCCACTGCCACTAGACTGTGGAGGAAGCATCACAGCAGTGGGCAGACTGGCCTCTGCAAGTGTGAAAGGCAAAGAGGAACTAGGAATTTTTATCCCAAGAGGAGGAGGAGGAGTAATTTGTCCCTCTGAAAGCATAAACTCCTTAGAATCCCTCTGAGCAAAACAGGGACCTTTAAAGGGGACATGGCTTTTAAAGGCACTCACTCAATATTACTGCTTCCAGAGATCCTTAATGTAAAACATAGCATTTAAAAAGCCATCCTGGTAACAGCCCTCATTTATAAGGATTTAAGCAGACCTGCTCAAAGGCATTCACATGTCAGGCTATGAATAGGTGCTGCTGTAGATAGCAAAATACATGATTGCCTTCTCTGAAACGCAGCAAAATACTGAGCTCACTTGGAACTCCATCTGCCTTAACACTGAGGTGAACAGTGTCATTCTTTTATTTTTCCTTTAAATACCAGTTGACATTGGTACATTTTCCATTCCACCAAAAATCTCCCTGGTGTTTTGCATCTCCTCAAGCACAGTTAAAGTATACCCGTAAAACCTGACTAATTTCCAATTTATAAAAAGTAATGCAATTATCTTGTTCAAATTAGATTTAATTACAAAGCCTCTGAGCAGTCTAAGAATATTTTTTGATACACGCTCAGCTGAAAACTGCCATCACTTTCAGCAGGGAACACAACGTCCGTTTCTGGTTGTGTCTCTCCCCTTCCAGTTTGATCACGTCTGGTTAATTACACCACTCTGGCACATCTCCTCAAATGGTATCTGGTTTCCAAGCTGAAACATCCAAACCCAAAGGAAAATGCTAATAACCTTTCAGAGACAGTACATCCAAACCCCCTGCGATCAAGGAAAAAAACAAATCCACAGGAAACTGGTATCCACCCATCCAACAAAACATCTCCTATTTTTTTCCTCCTTCCAGCAACGCCACAGAGATCTGGTTTCCAAGAGCACAACAGGCTGCTGCTACGTGTCAGCAGCAAATAATCAAAAATGCTATCAGGATGTAGGTGAAGATGGAAAACATCCCACTTACCATCTCTCTCAGAATACACACTCCAACAGCATCCACAGTACCTGCATGTCAGTATTCTCCAACTGCCTCTGTTGTTTTCACCCCATAAATTGGCATCAGAAATAAGAGCCAAAGAAAGTGATAATAATGTAGATAGGGATGCTGAATGCCACATTCACTTACCTGCAAAAGGAAAAGGACAGGGTTTGAGCTCACTAATCACACTACTTGGCTAATCTTATTAGATGGCTGCTAATTATCTCTGACAGAAAGAAGGATTACACGAGGCAGGCAGAGAAATAGGGTTTTTTTAATAGATATAGAAATGTTTTTAATGGACATTGATTGGTTATATTGGGAAAAGAAACAAATAATATATTCATCCAGAGATCATAAACATTTCCCTTTCTGTTTGCTGAAGAGCAGATGTGACAATGGAACAGGTGGTGGAAATATAAACCCTCCTAAAGCCTCCAGGGTGTTTTCTCAGGAAGTGTCTAATGATTGTCACTGGATCTGTTGCAGCGCTTGCTTTATAGGCTAACGTGGTGCAGGGAGTTGCTGGGGTTTTGCCAGTGATCTCCTTGGCAACTGGCTGCTCAAAGGAGCCACAAATAGAAGCAGTAAACCCCACTCCCGATTCCAGGCTCACAGCAGTTTGCACTTCTAACGCTCACCGAGCAAGAAAATCCACATCCTACAGAGGCAGGGTGCTCAGAAGAGCACGCATTCCCTCCCTTAACATACTACAGCCAGAGATGGGGGAACAGCAACCTGATTTGTGCACCAGTTATATGACAAAATAACGGAATAAATGATTTTTAAAAGGTTTCCAAGATGATCCGTTTTACAAGGAAAATCTTAATTAACAAGAGCGCAGTGTTCACACAGATTTCCCAGTAATTCAAGGTCCTCATTTGGGATCCTCAAGCATCAGAGAAAATGAGAATTTATTCTCGTCTATTTTAAAGATTTATTATAGTGACTTAATATGATTACTTATTTCTGCTTAGCCTACAATACAAGCATAAATTTATTAAATGTAGGTCACCCGTGTATTTTACATAGACAATAAACAGCAAACAAAAACCTAGAAAGAGTAATTTGCTGTCAGCTGTTCTGAATAACCACTTCATATATTATTTAACTGCATCACTCCAAGAATAGCAATTCATAATTCATGCTCATTAAATATAAGTTTTATTTTCTTCTGCTTTTTTATTGTTCCTCATTGGTAAAAAAAAAAGGGTTTTTTCTTTAATAAAAAAGTATGACTATTACAAAAGAATTATTATCTTTTATCTACATAGCAGGTTTATTTATACAAATACATTGGAAACTAAGATATAACTTCATAATATTTTACAGATAAAACTAATCATCTTCTAGGAAGGATTTCTAGAAAAGAATTAAGATCAATCCTGACAAATCAAATGGATTTTAAAACATCTTTCAATATAAAATGTGGATGCTTTCAGGGAAAGGTATTCCCTGAGTTACTCAAACACAGAGTTCATGTGTTAGATAACACCATGCACAGATTCCCCAACAAAGCAAGCACAACCAAAATATAAGAATATTGCATGCCACTAACTAATATCAATGTCATAATCAAGGTCAAAATTAATTTAAAAGCCTCTTGCAATCTTTTAACAGAGAAAATACCAAAGAAATGCATAAGTAAACATCAGAAATACAGACACCTTCATAAAGAGAAACAAAGTACGTGCTATGTTCAAGATAGGTTATGATCTACGTAATTCATTTCACATTTATACACAATTAAAAGTTTTTACTTGAATAAATACATAGTTCAATTTTAAAATCTGAAGCAGCTTTTCAAGTCTGTAAAGATTTCACGATACAAAAACATCTCTTACACTGTCTTGTTTAAGCTAGTACAGTTATGGCAGAACTTGGACCTTATTATCTCTTTAATTAGAATTAAACAAATATGTGTGGTTCAAAAGGGACTCATTATGTGCACTTGACACGATGAAGATAGAAATAAAGGGGTACATGAGCTGGCCCAAGTTTCAGACACAGCACAGGGACATCACTCCAACCCAAGCTCAGTCCCATCTACTTTTCAGCAGCAATGCTCCTGAGATAACTTGCAGAGATCTTTCTGATATGCGTGCACAATGTTGTCCTGAGTCACACAGAAAAAGTGATCCAGTGTCACACAGAAAAAGTGATCACAGCCAAAGTGATCCATGGGATTCTCTCGTTCAGCCTCTACCAACACAAGGTGCACAGCCTGAAGAGGGGCGGTGTATTTGGAATTAAACTGCCTTATAATGCTCAGCTGCCAAGCTGAGGGGATCCAGTCTGATTAGGTACACCCTGTATTTTGACTGTTTACTCTGTCTTTTGACTGCTCTTCCAATGGAAGTGCTGAGCGTTTGGAAGCTCATCTTTGTATGAGCAAATGAGTTACGCTTCTCAGTGAACAAGCATCTCATGAGGCAACTTCCTCCCTTTCCATGAAAACTTCCTTCTGTTTGTAGTCTGGGGTCAACACACCAGAGCTAATCCCTGTTTAACATCTCATCTGAAAGCTTCCTCAGCTGCTGATCACATGAAGGACCTGGGCAGGTTGAAAGGAATGAGAGCAGCGAGTGCCCACTGACTTTAAAGAGATCACACCAAAGGTCTCAGTTTGACAAAAGCAATGACTAAAGGATTTAAAAGTTTGGCCTCAGGTGCACAAAGTGGTTGACAGCAGTTTTATAGGTACTTCTGTAGAAGAGTAACAGATTTGATGCAAGCCCTTACAATCACTGAGAAAAGGACAAGGTGTACATATATTCCCCTTTACCCCTTTGAGGAGGAATGCCAGCAAGGAACTAAACAATCTTTGCAATGTGTTGCTGGACTGGAGAGAAGACCAGCTACCCAAAAAAAAATCACAGCACAGCATTTCTGCAGTGTTTAAGACTAAGTGTCCGTGACAAGCCCACAAATGGTTAGGAATGGGAAGTTGTTCTTTGCTACCAAATTTCTGCTAACTGAAGAAATCAGAGCATTATTTCACTAAAAAAACCTCCACAAACCTAACATGAAGAGATATAGACCATTGTAAAAAAATGTTCTAAATGACAGAATAAAATGTACTCATTGATTCAAGGAGAAATTTATGAACAGACATTTCTCATTAAAGGCACTAGCAATTAAGTTATTTACAACTGTTGCAATTCCAAGGCTTCATTTCTTGAAGGGAATTATAAAAACCAAGGGCTCAGGTTATTTTCTTCGGCTGCAAACAAGTTACCATGGGATAAATGAGCAGACTTGCCACAAGAAACAACCTAAGAATTTTTATTTGCTTTTTCAATGCCCAATTTTCCTTAGCAAGAAGACAGTGAAAAATTACTCCAAGCTTGTCATATGCTTCCACCAGCCTGAATGTGTTCTGTAAAGGAGATGAGAGAACCACCAGAAGAGCTGGCCCCTGTTCTGAACCACAGCCAGGCAAGATTAAGAGGAAAAGAAGCAAAACCAAATCAGCTAAAAAATTATGCAGGAGATCTACGCTAAAATCGCTGAAGGTGTGAAAAGCAGAATAAAAGATACTGCCTCATCTGAAAAGACAGAGAATGGGATGGAAGCAGCACCTGAGCTGACCAAAAGTCTTAGAAATCACAACATAGAATATTAAGTTCATATGGAAAGACAGAGATTAAAAGAGCAGCATGACAAAAACACATGCCAAACACACACAAGTCTGAGGGAAATAAGGTAGTCAGAGCTGACAGAAGAGGGATGAGCTCTGAACAAACCCAGCCAAGAGAAAACCATGGCAGAAGCCAACTTTACATCAGGGGAAGTGAACAGAGAGCGACAGATTTTAGAGCTCCGCAGTACGAGAAGCCAAGCCAAGAGACTCAAGGTTAGCAGAGGATCAGTGTGAAGTAGGAAGGCATTATTCTTTTCCCTTCCACTTCAGTGCAACCCGCTATTTTATAGCGAGGTGATATTAAGAAGGCAAGAAAACCTACACCTGCATAAGGTAAACACAGTTATTTAAGGAGTAGAAATAAGAAAAGCACCAGTCATAATACAGGTAAGGGGAAAAAAAAAGCACCAAAATAGGAGGAAATCTAGGAGAACAAGTATGAACACAAACCAAATACAAGATTTGAACCTATAGTAAATTTCCATAGACTAGGGTATGAGGTAGGAAGGATGCAATTGAGGAAGATTTAGAATAGAATGAAAAGGCAGCATGAACAAGTCTGGTCAAGTGACAAAGCATCAGATCAATGTTGAGTGAAGGACCAGCACAACTTCCAGCTCCATTTACGTGTGGTTGGCACCCAAAAGTCAAAATGATGCCAATGGCAGGGTACCTTCTCTAAAAGTATGCAGGATTCTGAAAATTGGGACTTTTGTCAAGATAAATAGATGCTGGCAAAGACAGATGTGATATTCTCTGCAACAAGAAAAAAGATCCAATACAGCAAAATAAAACCTGATACACTTTAGGGAAACTCATCATTAGTCCCCAGTCCACACATGAGCAGTCAAATTTTGCACGGGTTTTACTCAAATCTAACATTGTAACCCTGTTTTCCAGGTGATATTGTTACTCTCTGTTTCTAAAAGGTTATCTTTATTTTAAAAAATAAATAAAATTCCCTTGTATAAATAAATAAATAAAGATGACATCAACACAGTATGATTCAAGTTTTTACTGTCTGCAGTCAGTCAAGAAACAAATCTGGGAAGGTTTTGTCTATACAAAAGTGAATACTAACATTGTGAAGTGTCCCTTTGCTCCATTTGTATTTCAAAATTTATAAAAGGATCAATTGCACCTTTCAGGCACCATTTTCCATGCCCTGCAATTCACTGTTAACAAAGGCTGTTGAGAAAAAAAGGGATATCCAGAAGACTTCAAGACACAACCCCTCCAGACTTTTAAGGTTTAAAATGGTCCATGACATTTTTTGAAACTATTTCTGTCAGCAGAGGAAGACTTGCATTTGCTTGAAAAGAAAAATCCATTATTCTTTAAGGAGCAGGGTTTTCTAGAGAACATGAGCACTGTTCACCTCATCAAAGTAACTTGGGGGTCACGAAAGTCACTCTGCTGACCACAACTGCTGGAAGCAAAACCAAAAAGAATCTCTGAACCATTGCGTTGCAGTCAGATACAAGCAACTAAAGTGAAAATGCCCAAGGCAGCTGTTTTAATAAAACATTCCATCCACAATTCACTGTCTCATGCTGTTTAACACCTAAGATAAGCTGCAGTTAAAGCACATATCCACTGTACATATTATTTTCAATCGCGCAGGAACACGCTCACATAGAGACAAGAAAAAACTCAAAGGCTGCATTAACAAAACCTGACATGATACTTTATCCTCCTAGAAGAGGGACTGGTAGATCATGAGTGCTGTAATCATGGTACAGGCAAAAAAAACTCAAAAAACACCCAACAGAAAAACCCTAACAACAAGAAAGCAAAGAACCCAAACCCAACAGAACCAGAGAAAACCCTGAATAATTCCTGAAAACAGAAACTCACTCCATATATATAACTCCATTAGCAGGCAAAAATATAAAGTCAGCAAATGCTTTTCTAGAGGTAAATGCTCTCATTCCAATTCACAATAAGCAGTAAGGGCAGGAAAGTGCATCTCCTTACTCTTTGGCTAAAATGAAATAGTTTTTCTGCCCCAAATCCCATGAATGCACACCACATAAACAGATGTATAAACAAAACCAATGTAGTGTTTATGTCCTGGAGTTTTAATCTTTCAACAATTACAAATGGTTTCAGCTTTAGTTTATGCAAGGTTGTGACAAGCTGAAATGATGAGAAATTGGGAAAAAACCCCAGCTTAGTTCACAATGAAATCTCTGACACAGTGAGCATTAATTTGCATTTCAGCAGAAATTCATCATCTGACCATATCACAGATATCCCCCACGCACAGTCTCTCTCTTCCTTTTACTCTTGGCTGGGTATCTTTAGGTAAGAATTTTGGAAAAAAAAAAAATAAATTAAAAGGTGCCAGTTGCAAGGGTTGTATCAAATGGAGAGTGAAGAGAAAGCTGTGGCTGGAATCAGATTTTTCCACATGATTCCTGCATATATGTCCTGAATCCCAAAAGGTCCCTGCGGAAACCTGATGTCTTTTCAACTCCTAGGTATAGTTTTAAACACAAAGACTGAAAACACAGTGCAAGGATTATCAAGGGCCTCCAAAAATCACAGGCAAGTGCTGCACACACTGGCAGCAACACTTACCTGAGAAGGCTGATAGAAAACACAGCCCAAAATTTGATGAAAAGAACACATTTTGCACATTTGTCAAAGTTTTACCTCCTACACTTTCTCTCTTATTTGTTTTGTCAGAAAAACAGTAAGTAGCTTTAGAGTAGTTTTAATGCTTTCTTCACTAAAATAATTCCTATTGCTTTTGGTACAGTTCCAGCAAATTCCACAGCTGAGGAAAAAAATGAAAATCAAAGAGATGGCTTTTGATCCAATATTTATTTCTTGAAAGGAAAAACCCTTTCATCACAACACAGACATTGTTTTCTGCGTACCTTATTTGGCATCCAGTCAACTCTTGGCACTTTATCCAGAAGTACCAAATTTCACCTCATGGAACTGGCATTCACAAGTGTTATATATCCCACAATTATTTCAAGTCAACCTCATTAAACACCAAACATAAGCACATCATAATAAACACTGCAGTAATGCCAGAACACAAAAAAAGTGTCCATTGGGGGTGGGGTTAAGGGCATTATTTGGTAGAAGAGACTGATTAAAAAAATATAAGACAGACTTTCAGAATTTAAAAAGCAAAATCAGCCACCCTTCTAGAAGAAACATGCTTCTGTTGAACTACAAATTATGGAGCTGACTAAAGAAATCAGAGTGCAATTCTCTGCCTCATGCTGTGGAAGAGTTTAATCACCATGTTTTTTCCTAGCTCTGTGTGCTATGAATTTATGAATTTCAGGTAAGTTAAGCATGCTTTTCACACCCTGGAACAGCCTGAGATGTTTGCCAGGTATTATCCCTAATATCTGAAACCAGCTGGAGCCCAGGCAGTTGCTGTACCCATCTCAGAAATTCCAAACACAAAGGAGTCAGACACAGAGAGGGCTGAATTCAGGTGGAAAGCAATCTAAGAATCCTGCAAAATCACACCTGGACATCTCTGTACCTGACTCTGCAAGAAGCCTCCTGCTAAATGTTCCCCAAAAGGTGAATTCAGCTCTGAACATTTATTCACATCAACAGTCCTGCTGAGATGTTATGAAGTAATAAAGCAGTTGTGCTTTTGTGCTATTGTCAGATGCACAAAGGCAATTGTGCAGCACACTCAGAGCAGGGCCACTCATTTATTGACTGCATTTTGCCATGGTTACCTGGATTCATGAGCTACAGGAAAGCAAGGATTTATGTTGATGCTGTAGGAAACCCAGGAGGGTGATATGCAATATTGATGAACTAGACTAATAAGAGTATTACATGAGGACACTGGAAGTTGCTTTGGGAAAATATGTGGGGAAATAACACAAAACCAAGCCTGCTGAAGAGTTTTTCAAAGAACTGACCTTTACTATTAATAAAAGCAGAACACACAGCAATGAAAAATGCAATTCTGGAAAAGCTCTGCAATTTACTAGGATTTTAATTTCTGTCACTTGGAGCACCTTTACCATAACTTTGCCAGAAAAGTCCTTTAAAAATAAAGTAGTTTGCAATCTACTGTGAAAAACAACTTATCTAGGGCTCCTATTTTCAAGTATGATGTACATTCCCACAGGTGAGAAAGGCACTGTGGATCCTTTTTGTATCAGTTTGCTATTATTGGTTCTGTGCAGGTTAACATATTTCCATCTCTCAGTTCTCAGATTATCTAGTTTATTTCTCCAAGTTATTCAGACTGTTACACATTCCTTTTCATACAATTTTTTTTTTTTCATACAAGAGCAGCAAGCAATTCAAGTCCAGCAATACAAACACTGTGCAGGTGAGATTCATATTATTGGCACCATTAGTAAAAGGTGACACATTACACATGACAGTGCAGTGCCACTGGCAAATATATTTTATTTGAGTGAGTCAGTGAAGAGCTCTGCACAAATCAAGTGATCTCTACCTGAAGAAAGGGCACATCACCTTCACCTACCAGGCAGCTTTGAGAAAGAATTTTGCCAAAAGCATGGTTTGAAGGCAGTGATAGAAGCTGCGGTGGAACAGAAAGTTACAGTTCAACGTCACACAAAGTTTCCAGGTGTAGCACTTCACCAACACAGCTGCAGAGGTTCCAGACTACAACTTCAGCATCCAGGTCAGACTGAACAGAGCTGCCTATCCCACTCTGTGCAGACACACACACACACAGAGAATCCCAAAAAATGAGTTATTTCAGAGTAGAAGAACAGGAAGACAGTGAAGGCTGGGAGAGATCATTAAGCCACACAGATTCCCCAATGTCACACTGTTCTTTGGAAAGCTGCAAAGACTATTTGGGGAGCTCCACAGCACGTTCAGAAAGTATGGCTGTACGTGTCAAACCCAGGCTGTGCTGCCTCTAGAGAGACCTGGCAAAAGGCTTGCACAGAAACACCAACACAGGGCACCACTGCAGCGGTCAGCCCCAATTATTTACAGGAAAGAAGAAAGTGTCACTGCTTTAAGAACTTACTTCCATTCTCCTAATAGCCACTGGTTCAGTGATCACAGCTTGTGAAACAGCTTGCTTTTCAGCTCACAGCCAGAATGCAATTCAACTAGGGGCAATGCAAGATTTCATATGAAAAGCTACAGCAATGACAATATGGGCAAAGTTTCTGTCTCCCGTTTATTTCCACCCTCACTGCTGACAGGGAGGTTAGAGCTTCCCCAGGGGCTCTGGGCATCAGGTCAAGGTCTGCTGGGTAAGCAAGCAGGAGCACACATTTGCCTAGAAACTGCATAACAGAGCGGGAGAAACACGAAAATATCTAGCGAGCCTCTTCATCCTCCAGATTCCCTTCAAAGACCCTGAGCCCTTTGGAGGAAACAGAAGTGTTCTCAGCCTTTCAGAACACCAGGACAGCACCAGTGAAACTACCATGCTCAGTTTATGCTGAGCTCCAAGCCCTTCCAGCAGCTGGCTGGCCATTTGCTCCTCCTGACCCCTGGGAGCTCCACACACACACAGGTTTTCTTTCTGTTACTATTATTACTGCCTCCACCCTAACAGGCCTTCCAAATTTGTGCCTCCTGTGCCAAAGACAAATACTTAAACAATAAAATTTAGAGACAAAATGGAACCATTGTGGTTATGTTCTCCTTTAACACATGATTTTCTCCCCAGTTCCTTATCATTTAGATGGTAAAAAGGTTGAAGACAAGGACCAGGTCCTTACCTCATGCAGAATGCAGCATAAAACGCCTCTGAGGGTAACTGTGAATTCTTTACTACTATTAAAAAACAACTTTCAATTTATCTTTACTATATAGGAATTTCTCAGCTCGTGCTCTTCAGCATCTCAAAACAGCAACTGAAACTGAAGGCTGTTATTTTTCAGACTATCTTTCCTTTCTTGACTGCTTTCTCACTATAAGCACACCATCCTCTCCTCCCAAAGGCATCCTACAATCATCCTGCATTGACATCCAATATTTCATTATGACTGTCCAGTGAGTGGCATGCATGCAGAAGATAACCAAAACAACAAATAATTAGCAGGTTTTGGCTGGCTGAATGCCTCCTGCAAAGAAAACAGCAATTCATCTCCTCACAAGAGGCAAAGGAAAAGACTGAAGGAGCTCCAAGACATCTTGCATTAAGCCATCATATTCCTTCCCTACAGTGTAATTGCTTACTTAAACACATTAAGAGAACTAAGAGTTTCTGTGCAGTAAACAGAGACAGTGCCCCACGCCTCCTCCCTTTTCACTCAGCTTTAAAATCAACTGAAATAATGTAAAAGTAATTGGAGTGATAAGTCAGAGCTATGTTTTATTTCTTTTTTTCAAATTAAACAGTTTCAGCTTTAACTGGTGACAAAAACTGAATTGGATTTTTCAATTTCCTAGATTGTCATCAATTGCTTTTTCACTGTTGTACCTTCTCTGGGCTTCCTTCATTTTGTCTGGACATGATTGAAAATTAACTGGAACACAAAATGGAAATATTGCTCCTCTCTATTAGGAACATTTGCCAGTGTTAGCTGGAAGTCTGCATTCCCTCTCTGCCTGTCATCCCCTCATACTGAAAGTGGAGGCAAAAATGCTTTTATTTCTATCTCAGGCAGGAACACAGCCCCTTCTATGTGGTGCAAATCCCTCATCTCCCCTCACCACACAGCACAGATGGAGAAACCAATTCCCAAATCCTAGTGGAACCAACAGAGGGAGGACATTTGCGAGTTAAATCAACCTTTTACAAACCCATGTCAGAAATACCAGCAGAGAACCATGTAACTGAACAAATACCACAGGATCTCCCATCTTCTTCCCACTCTGGAGCTCCAAACCCAGTGGGATAGAGCTGGGGGAAGCGGATCTCTAACACTGAACATTCCTGAAATTCTGCCTGCACTGCCCAGCTCAGCTTATGGAATAAGTGGCTGCAGACAGCTGGGCCCTTCCAAAGCTATCCAGCACGAGAGCAGGAGGCTGTTCCTGCTGACAGCCCTCCCCACCTCACACCAGTGCCTCAGAGAGCCCCAGTGAGGTCTGCAGCTCAGACTTGGTAGTTCCTGCTCCTCAGCAGCCTCATGCCTACAGCCCCATGTGCTTTTGGGCTCATCAGCCACGTGGGCACTGCTCTGAAGACACATGTGGCCGGAGAGAGGAGCCACTTTCCCTAAAGAGGGAGGCTAAGATTAGCTCCCTGCACCCAAAATGCCTGCCTCTCGGATTGAGTGGCACCCTCTGAGACATGGCAATGGGAAAAGAGGCCAAGCTGCTATTTAAGTCCTCAAACCTCTTCTAGGAACTGCACTGAAAAACAGTACCTTTGCATTGAAGGAAGAGAGGTGTTACATTAAGACTTTGTTGAAATTGTGTGCAATACTGGAGAGCAATGAATGGAGAAAGTGAGGCAGAGGAGTGAGAGGATGGGCAAATTGTTACTCAATACATAAACACTGCCAAGTATTAATCAAGTGTTTCTCCCTATATCAAGTTCATGGCATCCAGAACAACATAATGTGAAGATTTTCACCCTAATTTCTCTTCATATCAAGAGAGCATCAGATTGTCCTTCCAGTGAGCAGGGTCTGCTTTGAAGCCTTTACACATGACAAATTATCAATCAGAGAGAACAAAATTACTTCCCATCCTCTCTCATATTTCCACACTTACACATCACCACATTTCCAAAGTGCTTCCAGTGTTAATATACCCAATTCTTTTAAATAAGAAAATACATATGTATTAGCCACATAAAAAGTTTCAAAACCATACATAAAAATCTGCAAAATCTACAGCAACCCATGCTTATTAGCACATCTGTGCGAGTTAAAGTGGATGCCATTGATTCAGCTCATCAGATAAACGTGTTTACCATCAGCTATGCCTCTCCCATACTCCCAGTATAAAACTCAATGACAGATACACGATGCAGACTCTTAAAAAGGACAAAACAAGCAATGATGACTTGTCATCAGTGATTTCATGCAGAAGCTTCCAGTCCTAAGTCCCTATTTGCATAAATTCGAACTCATGAATAAAGGAGTTCTAAGAGTAACTACCTCAATAATCAGTTTTTCCACCACTGCCATTTTTCAGCAGCAAAATAGAAAACCCAGTCCTGAGGAAAATGTGCTCAGTGTCTTATGCATCTGAGGAGGTAAGCACAAATTATCCTGAAGTTGGTTTAAATAGCTTATTTTTTCCCCTTAAAAATTCCACTAAAAGTGAAAGAGAAAATGCAAAGGGAAGGAGTGTGCTGAAGAAACTGATGAGTTTCACATTTTTCATTTTTCTTCCCCTCCGCAAAGATCATCCTGTAGCATTTCCAGATTGATTTTTGAGACGCCAGTGAGGGGAGATAACTTACATCCAGGCTTTAATCCCACCAGTGCTACTGTCTACAAGTGGTGGAACCCACAAGAGAAGCCAACAAAGGCAAATCCAGGTAGTATGAATTCAACCTGCCATGGCAGGGATATAGCTAAGTAACTAAATACACCCTGAGCAAAAGCAGCAGCTTTTTTTGGCTGCTAATCCTGAGATGGCGTCAGTTTTTGATAGCTCGTGCTATGAAACACATCAGTGCTTGAAGTGTCCTCCTGGCTGGCCCCAGTCTGTGTTGCTGCAGTCAGATGACAGCCAGAAATCCCCCTGACCAGCTTTCTTTCCACTGTTACACTTTCACTTACCCAGCTCAGCCTGTTTATTGCAGACTTCACTGGATCAAAACTGTGACATCGATATTAGAAGGGGATTGCTCCTGCTAAAATTGTATTCTTGCAGGGGTACAAATACACAATCAACTGCTTACAGAGTGAGTAAGTAGTGCAACCCTATTAAAGACTAACCACTTTGGAAAAATGTTTTACATTTCACCACCTTACCTTCAGGTCAGTAAACTGCATTAAAAACATTGGACCAAGACCTCCAGTACAGCAAACAGCTTCCCTACAAGCTCTGAAATACATCACCCACAATATTGTGTGCTGCCTCTCAAGCTGCCAATCACAAAGCATTGCTGCTGGTTGGTTATACTGTGTATGAAAGTGGTTCAGAAGTTACAGCACAAGACTACAAATTGATCCTTCCTGGGTTTATTCCCCGCCCTATTTGTGATTTGCAGCGAAACAAAGAGTACTACATCAACTCCAAACTACCTGAGGCTTTGAGGACACAGACAAAGCAAGGTGCTCCAAACTGTGGAGCACTGGAATTGCAGAAAAACCCCTGATTTTAGTTTGGCTATTAATTACTGTGTTATTTCATAAGTCAAATACATGGAAACCCACCCTTTGCTGCAGCAGTACAGGGACATTTATCAAAGGCCCCTTTACAAGGCTCTGGTGTCCAACCAGTAAATCCTGTGCATGATGTGTTCTACTCAGTAAGGTAGCAAGCAGCACCCTGTATTTCACATTAAGCCAGAGAGGATGAAAATTAGTTAATAATCTATAAATCTTGGCTGGTGTTGCCCGCTGCTTTGCCTCTCTGTTTTGATTGCAAACTGGACAGTTTTTATTGCTGCCACATCATCTCTAAGCTTCCTCTTGCTGATCAGAGCCCTCTTGTCACTCCTGTATTCCCCTGATTCTCCAACTCTGTCTATGCCCTGCTACTTTAGATTTCCTGTGTTCTGTTCTGTTGTCACTTTTCCTTCCTCTGTTCTCCTAGGAAATCTGCCATATTTCCATTTCTGTGCCCTATCACCTCTATCTGACAGTCCAATCTTGCAAACACAGATTTGTGCTGGGAGACTCAAGATGGCAAGCTAGCTTATTCAAATCTGATTTTTAAGCTTTTATTCAACAAATAACCAAGTCACTTCTTTTTCACTTTGGTGTTAGCTGCTTTTGCTATCATTACTGCATTTGGCAACTAAAATAAAAAGCTCCTTTGGTGAATTTGCTAAAAAATATAATGAAGAAAATAGTGCCATGGAAGCATTCAGAAGATCAGATTTCAATAACATTAATTCAGTAATACTAAATATACTTATTTCCACAGAGGCAAGAACATATATACCATGGCATCAGAAATAATATATGCAAATATTTATCCAATATACAGCAACTTTATTTGAAAAGGCTGTTTCAGCCTGATCACAGGTGCATTTCAAATTTGACAAGTAATTCAGCTGGAAAAATAACCATCATGCTATACTGACATGCTCCTCTTGCCTTGTCAGCCATTGGCCTCACAGCTCCACATCCTACTTGTGCAGATTTGACAAAGACAAGTACTCATTTTCCTCTCCATGAAGGGATGTGAACCCCCACATCTCCCAGCCACAAGCTTCAAACCTCTGTCCTGAATCAGCAGATTGTGGATTAAGAACAAAATTTCAACACAGTCTCGAGGTGGGTTCCCTTTGAGATCTGTTGTGAGGATTATTCTGTTTTGAGATAAACATTTCAGCATGGCAGAGGGAAGGATGGAGGGGGGAGATGACATTTGACTTAGGGAACCCAGAATAGAATGGAGAACCCCTATCACGTAATGTGGAAGGAATTATCATGTGCTCATACCAATAGGCCACCAAACATTGATGAATATGCGCTCAGCTTCTTTTTTTCCTTTTTTTTTTGTCCTATGCATGTTTCTGTGGTCATTCTCCCAGAGAAGTGAATGTCCCTCAGCAGATTTATGGCAGCCCAGTCACGCCCTGCACCGGCATCTCTGAAGGCAGAGGATCAGCTCTGCTTCCTGCCTGCAGCACATGAGCTCATCCTCCCCTGCTCCCAGCCACACGGGGCACACGGACAGGCAGCAAGGAGGGCAAAGCTGCTCTCCTCCAGCCAATCCATACTAAGGGGCTTACACTGCAAAGCAAAGGAAGTGCTGAAAGAGGATACAAATAGATTAATATTACAGCTCGTAAGCAATCCCAGGAAATTAAAAACGGCCTGCCTGAACAACACAGAGGCTGGTGTGCTACAGGCATCCTCCCCAGCTCTCACCATAGTAACCAGGACAGCCAAACTGTCTGTGCCTGGCAGCTCAGGCATTTAGAGCTGAGAATGTTTTCCTCCATTTCTGTAACATAATGGGTAATTGAGCAAAAAACTTCAATCAAACAGCTGAAAAATAATAATCAAAACCTAAAGGAAATGTCCTTTTTAAAAAAATGTATTCACAGAGCAAAGGGAGAGAGAAAGCTAAGAGTTGTTTAACATGGGTTCCTCACACAAAGCCTTTTCATTACAGAGATATCTTAATAAACAAGATATATATATACACACACACACTCTGAACATGATCGATCTTGCATCCCATCACACATCACAGATATTTTGTATTTGTGTGCAATGAGATCCTTTATTTTGGTAGCTACCAATTCTAGCAAAAACACTTGTCTATATTTACGTGTTATACTGAAATAGTATTTCCCCAAAGTTCTTCTGCTTGAAATGTACATAAATAATCAACAGCTAGTAGCCAAAATGAACAAACAGATAAATTACAATGAATACACTTTTTTTTTTAAATTGTTCTTTTCAAGCTTTATGGTAAGCTTTCAATAGAGAGCAAGTGGAGCAGATGAGAATGGTAACTGCTGTGTTTGTGCTCTGTGGTGAGCACACTCCTTTAAGCTCACCCTGGAAGGTCAGGCTTCAATCACACCCTCCAGCTTGCATCTTTCCGGCAGCTCACAAGGATTGTTTTGCTGATACCACCATGTCAAAGCGACCAGCTTTCCATCTGTACATTCCCCTAATATACTTCAAATTCCTAAAAAAAAACCACCCTGCTCTATATTTCATTTGCAGTTCTTCAGCTGTACTAAAGTTAGCCAACGTGAGGACACAGACACACAGAGTAGCTGTGCAACAATCCCCTGCTACAAAGCACAGAAAAGATCATTCAGGATCATCCTCTCAGGGTCGTGTCAGAGGAGGGAAACAAACCCCAGGGAGCCACCATCAGACCTCCTGGCTGATCCAGGAGATGAGAACATCTGCATGCTACAAATCCCATGCTGAGGCCTCAGACCAACACCAAGCCCCTCTGGCCACACCTGCCTCCAGCACCACGGCCTTACATTTACATAAGGGATTTCTGAGGTCCAGCTATAAATTCCACAGTTAGAGACTTTTTATATACCTAGGGCTTGATTCCTACATTTGAACTCAAATAGAATGTACTTTTCTTCCTTCTCCGTGAACACACAGACCTCATTTCTCACAACGTAATTCATCACAAAAAAGGCTGCCAGCACTGCCATTTTGTGCTGCCTGCCACACAAGATTTTGCTGAGATAGCCATTAGTGCTAATGCTTGTCCTGGCAATGCATCACCCTGCTGAATAGATCTGCTTGATGCAATTATTTGAATTACTTAAAATTAGTGAAGTGCCAATCATTTGTTCAGCAGGGAGGAGATGCATACATTTTCTAGCAATAGTCAACACAAAGCTGTCATAGTCAACCAAAATGGATTCCTGTCCTTAAATTCCTCTTAGGGTTACAAAACACTTTAAATTAAAAGCCACTTGGGGTTTAGTTAAGTAGCGATTTAAGAAAAGTTATGAAGAACTCTAAAGAGACAGAATGAATATACAGCAATTCTAAGCACGGACGTGCAAGTACTCGACTCACATAATTCCCCAAAACTACCACAAGTCACTAAGCACTACTTAGGAATTCCACAAGCCAATGGAATATACTAAAAATATAACACCTGGGAAGAGCAACTGAGTTGTGCACTTTGGATAGCACCTCTGCCTGGAGCTGCAGTGCCTCGGATGCACACCCCTGTCCCCGGGAGGCAGCGGAAGTGCTGGAGATCAGTCAAAAATGTAAATCCTCCCCGGATGAGCCACCAGCTGAGAGTAAACTCACTGCTGTTAGGCACCCTCATATCATGTTTACAAGTCATAAGAGGTCCTGGCTATCAGCAAGCAAATTTTCTGGGGGTTTAGAGAACCAGAGAGCTGCAAGGGAAACCGCACGGGTTTCTCAGCACACAGTGAGTGGCTGTTCTCTATTCATGGCTGAATATTCCCTTTTAACTTCAACAGACAATTCGGATATGAAGGTACATAAATACGGCAGCAAAATAGTTGTAAAGAATTTTACTGCCCCTATTAATTTCCACAGAACACAACTATAAAAAGGAAATGGAAGCAAAATTACAGTGATTGTTGACTATCCACTCCACATATATTTTAACTTCCAGATATTTTTACTTTACAAACAATTACTGCTTGCCTTGAAATGCTGTGCCCTCTCAGGACCTTGCCCCTGCTTTTTTCCCGATAGCCCCATCATCAGGGCAGCAAACACCAGTACTGACATGCCAACCCTTGTGTGCCTGGTAGGTTTGGTCACAGTTTATACCCATTCAGAACGAGTACAAAGGAAATGAATGGCAAATTTGGGTTTGGAAGCAGCATGTATCCACTTTTCACTGCAATAAATATAGATGACAGAGAGACAACGGCATGTCTGGTATAGATGATAACCCACTTTCGAGGCAGATGCCCCAAATCTCCTTTTTTGCCCTTCCCTTCTGTTCCCGCCCCAAGTCACTGACAACATTCTCGTCAACATTGATTTTTTGCAAGGACAGACTTGTAACAGCTTCTGTTCAATTTAGATGAAGTGTGAAGGTCCCACAAAACCTAAAACCCCCCAAAACAGCAAAAGCCTCAAATACTAACAAACGCTGAAGCTGGAAGAGAAAACACAAAATGCTTTACTTTAGGTTACATTTCATACATGCTACCCAAAGCATATTTTCTTTTTGCCTCAGTGGCACAAATTAAAAGCTATTATAGATAATAATAATTTAAGCTCATTCTGTGAACTGAGGATGTTGCATTCATTTCCCTGCTGGAATGGCAGTCACATTCCTGCCATGGGAGTATGGCAGCTGCCTGAGGTTTGGATTTGGTAATGTTTTCATACAGGGAACAATGCAATCAGATGCAGATAAAGACTCAGCTCTTCTCTACTTTCCTCACAATCCCATGACTTCCATGAACAATATCCTTCTGAAGCAAAGTTTGAAACCCAGATGCCTACTTCATCCAATCCTTGCCCTGAGTTTTTTTGGGAGGGGGTGTTATGATTGATTTTGACTTTTTTTTCCAAGAAAGCAAAACAAGGACAGATTGCCTATACATCCTGCTGAGTCACAGAATAACAGCTCAGGATTTCTTTTATTCCTGATGGTGTAATATGCTAGACATGTTCCTGGTTAGAGATAAAGACTCATTTTTCCTTTGATAAAGGACTAAGAATGATGTGTTTATTTGCATCATACTACCATTATATGGAAACCTGATCTTAGAAGAAATGAATAACAATATTGAGTAAGATGACATTTCTTTTTTGGACCACTTCAATTTTGGCTTTACTGACTAAATCCAAGCAGTGCACAATATGAATCAAGATATGATTAATTCTGACATGAATTAATATGCATTAACTTAATGAAAAAAACCAAAGGTTATTTTAAAATCCCACCAGGGTGTTCATTTTCCAAGGATAAAATTAATCAGACTACATAAAATTTCAAGACAGTCTCAATCCTTTAGCAATTGTTTTCATCTCCTCATGGATTTAGCTCAGACACAAGGGTTGAGGGCCTGGTACCACTTCACGTGGCTATTCTGCACATTGGCTGTAATGAAACAGGAATTCTGACCAGGAAAAAAAAATATCAGGATTTCTCTATATGATCTAGTACCACTTCACATGGCTATTCTGCACATTGGCTGTAATGAAACAGAAATTCTGACCAGGAAAAAAATCAGGATTTCTCTATATGATGCCCTTAAGGGATCTCCACAAGGCCCAGAGTTGCCCTGTAGAGTCCATCCTGCTCCACTACCTCAGCCTCAAAAGCAATGGAAAATCTCAAACCTCCTGACATGGCATCACTTTTATACTTTGACAACTGTAACTAACTCAGCACAAGGTGCCATCACTTTAAATATTGGGGTAAAGACCACAGTGCATCAAAGGTTCAACTTGCACTCTCCTAAACACAGCCCTCATCACCCCCAGGATAAACCCCACACTCATATGCAGTTGGCACTAATGCAGCATCAGGAAGTTATTTACTTAAGAAACATACAAAAATAATACAAAAAGCCTCTCACTTCTGAACAGTCCTAAAATGAAGTGGGCACTTGCATTCTTGGCCCCTCATTAGCCCACAGAACCAGCTGGGTTTTCTTCTCTACAGTTTCATCTCATTATTCATTCAGCACCATGATTATAAAGAGGGAACAGTCCAGATATGCAATACTTGGGGTAGATTTTTTAAAATACACTTTTTCTACTAAATATCCAAGTCTCTGAGGCACTATTCCTTTCTGGTGAAATGCACACCTCAGTGATGAGATGAACTGTAAAACACTTATAAAACCTCACGCAACAGTGGTGAAATACTAAAAAAAAATTGCTAAAATTTCTGAAGAGTAAAAACAAGCCAACACTGTGACTGATTATTTCAGCCTCTACCCTGTGCATGACCAGCTCTTAACTGCAACAGAGTCCTAGATTCAGTTCATCAGAGTATGACTGCCACAACCAAGTGAGGGAAGAGCTACTCCTGGGATGGAAGCTGCTGTGAGGAGAGGATTTGTCAGAACATTCCATCATTCTCTTCCCAACTGACTGAGCACAGATACTGCTTAGCTCCAGATGGACATATCACACATTTTCAGAAATAAAGACAAAGCGAAAATATGTTCCAAATAACTTTCTCTCCCCTTCCCCCCCCTCTCTAATTATAAACCCGTCCCTAGATTTGTGGGGTTTATCTCAGCATGCACCCTGCAGTATGCCTCTCATTATGAATGGCAAGGAATTGCATAATGGCATTGTTAATAGTCATTCACAGAAGTGTGCTGTAATGCATTTAAAAAAACCTCACAGGCTAAGTCGGGCCAAACAAGTAGCCTGATTTTAAAACTGCTGAACAGACAAGCAACTCCCACTCTTCAGTGAAGCTGCTGAGTGCTCAACACTTGGGAACTGGAGTGCTCTCTCATCTCTGCTCCTCGTTTGCCTTCTGAAAATTCTGGCTTGAGACAAAAAGTCTAGTCAGTATTAGTCCTTGCTACAGGAGTGAAATAAAGTCAGGACTACTCCTGGGCTAATTCTGGAGCTTTGACAGGAAATGTGCTGGCAGGTGCAAGGGACAAAGACTTGGGTGCTCACTTTCAACAACCTGTATTACAGAGCTGGATTTTGCCCAGACCTGGATGTTTTCCTTCATTGCATTAAGGTAACCTTCAGAAAAATTATTCCATAGCCTTCTTTCATCAGACCTCTAAACTGTCATCCCTTTAGAGTTCCAAATCTTAAGCAGTAGTTAATAGTCTTTTTTGACATTTTGCACTACAATCCAGCCCTGCATAGATTAACATTTTGTTTCCTATTTTAGAACTAGTCCTGTCCCTCACAGCTGTGGAATAGCTTCAAGCACAAGTAACAAACATCAGAAGACAGAACAGTAACTGCATTTGACAAAGCCCTCAAACTATATTTTACAATCTCACAGGCAAAGTGTTGTTGTGTGTTTATTGTGTGGATTTGCAATTAAAGAGATTATATTCTGGATAACATTAGGAAAATGCCTAAGTTCAAGTACTATGGGGTTTTCCCCCTAATATTTTCAGCACTCCTCGTTAGACTGACTGTACAAACACCCCAAAGTATTTTTTTGCACCTATATAAATCCTTTTTCTTGTTTCCAAACTTAGGACTTCTGAAAAAATGAACAAAAATTCCATGCTCCTGCTTAGTTCCTGTTTCAGAAAGGAGCATGAACTCCTGTTTTGTGAACTTTGCTCAATAAAAATCAGTATTCCTGTCAAGACTGAAAAAAAAAAAGTCTACCACCCCAAAATAAATCTCAAATGACTACAAAAGTAATGCTGACTTTAGTAACTCAACATACTCCTGCTGTTTGCTGAAATTTGCTGGCTTTTCAGGGTGCCCTACAGAGACTTGAACACAATGAAAAAAGGACACTATTTCAGGACCACTAAGATGGGGATCAATGGTGACCTTGTCATTTTGATTTCTCAGTTTGCTCACAGTAAATTTAAAAGGTGAGAAGAAGACCTAGGATGTGATACATAAATTTATTCCTAAGCTTGCTGTAAGCAATCTTGCTATACATTTTATATATACTTTAAAACTCTGACAAGCTCATCCAGCAGTATCTGAAATCTATTGGCGTCTAAGATACAAGTGAGGAAAAATCTATAAGAGATATGCTGACCATTCTTTAGCCACACTATCTACAAGCAGATTTCCCCTTCTATTTCGGAGTACACTACAAAACAAATGATAGAACTTAAAAGTATGTGCAAGACCCAAAGAAGAGAAAGCAAAACAGAAGAAGTGAGGGGAGCACTATAAGAACAGATGCCTCTTGGCCATCTGCCCCATCCCACCACCAAACTGCTCTTGGTCATTTTAATAAGTGACAAAGACCTCAGAAGACCCAAGGACTAGTAGTAGGTGGCCAGTGCCTGTTCCTCCTTTTCCCCAGTGCCCTCAACAGCAGCTGGAGGCACGGCCAGCAGCTTCACAGGTCAGGAAAGCACCGCTCCTCCTGCGCTGCACGACCTGCCAAAAAACACAGCAGCAGATCTCTTCAAAGGCAGCCAGTTTCCCTGCCTCACACTCAAACTTTGCTAGATTGCTAACCTCCTTTTCCTTACTGCTACTGAGGTTGGCTGGTATGCTCTGGAAGCAACCTACCAAGTATCAAGTAGATAGGTTCCTTCCATTAAGTGTAATTTCCAGAAAATGAGCCACGCTTAGCCCGGGTTTACAATCAGGTGTAAATACCAGGCTCTGCAATCTGAGGATAAAAACACCCACTCCAGAAATTAGGCAGAATCTGTGCTACTTTCTTCTCACTCAGAGTTTCCAGTACAGGGAGCAGTGGGATGCTGCAGCTCTCTGCCTCTCAAGGTCATTGCAAAGGGCTGCCCCTCCAAACTGGCCCTGCCTGCTTTGCATTTCATTTGACATTAGGGTCAGTTCTGCCACAATGGAGCTTCCTTTAAAATACATATGTATGCGTAGAGAAGTGAAAAACAAAGTGATGAGCGGCCACATCTTAATTTTGTTTTCAAGATCTTACTGCAGCCAACACCTAAAAGCAAAATTATGAGTGAATACCGAAATCAAAGGCTGGCTGTACAGCTCAGAGTGAAATATTCCATTGTAAAGGCATCTTTTCATTTAACACAGCTATAGGTTTTCCTAAATGAAAAGGCTGAGACATGACAAGGAGTAGGAAGGACGCCATTCTCAGCTAAATACGTGCGTGTGTGTGTGTGTGTGTGTTAGAAAGAAAAGGAGAAGTCAAGGAGAGAGACAGGAAATCCCTGCATTAGGAAGTCAAGCCATGGCTGTAACAAAGATACCTGGAAATGATAAGTAGAATATTTGTAGTTGCGGATACCTACTTTACATCCAAGCAAACAGGGAACAGAGGCACGCAGTTGAGCTCATTACATAACAGACATGCATCAAGAATAAGAGGTTTGGTGCAGCAAGAGAAAATATGAATGTGGAAGCAAATAACCCTTCAGTTTTATTGCATTTGGGGGTTTTTGGGTTCTTTTGGTTTCTGTTTTAAAGGCAACGCTAGAGGGCAATGCAGAACGGACCTGCATCCTACATGTAATGCCCAGCTGGGGCTGCTCCAGAGTCTTCACACAGCACCTGTGGGCTCCTATTCCTGGGGCTTGGAACGTCTTAAAGAAAATGTCAAATCTCTCTCCTGAAAGATAATTTTTCCAGATATTTCACTTGATTTTTATTCTTTGCAATACTAAGTTGCGAACAATGTGGTAATGTTACCAGGCTCAGCACAAATCTGGGCACACCACCACTTTTGTGGCTGCTCAAACTGGCACATCTGAGGGCTGGATAAAAAAAAAATGTTGCAGTTCTTGACTATAACTGTACTCCTAAATTCAGTAAAAGAAGTTATGCTCCTGTTTAAGAGTTACTCTGAAAGTCTGCCTTGGATTTTCTCTTCAATTTCTCTTTAAGGGCACCATGAATTAGGATGTTTCAGGCCACTATTTCACTTTCAAAAGTTCAGCTTTCAGACACATCACCTACAGCCCTTATTGCAAATACGATGCTTCAATATTCCTGACAGTTTCATCTATACCTGTGGATGAACAGACATCCTCTGGCTTTATTTTAACTGCCAGCAGTTGATCTTCAAATACTTTCATTTACTGAGTTACTTAGTTGCTAAATTTAGTGCATCAGTTATGAGGCTCCAAAACAAAATTTTATATCTTTTTTAAAACCCCTCATAATATTCACATTTGTAGAATATTTGTCCCATACTGTATACAAAAAAAATTTGCTGAAATCTGCTTGGAGAGCAAAACTGTGAAAACCCTATAAACCATATTTAACACAAGATTGCTGTATCTACTTGGGAACCTCTTCTCTCAAAGAGTTTGCTAGTAGGTGATTACAATATTGTAAGCACCACCCTTTTATTCTCATGTAAAATAAGCAGGATTGAATCACCTAACTCAAGCTGTACTTTGATTCAGATCCCTCGCTATACTCATTACCTGCCTGTTTTCTGTTACTTAAAACTATCATTACACTTATGCTCTCAATACTTCTTTCTTTAAAAAAAGGTCAACAATATCCTTGTATGCTCCAGGGATCCATTCTAAAATAAAATATAGCTGGGACTGAATGATGAATGATAGAATGACTCTTCAGGCTACAAAAGCAAAGCTATTTACGCATTTCACCTGCCTAAAAAATACCTTTTCCTATTTTTGCCTTCCAAAACTATTTCAGCTGATGTTCCTAATGACAGAAATTTGTTTCTTACCAAGTGGCAAGGAATGCCAGGACTTTGCATGTGACTGGTGTGGAAGGAGCTCTAACAAGAGACACAGGGCAGGATTGGTAGTAATAAAAGCAAACAGGTTAAATGATTCCATTGTCACCTGTACTCTTTAGTTCATTTCTTCTTTTGAAGGAGCTGCACAAGATTTATGCAATGAACACACACGAAGAGCAAGAAATGCTGTAAATGAAACTTGTTTGAAAATGAATTTAGACAAGGAAAGTGATTGAGAAACCACTCTGTACCAAACAGGCTTAAATTTGTGGTGCCTGAATGACTGAAATAGCTGAACCTCACCGTGGTTTAGAGTGGACTGACATCCTCACATTCTGGTTTTCTAAAATAAAAGGAGTGTTAAATAAAACCTCTCTCTGGGATGTGTCCTTCAGAGTCAATAGAATGTGAGTGGAACCAGCTGCCAGAATTACACAGACCATCTTTGATAACAAATTTTCAGCTGGAAAACTGTTCCAGGTGACATCACTCCATTAGCTAAGGCTTTCCCCTGTGTTAACGCCACGCTGGCGTTCTACCAATATTAATTACTAATTAGCAGTGATACTGCCTCCCAAGCAAACACACACAACAGTAATTAAGTAAATGAAATTACAGGTCTGTTTAGGGGAGCAGGGAAAAGGGGAGAGCCCTCTGCATCATCTGCACAGCATTAACCCCATCTGAGGAGAGTACCTGCGCATCCCAAGGGCTCATTCACATCCTGCACACCTGGCTGAGATTTTGCCTGGAGAGAGCCATCTCCACCAGGATGAATTTCATCCCCATCACATAGAGCAGCTCCTGGTTTGGAGTGCTTTAGCAAACCCCATTTATTCTCACAGGCTGCAAGGCCAGTTCATCTGTATCTCTCAGGAGGCACCACCCAGCCAAAGGAAAAGGCTGGAAATGAGCACAGGAGGGTGAGTGTCCTCTCCCTGCTGCTGCCCCAGGAAATGCCACCACGGATGGACCTTCTGCTTCCACTTCCACCACCTCCCTCATTTCCCAGATTCTCCCATTCACCCCTCTGACACAAATTCCAAGATAATTAGCAACTCCCAGCACGCTAGAACCACGCAGATTAAAAGGGTCTTATCAACATGTTCAAGAGCTTTTCAGAAAGATTCTTGCTTTCTAGTTTAGAAACTGACTGACAGAAATTACTGATGGGACCTTGCTTAAAAAAGCATCAGCCACTCCTTGGCTAAGGAATGACTTAAAAACATAACACAAATATCAGGCAGTTCAACTAAACCATACTGTTGGTGTTCTTTTTACCTTTTGGGTTTCATGTAATTTCATTAAGACCAAAATTTATAAAATTGTTCACTACAGATTATTTCACAAATGACACACCCAAAAGCAGGAAGAACACAGCTTGCAGTGATCTGTTTGACACAAATATAAACTTACATCCAACTAGAAGAAGACTACACACACCTCAGTAATACATAATGGTTATATAGCCATTATTACCCTAAAAGGCATTATTCCCATCAAGCAGCAGTTTTAAACAAAGCCATGAAAACAGATTTAATTATGAAGAACCAAATCTCTTTATATTATTCTCTTTGTCAATGAAAGATGCTTTAAAAAAATTATTCAGGTACTTTTTAAAATTGCTAATGCACCATAGAGAATTCCCAGCATACAGAATCTGAGCAAAAACCTGAAATAAGTCTCTGATGGTAACACCTTAAGTGTCTTAAACATACTTAGCTATGCATTTAATTTAGGCATAGTAAAACATGGAGTGTCTTACATCACAAAGAAATGCTAAATGAAATATACATGTGTTTTACCCTACCTAGCCAATTAATTCCTCATGCTAAGGGAAAAATGCCAAGTTTGCCCAGTGCTGGTATGGGAAAGAAAGGATAGCAAAGTTCATGCCTGTTGCCATTTATCCAGAAAATACCTTCAATTAACTGAGGCAGCACCTGGCAGCCAATGGAATGCAACAACCTGCACCTCCACTAGAAAGTGACAAAATAACTGGGAGACATAGTGGCAATTACTGTTTCTGTAAAAATTAGTTACTGTTACACATCCTCCAAACTTCAAGTCTGAGGTCCTTACAAGAGTGATCAATGAGAATTCATTACATTATTGGCTTGATCAGATACCAAAAAGCTTCATCACTTGAAATAAGCACCTAACACCAATTTAATAAAATGTTTTTGTAGAGCATTAGGATTTAAATCCTGAAGGTGAACCTTTCTGACAAGGGAAAGATCCAACTGCCAGGCACGGCATCCTGTTTTCAGAATGTGAAGTTAATAGGGACCCTCAGCAACATCTACTTTTTCAGCTTAAACTCCTTAATTGCCTACTTCTGTAATTACCTCTTCCCTGCTAAGCTACCTTGCTGTTTTCAACAGAAGGAAGGGACAGAAGCAGCTCCCTCCTAGCAGGGTGTTGGCTCTCTACACCCCAGAGCTCAGCACAGCACCATCCCCTACTCTACCTGGAGTCAGCCAGAGGTGAAGGAAAGCTGCAGGTTCCAACACCACCTCCACAAGAAGCTGGAAACGAGGTGAGGAGGCTGAGGAACAAGCCCATGCTCAGTCAGGGTTATGCAGATATACAGGCTTTTGTTAGGAATTCAAAGGGGGATGCCCAGATGTAGTTAGTTTTCTCAATCTGTGATTGACAGATTGATGAAAGTATTTTTAGCTCAAGTGACAACCATTACATAACTGTGATAAGCACCTCAACACCTACCAGACCTACCTAGGCACTATCACTGAGACCTGCTGAATTCTGTGGCTGCATCAGTCACAGATGCAGGGGTTTGGAAAAAGGAGACAGAACAGAGACCACTAAGGTTCTAAAGGTCTCCATATGACCCAAACTAAGTTGAAGTTTACAGAGGGGTTTAATAAAGGCTGTTACAAAAACTTTGCTATTGGTCCCTGTCGCACTGATGACTGCAGAACTGCAGGATGGAGCTGGAGCTGATCCACCGTGCCTCTTGCAGCCCAAACCCACTTTCAGTAATCAAATCTAATTGTAACCTAATTGTACTTAAAACAATTTACTGCAAAGGAGACAACCTGGCCTGGACACTAAGTGCCCAGCTTATGGAGCAGGAGACACTGGAAGCCCTCCAGCAACCAACCAAGTCATGCTGGAACACTTCCCACTGCACTCCTGCTCTGCCATCCTGCACCACCAGGGAAAGGGACTGCTCATGGGACCTCAGTCCTGTGTTTCACACCCTCTGCCAGTCCTGACAGAGTGTGTGAAACACACAGGCTCCCTTCTGGAGAGGGAAAACCCTCTATAAAGGGGCAATGCAACATGAGGGAAGTGCTGAGAAAACAGAAGGTTCAACCCACAGCTGGACTCGAGGCCATCACCTTCCTGATGGTGGACATGCACTGACAGGGTCATTCAAGGGAAGGAATAGCTCAGAAACCCAGTGAGGACACGCTGAAAGAGAAATTTAAAAACAAAAAGGGAGAAGACAGCCCGACTGTCAGAAAGAAGGCAGCACGAGGAAGGACGTGGTCCTGCAGCAGCTCAAAGTGGCTCATTGAAACAAGGGGGAGATCACCAAATTCTGCCCCTCTTGTGGCAAAGAGGAGAAAAAAATAAATCAACCAAAGCACTTTCCCACAGTTATGCTTCAACTTCTTAGACCTATCCATCAGAAAGACAAGAACTGTTCACACATGAATTTTCTGGGAGAAGTTCAAATCTGTAGGATGAACTTGTGTCACACGATCCAGTAATCTAACTCAGGTTTCATATTCTCTTGCAAACTGCAAGATTCCTCTGTTAAAAAAAAAAAAAAAGAATGTTAAAAAAAACCATTGTTTTTTCAGCAGGAGTGGTAATTGAGCAGCAAGAAGGAAGGACTGTCACTCAAGTTACAAGTTGTGTCACTTACCCAGAGAGAATTATGTTAAAAACATGAGTAACATAACACACCATGCTGTTTCATTTCATATAGACTGTAACAACCTCTCCCTACAATTTCTGAACCATACATGCCCAAGGGCCAGGAGCTGCTGACTAATACTACCAAAGCTGAATAATGTTAATGTGAGTATTTTCTCCAGGGAAAAGGGACATTTGAAATGGGTACTTTCAAAATAGGAAGATTTGTACCTTCCCATTCCATACGCTTTCTTTTGTTCCAGTATGATAAAAGACTAAGATATCACATGTACCAAAGTGACTTCAGTCAGAGTGACAGGAATCAATACATTTTAATTTTTCTGTGTCAGTTCAGAAAACTGAGATGGCAAGAAAATGTAAATGTGTTTGAATCTGGGGAAAACTTTTTTAAATGCTAAAGTTTCAGAAAACAACTAGGTTTAAGAATAGTCACAATGATTGAAAACCACCCCATTCCACTCTTCCTGGGCATTTACTATTTGGATATGCAAATGAGGAGTATCTTCTAGAAGTTCCAGGGTCTCTTTGTTTCCTCTTTAATATATCTGCTGAAAATGTGAGGTTAAAAATCTATAACATCAATAAAATGGATGCTAAAGCTGAACAAATAGAAATTTGCAAGCAAGGCCAACCCAAACCTATTTATCATGCACCAAATTCAATTTTCAGCATAGGATGTATTGACATACTAAGGATTAAGACTATCACCGTATAATTAAATTTAAATCTATAAGAACCATTTCTCATCCACAGAAACTTGAAATTAACAACATAGTACAAACTTTATTTACCAAGACAAGAATAGATATGGTTTCCTTATAGAGTCTAATTGCATCTTGTTTCACAAATCTAAGCAGATTTTAATTTCTCAGCTTGTCAGGAAAAACCCAAATTTAGAAATCAATTTACACTCCACATAATAATTTTATGAATAAATTAAAAGCTACAAAACTCTTCAGAAAAGTCTACCATGAGCATTTGCTTTACCATTAGCAATGAGCTCTTCTCCCGTGGGAGCAAACAGCAGCGAACGCTCTCCCCCAAAAACAATAACGTGCATGGGAACTGAAGCAAACACATTGGTAAACCTGGGGGTAAAAGGCAGCTTGGAAAGAGGTGCAACACCACCACAAATCTCAGAGCAGGAGCTCTCATCTCATCATGACAAAAGCTGGTGCTCACAGGTGCTGAATTACGAGCACCAGAAGATGCATACACACAGAGAGGAATCATTTGACCAAGTAACAATGAAATGCCAAGAGATCAAGCCTCCTGATATCGGCTCCACTGAAATCAGAGCTGCTCTTTCAGGAGAGACAGGCCTTGCTTGTAAAGGACCTGCTCCAGCTCCACCAGAGCCACGGACAGCTCTCCTTCCAGACCAGTACTGATCTTGCAGTGGGGAACAGCTCATCACACCCAGGAGCCTCTCATCTCTCAGCACCTGTCCCCACACAAATCGAAGTCTCTGCCCCTTGAAATTTCTCAGTGCTGACCAGACTTTCAGCAGTGTGCCACAACGGAAGAGTCCCCTCTGGAGACTGCCACTAATGCTGCTGAGTCAAACCTTGGAGCCACGACAGAGCGAATGTCCCTGGCAGAGACTGCAAAGTGTGTTCCCAGTGCAGCGAGCCCAGGGCGTTGGCTCCAGAAAAGTGGATTGAGCTAAACTGCCTGTTAGTCCAAAAAACAATGCTGGCTGCCCCAAGCAGCCTGACCCCAAGCACTGATTTTTCACCTGCTGCATAAACAGCTGGCTCTTCCCTGCACAAGGCATTCAAGTTTGATAGAAAGCAATGGAGCACAATGCTGAAATCATGCTACAGTGATCAATTAAGCAAGGCAGGTGAATTAATAAACAGATTAGAATGACCTTAAGAGGTCAGCATGAGCTCTCTCCTGTGTACTTTTAAGAAGAAACTCTATTTACACATTTTTCTTAGGAGTTTCCATCACTGATTTATGCAATACGTACACTGAGAGACATCAGCAACAGTAATTGTGCAGGTTTACTAAAGATCTTGGAGGAGGCAGAGGAAGAAGGGGAAACAAAAGATTCCTCAAAACAAAAAATATGCATTTTCAGCAAAGCTCCTGGTACAAGAGTTTAATGTGAAATTTCCCACTTCTGAGAAGTGACTGATGCCCAGCAAATAACCATGAAATGAAGTGGAAAAAAATACTACAGAAGTTTTGAGCTGGTCTAATTTTGTTTTTTAATTCCTACACTTCTGATTATCTTCTAAAGCTTCAGAGGATCAAGGAATTTTCATGGCTAATTTCATTCTTGCAGTTTGAAGGGGAAGAGGAAAGAATACTCTTTTGTTAAAAGGCAAAGCACATCTCACATCTCTGATGACAGCTGACTTCAGCGCTGTCCTATAAATGAGATTCCAAAATTTACTGGAAAGTGATGACACAAACATCCAGGATAAAGCCCCTCCACAACACCTGGGGATTCAACTTGGCTGTTCCAAAACACTGACACTGAAAAAGTGTGGCTGGAAATTGCAGGACAACCGAAGCTCAGGCACAAGAGGCACAGGCTGCTGGTAGGGAGGAACCCTGAAGGATGAAGCAGAGGAACTAATTAGGCTTCCTATTCCATCAGAGCTAATCCTGCCTAGTGTAGCCTCAGCAATAAATATTGATGTGATACTTTCATCATCCTTTGAAAGCTGTATCCCCACTGAATACCATAGTGCTAAAACAAAGCGTTGTTCTGCTTTCATCTAAATTGTCCATCCTTCATAACAAATCTCAGTGACACCTCCTGGGTGGTTTCTTATCTTTATCCTCCCCACCACGCTTTTTTTTTTCAGCATACTTGCTGAAAAATCTATTCCTTGGGCCAATCTGTTCTAAATGCAGAGCTACTGCATGTCTTTATGCTCACAAGTGAGACCCTGTTTTTCAGGTGAAGGCTAATTTTTGAGGTGCAACCTAATCACACAGCTCTGGAGGACCTGAACACACACTGCTGCTTGCGTTTTCCCTGCAGCAAATGGTGTGACCTTCCCCTTGCTGCCCCTGCTGCATATTTATTTCAGAAATTGTGCAAGAACAGGAAAACCAAGAGTGGATGAAGCGGGAATGGGATACGAACAGCAGTCAAAGAGCAGAAGGAAGACTTGCCACCACTCAACTCTAGAGATAAACGAGACAGAAGGCAAGGGAAAGGCTAAATATGGAGAAAGCACAGCTGCCAGGAAAGGAAGTGTCTAAAGAGAACAGGAAGGCAGGAAATACCCATTTCAGGAGGCCTTCTTTAGGATGGACAGGTGGCATAACTCTCTGGAACCACAGACCCAGTTAAGTTTTCACCTGGTTCATGGGTTCACAGCCAAACACCATTTGTTTATCTAACTCCTCTTGGTTATCTCAGCAATGCTCTTCAAGTACACCGTCACTGGCCATTCAGGGACTCATCTTCTGAATCAAAACAATAAATTTAAAACCTTCCCCCAAACACGCTGCGAAAAGAAGGATAAATGATTGCTGCCTGTTTAAAACAGAGTAGTTCCCTTCCCACCAGGCCATCCTGGGTCAAGCCCATGTCTAACACTGACATGGAAGGAGCCTTAACATGCAACTAGCCACGAGAGACGCGCTCCAGCCCAACACAGCACGTCCCAGCTGCCTCCAGGATTCCAGCTGCACGAAGGAAGCACCAGACTGAGGAGGGGGCCATGGCCTGCTGCGGGTTTGAGCAGCTGCAGGCACCCCACGCTGAAAGGCAGAGGGCTTTCACACCCTGGCGCGGCCGCAGCTCGTGCGGCGAGGGCTCGAGGCACCAAGGGCAGCCCTTCCATCACCTCACAGGACACGGAGCACTGGGGCTGCATCCTTGGCTCACACAGGAGCTCACAAATGTAAACCTGTCCCCTCGCTTCCTCCAGCCACCCCCCAGAGACCAGTGACACCACTCCAGTCACCAGAGGGGGGATTTGGGCAGGGCAGCTGTGCCACAGAAGCATCACCTCTTCTAGGTGACAACACAAGCAAACCAGCCACGAACAGCAGGTCAGATCCCAAAGTTTGCTTAATCCTAAACCCCCTGGGCTGCTCTGTCTTGTTGGCAGTTGGGTTGGTCCTCCAGAATACACGGATCATCTGTAGGAGCTTCAGCCATAGAAGCTGGCATGTGCTATAAAACTGTAACTACATTGTTGGACACCATAAAAGCAATTTCTATCACAGGGTAAAATATTAACAATTTCGATAACATGGTAAAATATTAACAGTCAAACCTCTAAAACCACCCCAGAATTTAGGTGTAAATGCACCTCCTAGTCCTGAGGCAACCTATCATCCCTGACAGAAACATATGTCAGGAAGGTATCCTAATTTACCATCAAAAGTGATTTCAATTATATCTTTCCATGCCTCCTTCCAAAGCTGCTCTTTGCAATTCTGGGAGAATAGAAGGGCCAATATGGTTTAATTTGCTTTTTCAACAATCTCTACTGAATACTTCACCAAGGAAATGGATTAACTATGAGGCTGTCATACACTTTCACATGGTAGGAAGGCAAACACATGCTCAGAAAATAAAGGGTGGGAGTCTGAATATATTCTCTGCAACAATGATAAACCTTTCAGATGTCTTTTTCTACAGCAGTCAAGGGAATTCACATTATAAATTAAGATAGCAAGTTAATATTTAAAACAAGTTAGAAAAAGCTGAAGAAGTGTACTTCCTAGATTTAGCCATCTGTTTTTTGAGTATAAACACATGAAAATCATCCATTTCCAAGTGGGAGGTAGAAATTACATGGGTATCAGGAAAACAAAAAAAAATGCAACATAGAAGGTAATCATCAAATTTGTCTCTTAAGCACAGTTTCAGGCAAAAGGCTTACGCCATAAGAGAAATCAGTCTCACTGAAACTGGAATCTTATTCCAGAATTTAATTGACCACAATATTTTCAAGCCCCAAAAATATATAAGATTAATCAAAGTGACACACAGCAAAAAACATGAAAAACAGCTTCTATAAGATTAATGCTTTTTGTAAACTTGTTTTTCTTAGCCATGTCCAGAATATTCATTTACATGAGCACATGTTGATTATCAGTCTCTCCTTTGAAAAAGGCTTCGTTCAGATACCTGTTTATTTGTAATCCTGTGTTTGGAATACACTGTGAAAACTATAATCATATTGAAATTCTGTAACTAACATATATTTAAAGCCAGGAATACTAAAATAATGCAAAACAACTGAGTTGCAATGGTAATACTGATTCCAGCAAAGAACACACCCATCAGCATCTAGCACAAACAGAACCATCCTGATTCTACCACCATCCTTATTCAAAACAAATTATCAAACCAAAGCCACTCCACACCCAGAAGCAAATAGGTCGAACACAAAACGAGTCAAAAAACACAATCACAGCAGCCTGTCTGTACAGGGAGTTACCTTTTTTCCTTTCTTTTTCCTGTGAGCTGGCTTAGTATTTTTCTCCTTTGCTTCCTCACTCATTTTTTCAGCAGGTGAATGTACAGGGGGGGAAAGGGGGAATAAAAGAGATCACTGCTTGTATTCCAACATGCAAAGCCACTCAAGTATTGGCGGCGCCGAAGCCAAAGTCCATCTGCTGACGCCTCTCAGAGCGAGCAGTCACGGAATAGCTGCCCGAAAGGCAGGCAAGCCCCTGCTCCGCCGGGAATCGCTCTGCGCGGCACGGCTGCTCTCACATCAGTCCGAAAGCGAAGGCGCTCTCCTCTGCCGTCCTCAGGCAGTCCTTAGCCCCGAGAGAAGATCTCGCCCGGGTTTCCCCTGGCCCTGGAAGGGCGCTGGTGAGGCGGGCAGCGCTCGGCTCCAGCGGGGCTCCCTCCCTCTGCCTCAGCCCAGGGTGATTCTCCTGCCCTCGCCGGCACGGAGAGCCAGCCCCGACCGCTCCGGCTGCCGCTCGCCTACAATGCCGACATGTGTTGAATGCATCAGGGCGCACCAGAAAAGGAAGCCTCCAAGAGTGATAAAAGATCAGGTTACTGGATCTTAAAGCCACTCCCAGGCAGATTCGAACAATAAAAGGCACAACGCGCTGCCGAAGAAATTGCTAGATGAGATGTTTGCGTTTCCAACAGCTCTAGATGCCCGTCCAAAAGGACCCGAAAATTGCCACTCTGAACAATAAGCTTTGCGATATTAATTATTCATCTCATAAAAGCAGCAGCGACGGCGTTTCAGCAAAACACACGTTTACAACTCTGGCTGCCTGTGCGAGCTCGCTCCTCCCTGGTTCGCCTGTTCCTGTGACAGCATTCGCAGGGTCCCTGCACAGGCAGCTCGCCCTCCCTTCTCCCTCCCTCACACAAGTGTTACGTGCCTCATGTATGTGTGCACCACGGGCAAGTCACAGATCATGTTTCCACATGCTGCCACCTACTCCGCTGAATGCTTCGGCTACTTCCCTGCAAGTCTCATGGAAAAATAAATAAATAAATAAATAGCGCAGGAGAGGCCAGAGATTCGGAGCAGCAATTCTCTCCCCTCCGTGCCCATTAAGACACATGAGACGCAGCCCACAGGTTACCAACAGCCATGACAGCAGCCATCCAACACGTCTGAATGATGTCATCCCCACATTTCAGGCTGTGCACCTCTTGAGGCACAGCCACACATCCCTGCAGTGCCCCTCAGGATCCCCTCCAGGCGAGGTGAGAGGGTGGAACAGGTACCACACACCCTGCAACAGCCCCATCCTCTGTGCTCGTACTGCAAAACGCTCATGTGCCCATTTCTGGGGTGAAATCAGTCACACCAGGGGCTGTTGACAGAAGCGACAATGAGAGGGTTTGCTGTGTTGTTGTTTTGCTGGGGGGTTAGGGGGTGGGGGTGATGTTTGGCTTTCTATTTGTTTGCATGTTGAGGTTTTCCTTGAACAGGCAGGGACCAATTAATACATGCATTTTGGGGGTGGCTGAGGTTCATATCAGGATCCTCCTGCCTTGCCTCTTCCAGATCTTCTCGCCCTTCACCCTCCTTTCAGCAGCATTTCACTCACGACAAACAGCGTGCGTACCACAGACTAAGAAAAGAAGAAGATGTAATGCACTGATTCATGATGCTATTTGCCTGAAAGCTTTCTCCTTGGATCATTCCCTACAAGAGAATTTCAGCGAGCCACCACAACAGCACCATCAGATGGAGGCTGTTTTCCCTGTGCTGGCAACAAGTCCCCGTGCTCGCCGTCTCCATGGGCTGGAAACAAACTGGCACCACCTGACCCTGGGGCTGCAAACCGGGCATTTGATTCCCCACATCAGCCTGGCAAGGCTGGTATTCCGAGGAACTGCACCTCATACAGTGCACAGTTTAAATAAACACTGCCAAAACACTACCCAAAATTAACCTTGGATCTTCGTTCAAGTTACTGACACACAATGGAATTCATACTTACAGACAATATTTTGGTACAAAACACAAACACTGTCAATAATGCACAGGAATTACATTTTCACAGGCAGTTTGTTTTTAATGGCCATCTCAGAGAACGAAAAAGCATCCCCAGCCTTCACCAATTTCACTTTTTCTATAGGTTATGTTACAAACTAAACTGCTCTCTGCTGGTTAACAGTGGGTAAAACAATGCTTAAACAACCAAAATAACATCCCATCCTTAATGCACATACAAAGCAAACCTCCTGCCTTCAAGACAATTTTCTACGATGTGTGCATCTACCCGGACAACACATTGTTTTCTGAATTAAGTCCATATAGGTAGAGTTCAAGTACAATTAACTGTGTGCTCTTAAAAGTAAGTTCAGGGTTGGATCCCTTATACTAGCTAGCTAGAAGAAAGCCTCTAATTTGTGCCATGCTTAGCTAATTTTATGCATGGAAAGCAATTTTGTATTACTTTTTAAATTAAAATGTTATAAACAGCCATGCTTCTTCAGGAATAAAAAAAGGAAAATCAGCCTCTTCCCAGAGCAACTTGTTGGCTGTTAGCTGCTGACACATTTAGACCATTCCCTGATCTCAGGCAGCCAATGGAGGAATATCACACTGAACTTTGGTTATTCCAATGGGTGCCTCCAAGTCCAGCCCATGAGGTGGAAACTGTTTTTTAGGAGTTTTTTTTTTGCACATTACATCCTGATCTTAACTCAGGTAGCACTGAAGATATTGAATTATCAGTGCCCTACTTCAGAACCCCTTTAATTTTTCATGTTTTCTCTCCCATTTTAACAAAAATGAGTAATCTCCCGAGAAATGGTATATTTAGAATGTGAAGGAAAAATCTAGATAAGCAAATGAAGAATTTTATAGTCACAAGATGCTCAGAGAGGTAGGAAAAGCTCTCACACTCCTCTCCTCCCATATTGCTCAGCTAACCATAGCAACCCTGCTGAAAAGAAATGTAATGAATCTCTCTTCTACCACTTGAAAAAATCATTCATCTGTCAACATTTAGACACTTTTATGAGGTCTTGTTTTTCATTTGCTCCTTACCTCAAAAAATTTGTCAAGCTCTTATACTCTAGGTAAGGAGACAGAAGAGGCAGCTAAGTACTAGATGCTAGACTACTTATTAGAAACACACAACAGATTTCTTAGGAAAGACTTTAAGAAGGGGAAAAAAAAGAATAAATTATTTTTCCTTCTTCAAATCATGCCTTTCAACTTTATTCCTCTGCAGAGCCACCAATTAACTTTGATAGTAAAACTACTATCAAGTGACTGCTGACATCAGTCCGTCTCTAAATTGCACTATGGAAATTATTCAGATTATCCTTCTTCTATCCCTAGGCTCTTGGCATGCTCAGTGTAACTCTGTGCATTTAGATGCCTAAGGCAACTGAAATGGAAGAAGAAATGCCAAACAAGACTGCCTGGAAAAATTAAGATTTTCAGAAGTCTCTGATGCACATTAAAGTGTGTCACAAGCAAAAAAACCTAAACTTAAAAATACTCTGCATTTTTAACAAACAACAGAAGACAAGGAAAATTTAAAGTTTTAGAAGTTAGCTTAAAGGAAAAAAAACAAAACTAAGAGCAAATACCAGGGCAGAATTACCTTAAAATATGCTAAGGAAGCATTGGCATTCAGACAGAACATATGCTTAAAGACACTGCAGTAATGCTATGATCAAAGCAGCAGTCCAATAAATTACAAATTACAGCTCCTATCTCCTGTCTAGGTAAGCCTTGCCCACAGAAGCATTTCCATATTTCCAACATTCACAACATTTCCTTCTTTGTGGAGTTGCACACGTTTTGGTGTGTTTTGTGTGATTTGGTAAGCTACAGCAAAGGAATCACATGCAGAAATCTAACCTAATCTAACCCCAAGAAAACACACAGCAGCTTGGAGAAGTGAAGCTCATGCTCCTGAGCTTAGAAATGTTTTGATTAGTGATGAGGGCACACACACTGCTCCCTGTAACTCGCTGCTTAATCCCAGCAGTGTCTACAAGTGAACTTTGCCAACCTCCTCGATCCGTATCAGTTCTAGGACAGTTCTATTTTTAAATCAAAATAACTCGCATAAGAGGACAGGAGGGTGGGCCAGGTTCTGTCTATCAGGGCAGTTCTATTTATAAGTTAGAGTGACTTGCATGCAAGCACTGAGGGGGACACAACTTGTTTTTGGGAACCTGTTTTGTAAGCGCCTGCAATGGGAATTTAAAGGAATGGCTATGGTAGTTCTTGGCTTTAGCAGAGCACCACCCAAATCCCAACAGCCAAGCAATTCCAAAGCCTACCTACAGCACTCAGAGCACGGAGAAAGCAGGCCAGCCAAAAAACCAGCTTGCTCCCAATACATGTAGAAACCCACAAGCTTAATTTAACAAAAAACTTATGGCATTCAGCATTAGCTGAGGATCACTTTGCAGATGGACTGCTTAGTGTTTCCTCGAGCAATATCCTACACTAAAAGCAGCCAAAACTCAAGGTTAAACCAAGTATTACCCGGACAGGAATGGAATTTGTGCTGAGAGTATGGAAGGCAAATTAACTTGACTCCTCTTTCTCTTACAAAATTAAAACTAAAAGTTAAGGTACAACATCTACTGTCCTTTCAAATATTAAAGGAAATATTTTATGAAAGCATTAAAAGCTATGAAAAATGTTTTCAGCTCAGTCTAGATTGCTTTTCCAAATCCATAATTTGAGCAAAACAGCCGTTTAAGAAAATTACAATTTAAATATTGGTATTACTCACTTCATTAACTTACACTAGACACCTAACACTGCCTATTTACCAATCTGCTCTTGTTTGCAAAGCTGCACGTGTGAAAGAGTCCATTATCCCAAGTCAACATAAAAACATTCCAAAACCCCCTTATCTCCAGGCTAAGATTATGAGAACAGAGTGGTGGTTACCACTCAGACACCATGCCCATCTGCTGGCACAGCCCACTATAGTCTCAACTACCAACCTGAAGATTTTCTTGGCCTAAAATTCCATGCTGTAGGTTAGATCTGCCCCACTATCTTCTCCCTCCCTCTAAATGGCAGTCCTGGAACAATATTCCAGGGCAGAAGAGGAAATCAGCTAAAGAAATAAAAGCCCTCTGACCAAACTTTTGATGAAGAGAGCTGCACTCTCCTCTGAAAGGAAAGAAGCAGGAAAGAAGTTATTACAACTCCTTCAGGAGGACAGATACTGATATTAGATAAAAGATTAATTCTCACCTTTAAAAAGCTCACTGAGAGTTAAATACAAGCAATGGCAAACTTGTTAACTCTTGTTAACTCAGGTTAACAAGATAAAATCAACTTTTGTATTTAGTCTAGGGATGAACAAGAGACGCTAACATGAATCAAAACCAAGCTGTCTTGCCTTCACGATTACTTTAACATATGTTAGCTGACTGAATTGAAGAGCCTCGAGGACAAACATCCCTTGAGGACAGAACTGAAGGGAGTCTGGGAGTGAAGCCCAGAGTGGCTGGGAAGTTACTCTCAGGGAGAAAGCAAGCTAAGAGATGAAATTCCTTCCCTCACTCCCTTCAGGGGGTAAATTAGCTTGCCTAAAAACATCCTTCGGTAGCTGAAATTTGCAAGAACTCTAGCCCATTAACAAGGGAATACCAAACCAAAAATTAGGTAAGGAAAAAAGAACCATATCACAAAAGTCCTGCAAAATTTGTTAGCACAGTAATTACCTGCTGACTGCATTTGAAAACATAGTTACATAAAGAGAACATACTTTATATCCAAGCTCTATAAATTATTATTTACCAGTGGAGATACTTTGTGAAAGATTCTGGTTTTGATTTTGATTTCACTCTTGTAGTGTTTCCCAAACCTTTTTATTTAAACCTTCTTTTTTTTAGAAGTGTTCTTTCAAGTGTAAGCCTAGGAAAACAGACCATTTTGCTAAGCTAGGAGATCAGGTTTTACACTAAGCACACATCTTGCTGTCAGGAAAGTCTTGCAGAGGAAGGATGGGAGTGAGAGCAGCCCACTTTGGACAAAGCTCCACAGGGCCACCACAGTGTGGGGCAGCCAAGCCCCACCCTACAAAGCAATATTCCAGACAAGGTATTTAAATGTCCCTTTCCTTCAGCACCTTGGCAGCACTTGGGGTGCTTCCCAGCACGCAGAGTTTACATTTGGGATGCAGGAGGACACCACCCAGGGCTGGTTTCCGTGGGCTGTGTGGCAGCTGCATGGCCAGGGGCAGGTGTGCGTCACCTCGCCGCGGTGCCACCACGCTGGCTGGCCAGGGCTGCTGTCATCGCAGGGCTCCACCAGGCTGTTTGTCACACGGCAGGGCCCCACCACGGCCCATCTGTGGGCAGAGCCTCTCAAAGCCAGCCTCACAGCACCCCCGTTGGCACAGGGACGTGGGCAGGGAGCAGATCCACGCACAGGGGTGGCGCAGCCTCTGCTCCCCAGCACCGCGCTCATTGTGACGAGCGCCGCGAGAAGGACAGGGCCTTCACAAGCCAGGCAAATGGTACAAGCCTTCATGGCAGATTATTCACAAATCCACTGAACTAGGAAGTGCTGAACAGCCCAAATTTAGCTTTGATTCCAAGGCCCCAGGCTGCAAGATTTTTTTTAAGCCAGACGCTCCTCCGAGTTTCACTGATGAAATCACAGCAGCAAGAAAAGCTGTTCCTTTAAACACGGGGGGGAAAAGTAATGCTGGAGAAACTCTGCTTTGGGAGCACATTTGGAGCATAACAGCACAGTAAGCTATCTAGCGGCTTTTTGCCTAATTAGAGAGGAAAAATGGGCCTCGTGACATTTTGGTTAGGTGACAATTTCTTCATTTCTTACCTTTTAATTTCAGCCATAATATCACAAATATCCACTGTAAACATAAATTTAAAACTGCAAGAGAAGCACTGAGTCACAGCACTAACTGAAAAATGCTTAACATTAAATCCTGAAGTTTCCACTGAGGGATAGAGAACAAAAATTATTTCTAGTTTCATGACTATTATAGCCCAAGAGTTCCTTAAGTGTGTATAGGCTCTGTTTAACAGTCATTTGCCCAAGTGCCTTTTAAAGACAAAACCCTGAGATTTGATACCCCAGTCTACAATGTTAAGTTATTGCAGTATTATCTACAGAAATCTGTTTATATTTGCACATAAACAGTTATGCTGCAATATAGCCCTGAGGTAAATAAGTTTATATAAACTATCAAATTAGATTTTTGCCCTCCAGAGATTAAATTTTCTTCATTTTTTTTGTTATTTTGCATTCTGACAAAAAACACAACCAAGGAAAACACATTTGGGGGCAAGGGAAGGAAAAAGAGGGTTGTCTGCACTCCTGCCTTTGATACAATATCTTTCTCCTGCTCCATGTTTTAGGAAGGAAAAGGTGCCAAAAAATTAGGCTGTTTACATGAAAAACTAATAACTGGTTTGGGGGTTTTGGTTGTTGTTGGGTTTTTTTTTAATCAACAACTAAAGCAGTAGTTTTTTTGGTCAAGCTACAACACATACAAAAACAGGTAAAATGATGGGCATAATTGTTTCACAGAGCACCAGCTGATGGGTCACAGCCTATTCACATTCCAGGCTGCGTGCTGGCCATGATTAGATTTCTCTCATTAGAAGATCCGTGGATGGGAATAAATTCACAGATAATGAAGAGACGAGAGAGACTCAACTGGAGGGAGAGTGTGGGAGGTCAAACAGCAAAATGCATTAAATGTCATCACTCAGTAACATAAAGAGAGACACTGTTACATTTACTTTCTCCCTCACCCTGTGCCCATAATTTGTGATGTCCCAGAGAATTTCAACATCTCATAGTAACAAATGTTTTTAGCTTTGGTGTGTTGGTTTTTTTTTTTTCCTTAAATCTCATGTAAAGAGCAAAAGTAGTTTGAGGTTTCATCTCTTCCTAACATGAAAATAAGTAAGATTTTTCTTTTCAAAAAACAACAATCAATCCATCATATGAGGATGCCCTGGGTCTGTACCTGTCATAAAAAATACACACTTTTAATTAAAATTATGAAGTTAATTTACACACAGCTCAAAAGGAACAACTTCCACCTATCAAGATCTGTCAAATATTTGCTTCGAGAGACCAAATTAAGAGTTTCTTCCTACAATCTGTTGATTTACAGCACTATAATGATGTACAGCTTTGTGCCTAACACACATTACAAATATTTAAAACAAACACCATCAATAAATTCAATTTTTCTACATCTAAAGAACTTCAAAGGACCTTTTCAAACCTGGAATTAGACAAAAAGAGTCTTTATTAAAATGTACAAATTTAAAAAAAAAAAAAAAAAAATACCAACTAAACCATGGAGAAGCACAACCTAAAACTACCTCTCCTTTAAGCACAGACTATGGAATAAAGTCTACCAAAAATATCAGTGAAACACTTGGTGAAGTGGGGGGGAAGGCAGGTGTGCATGACTCTATCCTTGTCTGGTTTCTGCAATAAAAACATCAAATTGGTCATAATAGACATTTTTCCATCTTAACAAGAAAATAATCATTCCCAACTCGAGTTTTTGCCCATGATGGTAATTGGCAAGTGATCTCCCTGCCTTGACCTCCATCCACAAACTTTTCCCTCTTAGTTCCTCCCACTCTGCTGCTGAGGAGGGGCTGGGTGGGCATCTGGAGAACACCAACCGAGGGCAGTCCCTGCTGTCTGGAACCAGGGCACGGGGCTCGTGGTCAAAGCCAGATACTTATGGTCTGTAGAGCTGAGCATGGGGGAGGACTGACATTCTAAAATCTTTACCATGAGGATTAAATGTTTTTTAACATCAGGAAATCCTAAGGAAACAGAAAAAAAAAAAAATTAAAGATTTGGAGGAATCAAAAAAATTGAAAGGAAAAACGCCAGTGCAAAATGGCCCTAACCAGCCTGTTTGCTTTATCCCCAATATATTTCTCAATTCCTCTAATCAGCCGGAAGGCGAGTGGGAGAAAGAAAACATTTTAGCTGCTCAAGAAGAGGCAAGATGCACTTTGTCATTATGGCATGCACATCTTTGCATGCAAGAGCAATATCAATGTGCACTTAAGGCCCAGAGCTCCACATCTGCAGCTTCCACAGTGGTGCTGCAGAACTGCTGAAGTGAAGGAAAGCAGAAGGAAGGGAAAAGAATTTTGTCTGAGAGCAGAGAACACAACAGGACTGTCATAATCCACACCATGCTTGAGGTGCAGCTGTGACAGCAGCCTCACAGCTTGGAAGGGACGCTGAGGGTGGAGATGGAAATGAGTTTGTGTGCTGCGCTTGTAATGTACAGCCTCACCCTCTCCCAGAACTGCTGGCTTTCAAGTACTCCAATAATCTGCTGAACAGCCCTGCAAGGAAAGAAATTGTGCAGCATGACATTGCAGAAGGTGGTCCCTGGGGGAAAAGGGCTCTCCTCTCATTATTCACACTAAACAAATAACCCTTGTTGCTGCTCAACAGCTCTTTGTAATAATTCCAGCTCGTTTTCACTTCGGATTAATCTTTACTGTTACAAATATGAAAAATACAGTAACTCTAATGTAGAGGAACACTTAAAAAATCTATAAATGAGCTTCACAGGAGTCAAAGAACCTTGCGAAAGATGGTAGAGAATTAAAACAGAAATGAAAGCATGTTCCCTGAATCCAAAAGTCCAATAGTTACAACTCAGATCTCTCCAAGAAGCTGGGATGAGGAGAATGAGGTTTGTTTTAAAAGCACCCTTCATGATAGTGTATTATTTAACTGGCAGCAATCAAAACTCACAACAAGTAATATTGATGCATTACATGCAGAAACCTCAGTGCTGGAATTCCAGACTCTCCACAGACTCTGAAAAGAGTCCAACACTCCTTTTAGGAAATACCTGAAAGGATACAGTACCTCAGCCAAAATTTGAGATAGGGAAAGATCATTACACCAGACCTTACAATCCCACTGCCAACTCACTGTCCTATTAAGGGATAATAACCTCCAGTTTTACCAGGTTAGCAGGGCTAAAGAAAACTTGGCTATTTCTGCTGCAAATACCAGGTAACACCAGACACTTAGTGGATATAGAAAAGTTTTCAGCCCCTCCAAGGCACAAAAATGTTAAAGGGAAGCCCTTCTGGTCAAAAATTTAAACTTAAAAACTGTTTATGTTCTCAAATACCAATCCACTGCTACAATCTTATTCAACCATTCTTCTCTAGGGCTCTAAACAGTATTTTACTTTGCTGTACAAATACTCTTCAGTGGTCGCTAATTATCTATGTCAAAATGGATAATCTATGATATAGATAATTATTGACCACTGGAGAATATTTGTACATAGAATATCTATGGATAATCCCCTATTATTTATGGACATAAAGCTCTCTTGGGCATTTTTTGCAGAGCCGATCCTAAATTCCCATGAGGAGTCTCAGCCATTGTACTGGCCTAAGTATCTACTGGAAGATGCTTTTTTTGCAAGGCTTTTTGCAGAAAAAAAAAAGAAAAGTTAACATAAGGACAACAAGCATCATCCAAGCTCTTCAATGTGCCAGTGGAAGTCAAGGGTTTGCTGAAGAGGAGTATGACAGCAACAGCACAGCAACTTCTGGCTCCCAGATAACTTCAACTGACTGGAGAGGTAAACAATGGTCTGAAAATCTCTTTCCTTCTCCCCAGCTCGGGATCCTTATCTTGATCCACCTCTCCAAGGGCTTTCCATCATCTCATTTCTATATGGAGAGCTGCTAAGCATCACCTGCATCTCCTCAGTCACAACAAACAAGATTCACACAAGGAATATTTGGAAATATCAACTCATCAGGTCTCCAAAGAGCATTTAACCACAACATTTGGTAGCATTTTCCATGGCAAGTAAAAGTCACAGTGTTGTCTGGAGCATATAAGAGTATAATTTCCTGCTTTCTAGCCAAAGCTGTTAAAAACCTGCAATCTACAGGTTCAAGTAATCCATATGATGGCCTAAGTAAGAACAGTGGCATTGACTTCAACACCATCAGCATAGATTGAGTTTGAAAAACTAAAACACTTATAAACTTTTAGGGCTGCCCAATCTTTCCTTATTAATTCAAACCTGAATGCTCACGTCCTACTACTATAACAAGGAGCCTCCTTCCCTAATGACTTTTAGGATCACAAGTTGATATTTGGTCAACTTTCAGTTTCCTGTGTAACCTCCTCAAAACAAACACTGCTTTTCTAAAACTTTACACACAAGAAATTAGCATGAAGTTTTTTTCAAGCTCAAAATAGGTGAATTACTACAGCCATGAAAGCACCTTAGAAAAAAGAAACCTCTCGACATTCATCAACAAGTGAAACTGACCTAGAGCATTAAAGGATACAATTTTTATTGTAACAACGGTGAACTAAGTTTAGATTTGTTTCCCTATTTTTCTCACTTCTGTTCACTGTTTTGAACTTCACTGTCATTAATCTTGAAGTTCTCAAAAGAAGCAGATCCTAAACAGTAAATTTGACTGTAAAAGAAAAAAAAAAGGTGCCAGAAATTTCTTTTAAATGTTTGGTTTAAATACACATTTCTGTTCTAAGCAGGAGAAACAACAGCAAGAAAAGACTGAAAGCTCTGACATTGTGACATTGACCTTGAAACAATTTGCTTCAGTATTACTTTTCACTTACCTCACTAGTTAAGCCCTAACAATGCAGTGGATCATTACCAGGAGGAAAAATATTCCCACTTTCTTCATATTTTGCTGGGCCACACGAACTAGCATTCCTGTTTACAGGACCTTTTCAACTGTCTGGTTTTTCCTCATGACAAAATCTTACACATTGTCCACATGCCATTTCCACATTGTTTATACAGCCACACTCACAGGATCTCCTTGCTGCAGGAAGGACCTCAAGTGCCTTCAACACCAAAAACTGTGTTCTGATAACAGGAGGCAATACCAGGAACAGCTTCTCATAAGTTGCATCAGTAAGGTTCATATTTCACCATCTGCCTGTGGCCTTGTGCTTCAGAGCAATTTCATACATTATATTTATACAATTAGGTTTACTGTATTTATACGATTTTGTTGCCAGGAAGGCAGTTGAACTTACATCAAAATTCCCAATGACCATCAGCCAGAAATGTTATGCTTAAGATGCCCATTTTCAAAACCTTTACAAAATCAGTGAGTGATTTGATAAATTCCACCTGATTCTAAAAATCCAGGGGAGGTCATAAATGCTTGAGGACTACATCATTATTATTAACATATGTAGAGAAAAGTGTAAGTTTTTAGCATATGCTGTGTATCCAACACCTTTGAAGCACTGAAACAGTTCCAATTTACATAACTATTTCATTTCAAGCTGCAAGAATTTGCTAGCAAAAACTGTTTCAAGTTGTCAGTATTTTTAACAAATTCAAAATGGACTGCATTGATCACTTTTTGTAACAGCTTATCACATGGCTGATTGATTGTAATCAGGCTGAACACAGACAATGGAGTTTTTCTAGAAGTACAATTCCATCTTTCCCTTTGTACAAGTACCCAATTACATTATATGCATAAAGGAGAGCTGCCATCATATTTTTCTTGTCCCATAAAGGGATCCATTGTGTCCCTGACATTCCTGCTCCTAGCCAGTTCAGCCCCTTCTGCAGCAGGACTTTCTTGCCCCCCATGATAGATCACTTCTTGGTCACAAACTACCACTGCAGAGCAGTTACTAACTGAATTTCCTCCTCACAGGCTCCAAATCTTTGGGTTCATCCTCTTTTAAAAACCTCTCTGGAACAATATTTTTTCAATTTCTCACACTTTTTGGATTAGCAGCAATCTCATTCCTCAGCTTTGTCTCAAGGGATAATAGGAAGGAATGAAACCCTTTCATGATTCTGACCTGACTGAAAAAAATTGCAACGAAAGTTACACAGCTTCCCTCCCAGTTTTTGACAGAAGATGTCCCTGATGACAGAAGATGTTCCCAGTCTCCCACTCCAAGGAAGCCAGGCAGTTCTGCTGCTTGACAGGATGTGAGAATTCAGGGTAGTTTCCGTTCATAAGAACTACAAAGTCATCTGCTTGTCTAAAGAAGGCTGCCCCAAAGTGACTGGCACCCCTGAATCTTCAGGCAAACTTCACCAGTTCCTTCTTTAGAGAGATCTCTTGATGCTGCCAGAGACCAGGTTTGTTACAGGGCTGCCCCTGTCCTTGGGGATTGTTTCTGTGAGCAGCCACTGCTTGCACTTTCAATTTCCCTTATTACCCCTCTTCCAAAAGGTGCTGCAGCTGGAGCAAAGTGAGCACATAATGGAAGTTTGGAGGCCAGCCCAGAGGCTTTGCCATCTCTGCCCTTGCTTCAGGAGCCAGGAAAGTATGTTGGGATATAAACCTCCTGCCCAGCACTTTGCATGTGAAATGGCTGCATTAGGAAATAAAAAACACTTACTTGTAATTAGAGGAGGAAAAATCAAAATGGTAATCCGTTTGAAAGAACGGCAGAAAGCGCTAACAACTGCTGCTGGGTTGGGGTGTCATCCCTACTTAAAAATAAAACCCATGCAGGAATACAGAAACAACCAATAGAAAACACTTAATTTTAAATGGTCAAATAAGTTAAAACCTCCCAAACCACAGGTCATTGATACTAGGATAAAATAAATGGTAGGAATCTGCTGATTGATGATGTTATTGATGGCCACTACAGCTTTTCCGTGATAATTACCAAGGGGCTTGGCAATTTTTTTTTCCTATTTACTATTTGATTGTCTGATTGCATGGAGTAATACAACTCAGATCTAACTAAAACTTAAAAGAACAGCCTGTCTTGCTGAGGACCATTAATTTATGATTTATGTATTTATGAAAATGTTCTGAAAGGAATAGTGTACAGTAAGTTCCCAGCTAAAGCAATATTCAACTGTCAGAAATAGCTGTGCTAGCTCACTGGTTTATACTCCTGAATACTGAAAAAAAAATTAACTTCCTTCCCCCCCCATGGTTAGGAGTTTTCACATTTGCACAGCAGACAAAACTTAAATTGGAACTCTCAGTTATGATAGTGCTTTTAAACACTCACAGCAGTGGAACATTTCTCTGCTTTACCACCTAGCAAATGCCATTTAATTACTCCACCTGTCCCAATTCTCACATATGATTTACATACAATTTTGTAATATTTTTAAGTAAATTGTCCTTTTTACATCAAGTGAGGCCCAGATATTTAAAACTAAATCCCTAGCATTGCCCCTACTCTACCTGCAAATCAGTACATCTCTGTCTGAGTGCAGTGCTCTGAGTAGAACTTTACACTTTACAAAATAAATGTTTATTTTACAACTGGAAGTCTTGGTTGTAGCATTTAAGAACATGAACATGCAAATACCCTCTGTGTTAATAACAGCCTCCTCTAGGACTTCTAATAACCATAAGCACAAAAAAAACCCAGCACAAAACCCATTCATTTGCTATGCAGTTGCATTATATTTTTATCTTCATAAAGGAGCTCAAAAGACCTCTGATGCACATCCAGGCAAAGTATGAACACAGATAAAAAGGCAATACAAAGTGCACACTGCCAGAAGTAGTTTTACTGTCAGCTGGAGAACCAATGCTGACACTGAATTTCTCTTCTTTCCACTGGTTGACAATAAAACTTAATTAATTTTGGAGGAGGGACCATCTATTGCCCAGGCACAGATCATAGCTATAACACATTAAATGGGAAAAGCGTAAGAAAATACTATGTTTTTAAAGTCATCATATTTTTCTGAAAATTATTTTGGTGGGCTTTTTTTTAATGCCACAGATTCCTGCAAAGAGATCCCGCAAGGCTCTTCAGTTACTCTTACAACTGCTGGGTTCAAGGTTAAAAAAAAAAACCAAAAAACTACAAAACAACTTTTGCATTTCCCGAATTCCTGGACTTGGCAGTGCATGTACCTGGATCAGCAAGCACCATGCAAAGGTTAACAGAGCTCAGCCATTCCACAGGGTTTCTGCAAGGCCCATTTACTCTCCACGGCCCTGGACACACCACTGCCCAAATGCCACCTCATGCCTCTGTCATCCAACTCTCACAGCCTTGCAGTTTGGCTTTTCCCAGCCCTCACTTCTGGCTATTTCTATTAACTCAATTTAGCTTTAAACAGAGAGGCCTACAGATGCCAACTCTAATTTCCAATCCCTTATATCACAGCCTTGACCAGACAGATAACTGGCACAAAAGACTGAAGTGGTGAACTACATTTCTAAAATGCTGCCATCTGATTCTCATCCCACACAAATATGTAATTTAAGTAATGAAAAAAAAGCTCTCATCTCAAACATCAGCTTGTTCAAAGCTCTTGAAATAAGTAAAATGCAGGAATTTGCATTGAGTCATGACAAGATAGAGGTATAAAAGTAAGAGATAACTTTATGAACAACAACAAAAAGAACATCCTTAATGTCAGGCAAAGAGAAAGCAATTACACTTTTAAAGACTGTCAGTTTTAAAATATACAGTTTAAAGAACAATATTTTGTGATATCTTTATATTTTTAAAGTTTTGCCTTATTTATAAAATGTTTTACATTCCACTTTAATTTCCTCACAAGAAAACTGAAACTAACTCATTAACAAACTTCTGCCAGTGAAATGTAAAGGAAAACGTATTTTCCTCAGCTATTAAGACATACAGTAACTCACATACTGGATTATTTCTACTCTAAGCCCTCAAGGGAACAAGAATAGGAAATGAATATTTCAGCAGAACTCGGGACAAACGCAGGCCTCATGCATGGTGGCAGTGTGGGCACAAGGCTTGGGAAGAAATCCTGGCCAGTGATTGTTGTCACCTTACTGCAGGGGTTCATACTGCTGCCTCCTTATCACAAAAGCGCCATACCTGCTTGGTGTTTCTCGTGGACAGCTCCTCAGAGCACTGATTCCTTCTTCACAAAGCAGCCAGCTGACTCCAGTTCCCTTTTAACACCACCCCACTCTTTTACAGCATCTTCTTCATTGGTTACAGCTGTGGCCTGTTAAAGTCAGGCCTGCTCCTAATCTCTGATAATTGGCTCAGCTGCAGCTCCTTAGGGGTAAGATTACTTTCTACACTGTCTTTACTTTCTTATATTCTATCCCCCTACAAGTGATGGCTATGTAACTTGGAGATTCCCACTATAAGCAGTTCCCAGTCAGTTGTCCCCCTAGTCAGTGCTACAAGGGGACAAGCAGAAAACAAAAGAAGATAAATGATTGCTAAGCAGGAATGTTTCTGGCTGTTTGCTGGACAATCCTTCCTTTGCTCCCTCAGTTCAGGCAATGCAAGGCTCAGCTTCAGGTTGAGTGTGAACGCAACAGGGAAGCAGCAGCACGACTTCACTACACAGCTCTGCAGCAGGTGCAAGGCCAGCACCCAGATTCAGCTTCCTCAATTCAAAAGTTTTGTTGCACAGAATCCAACAATTATACAATCAACCTTGGCAGACAAACAAACAAACCAACCAACAAAACAACCCAAACACATCAAAGAAACAAAGCAAGTTATAAAAAGGCTTTCCTCTTTCTTCCCTCCTTTCTCATGGGAAGTGGATTACCAGAGCATTCAAAGGGGCTTCCAGTCCCCAAGAAGATTAAAAACAAGAGCCATGCTTCTTCCATTACACGCATTTAGCTCAGCAGAAGGCATCTGAGATTGTCCCAGTTAGAACGTGGAAAAGGATTAAAGGGAAATAGAGCCAGCTTCAGCCATGTACTGCCTCCAATTCCTTTCCAGTTCACACTGTAATATTCCTGCCTTATTTAAATTTATGACATTTTTGAAGTTCTAACAGGGTTGCCAAGAGACTTTTGTACCAGTTCATGTGACAGTGTCAGTGTGAGAGCTGAGTGCAGCTGCTTGGGAGGTTTGGAAATGATCAAGAACGTTTCTTCTCTGCTGAGATGGTGGCAGCTGCAGGACTGGTCTTCATCCTTCTCAGCCGAATCAGAGTAGTTTGGATGACCACATACAATGTTTGTAACAGAAAAACTCAGAGCACTTTTAAACCTTCATGCTTAAAACACAAAATAAAAACACAGCATGGAAAACTGCGTGACAGACTTGTCTACTGAAGCCTGTTGAACTGCTTGATACTTTATAAACATGTCACTAGGTCCAGCAAATCTGAAGCATAAGTAGGAGACAAATGGTTTTATTGAAGAAGAGCAATGCATCAATACAACAAAAGGCATTTATTCTATTAAACAATTTCCCCACCCAGGGAGGGGAATGGCAAAGCTGAGATTTGCAATCAGCATAAGCACCTGAGCAGATGATGCCACAAGCCTGTGAACATCTGACTCCCACAGCCCCAGTGCTCACATTGGCTTCTGTAGAGGACAGTGATAACCAGGAGGAACAACTTATGTCCACTTGCAGTACAAAACCAGGGAAATATACCTTGAAGTATGCCTCATTCTCCTTCTTGCCTTTTAATATGCCAAGGAACACAACTAAGATAAACGCTACCCAGGCAGAAGGAAAAAAAAGAAACCCCAAACAAACAGATGAGGGATAAGAAAATGAGAGAGGTAGCAAATCAATTGCTGTCCAAAACATCCTGGAATCTGGTGATTTTGTTCACCTCATTCAAACCTGACATAACAAAGTGGTGTCTACCAGAAGATTACTGGACTAAACCCAAGGGAATAAGGAGGGAGTTGCACATTTGCCAACTATAAGTTTCTCACATATTTTCCAGGTGGTATTTTAGAGGGAAAGGGAATAATTATTCAAATGCCAACACTCGGCATAAGAGTATAACACACCTTTATTTGCCTTCAAAGGGATGAATAGTTGCACATTCAACTGATAAGGACATGGCTGAACACTAAGATAAAACTGTATAATTGCTATTTTCTAAGCACGGACATGGAGCAAAACTGCTTTCAGCCACAGGTGAGCACAGCTCAAAGAACTGACAGAGGATTTTTGTTTAAGAATAAGCAAACTCTGTGGCAAGTGGTGTTTAGTCAGGAGGTTCTTGTTATATCAAAGGTGTGTAAAGCAGCTCTCCTAAACAAGAGTGTCTTCCATCTGGTTCATGTGAAGAGCTGCTGCTTATTTATTCATATAAACAAAGCAACATCTATCATGTGGGACACAGCAGCAACATAGGTTAATTAGAAAAGGCTCCAAAATAGTGAGGCCAAAAGTATAAGACTGGAGATAAAGACATTCTCTACAAGTACTCAAAAAGATCAGGCAGCCCCAAAAATTTTACTGTGTAGCATTCTGTGTTTTCCAGTGGTAAGCTCAGCATTATAACAGTACATTGAGGATAAAACCTAAACAAACACTGTTTGCTTAAACATTGAGAACCCAGGGAATGAGCAAAAGTGGGATTTTTAATGTTTACCTTCCTAGGGTTTCCTGGAGGGTAGAATTTGTGGTATATCTAAAAATAAAGAAATTAGATTGAAGAGTTAAAACTGGTAGACAGAACCATCTCTGTATTAGTACAAAAGCACAGTGCTTAAATGCACAGATAACATCAGTAGGGCCTCCTGTGGAGCAGTCCAATGGCCATGAGCACTCTGCAGCAAAGATCCCAGGAATGCACTCCCTACACCTTACAGAAAATACAGAGTGGAGCATCACTCTCTGAGCTATGAAGGCACAAATGTACAAATTTCAGCTGACTAATGACACCATAAATGTTTCACATCCCATCGAATGATGTCTCATTGTGTCACACAGATATTGCATAAACCAAGGTCTTCCATGAAAAAAAAAACCCTAAATCTGTGTGTCCTGTAAATCTGTTCACCCAGTTTTTCTGAGGAGATCCACACACTGTCATAGGGCAAAAGATTAAGTCCCTCAGAAAGGAAAAGAAAAAATAAAGGGTGTGAAATATTGAGATGCCAGGCAGAAGGAAATGCCTGCACAGCACCAGAGAGAGCATGACATCCCTGCAGCTCTGCCAAAACCTACAGAGAGACAGAGATACAAGATGAAGTCTATAGAAAAAAAATAAAAAGGGAAAAAAACCTCAACAGTCTAGAGACAGACCCATGGTCTGCAGCATACTCTCCTTTTAAGCATCTCTGTGCTCTGCATTTGAGCACTGACAGTGCTTGACCAAATGCTTTCCAACAAGGAGATACGACTGCATAAACAATTTCTTGGCAGGGGTTGGGAAGGAGGCCAGGCAGATATCATGGAGCTAGGACACAAGCCCCAGAACCATTCCTGGATCTCTACAGAGTGAGGACTATCCAACTGCTCAGCTCCTCAGGTGAAAAAGCAGGAAGTTGAACTTGCCAATCTAATGAAGCACTGGCTTTTTATGGAAGTCCATCTGTTCCAACTCCCCGGCTCAAAATACAAGGAATGTAAGAATCAAAAAAGAATGCCAACACAATTCCAGCAATGAGCATTATTCTACTTGCTCCCCTAAACCTATTTGAAATATACAGAGATTATTTGATCAGCCCAGCTGTTAAGATAAAAAGCAAAGGGGTTTTTGGTGGGTTTTTTGTTTTTCATTTCTGGAGTTTGTGGTCGGGTTTTTGCTTGGGTTGGATTTTTTTAAAATAGTATTTATGCATTCCCACAGTATAGCTGCTCACTGTGAGGTGTTTAATTTCCATATCCACTACAAAACACTTAGCCAAACTTTAAATTCCAGACACATCTCTGCTTTCATTGTGAAAAAAGCATGCAATGTGGCAAAATTTAGTTGGAATAAGAATGTGCTCTACTGTCACTGATTGGCCAGACTGAATATCATCTGAGCAAAAACCCCAACTTTATTATAGAAACAGTCTCACAGAGAATGCTGCCTAGAACTGCTCATTTTCTACTACTCTTCTACAAGTTACTTAAAACTCCTTTAAGAAACTAAGCTCAACATTTGCTTTAGTTTTTGTCACAGTAGGAACATAGCAATTATCTTGAAATGGTGGAAATTCAGAATGTACTTACTTTTAGCACAATCTATCTCAAGATCAGCTAATTCTCTGCATTCATTTGAAAATACAAGTAGCTCAGGGTATTCCCTTTCACAAACAAATGTCTTACGTACAATAACCTCAGTAATGAAAAATAATTTTTTTTCATATCATGTCTTGAGTTTTTAAATCTTGGGATAAAGATTTCATTTGAATACAAAATGCTTTATTAATAACCAGCAAAAAACCAGAAGTCAAACAGCATTGTTGAACAACTCATTACAATTTTCTCACTACAAAGACAAACAAGAAACCCTTTCAGCAATTATTTGGCTATAATTCTAAACAAACAATAGGTTCTGTTTCTATAAACATTGACCTGGCTCTAATTTATTAGTTATGCAAAATATTACACAGATCACTCAACAATCCATCTTTAATGTACCTGAAGAGGTCTTTACAATCCCTAGTGAATAATGCATGTTTCCATCTTGCCATTCTCCTAGAGCATAAAAGGAGCACCATTAATTCAGCTCTGACTTTGAGATCTGAGCACCACCAAAGACCAGTCAAAAAGCTTTAGGAGAAATTGCTTTATGACTCCAATCTACTTCCCAAATGGAAGAACTAAAGAGTCCTAAATATATTTGAAATAAAGCAGCATCTGAAGAGACTGGCCATATGCTAAACTGTCACTCTCCCATAGTGAGTGATGAATTAAGCTGGTTGTGTAGCTGGCTGCTCACTACAATACTGTTCATGTCACTCACATATGCTGCTTTGGCAGTTATTACAGCTCTCTGTAAACCAAGCTGCACATTAGATTGGAGAAGAAATTACAGAGCAGCTAAAAGCACTGAACTCCTGACTGATTCCCAAAGAACTGTAAGAAACACAACAAAAGACTGGAAAGGTACAAAGAGAAATGGCAGTACCTTTGAAACCTGCATTATTAAAAGCATTAGAAAACTCCAGGTAGCTAGACAAGAGTCCAGTATTCAGTGTTTGCTGGGATCTGTGCAGTTTTCTGTCAGCTGGGAAACTGCAAAGTCTGGTAAAGAGAATGCACAGAGGAAGGGAGGAGTACACTCATCCACAGCACCTGGGAAATGTTTACCAGGAATTTAACTAGCTGGTTTAGAGGTACAGAGGTAAAAGAATCCTTAGGTCAGTGGCCTAATAGCCAAGAGACTGCACAGTAAAATATGCAAAGAAGCAGTGAAATGCTTCAGTATGTCTGAATCCCTAGATTCTGGTTTCAGACAAAATTCTGGTTACTCAAGAGTTGCAGCACAACAAAACCAAGCAAATCAATCCTTGGAGCATTGGTATGAGAGGAGCAACCCTTCACAGAGTGTCTGTCTCAAAAGGAACAAGAACTCAGCTCTTTACTGTGTTTCTTACATTCCCCAGGAATGTCAGTTTCCATATTACCCAGAATTCGCATTAGGGAAAAAAGTGTTATTTTGACAGCTTTATAATCGAGTTTCCCAGCATTATCACATTATCTATAAAATCTCTTCTGATAAATTAGAAGCTGAGGGATTTGGGTTGCAGATTTGTGGTGAGGGGAAAAGTGGAATACACCTTTACTTCCTGCAAACACAAAAGTACTTCTAAAGTACAAAGAGTCCTCTGAATTATGACATTTTTCATAAGCTGGACTCATCTAGCTCTCGATTCATTATCTCCTCATTTACTTTGAGGCTACACTGAAGCTTCTGTAAATGACAGAACTACAACACTGTCCTCCCCACAGCTGCCTGTGTGCCTTGTCTGGTAGACAAGCAGGGTTTGCCAGAGCACAGATGTAGGGATCCATGGGGGCAGCCCACAGTGCAGGTAAGCACCCAGTGCAAATCCATGCCCGTGGTTACCCTGCTGAGGAGTGCTGAAGTAGCCAGGCCTAAATGCAGTGTGAAATGTAGAGATGCACACAGCTGTGAATGGTGCTTTGTGAAATACTGGTTTTGTCTGGAAACCCAGGAACAGGCACCTCTAAGCCTGACCTAACACCTTCAGTGATGCCTGCTATACCACTTTTTCAGGTAGTGGAGATAGCATTTTTGAGGAAAGAAATTTAATCACTTTCCAACTGTAAAGAGCTTGGCTCCAGGATCAGCATCCCAGACAAGGTCTACCCTGTTATTTGCTCCATGGTCAGAAGGAATTTGAAATATCCAAAGTTTCCCATTACCTGGAACAGTCACTACATGCCAACCAGTACCAGTTACACTGAAATACCCACTGTCACACATAAAAGCTTCACCAGCCCAATAATGAGAAGACAAATTAGATAACAGTAAGGCTTCACCTTTTTAAGATGCAGACAAGAAAAATATCCATCTATTTCAACAGCAATTCCAATTAAACAAAATATTTAACTGTACCATTGGTAGAACTCCAGAATTTTTACACTAGGGTAAAAGTTTTAGACAATCATTTATTTCAGTTACTGCTTTTATGTTTCAACAATAATAAAAGTGAAACATTTTTGGGAGAGGTTTTAAGAGTTCTTTCCCTAGGGCCTTTTCTGTCCCATACTCCCTCTGACACCCCTCAGTCTTTGTTCTGAAATGACATGGGGGCTCAGGTTAGTCCCATTACTCACTGACACAAGTAGCCAGAGAAAACAGACATATTAGCAAATCTTCCTGAAAATCTCTGCATATTCTGCAAAAGATTACTACTCCCCCTCTAGGTTAGCAGCAGCTAACCTTCAGCTGATGGATGAATTTTGAAGAGCTCTTTCTCACTCAGAACTGGTACATTTTAGATGTTGAAATGATGTCCCTGGTCCCATTTCAACACAGGCTTTTGCAGCATTTTAATGTCTTTCAGTTTAGTAGCTGGGATCCAGCAAAGGGGATACGAGTGCTATTACTGGTAGCTAATGGATATTCTTCTTGAGTTCAATTGCTGAACTACATTTTGAATAAAGGGCTCAGTTCCCAGAGGGAGCAATCTCCTCTCATGATTGCCCAATGCTTAGACTAAAGGCGAATCCTCTGCAAGTATTAAGTAGGGGAAATGTTCATATTCCTATTTCTAGGTTCCCACACAGATTGCATTGCACAATAGTCAGTGAATGCAGGTCACAGCCAATACCATAGGTTCTATAGCTGGACATTTTCATAGCACAGTCCTTTCTTAATCCCATTTTAAAATGGCTTTTTATTCAGAGCATTCTTCTGGATAAAAACAGACTTAAAGAGTATGCAGTAACAGCAAAAACCTCTACTTTTTTATCTGTGCCACCCAAGATGTGCCACTAGCTGCCAGCTGTCACAGAGTTTATGTCCACCCTGGTCAGCTGTGCTGCATTCACGCTGCTCTGAGCCACCACAGCACATGCTACCAGACAGAAAGTTTCAGGTTTCAGGGTTCCCTCAGCAACAAAAGCCACCCTCGCCTGATTATACTCTTTACTGATGGAGAGACACCCCCACAGTTCAGCTCAGCCCTGCTTTAAAGCAGCACTCCTGCAAGATTACCACTGCTTCCAGTTTATCTCTGCATCCACACCTGCCACACAAAAGGGTTCAAGCCCCAGTCCTGGCAGGGGCACCCTGCAGCTCCACTGGCTGGAATGGGAGAGGGCAGCCCCACCAAGGCTGCCCTGGGCACAGGAGTCCTGGGCACCAGCTTCAAAGCCAAATGTCTGCAGCTACTGCCACACCTGCAGAGTGAGAGCATTCTCACTCTACCACCACTGCTGAGCACACTGCTGCTGCAGATACAGAGCAGAGTTGGGAAAGTGAGTCACCTGTTTTTGGAATTCTCTCCAGATAACTGCACAATAACTAATGGCAGATCCCCTCAGCTCTTCCCTCCGTGCCCTTTCTGTTCCTCCATATACATGCAGTACAACACTCCACAGAAGTCAGAGCCTGAAGTCCAAGTCTTTGAAATTCCTTTATGGCTTTTTTAACTCCAGTGCAAGCCACACTTTTAATCTCACCCCAGGCAGGACTAAATGAGAATTTGGTTTGCTCAGGCCACACATTCAGGGAAAACCATTTTCTGTCTCAGGAGTGCTCAACTGGTTGAGCCCCTAGAGACACCCATATACTTGCCAAGGACTTAAGAATTGTTGACACCCAATTCTTACTTGCTTTTCAAAACATGATTAATATTTTAAGACTGTTGATGACATGGCATTATCATCTAGCAAAAAGGATTTTCTCTTAAAAATATTATGAAGACAAAGAGCAACTTCTTTTATAATGTCATAATAATAAATGCACAAAATGCTTCTTATTTAACATAAAACATGACTGCACTTCTAGAATGTCATATGATTTAAACTGTCTGGGTTGTTGGGCTTGGATTTAATTGCTCAGCCAAAAAAGAAAAATTTCTTTAAAGATTGAAGCTGCTGCCTTCCTTTGTATTAATAACTTGTACAGAAGTGCTGTGTGCATAGGCAATCTGCATGTTTGCTCAGTTACAGACCTGAAAGCAGGCTTAGCCTCCAGTTTAACATTTCACTGCAACTTAATGGCATGCTAATTAATAGCTAATAAGTTCCTAGTAAGTATACCAGATATTTACATTCAGACTCACTATTTTTAAAAGCTAATGATTTACAGCACTTAGAACGGTGAAAATAAATCTAAGTCATCCCATGCCACACAATTTACATCCAATATTTTTCAGAAAAGAGTCATTAACTTCTACTCAAAATGCACTTGTTTGAAAGTATCATCAATATTAGGACAGCAAAAATAATGGCAAACATGAAATTCCATGGGTATCATTGCATAAGATTTATTTTACCAAATCACTTCCCCCTCTCCCATGCAAAATTAACATTTATATTAAAAGAAACAGCTGACATAGCACTTTAACAGACTATGTCAAATGTCATGCAATTAACCCTCTGCGCTAATCAACAGGAATATCTATTTGGATATATATATATTAACAGAATATATATATTAGAAGATGTATATATATATATTAGAAGAATAAAGCCCATGGTTCATTCATTGGTGAGGAGAAAGAAGAAAAAAGAATAGGAAAAGCCAAACTAAAACCAGAAAATGGCTTAGCCAACCAACACACCAAGCTGAATGCCAAGGCCTCCTGTCAAGGTGCCCTGCTCTCACACAATTTTCAGCTGCACCCATGATTCATTTACCTAGAGACTTCCAAGTTCAAACCATGGAAGTGACAGCTCTGCCCCTTCCCTCTCTTCCAGAGTAACCTTGACAGGCACACTCTGGACTCTGCTGTCCCCAAACAGGCCAGGAGAGACTCACTGATCTCACCTATTGTTCCACCAACACTCAGCACACTCACAGTTCTGTTAAACTTTGACTGATGAAGAAATGCCACAATTGATCCACTTGGCAGTAGGACTCCTGCCCATACTGGAAGTGGGTAAACAGTGCATGGGAAGTGTTCACACACTGCACTTGTATTTTATTTGTTATTGACAGGTTTTATTTGGCATTCACTGGTACCTTCCCAGCTGATCGTTACCAACAGACATCTGCAACAACAACCAAAGTTATCACGAGAGACCATTCAAAAAGTGCAAGTTATGTAACTCAAACAACTTCTCATGTGAATGTTTAAGGGTTATATTCCTCCTGGTAGAGAATGGGATCATTCCCTGAGAGCTGCTCATGCTCTGAGTGAGCACTTCAAATCAAATGCATACGAACCACCTACAGACTAACACTATTTCAAGACTGATTTTTTTTCAATGTATTTTTTTCAGTCCATCAGAAGAAAACAAAACTCAAAATTTCAAGTTACCAGACAATAGCTTAGGCTATCTAATTGTGCAGTAGTTATGGTTCTATGTAAAAGATCACAAACAATGAATTTTCAAGTAGCCAAGCATCAGCTCTGCTTGCAAGGTTAGGTTAAGGGCACAAGAATGCATAAGTTGAAGCACAACTCATTCTTGTTATCATGTCAGATATTTTGAACTCTCTTTCTTTAGCACATTAATTCCAGTGCTTCAGGGAAAGGCTCCACAGGCAGAGCCTGAGCATACCTCTGGTGTTTCTGACAGAAAACAAAAACATGCTGAAGCTCTCTTCAGGAAAAATCTAAGATGAAAACACTGCTCGAGCTTACAGACAACAAACATCAAATCTGCAGGCCCTGACAAGTGTCTCTTGGGCTTTGTGTTTCTATACCCATGAGGATGACTGAGCAGCTTTATACTCTCCTCCTGTATCCTCCCTCTTCTTAATCTAGTTGGGAATAAAGTATAGAAAGAAACACAGAAATGCCCCACACACCCAGTATCAGCAAGGTGCAGAGCAGAATTGTTACAGCAGGTGATGCCAGTCAAAAATTCCCACAACCCCAGTGCAATTCTGGCCATATATTCCACAGCCTGAATTCCTTTAAAAGTGTTGTTTCCTGATTTCCAGCAGCTATTCTGCATTTCTTTAAACTAGTTTGCCAGGCACTGGAAAGGAGGAAAGGAGGGGAAGTGACAGACAGAAAAGAAGATATATAAAAATGAGCTTCCCATCACTTTTTACTGATCAGTTCTAGATATTTATATATATATCTATCTATCTAAATCTAAAGAAGCTTAAATGTTAGCACAGCTCTCCACTGTGCAGATTATTCATACTCCACTTCCTGCCTTTTAATATACATCAGTGTTTTAAAATCTTTTTCTGTTTATTAGGAAAAAACATCCTAGCTAGAAGAAAAAAAAGGATTCCACAAAGAATCAATGGCAATCAGGACAAAAGCAAAGCCTGACCTGGTCATTGCCCATCTTCATTGATTCAAAGGAGCCATGTGTTTTAACTGCTGCTACACCCACATACAAATTACAATTATTAAACAAAGACAGCAGCTGCTTATCACAAGAGAATCTCAATCCGCTGCAAACAAAACTTCAAGCTGAAGATACTTTTTAAATGGATTAGCATATTTATAAAACACAAGTACATTCTCTTGCCCCTCTCACAGTGGTTTGTTTATTTTTAACCAAGCACTTAAAGCATGCTGCTCTTAATCAAGTTTGAGGGCACTGTGAGATTGCATTTTCAGGAGGCCTGGTGCGATTCAGGCCATGCTGTCTGGCTCAGTTGGAAGCCAAACCCAATCTGAAGAAACACAGGAAACACAAAAAGCCTTGGCCTGCCTGGCTCTCAGCTTTTAGTGTGTTACAAGACAGCCTTGCTTGAAAACAAACTCAGCAATTTGATTATCAATTCACATTTAATTTCATGGTGTTCTCTAAGCAAGGGTACAAAAAAAAAGTCTTTTTCAGCACAGACACTTGAAAAGTGAAACAGCTTACAGAAAAGACTCCAGGAAACATCTGAAATTCTAAATTCAGTTAGGAAAGAGGCCAAGGGATCTGTACAAACCCACTCTACCGAATTAAAGAAAAAAAGGAATATAACTTGATGAAGTAATTTTGAGTGCTTAAATCTTCAAAGAATTTGGTTCAACTTAAGATCTTTAAGTCACCATTTTTATCTGCTAAACACAACAAATACAGGATCAGAACCATGACAGAATTAAGTCTCTCTAGGGCTGCAGGAGCCTTGTGCTCTGTGGCAATAGAGAATGAAATCCTCCCAGATGTGTCGCATCACCACTTCTCAGGACACTGCATTATCAGTTTTTGATATTTGATTTTTCAAATTGGACAGGGTTTTACATCCCATCCAACTTTGTATTTTTCTATGACTGAAAGCAGAAGCTGGATGGACATCTCCTTAACTGTCCCATCTAAAGAGGCTCCACAGGCATATTCCCCTTCCAAATGTACAGCACTCCACATCTTTCGCAGCATTTAAAAGACCCCCAGATTTTTCACCAGTTCCTTGACTGTGTACATTACATAAACCAAGAAATGTACTAATGGAGAACAAAATTTGAGACAAGTAAACAGCCTGTCATTAGCAGGGAACTGACAGATGTTAATTTGTCTGTCACTTCTCTAAACAAATTCCAACATCAGAACAGATTCTCCATCAGTGGCTAGAAAACTTCCCTGATCCAAAGCTAACCACCTGCAGTGCTGTTCCACACCACCAGTCCCACCTTGGTCCCTTAAAAAAACCACAGCAAGCTGTGTGCCAGAGGGTAATTTGATTTTTCTTCCCAATAAGAAAAAAAAAAATTGCGTTCAAAGAGCCCAATTCTCAGATGCGCCGGGATGTACGCACACAGGAATGTGGTTACTGCTCAAGGTCACTCCAGGAAAGAGCTGCAAGCTCAAACCCAGACACATGCAGGAACATGTGAGAAATGTAAACAGCCCCAGCACCAGGATTTTGTTTTAACCTCTTTAGAGGTCAAGTTATCCCTCGGTGCTGCTTTTTGAAAACAACCCTCGTGCAGGCTGACACTGTGCTGTGCTATACTGACCCAACACACCAAACACATCTGCACTGAGAATCACCTCGGCACAGGGCGGCAGTGTTATTTAAAACATTAATGCTGCCCCGAGATCTCTCAGATTTACCCAAACAGATTTGCCAGCAGATCTGCTCAAGGTACCTAATGGTGGAGGTTGCCATGGGAACACAGTACAACCACACACTTTGCCATGGCAACCAGGCCTCCCTGGAATACTAATGAGTGCCCATGGCAACGGGAAGCTAAAGACAAGATGTCTGGAGACCAAATATTTCATGTATCATTTATAACAAAAGCTATAAATATATTTGTACGCTTCTTATGCGAGATTGGATGGGTTTTGGTACCCTGCAAAACGCCACATATGGGGCAGTGTCTCAAAGTGTAAAAATTATGTGGCTGCAGCATAAATGGAAAAATCCTATTTCAAGGCAAGGCTGCAGCTGAAGTTCAATCCCACAAACAACAACAGAAATATCTGTGTCAGCACACCCCACGTGTGCATCACCCTGCACATGAACACTACTGGCAGCCCATGATGGAGCAGTTACCTGCACACAAAGCTTGGTCTGGGCTGGCTCCACCAAAAGATGCTTCCTACCCAGTGCAGAACCCTGCACCGAGCACGGATCTGCTCTCCAGATGGCACCAACTGCAGCTCGTGTTGTGCAGGCAGCAGAAAGCACTGCCTTGGTATTTCAGAAAAGGCTCACGACAAGAGATGCTTGTTTCCTCATAGGAATGTTCCAGCAACTCAACCCATGAGCAGTGTTTTTGTATTTATTTGTTTACAGAAAAAAGAAAAATGATTGCACTACAGCAAGTTACACATCAGAACAAAATGTTGGCATTGAAAGTGAAAAAATCATCAGTTAAGTGACATCTGGTGCCTTTTTTTTTTTAAGTGCTCTCTCTACAGATGAATTTCAGAACACTTTCTAGATATTTTACACAGATTATCAAAGTCTAAGATATTTTCAGGCATCCTGCCAGAAACCTCCTATCATTTAAAAAAGAGGCAGCACCAGCTGGAAAGCCAGTGCAGCTTGTCCCAAAAACACTCTGCTTGATAAGTCACACCCAGAGACAGCAAAATTTTAGGTCTCAGGGTTCACAAGTGCCAGGATTCTGCTCACACCAGCAGTGCAGGAACCAAAGGTAATAAATCCCTTCTAAGATTTTTTCCTCATGTCTTATTATTTGGTTTTATTAGGCTATGAAAGTTTATTAGGCTGTAAGTCTCCTTGCATGAGCTCCTCCTCAAAAAATACAAAAAAATCAGGAAAGCATTAACAAGCATAAAATTTATTTTCTTCTCTCCCTCAACATCCATGATCTGTGTAATAAATACATGTTTATTAGCCATCTTCCAGGCGTAAACTGCTGCATTTCCTCAATGACAGAGCACAGGGGTCGGCACTGAGGGATAAAGAACTGTTTGGGACACAGTTTGGTGATGGACTTGATGATCTTAAGGATCTTTTCCAGCTTAAATTATTCTATGACTACATCTGAGGCCAAAGTGTTACAGAACAAGTATCTCAGCAGCAGCACAGCCTAGCCTGGACTAATCAGTGGCAAATCCCTCTTCTGCTTCCAAATGCTGCTGGCTGAGGCCACAATGTTCTGAACACACACATACAAACACAATATTAAACCAGCACCATCACATTCAGAGTTATCAGACCAGCAAGCACTGGCCATGATCACATTTAGACTTTTCAGTGAATTGCAATTCAGTGTCAATGGGCATGTTCGGAGAGACCTGAGGAAAAGGTGTGGAATAAAACAGCAACACAAAATGCAGGCTGTGGCCTTGGCACTGAATTTAAGATCTAGTCTCTTTAAAGAGTATCCAAGGACAAAAACAACTTATCAGGATAAATTATCACTTTTGTTTCATAAACTTCAATTGATACAGATTAAGTCCCGAACAATAAGAGAAAAAAAAGGCAAGCTGCTTTTTTAAGTGCTCTAACACAGTGCAGATTAACACATTCAACAAACTAACTCAGCCCATAGTGGACCTTCAAACAACAAAGTTTCTCAAGAGAAGCAGAACTTGCTTTAATTTTGTGACAAAACACATCATTTACTCTTAATATTTTTCATCTTCAATCTAATCTTTTTGCACAGGACTGATTCCAATTATTAATTTACAGCTATTTTAATTCCTTTAAATACCACAGAGCCCAACACACAGCCCAGCATTTCTTCTGCCAGCACAGAAAGCCAGTTTTAACAGGAGCTGACTACAAAGACAGGAAAAGCACATTTGCATTAAATTTCAAGATTACACAACAGCCTATCTAAGCATGCATGGCAAAGACTAATTATTTATTCTAATCCTATTTTTCCATTAGTATTTTGGGTTGTCATTTGTTGGTTTGGGGTTTTTTTCCCCAAGCTGGTATTTTTCACTTTCTCTCTTGCACTCTTCTTTCTTTGGGACTGTTTTATATTATGTCAGGGGACATGACAGGTGGTTCAATAGTATCTCCTACCAAGAAAAAATACAGAATTTAATTGATCTGTGGCCGGCAGGGGCAATTACTACTTAGAAAAAAAGAATGCTGGGAGATAGGCACTGAGTGACAAACACTGCATAAGCTGTCCCAAGACAAAACAATAATTTCAGCATGACTGGGGCTGGAGGGCTGCTTGCATGTCTGCATTTTATTTCCTCCCAACAGCAAATGCAGCAATA